>NC_137460.1:205587169-206787169 GCF_964235325.1 Thermobia domestica
ATAGTACCCGGAAATGTATATTGTTCTTGCCACTCTGCCTTTGCTGTTTGCATATTACGCTCACTTCCGGAAACAATCCATTTTCAGATTTCGCAACACACACTTGTAGTAGTCATAGACACAGTAATTTGAGCCATATCAGAATCCCCTGACATTCCGACCGGGAATCCCAGATCACTCACGTAACGCAAGAAAACCCGCATCTTTCCGTCATTACGTAGTGCACCACCCCGAATTTTGGTTCATTCTCATAAAAAATGTTGTGCTAACCACTCTACATTTTCTTTCATAAACCTATAATGCTTTTTGTAATCTGTATTTCCAACATTTCTGTGCAGTTTGTAAGTTTTTCTACATAGCACAACAATCATACACGCTGCCATATTTCGCACGGAGTCACCTATTTAGCTTGCTTCACAAATTTGGAGAAGTTACAGAGGAGTCTTTGATTTTTATTGATATCAAACACGAAGTATGTGTTACTCCAAAGGAGCAGGGCTTCTCCGAGGTCAGCCGAGACGAGTAGTGCTCAGTTCTTTTTATTGATACCAATGCGAGTAACTACTACAAAATGGGAATAATGAGTAACTTCTCCGTTTTATTGATATCACCCATGGTCTATCGTATGAAGGTAAACTTCAAGAATCATTATACACCAAGAACTATTATTACAAAACAATTTGCGCAGCAATTTGGCTGATAAAGTCAATGAAAGAACATTTATTCCTTTAATATGGAGACTGTCAATTTAATGTTGGGTTTATATTGTAATTTTCAGTGGTGGAATGCGATAGTTATTTTTACCCTCTTGTTTTGTAGCAAGAGAGAGAGAGAATGAATTTCAGTCAAGGTATATATTTTAGTGAAAAGAATTTCACATTGAAAATGTTCAGGTATTTTCTTCTCGATGTTTCGGCTTCTTCATGTTAAAGTGCAAACATAATTGGACTGATCACATTGGTGTGGTGGTTTGAGTGAGAGGGCCTTTCGAGCACCGAAGAAGCTATTTGGGATAGGAATTCAGAAGTAATAAACAGGATTAATCGTATTACGTTGTATGCAATTATTCTGCAGTGCTTCTTTATTTCCTGTGTTTCCTTCTAATTCTCTACATAGTATTTGAAATAAAGTTGGAAGCTGTGATGATAATCCTTGGCTGTGTCTGATAACTCACTGATCAAACTATTGTGGATTTCTGAGCTTCCATACAATTAGTTTAAAAATTCCTGACGAGTAGTGCTCAGTAAGTATACTCACCATAATGTATAATAAATAAGTCTTTTTTGGGTCTTGTATGTTTGTTGTGAAGTTTCTGTAAGTGAAAAAATTTCATCTACGACCGAACTGTTTAGTCTTTTTGAACGTACGTTGAGTTGAAAATCCTGCCTTATAATAAGTAGAATTACCCATGTACTTAACCAGTTTGATGTTTCTGCAAATAGCAATTATGTTTCAAAGCTTGACAAATTTTATCGGAATTTTTAACGAATAAGGAGAAAAAAGAAATTACAATCAAAAGAATTTGTTCTAAGTGAATATTCCACGGAAGTAAATTCCTACTGTGACTTTATCGAAACTTCTTCCTGTCGTATATTAGTAGATTTCAGAGACGATAGCACGTCTCCTTCATTCCGAAGGCATCTAGAACTGTTGTCTAACCCTGCTTTAGTTGGCTCCTGTCCAAACCCAATCGCGAATTCTTTATTTGAAATAAAATCCTAGAAATGGAATGCAAATGAAAAATTGGATCGGAAAATACGAAGGTTGTGTGATAATTTTATTGCCAAAGTGACCTATTAATGCAACAGAAAACAGTATTAACGTTCTCTTCTTCATGACAGAACCGTTCAGTAAACCTCGGTGATTAATGTTCCCTCGAAAACAAACCTTTAGTTTAATTTTTGTTTGAGGGGAGGGGATATTCCAATATATAAGAAATGCAAAAGAGAAACATAAAACTTCTGGATTATGTGTAGGTTAGTTATAGAATAATCTTTTTCTTCAAATAAGAAATCTAGGATTAAGTTAGGACAAAGGCCAGCTAAATCACGGCTTGACCACACTCCTGAATGTTTCGAAGTGCAGGAATTGTGCTGCCTACCAACTCTATATCTGGGAATACTGAGACCAGTTAACATAGCAACACCATTGGAAAACGTTTGGACGAAGTGTCTTTACAATATTAACTTCGATAGAATTACCAAAGTACGAACCAATGCGTGTGGGTTTCTGTTTATTATTTTTTTTCTTTTGTTGGCTCAAAACCTGAGAACATCCTGTGTAGGTTCAAAACGTCATTGTCTTCAGAAGTATAGGACTGGTAAATGCTAGGGTAGTTGTTTATTTGAACTGTTGGATAATACAAAATGAAGAAACTAATTCGAATAAGTAGATCTTGGCGTCAACGAAATAAATGGGAAATAGAGATCATCAGCTTGGTTTATGCATCTGGCCCAAGTACACCCTATTTCAAAAGGAATATACGTATTTCGAATCCATATATTTATTAAACTTGAAGACATACTAATATGAAATTTTACACACACATTTACGAACCTCTCAAGTTCAAATTACAGTTCAAAGTTCAAATAACATGTTCAATATGCTCTCCATCAGCGACACGAACAATATCACATCGATACTCAAATTCCTCCCACACTCGGGCAAGCATGTCCTGCGTCACTGATGTTGTGGCAGACGGATCCGGTTCTTCAACTCTTCCAGGCTGTGTGGGAGTGATGGTACATAAACGTTGCCTTTAACGAAACCCCATAGGAAGAAGTCACAGGGTTCCAAATCCGGTGATCGTGGAGGCCAGCTGAGACATGCTAAGTCACCAGCTCCTTGATGAGCAATCCAACAGATCGGTAGTTTCATTCAGATGTTGACGCACTGGTGACTCCATCGAGGGGGTGCCCCGTCTTGTTGAAAAATGAAGTTGTCTTCGTGCAGCCTCGGAAACAACCAGTTTTGTAACAGCGAGATACTGCTGACTGTTAACCGTGTTTCTATTAAAGAAGAATGGGCCGTAAACAGATGATCGGGATATCGCATAAAACATTGATTTTGGGCGAATTTCGTACGTGTTCAGTGACTGCATGTGGGCTCTGTAGGCCCCGAATTCGAACATTTTGTTTGTTTACCTGACCACTAACACGGAAAGTCGCTTCATCACTGAACACGATGCGTTGTGCAAAAGTGTTATCATTGTCAATAGCATCCAGAATCTCGTTACAAAATGCCACATGTTTGCGTTTGTCAACAGGACGCAGAGCTTGTAACAGCTGTAACTTGTACGGCTGCATAACCTACCGACGTCTCAAAACACACCAAATTGTTGTTGTTGGCACGATAAGTTATTTTCAAGGACTACGTTAGAAAGCAGTTTGAATTCGTGTAACATTTTCTTCAGGAACACGAGGGCGGCCAGGACTCTTTCCCTTAAATACACATCCTGTATCTACATACTGTCGATACCATCTGCGAATGTTCCACCCATCCGGAGGATCAATTTGGTACCTCAAACGTCTGTGCACTATAATCACGGAATTGCACTTCGCAAACTCGAGAACACAAAATGATTTCTGCTGCGGAGTAGCCATTTTAAACATATGACGGTTACCGAGCAAAGCGAGACAACTGACATCTAGCGGCTATTAATATAAACTAGACAGCATTCATTTCTCCAATAGTCGAGGCGAGGCGCAGCGATCGATAGTTTGGGCAAAATGAATCTTTATAATACGTATATTCTTTTTGAAACTGAGTGTACTTCATCTTCTGAATCAGTTATTGAAATGCTGTGCGTTTAAGTATTACGGAATATGATACGCACATTTACGGTGATGTGGGAAAATACTTGTTTAAAGCTATTGTGAAGGTACTATTTTTCGTACTGTATTAATTACTAATGCGAGAGTTGAATTACTACGTATCCTCTTCTGCTTTATTATTCATTTATTTATTTTTTAAAATTCAATGTTCCTTGTCTCAATCCTACGGACATGACTCAAATGTCAATATGTAAATGGGAAAGAGCAAGAAACTTGAAATAAATTGATTCCAAAAGTAGTGCATTCAATTCCGTTCTTCAAAATTACTAACTGCACATGCATCAGTATTTGACATATACAAGGTGTTCAATGAACACCCAAACAGTTCAAGGAATTAAACACAGAAACTAGTATGCGCTTTATCTTTAATACCCATGTTTT
Organism: Thermobia domestica; assembly: GCF_964235325.1. Lineage (NCBI taxonomy): Eukaryota > Metazoa > Arthropoda > Insecta > Zygentoma > Lepismatidae > Thermobia > Thermobia domestica. Next base: position 205,591,384 of record NC_137460.1, read on the forward strand.
ACAATCCTCCGGTACTGGCGTAATGAATTGTATAAAATAAGTTTGGGTTTATATTATAAGAATTAAGGTAAATACAAGAACGGAGTTACTTCAATAAATTCTTAAACAGAAGGATCCGTAGTAGTCTTTGTAAGTCAGAACAAACCGTTCATTGTATGATTGATTACCTCATACTGACATTTATTTTTTTCTTTTTAAAATTCAGAAGTCGAGCGGTGGTGGACGTGGTCGTGGCCGCCCAAAGAAGGAAGACAAAGGTGCAGAGTCTGGTGAGGATGCCAATGAGAGCAAGTAAACATCAACACAAGGCCCGCTGATGAATAGGCAGCCATTGGAAGATCGTCTTTGGAACAGCGGGATAGCAGGAATGTTAGATGTCGACGATGATTTTAAAAACAGCTATTATTACATTTTCTCCGACGCAGGTTAAGGTTTTCTTGTAACAGGTGTTGGTTAGATTGCATTATGCGATGTATGCCAAATGTACTTTTTGTTTCAGGCCAGTGGTTTTCATTTCAGTTCATTGATCCGGTATTATGGCCGTCATTCATTATAATACTCTCATGGGAGAGTAGTTAATTTATGAATGCAGTCAAATAATGCAGTAAATTACAATCAGAAAGGAAGTGTATGTAAATATTTTAGAATATGACTGTTCTATACTATAAAGAACATATTTAGGTCAGTTTTGTAGAATGAAGTTCAATTGGTATTTTTTAAAATCCAGAATCTTCTCCAATATGTGGGATGCAAGAATATAAAACTTAGTGAGGTCGTTCCTACGTGACTGGTAGTATACATTACAGTTCTCTCGTACATGTCATTTTCTCGAATAACAATACAACTTGCAGCAAATTGTGTATAAATGAAGTGTATACAGAAACGAATGTTACTGGACATTCAAGTTTTCGATTTTCACAATGGAATTGCTCGATTTCAGCTTTCGATTACGTGATGATGAACTTACGAAGTTTTAGCAGTGCGTCTGGTAGATGTAACAGATAAGTGTGGCTTGCTTTCAGATTTGATTTGAGGGTTGGCAGGTCCTCCCACTGTTCTATGGGCTGACTAAATTTGTCTGTCTATTCAGTCGACGGTTGGTTTGTACGTACCTTTTGTGAAAGAACAGTAAGTACGAAAAAAATAAAATTGGGGGTTGATTGTGTCAAGTCAGTATGTTGGAGTCACTGGAGTTGTAACTGTTTATAGAAGATGAAAAAATTATATACATATGTAACGTATATATTATATATAAATATAAAAATATATAATTATATATTATCCACTAAGTACAAAAGCAACCCCCGTTTCGAAGTACTCCCCCATAATGCCCTCCCTGTGTGTCACTTGAACGTGTTACTGTATATGATTTTACCATGGCAACAGTTTTAAATGTCATAACAAAAAAAATTTTTCTTAGGTAATAGAAGTGAATTTAAAAGAAAAATAGTGTGTGTTTTGATATGTAGGTCCTTTGTTCCCCCCATAGACCTATTTTTGTGTAACACCACCTCTTTGTTAGCAGCCTGTCCTGTATTTTTAAAAGAATGCCATATCCGTGTATCTTACTTGTAGAAAACAGAACCACAAGCTAACATTTTTAATCAGTTTCATACCTATTAAAGAAGTCAGGTGACAAAACTCATGAATCTCAAACCAGGACAGAGTTGCTTTTACATGGATGAGAGAAGTTGGCATTAATGAATATATATAACTTATATTTCAAACAACATATATTAATCGGTTTCGTAGTATTTACTTATTTTTCAGATGGAAAAGTTAATTGTCAGGTAACAAATAGACCTTTACACTAAACTTAGCTGATTTTGAAATTATGATATTATTATATCATAAAATCAAATTAATCATGGTTTTAATGAAATGTGTGTTAGTAATGGAATTGTTTATTCATTTCTGATGTCATGCCTACTTTTCAGTCTATGTATAGCTACATCGTAACAAAAAATATACTTCTGTGTATTTTTCGATTTTAGTTTTTCTTAGAAGTGTGCTGAGTGACGTATCGACAGGAGGCTCACCCAAAACACACACACTTTAAAAGTAAATTTCTAAACAACTCTGGTACCTGGATTTTGCATATAAATCATCAACTTCTGATTTGAACTTACGATCATAAGAAAGAGAAGATATTTATATATATACGTCACTCAGCATTTATTTTTAAACTTTATTTGTGTGCGTGTGTGTGTTTTGAATTTAAATTTGTTTGAGATCCTGAATAAATCTGGTTTTGCTAGTTTTTTTTTCGTTATTGTAATCTGACCTATTGTCATACATATATATTAGACACGCAGCAGAAGAATTCATTTGTTACGTACTGATTTTATCGAGAGTGTGCCAATGAAATTGGATCAAATCATGGTTATGTGCAAAAGGGAATTATCTTGTTTGAGACTGAACACTGCCATGTTGTTGACCAAGTAAAACCTAAGTGAATCTAGTAGTGGAAGGCTGATTTCAAAATGGATTCTTCTGCTGCAGTGTTCAATCAGTAGATTGTAAGTCAAATCAGAATGTGTCTCTCTGTCAGGTCACTTTTTTGTACAACATTTCATATAATAAAAAACACTAGATTCTATTTACTGTAGTTTTTCTTTATTTATTATTAAGGTAGCGCAATGTTCCCAACGATTTTTTTTACTGATTGCTTAAGTGCAAAATCGGTTATGTACAGCTTAAATGATAAAAAAATATACCAAATAAAGTTGAAATCTGGAACAAGGAGATGCACCGAATTTATCTTTATTGGCTTCGAATATTGTTAGTAACACTTCCTTTTGGTCGGGTGGAGTCTGTGTTAACTTTTGTACTTCAACAATTAACAACGTCAAATATATAATTGAAAAGAGAAAGGCAATCTTACTCGAAATTAAATGCATTTAGAAATTTGACTGAACCCTTTGGGGATCCCATGGTACAATTTGTACCATACGGGGTGTTTCATGGAACATTGCGCTATAACTCTCCTATTTCAGCTTTTTCGTCCTTTTTTTTTTTTTTTTTTTTTCTTTCTTTCTTTCTTTCAAGTCCAGAGGCATTGTAGAAGACATTACATATGGTTTCACACCTTCCTGCGTCGAGATATAGTAGGTGATGTCATAAGTCTAAAATTTATATTTTCGTGTAATACTTTTTTTTGGGGGGGGGGGGGTATGTAAAGTATTTTTGGCGGGCTTATTTTTGCACGTAGAAGATTGAAATTGTGCACAAACATTCAGTCCACCGAGTAGTATTTACCAGATTTTTTTTTTTTCAGATTTCTGCGTTAAAACACGGGGGGGGGGAGATCCAGTGGGTCAAAAAGTTGAAAAAAGATATATTTTTACCCAAAAATCCCGTTTTTCCTCATTTTCCCGCCTTAGATACATGATGGAGACACGTGAATGGTACTGCCTGAAAGGCAGTTCTATTCTGAACAGAATGATGGGCGGATTATAGTCCTAGGGTAAATAGAGATGCCTCAGGAAATTTTTTTTACCTGAGATCATGGTGTTTTACGATAATTTGGGGCATTGTAGGGGTTCTTGATAAAATTTCTTCCGCCCTTAGTATTCAAGATCAAGTACATTCAGTATACCAAGTACTATTTATCAGAGTTTTTTGAGATCTCGACGTTCACACAGGGCCTTTCCAGAGGGGCCCAAAGTGTGAAAAAAAATCTCCCTTTGACATCACTTTTCCCTCCTGGTATATGGTATGAGCATGCAAGTGGTATCATTTGAAAGCCAGCTCCATTCTGAAGAGAATGAGGTATGAACCATGATCCTAGGATAAATAGTGACGATGCAGTAGCTGCTTGACTGAAAGTCTAAAAATAGCCCAAAAACCCCGGATCCGGAAAGGGTGAAGTAATGCAGAAATTCAACGCATTTTTCGGTTTTAAATTTCTTTTTGAGCTTTGGGTAGATTGGTCTATGAAACTCCAATTATTCGTACTCGTCACCGGGATCAATTCCCTTTTGCATGTTGTATGTATTTGTTCGTAGAAGTATGTGATTTTCGTCAAATTCTTGTTTAAATCAACTTTAAATTTGTTTAGTCTTATTGCACCAATTTCAGAGGATCTTATTTCTAATCTCACTTTTAAGAAAATCCGAAGAAGTCAGTTGTAAGAAGAATCGTAACTGGACTTAGTGGAAGGCAGGTAATATTGAGTAACAGAAATTGGCCGCGATTTCTCAGTTAAGGTGTGTAGATGAATTATCCATATGATAGTACACTCAGGAAGAAATTTGGAACGACTCATCTATTGGCACGCATCGTAAGAAGAACTTGTAGTATCAGAAGTGAACTTGAAGAGGCAGAGGAAGACTTAAAAAGTAAATGGGATGAATATGGTTAGAAATAACTTCCGGGAGAGAACTTGAAGATCTTGAAGACTCATAAGAAACTAGCCCGCGTAAATCTGAAAAGACAGAAAGAATACAACGTGCACAACTCGTTAGTCCAGTTAATTGGAATTCCTACGTATAATTGAGCGGCTCAGTGGAAAATCGGTAATACTACAAGAGTGAAAGTGGAGTAAGATTGCCAATATGTAGCAATCTCACCACTATTATTTTCACCTAGAAACTATTTGATCGTTTCGATAGGCGTAGATTTTCTAGTCAGGCTGAACTTCTGACTAAAGGTTTGATAGACTGGTTTTGCACTCAGTTTTTCAATTAATGTTTCCGGATGAAATGATTGACCAGCCATATCGCTTCCTCAAACATTCATATTGCCCATCCAAGTTACATAAACTTTTTTTTCCTGCGCAAATTTTCCTCTTATTTGAAAGCAAATTTTAACTACAATTAAATACATTACTCTAAAATTAAATTTATAGGTTTACGTCCCTTGGTTATAAAAGTGAGACAATTAGACTGGTGGGAGGAATCTGGAGAATCACGGATCTGGTGTCCGCTCCAAGTTCACATAGCGTGGAAACAAACCATCAGTGGCGGCTTGTGGAGTATTAAACGGGTAGGGCATGTCCAAAATATATATACATTTTAACATAATAGTAGAGATAATTTAGTTATTGACTGCTAGTCTTCTATTTTTAACCGTAAGAAACTTACTACATCTTCAAAGTACTATGCCTTACTCCGTTGACAGCTTTCATTCCGTATGAAATTACAGCTTGTAATCAATAAGCGCAAAAGGGTACACTAATCAATCAACTAAAATGAACGGTTAGTATGCGCGCCTTTCGTGTGGGAGACCCAGGTTGAATTCCGGGCGAGAGCTTGTGTTTTGACTATAGACCCAAGTTTCATTAGCGTTGCTGCTGAAAGGGATGCTAAATAACTTACAGCAAAATAAATGAAGTTAATAACATACATAGGTTCCCAACAGTCAGGGTATTATTTTAAACTACATCTTGGAAAGAATATTTGAGTAGTTAAACCTCGTCTCATAAACGAGAGATTATTTACTTACCTCAATTTCACAAATAATGTAATGAGGTAATACCTATAATATTAAAACGTTGACTCGTGTATTTCATTTTAAGTTCTGAATGTTTATTCTTTTTTTAAAAAAAAAAAGTCATGGAAACTGCATCAAAGCGGAACGTATTGATTGTTCGTATTTGCGTTTTGATTTCAGCGCCGAGGCTGTATGAAACAGAGAGACCTACTATTCAGCAAATACTAATTAATGCAATGAAGCAAATAAATCGCTGTTTAACGTGGAACCCGATCAATTACTCGAGTTTGTATCCCTACTAGGAATCAAACGTCGGGATATATGCACAGGAAGTTCGCACGTTAGCTACTGAACAGTTAACGTGCTTACATGGATCACGTGTTTTGTGTTAGGTAGAATCTAAATATGCATTTTACAGAGAATCAAGCCACTAACCATTGAAGATCCTTTCCAAGATATTGTGTCCCAATTAAATAGTCCCTTTCAGTTCTGTCTGAAATGTTATTAGTAAATAGTAATAAAGAACTACAAATCACAGGTAATCTATATCAGAGTTCTCAAATCTTAATTTATTTGTACTCAAGTCTCAAATTCCTAACTTCGCTTAATAACAAGTTGCGATGCTTGGGTCAGCGTCCCTAAGGTTACATAAAACGTGGGATCCGAACCAGATGTGCTCCCACTGGACATCGAAGCCACGCCAAAGAGTACGCTAACCATATAACCACTAGAAGTATGTAATGCGAATAGTATTTTTTGTAACCCTTATTTCTTTATTAAACTTGATTGATGGACTTTAACAGTGAGCGGAAAGACTATAGAATACCTAATGTTTAAGGAGGGATCTGAAGTATAACATGTTCGATGCTCTCCCGCCAAGAACAGCTTTCTCGTTGCTACATGCTTAGCGTACGCGCCTTTGGTGCAGGATATCTGGTTCTATTCCTGGCGAAAGATGTTCGGATCATACTGTAAGCTGTAGATCCATGTTTCCTATAGCGTTCTGAAAGGGAAGCTAAACTAATCCAACTACCGGAAATTGAATCGAGAATCTCACCGAAGATATGAGCAATAGCCACTTTATTATTTTTAAGCAATCATTTAAGGACCAAGTGTACCTGCAATTTTTCTTTATTGAGAATTTTTCTCTTAGCACATTGACTTCACTCACGTTTGTTCTTTTTCATATGCAAACGACAGGGACATGAGAGAAACACCAAGGCAAGTTAAAAGTGCACCTGCTTTTCAGTGGTACTCGAACCCAGGGTAATCTGCAGCTAAACTTCACAGACCACTCATCTATGGATATCGGCGACTAGATCAACGAGGAGGGATTTTAAAATATCATAATCGTTGGTATTTAACCCTTTTAAATTTTATGGGAACTATAGTTCCCATGAAGCAGTGTCTTTTTGGGCTTAAAAATGAAACAATAAAGCTTTTTACATCGTGTTTTTGTTTTTTCTCAAGAATAGATTTTTTTTTGGAGGGGGGCTTGCTTTTGCAGCTAGAAGATTGAAATTTTGTACAAACATTCAGTGTACACCCTAGTATTTACTATATTTTTTCAGCTCTGTACCTTAACATGGACGGAGTCCAAGGGGGGAAATGCGATTTTTTTCAGGGAATATTCCCTCAAATTTTACGCCTCTGGTACATGAGGGGAGATTTAAAAAAAAATACAATGTGAAAGTGGGTTCCATTCTGAAGAGAACGAGCTATGAACCATGGTTCTAGATTAATTAGGGACGTGTCTGGAAATTTTTATGAGACCCTGTATAAGCAGGCATGTGCAATATTCTGGGAATATGCGTAGCACATTGGTAAATATTTTTCCCGCCCTTATTTCTCAAGATAGGAGCCTAGAATTTTGTACACGCAGTCAGCATACCAGTTGCTATTTTCTGATGTCTGCGTTAACATAGTGGCGGCTCCAGAGGGGGAAAACGAAAGGGATTTTGTTAAAATTCCCTTTCTTCCCGATTTACTCGCTTTATGTACACGATGGAGAGATGCGAGTAGTGCCGTCTGAAGTGTTGTTCTATTCTGAAAAGAACAAGCTATGAGTCATGATCCTAGGTTAATTAAGGATGTCTCAAAAAATTTTATATTTCACCCGGGTCATTTAAGGTAAAATGGTCCATTGTGGGGATTTTTTTTTTTTTAAATTCCCTTCCTTACTTTTCAAGATAGGAGCCTGGAATTTTGTACACGCAGTGAGCATACCCGTTCCTATTTCCTGAACTTTTTCTGATGTCTACGTTAACAGGGGCGGCTTCAGAGGTTGAAATGGAGGACACAAATTTGAACTAGCTGATGTGAACGCGTTCGTTTTTCGTGAATTTTATCACAAGCTAAGTCGCTTTCAAAACAGTGAATTATTATGCATCTCTTTGTTGTTGCGGTGAAAATTGTCTCCTATTGGATCATCAGCAATCACAGCTTCGTTTGAGGATTTGCGGAGTCTGATAAGTTGGGAAAATCTCGTCCTATAGTTACGTCATCAATAATAGCCAATTAGGGATCTTCTTCCCATTATCTTTTGTCTTTTATCAGAAGCTGTGTTAAGAGAGACGTAAAGTTATTCTCATCTATAAAAAAACGTGAGAAAAGTGAAAATTTGAAAAGTAAAAATGATTTTGGGACTTGCACACCTTTAAAACATTGACGTAGTGCAGTGAGGAAGTTGATACGCTCAATGGACATTGGAGTTAGCAGCGTAAGCAAGGTTCTTCACATCAGACGAGAGTGGTTGGGGGTCAGCCGTCTTCCCTTGTTTTGGAACTGCATAGTTGTACAGTTAAGTGCATAAAAATAATTTCAACACCATTTAACCTTTCGAATTTGAGAGGTGGTGTAAGATTTCAAGTCTTGAAGACCCCAGGACATGACTGCAGCTATAGAGGTATTCAATTTTAACCTTTTTGGAGAAGATTGACCAAGTAAGTGTGGTAGTGTTTACATTCTGACAGGATAGAAATTTTGTTTGGTAACTAATCTTCGAAAAATTCTGTTTGGTACAAAACCTTCAAAATTGTAGTGTTATGACAGTGAAAGTGATGCTTTCTGCACGAGGAATTGAAACCATTATGCAGCACTAAGCTTAGTTTTCCCCAGAGATGGCACATATACGGTATACATTCATAATGTGAAGTGTAATAACTACTCAATGGGAGAGGGGGCGGGGGCCAGGTTAGAAATTTCGGTTGTCAGAGTAATTACGAATGTATGTACTACATGTACATATGTTTACCCCAAAATTTGAACATTATCTTTAGACCATGTATTTATAGAAATTGTTGTTTTGAGAGACCCAAAGTACTGCTCATTATAATTTTCATCTCTTTTTCTTTGCTTGCATTTTAAGAAAGGTTCATTTAGAAGACATATTCTTATTCCAGCAATTCTTCCATGATCTTCACTTGTCTTAGTCACTATCCCCCTTAGCCTAAAAAGCGTAATCGTGGACATTAAACCAAGAGACTATAACCATTTAAAAACAGAAGTAATATCTGTAGTTTTGTCCTCTATTATAGCAACATAATTAACATCTATTATTTCCTCCTTAATACTGTAGCATTATAGTACACGTACGGCATGCACTATAATATGCTATTTTTAATATATTTATATGTCCCTCCAAACACAGTAGTCTCCTTAAGATGGACTTTCAAGACCGAAGCTGATTCGTAGGTAAAATGTATAAGAACTCTAAAAGTGCAGGTTTGAATTTCGAAAAGGCCTGCGTTTCGTCGTAGGCTCAAAGCAGTAGCTCAAACACTCCATAAACCTTGACACAGTTATAGTTAGTTACTGACTTGAGTCAGGTCTATAGGCGGCTTTGGTGTGCTACAGTTTTTATTTTTAAAAGAAAAGGACGGTTTAGTTTGGCCTGTACGTGTGTAGGTAAATTTGTATAATTGTATGCGATTATCTCGAGAACCGTTGGTAATATTTCTATACAGTTTCAAGTAATCGAATAAACAATTCCAATTTAATTATATAAAAAAAAAATCAATCCTGCGAAGCCTAAGAAAAATTCATCCTAAATATGCTGCAACCAGAAATTCAATAAAGCTGAATGGGTTGCATATAACCAAGGAGTAAATACAATTTGTAGCCAGCTGTCTCCAAACTATTAGAGGTGAATGTTTGGTTCATTGGACATGTCATGACTGTTTACATGCCGGTGCTGCTAACTTGTGCCAATTTTTGGTGATTGGTCGCCTACTGCGAGGAGCATCATGAACATAAAAATTTCCAGAACGAAAACGACAGATTTACTGATTTTTGTGTCTATGTTTTCTGTTTCAAGCGCATAAATATCCACAGCCTACTAACAACTATAAGAAGTCACGATCGCCCATTGGTATTAGTGATGAGCAAATGCAAGACCAAGACCAAGACCCGGCTGGTCTTGGTCTTGGTCTTGGTCTTGCACATGTGGTCTTGGTCTTGGTCTTGCACTGGAACTCTCGGTCTTGGTCTTGGTCTTGGTCTTGCACACCTAGTCTTGGTCTTGGTCTTGGTCTTGGTCTTGCACACCCAGTCTTGGTCTTGCTTGCAAGAGTCTTGCAAGTTTGGCTTTTAAGAAATCTATGATTTTCATAAGTAAATTTTACTCTGGATATAAGGGATAATAAATCCTACATTGCGTCAATAGTGAGGGAAATGCAATGTATGTTTCTAAATGTAATATATTTTACCTTCGTGTAAGTGTGATGATACTGTACAACATAGGCGATGACCTTTACTTTTTTTTTTTTTTTCAATGGGTGATCACGCTTCACTACTTATAAGATAAATCACAACATTTCGTAATATTTTTATATGTTTTAACAGATCCAATACTCCACTGGTTCCCAAACTGGGGAGGCTACCCCTGACAGTGAGACGCATGAAAGAAAACCAAGACGGCACAGATTACTGAATTACCATAAATTGCAAAATTATTTTTACACTCTAAAGGCGTCAGATTTTTTTCCTTCCAACCACGATTAGCTCATCTTTGTATTGAACAAACTCCCAATTAAATATCGAAATTTTGTTTTACTGATTCTAATATGTACTGCATGGGGCAGAAACAAGGTCATTACGCAAAAACGATGAAACAGTTAGACTTTCGAAATGTGGGCATGGAGAAAAAAGGAGAGAATCAGCTGGGTTGAACGGAAAACGAATGCAAAGGTTTTAGAAATAGTAGCAGTAGAGGAGAAAAGAAGAATTTTAGATGTAATTAAGAGGAGGACATTAGCTGAGGAGGAACTGTATTATGAGGGACGTGAGAGAGGGAGGGAGCGAAGGAGATTGTAGTTGAAGCTGCCAATAATGGCAGAATAGCTATTATTATGACGATGATGATATGTTTTGCAATACTGACCAAAAAAGAGAGAAAAAATAAAATAATAATAATAAAACCTCTTAATATTTTAGAATATAAATGAAATTAAATTTGTGAGTTTTACGTCCCACGGTTATGCCGGCTAGGCCAAAGGAGACGGTGATGATGAAAAATGAATGAAAATGGTGGAAAGAAAGTAGGAGGAAACGGGAGAACCCCGAGGAAACCCTCGCACACGGTGTTTGTCCACCACAAAGTTCATTTGGCGGGTCTGGGATCGAACGCGGGACCCCAAACACCAGAGCTGAACGCTCTACCACTGAGCCCCAATATTTTAGAATAATTTGAGTGAAAACTGAAAACGACTCAACTGTCTATGTCTTTTTGTGTAAACTTAATTTATATAAATACTTTTGACCTACATTAGAAATACATAATAACGGCATCAAACTTCAAGTTATTTGAAATAAGTACGAAATCACTCTCAATTGTGAATATAGATTATTTATTGTTGTATAATGTTATATCGTTGAATCCTAGATATGCCGTATACCTAAGGGGGCTATAAGTTATATTGATAAACAATTATTCAAAGCATAAGCATCCACCTATGAAATCAAACTTGCTGTCACATGCGCTAAGTTTTGGTCAATGTCATGAAAATGTTATTTCAATATTAATTTTATAAGTACACATTAAAAATTTCCAACGGATGCTTGAACCTCAGAGCCAAGGCCATACCCATGTAGTCGGCACCTATGGTGTACGGAATTGCCGATGTTCAATACTACATTTCTTTAGTTTTGGAAGAAGAACACCACTAATATGTTTTGAAATGAAATGAAATATCTACTTTAACGTCCCACGATTATTACACTGAAGCTAAGGGAAACAGTGATGATGAGAAATGGTGGAATGAAGAAAGTACGAGGAAACGGGAAAACCCACGCACAGGGTGTTTGTTCACCAAAGAAGCTCACAGCTCACATAGCGCAACCAGGGCCCCATGTACCAGAGGTGAACGCTCTGCCACTGACCTACCGTGTCCATAACATACTCTAGTTTATTTTTGTTTATCCACTTCTTATGGACACAATTATTCTTCGTATGATTTCCCAAAATCCAATCATGGGCCGTCGTGAATGATCAAATGATGACCAAAGTAAATCAGACACTGAAGTTATTATAGCTATATAATTATGCTGTCGGTCGTCTCGTGAACAACCGATTCAAAAAACGACATACTGTAGCTATATGTTACAGGAGCAGATCGACACATGGATTGCATAAACTACTGGGAACACATTCACTCCGGCGGTATTTTTACTGGAGCCAAGAAGTTCACGTGAAAGATGTAATGATTTTTCCCCTTCCTTTTTACATTCTATAAAAAATCAATTAGTACCATACTTGTGCAAGACTCTTGCGCAAGAGTCTTGGTCTTGGTCTTGGTCTTGCAGGTATGGTCTTGGTCTTGGTCTTGGTCTTGCACACCTTGGTCTTGGTCTTGGTCTTGCATCGGGATTCCTGGTCTTGGTCTTGGTCTTGCATGCAAGACTCTTGCAAAAACTGCAAGACCAAGACTCTTGCGCTCATCACTAATTGATATATAGCTTATATCAGGTTTCAAGAATCGGAGGTTTGATCCAGGTCATGTAAGTTCGCGTGATGGACGATATTTAGAGAAAGAAGAGGGAAAGAGTTGAGTTGATTTTAGTTTAGCGTTCCTTTCAGCAGCGAGGCTATATGAGACGTGGACCTACTGATTAACGTGGAATCCGAACCACATGAACTCCCGCCGGGAATCGAACCCGGGTCTCCCACGGAAGAGGGAAAGAATTTTAATTGTGGGGACAGAGACAGATACATTCAGACATACCTAGGTACAAGGTTGAAAATTAGAGAAACAAATGATCGGACAACATCCATATTCTGAGGAAAATTTCGATTTTCTGAAGCATAAGAATCAAAGTTTCTCAGTCGAACCTGCGAGCATAACACTTGCAATTGTCAAATTAAGGTGGAGAATTCTTTTAGAAGCATCAGATGATTGCACAGGGAGGGAAAATCTTTTATTTGGAGCATGAAGAATTTAAGAATTCGCAGGTATTGGAGACGGATTTTGAACTAAGAATCTCTCGATCACGAAGTCAACCACTCATTCACTTAGAATGCCACTTGACGAACCATATTCTTCTCGCATATCTCAAGAGTGTCAACACTTTGAGACATGAAGACTAGAAATATACTCTTAATTTTATTAGAAATGGTTATTTCTTATAAATAATCAAACAGACGTAGCAATGCGTCGAAAAAGAAAATGTGTAAGATGCATGGTAGGCGAGAAAATTCAGCGTCTGAAATACTGCAAAATCTCACAAGCAGTGGCGTATTTAGGGGGGGGGCTTCCGGGCTTAAGCCCCCCCCGAAATCTTACTTACTATAGTAAAGTATATGAAATATCTTGCAGAATTTTCACATTTTCAGGCAAAGCCCCCCCCAAAGTTAGCCAAGCCCCCCCGAAACAAAATCGTAAATACGCCACTGCTCACAAGTAAACGTTCTCGCCCAACAATCGGGAATCTAAACATGGTACATATACCCTATACGTAAAGTGAAGGGTAAAGGGGGAAAAGAAGGAATGTCACAAAACTGCATTTTCAAGAAAACGGCGTTTTAATATTGAAAACCGTGTATGGAATGAATAGGGTGGAATTACACGAACGACCATTTTGTGAAGTTAAAGGTTAATGTCCATTCGTTTGCCAGGAAGCACAATCAGAACAATAATTACTGCCATTGGAAAAAATACACGTTTATTGTTTTGCAAACTAAAGTCCCGAACGCAGGGGCGGATCTAGGGGGCGATCGGGGCAATCGCCCCTTCCCAGAAGGGGAGGAAACTTTCTTTCTTATTTTATATATAAATAAAACCTCAGACCTCAGACTTTGGAGCTCTTAAAACTAGCACTAAGTAGAAATGTTACACCCTCTCCCAGAAGTTCGTCCTGGATCCGCCCCTGCCCAAACGTTTGCAGAAAGAACAAGGAATGTCACATATGATATGATATGTAATGATTAGAAATGCTCACTTCACTGCTGATGATGTAGTAGAGTTTCGTAAAACGTTTGGCTTGTAGGGTTACAAAATGGTTTCAAAATCTGAAGATCGGTGTACTTTGGTTTGAAACAGGAAGAAGATTGTTGTAGACTTGTGTTGGAATCTCGAATTCCCCTTTTTCGCTGGTCAGAACGACTCTGCATAAGACTCAAGAACTGCTTAATTAAAGGAATAAGTTCCAGAGGAATAGAAGGACCGGAAACATAAGATCAGGGATGCCAATTTAGCCTTTTTTTTTTTTTTTTTTTTTTTTGCTAAATCTAGCCTATTTGGAGAGGCATTTAGCCATACAAATCTCCGTTATGCTTATAGCCTTAAATCTTATTTTATGAAATTCTTTTGACAGTTTTGGCTTTTAAATTAGTTCTTAAATTAATTCAGAAAAAACTTTTTCTTTGTAAATAAAGTTTTTTTTTTTTTTTTTAAAGAAATTAGCGTATTTGTCATTATATATTATTGTATTGATTTCTCTAGACAGAGGGGGCCTTTTGCAGAGTCGTTCTGACGCGTTATTAGTGCCGTACTAAAGAGTTCGACTAACTAATATTTCCTGCAATAGTCAGTCCTTTATTATGACACTAATCATACACGAAAACGACTCTGCATAAGGCGGAGGGTGTTTTATTACGCAACAAACACGTCGCTCCCGTAACCAATCCTTGCCCATAACGGCCCCATTTCCTAATTTGTAAATATTTTAATTTTCCTATTTCATTGCATAAATGAAAGTTTTCTCATACAAATTTAGTATACTGTTCGGTTCTTCAAACCATAGAGATTTTTTTTTTTTTTTTTGTTGTTTGTTTGTTAAAGGATACAAATATGATATCTAATTACCTTGAAAACAGTCAATGCAATCATGACGATTCGTGTAAGTGTAGAGAGAAATTAGAAGCGTTGTAAGTACTACATAACCTGCCAAAAGAAGTAGTACTGATAATTGGGACAATGACAGCAGGCCAGGATCCAGGGGGGCCGGGCAGTCCTAAATTTTTACTGGCCCACTCTAAAATTTTCACAGTAGGCTTGCAAATGAACTATAATATGGTGATGAACTATATTTTTTGATCGGGCCCCCCTAACTTTCACCGGCTCCCCCTTACATTTACGGGCTGGCTACGGGCCTGAATGGCAGTTTACACAAACACAACTAATCCACAATCACTACTACTCTATTAACCTTGCCACAATCCAACTATGGGGCATCCAATTCCAGCACCTCGGCTAGCTGCGACGTCATCGATGATAACGGCTGTTGACTTGCAAAAATCAAATGAATTGTTGACGGTTTTTATTGTAATTTAAAGTCATGTATGTTTCTTGTTAGTCTTTAGTGAGTAAAATTCAACATTTGAAACTGTGCTATAACTTACTTATAATTCTACATACACAAAAAAGGGATTCAAAACAGTGTTGGGTAAGTTACTTGTAAAAATGTAACGCGTTTCAAGTTACTTTACTTTCTCTTAAAATGTAACGCGTTACTTGCCCAAAAAAGTAACTGTTACTTTGCTTCGAAAGTAACGCGTTACTTTTAGGTCCGAAACTTTAAATATATGTGGAAAAAACTATTATTTCAATTTTCCATACTACTATTACTACCGTTATTATTATTATTATTATTATTATTATTATTATTATTATTATTATTATTATTATTATTATTATTATTATTATTATTATTATTCCACGTTCTGAATCGCTTTATGTAAATGCAAGGACAAATTTTTACTTGATATATGAATATTTTCATATAATATTGTAACATTGATAAAATGCCATACTGCGTTACTCGTAGGGATGGGCACGAGCGAGTTCAAGCGAGTTTAAAAAAAAAAAAAAAAAAAAAAAAAAACTCGATTCGACTAGAAACAGAAATCTTTGAACTCGACCCGAGAACTCGGCTCGAAAAGTTTCCTCCAACTCGACTCGAATTGGGGTCGAGTTTCGAGTCGAATCGAGCCAAATCCGGTGTGTAGTTTCGAGTACTCTCTTCAAGACTACTACATAGACAATATAATTATTATCAATGACACTACTACTACTACAACTTATATTATTATTATTATTAATTATAACAACACTGTATATAAACATGGAAGATAGGCGGTTTGTATTTGAATACTAAAAAACTAGTTGATTGCCAACCTCGGTAGTCGTGAAGTCTAGGAGTCAAGGACATTGTTCACGAGCTTCTGAATTTGGGTTGAGTATTCGGGTTCGAGCCAAACACTGTTAAAACTTATAGGGCACTGGCCAAATATCTTCGAAACTGCTCGGCCCGGGTTTAGAATTGTCAACGACTCGAGCAGCTCGGCTCACGGCTCATTCACTATCGACCCGAACCGAGAAGTGAGCCGAGCCTACAGCTCACCCAACCGACTCGGCTAGAGCCATCGGCTCAGTTGAGCCGAACCGAGCAGTTGGCTCATCCCAACCAAGCCAGCTCGAGCCGATGGTTCACCCCAAGCGAGCCCGCTCGAGCCATCTTCTCAGTTGAGCCGAGCCGAGCTGAGCTTGTTATAAAAAAATTTCTTGTGGTCTCGCTATCGAGACGAGACGAGATGCGAGCAGTGTCCCCTCTCGTGAGCAACACTAAAAGTATTCCATATTACTACTTAGCTTACATTTCTCATGGCTTTCGTTTTCCAGTGTAATCAGGCCATGATTTCAAGACGAGTTAAAACGAACGAGCCATTTATGAAACTCGACTGGACTCGAAACTCAACGCGAAAAACTGAATCGGCGGAACTCGACTAGTACTCATCCCTATGCGTTAGAAAAAAATGGTTGCTTATTATTATTCTGGTGAACTAATTATATGATAATAACAATGTTGTTATGTAAAATTAAAAATATAGTATATAGAGAAACATTACACTACGACCAATAAAGTGAGAACACATGAACTGGGGGTGAATCAAAACTTGCCAGTAACTCTAAAATCGATACATGCTATTTCAAACTCTATAATGAACGGGACTCTAGGATAAGCAAACTGAACTGAAAGAACTCCAATATTACACACCACCAGCAAACTATTTTCTAGTAATAAAATTAGACCTGCTCATCAGAACACAGTTTATTCATATTAACCTCTTACTGTATATCGTTAATTATGGCACGCTAGTGGTTGATAAATATTTTCCGTCGGGGCACTTCAGACACTTTACTTTTAAATTCTGTCCACCATCATCCTCAGCTCTTAAGAAAAAAGAAAAAAAAAAGTATTCTTTCAAATGTTCGAACGGTAAAATATTTTCGTTCTCCATCTTTATAAAAACAACACCAAAGTAAAATAGACTACCGTTATCATTGCACTCCTAGTTCACTCACTGAATGTATTGATTTGATGCTGTCAAAATCTAGGACAAAACCTTCCAGGTTCTTGCAATCAGTACACGTGATTTTCCTTAGGCTGACCTCATCTTCCAAAAATAGCAAGTGGCACTACGAACTTATCTTTTTCTCTGTGTGTCGGTGACTGTGGGTCACTGACATACGTAGTCCATGCTCCATTGTTTCATTCTGAGAAATTCACTTACAGGAAAGAAACATTTGTTTCCGAAAAAAAATACATATATTATAGTTACTCATCCTAAATGTATCGCGAAAAAAGTAACTCAAACTAGGTACGTTACTTAAAAATTTGTAACGCGTTACCGTTACAGTTACTTTGGAAAAAATGTAACGCGTTACTAGGAAACGCTACTTAAAAAGTAACGCGTTACTTGCGTTACGTTACTTCCCAAGACTGGTTCCCAATATACAATGTTCGTTATAGTTTAGCACTAGCCTTTTTTTTTTTTTTTTTTTTTGCGTAAAAAGCGTTATTTCTGAAGATCTAGCCTCTTTTCTTCAGAGGTTGCTGGCAGCACTGCTTACGATGCAATGGAAGAAGATAAAGAAATTAGATTATTAGTCTGTGTTTATTATGTATGTCAATGTCAGAGAGCCTTGTTATTACTTTATTACAATATGTTTGGATAAGTAAGAGTTCCTACTAACTTGTTTTCATTTTAGCATTTCTTCTTTGATTAATGTACGTAATCAGATCTGTATGATGTGTTGCTATAGAAAATGATTAAGGAAATTGAAAAGTAAGGTATTTGGGTGTTATATTTTGTTTTGTTTACATCATTTTTGTGTACGTATTTAAATTATACCACAGTTGTGTTCTCTCTATCTTTACAAGAGAGAAGGTGAGGAAGGTGCTTGCATAACAGTTTGGAAAATTTGGAGGTTATGTTTAGCAGAAGTGGTCTAGAAGTATGTAAAATATACACAATTTACAGGAGAAATGGATGATGCAAGTACTTAGACCTAGGCATTTATTCCGAAGTTGGACGTCCGATAGTTTTCTACCAAAATCTTAATAAAAGCTATTAAAATTTATAATTTTTCAATTTGTACGTTCTTAACTGACTTTTTAGGCTTCCTTTCGTTACATCGCGAGGTGGGGGAAAGGTTAGGTTAGGTTATGATCTAGAACAGAGGTACTGCATATCGGTTAATAGCTGGTTCATTTTTTTTTTTTTTTAACCATAGTTTACTATTTAATTCACACAGTAGTGCCAAGCGAGCGTCAGCGAGAGAAGGCGGGTTAGAACCCCGCAGGGCACGTTGTTTTCAGTTTTCATTAAAGTAATTATTTTTTTTATAAACTTTCCACTCACCTTAGTACTTCGGTTTGTACAGCTCCCCTACCTCCAGCAGGAAATTGTGGACGATTCTTGTTAACGGCCTCCTTTCCTTAAAAAGGTATTCAGCAAGATAATCTTCACCAAGTTTTACAAGATTTTGCTTATTATCAACGTATAGCTTCACCGTTAGTTCACATACCGTGCAACATTTCTGTATATTAACCGCCATGTTGATAATGTAAATGCTTGTTACTTTCCAACAATGTAACTATTCGGTTACTTTCCGTGAAGTAGTTCCTTCCGCTTGCCGAATAGTCCCATGTTTATAACCGCTTATATATAACAAATAAACAGATTTTTCGAGATCCTTATATATTATCAAGTACACAAACGATCAAATTATCTATATCTTCCCTGTATATTTTCAAAATTTTGCTAGAAACGGACGTCCAACTTTGGTACTTAACCCTAGACCTAACATAACGTAAGTTAATCTAACCTAAACAAACCAGAACTAAACTAATATTAATAGAAATAAGCTATTTTTGTGTTCGAGAGTTACGCTGGACCCCTACACTAACATAAACTACACTATTCTAATGTGAACAGAAACTACCGAAATTGTAACATTTTTTAGAAAACGTAGCTAAACCTCTTCTGCTAAACGTTGTCCCTTAGATATATTAACCTTATGATGCCAGCCTTTTAAAGCTTAGGTTAATGTCAGCGTGGGGTCCGTGCGGACCCCAATTAATAATATTGTTGGTAGGCACTTTTTCATAAGCTTTTATTTTTATTGCATTGTTAAATACAATTTCTTTCATTTATTTAGTATGATATAATTACACTAACACACACTCTTGGGATTCTGTATGTACTGTACTTTCACTTGCCTTTACATGCATTGTACTGAACATAATTTACTTTAGAATTCACCAGCACATATTTTACACAGACTTTTAAAATGTTCCGGGAAAGTTGGATTACCACAATTACATCTGCATATCTGTTTCTTGTCGTGGGACTTCCCGAGCGTTCTTTAATGTCTTTCACATTAGCAATCTCAGTAATACTCTGTCGTTACTTTATATGCTCTGGCGACTTTCAAGAAACCTGTGGATTTCCTTTCCCATCAATTGACGCACAGGGTTCTTTAGAAATATTTTCTCTTTTAAGTTCTGGTAGCACTGTATTGTGGGAACTTCTACTGCAAAAGCACCATTGAAGCAATTCTTGCACAATCAATTACATTGAAGAAGAAAACCGTAGGGCAACGTCTCACTTTTCTTTTGCACGTATGGAGTCTGGAGAGACGTTGATTGTTCTTTTTGGAAACTACTGTCTTATCATGATGCATTGAAGACAACAGCATGCCCGATCTATTCTCTTCGGGACATCGTTCCCATGGTTCAACTGTTCATTGGAGCACAAGTGAGACGTATTTTCTGGCAGATTGTGAATCAGCAATTCCCTAGGGATGTGTCTTTTGCAGTTTCTCATTGTACCAACAACTGTTGCCCTCTGAAGAAGCAACTCTTCGGTGAGCTCAGTGCTTGTGAAATAATTGTGCATGGTTATATTTTTCCTTTATTTAACGAAAATTTTACAAGTCACTTCATCAGATATTTTGTTTTGCCCCGTTCATGTCCTAGTTGCTGAGAACATAATTTCCTCCACATATTTATCCATCTGCGCCATATCAGAGCATTGAAAACCATAGGGTCCGCACGGACCCCAGGTGTGCTAAATATGTTTTTGTATTTAAATATTATTATAATTTCTAAATACAACAGAGTACAGCGAGTAAATTGTTATGAGTGAGTAGAAAACATCTTAAAAGGAGATGTCCTCAGTCGTACACAAGAGTGTGAAGTAAACGAAGGAAATATAGGAACATAATGAAGCCTGGGTTGGCATCATAAGGTTAAGCGATGATATTCACATATTTTTAATAGATTTTGCCGATTCAGCACTGATTCCAAATTATTACTGTTAACCTCACATCCAGAGCAACGTGTCTGTATACATGCAGCTATGTTTACGATACAATACAAATCTTCATTACTTTCCAACAATCGTACAGTACGGTCACCTTGCGACAAGTAGTTTCCTCCGTTTGCCAAATAGATTCATGTTTAGAACCGCTTATGTAAGAAAAGTAACTTTCATTCTTCTTATATATTATTAAGCACACAAACGAGCAAATTATTCACTTCATCTCGGTAAATTTGTAAAATTTTGCTAGAAACGGAAGACCAGCTTTGGAACTAAACCTCGAGATTATATCATTTTTTGGAAAATTATGCTGGATCCCTCCACTAACAAACTACCCACAGTAAACTAACCTAATCTGAACATAAATTACTGAAATTGTAACTTTTTTTTAGAAGAAAAAAAAATGCTGGACTCCTTCTACTAAACATAGGCCAAATTTGGAAATGAAATTGGGTGCGTTAATATACGACTACCATGCTGCTGAATCATCGTAAGCTTTTGCGTCTTGCAAATCGTACCCACGTCTGCATATCTTTTCTCGTATTAAACATAAATTTACTGCCAAACTTACACAGCTAAACATCAGATAAGTACTCCAAGTCATCATTTTTTTTACCTCATTTTTCCTGTAAATTTTCTTCTAACTTTTATTAAAAACGGAGGGGCAACTCTAAGCTTAACCCTTAGGTGTCGTACTGCGTGCGGAAATATGCCGTAAACTAGTGTATAAAACACAAAACAGCCTCTACTAGGTGGCTACTCAGAAGCATGAGTGCTGTCTAATGGAGTCAGGATAGGAGCGCAGCACGGGGGTGAGTTGTACCGAGAAGGTGCGTTCGTAGAAGGTGCGTCAGCGATGGTGGGTATGCGCGTAAACGAGGATGTTGCAAAAAACATCTACCGGTAGGTTGAGTACCTTCTCTGTTGACGTTTGCCAGTTACATTTCATACCATCAACACGATGTTCGCATTTGAAAATGTAACTGCTCTTCCATTTCTTTACTTTTAATGCCGTCCTACATTTGCCGCGTTTCCTGCTCCATTTCAATAATCCGTGTCGCTCCACATAACGCAATAACCTTTTTTCTTTACCAACGTACGTTATTATGAATGTCACTTCCATCGCATGCAACTACAGTCTTTGAATGCTGGGAATTAGTTTCCTCATTATACCACAGTATCTGACATGAGCATATTTTTACTGAAAATAGTACCAACAACACGCAGCTTCGAACACTTGGAAATACCACATTGTACCTCTTTTGGTAGCATGAATTTGGATGACATTTAGTATTTCCCCTAATTCGTTTTATGGCTTCAGAACAGAGTAACTTGTTTTATGTCTGAATTGTGATAAAGGTAGAAAACAACGAGCCCAGCTTGGCTCCTAACCCCCTTCGCTTGCTGTTGCTCGCTCAGCTATATTTTGTAAAGTATGTAACACCGAAGTTCTTATATGTGCAAGATTGGGGAAGAAACTGAAATCAGCCATGAATTTCATGAGAAATAACTCATTCGTCGTTTCTATCCTGTAAATTGTACGTATTTTTCACATTTCTGGATCTACTTTCTCAAACTTAATGCCCCCCCCCCCCCACCTGAAAAAGGTACGCCGACTGATTTTACACCAATTACGTTAGATTCATGGTTCATACGTAATCTAAAATAAATCAGGGTTTCAAATGGCACAAATCGATTTATTCGCAATGTTTTCCCGATTTGCATTTATTTATTTAGAGGTTCCTACCGGATTTATAGATTCAGGTACCTCAAAATGCACTGTGCGCATTGGCGTATTAGGAGATTCTGCTCAAGGTGGCCGATCCAGGCTTTAATTCTTTACAGTTAATGCATTGATTACCAGTTTCCTACTATAAGTCATAGATAGTACACCCTTCCATTGAAAGTAAATCACTACGAACACTTAGTTACTAAATTAAGTGTCCTCTTAATTTCAAGATTCCAGCTTAAATTACTATATAATAAATGTAACGTTGTATATTTTCATCTAGCATGCAGATTTGAAACATGTAATAACATGACGTAATGCCATTTGGAAAAAAAAAAAAATGTTGGATTGGTAACACTGTTAACCGTATGGTATCGATGAGTATGCCAGACGATGTTTCTTTTCCGATACTTGCATGGTCCAAAGCTTCAGCGCTTTTAATATGTTAGTTTAAAAGTTATATATCTATAGTTTACTCAGGTAGCATGCGGTTACATAAATATTAATGCTCAAATGTAAATACTGTTCCGGCCTGTTAATGGTAATATGTTTAATGTCGATTGGCAATAAAGCTTGTTAGATAATGTACTACCCTCACTGTAAACAGTAGCAACTATCTCTACTTCATATACTGTGTTCATGTTGCTTAGTTACTAAATTATATTTTGCTTGCGTGGAATAAATGCTTGTGGGTTTTATATAAGTAATTACAACCGTATTTTGCATTTCATGCGGACCTTGTCTTAATAATAACTTAAAAGCACGTCCATGTTCATCATCATCATTATCCAATTGTGAATACAGACGGAATCGAACGTAGCCGAGCGGCGATTGGTAACTTGCATTGTAAGTAGATGATCAGAAACGTTCCTTGTATCTGTGACAGACTCCTGTAGGAAGGACATCATTCACGTCTTTTAATTTTGCGATCGCATGTTGCAAATGTCTTGACAAATCTGAGTTCTTTTACTCATCTCCTTTGGTACTTCTCAAATTTCTTTAAGCTGGTTTCATAATTTCTTTTCTCGATACCTATATTAACATTAGTCACAAGAGCATGTGTTCTGATAAGTTTTATTTATTTATTTATTTTATATTGCTCGATTTTTCTCAATACGAATTTTGTCCCTGATTTACTCAGTATTTCGGTAAGCTTGTGAAATATTCCCGGCTATAACGATAGGAAAACTAAAAAGCAGTAATAATAATAATAATAAATGAACTTTTGAAAAAGGATATCTTAGTTAACACCTGATAAAACAATAATTGTTGATCAGTTTTTAATTAACAAGGTTACAGTACAAAAGGCGGATTTTCAGCAGAGTGGTTTCGCAAAGCTTTACATCGATACTTAACACCATGGTGGAATGGAAGTTCATAAATGTCGTCAATATAATCTGTAAAATTTGAAAGTGGGAAGAAATATTGTGGATTGAGTGAGGGAAGCTTACGTAGTTTTTCTTCAAGTCTCTTTACGTTTTTAGTATTAAAAAATACCGTGATTAAAAAGCAAGTATTTCTAAAATTTCGCTTTTTGGGAATTGAAGTGAAGACAATTTTAAAGGAATTTAGTAAATTTGTTAACATTTTAATGTAATAGTGTTAACATTTTTCTTCGACTAATTACGTTATTGGAGTAATGAAATAAAACCTGGGTGAAACAAGTGAGACTGACAAGCAGTGTTTCTGTAATTATCATTAATCAGGTACATGAGATACCTATTAGTGCTTATGAAGTAGAATATTTAGGTTCAAGCAAATTTTATGGAGGATTACTGGAAGTAAGAAAACTAATATTCTCACAATGCGAATCTGAGAGTATTCCTATGAAGATGAAAAATTCCTCAAAAGTTCATTATATCTCAAGCAAATTTAACAATTGTTTTTCTTCAGGATAGCTTCGAGCTTAAATCGTTTTACATGGTAGGTTGCGCGTTGTGATATAGTACTTCAGTGGTTAGAAATTAATCATAAGATTCAATGAATCCAGTAATTAAACAAATAACAGAAAACAATAGAGAATGTTTTATATACACTTATTTCAGACTATTTTATAAATAATTTCTGTTTCTATTTATAGATACATAATATCACATTATATGGATGATTTCCTATTCGGAAGAATTCGTGACGTGGACAAATAACCTCGTTGCTGACTTCCCATTAAAATTCAATCAATCAATCCTATTCGGAAGAAGAAAATCAACAGAATGTAGTTCTGCAGACATCGTTAGTTTTCTGAAAAGATATGTGCGAAAGAAGCAAAAGCTTCCTGCCGAAAAGTTCACAGTTAGATAGTTTTGAGTGCTTCTGGGGTGAGTACTTTTTAATGAACGTGAAAATTCATTGCAACAGAGACGATCCCCTTCCATTGAACACTATCCTTTGCTGAGTCAAGCCAGTTTGGATCATTTCCCACCCTTCTCGATTGTGTTTTATCTGTATGATCTTTTCATTTTCTTGGTTTACTCATATATTTTCTTCCCTAGACTTCCCGACTACAGTGTACATATTGGGTATTTCCTTTGCTCACTACGTGTCCCACAGCTTTAGACTTCTCGTTGTATTACGTGTAACTATTATGAAGTAGCACATTGTGTAAGGCTCTAAATTCACTCGTTTGTACATCTCCTCTTGTATAAGAGTACAATGCGTGGGTTGCTCTGGATTAAATTACCTCAGAATCAATTTACAATCTGATTTAAATGAAGATCTCAATTACTTTGTGGCATAGAATCAGGGTCGTAAGAAACTCAGTAAAAAAAAAGTAAGTTTTAATGGGGCAAAATTGAGTGTTATTGAAGTATATCGGATTTTATTAAATTTTGTACGTATATTTAAAACTATATTCTTACTTAAAATACCATTTAAACATTCATATTTTATTGTACACATGAAAGTATGACATTCCTTTGTGGAGCCGGGGTGGCTTATCGCTGATGCGGGTTCCTAGTTCGAGCCCAGGTCTCTCCAAGTGCGCTTTGTTGATTGACAAAATCGTGTGGATGAGTTTTCTCGGGGTTTTCCCGTTTCCTCTCACTTTCATCAGGTCGCCATTATCATCTATCTCATCGTCTCCCTTGGTTCCGATACATAGACGTGAGACATATTCCCATCCATGAACACATTTTCTACAGTAACCAAGAAGTGGATAATTCTGTGTAATACAGAATAGGAATAAAATCCCCTCTTACACTCAGGATTGAAATCCCTGAGCCAGCCGTTCTGACTGAAGATTTCTTTAGTTTTCCTCAAAACACGCCAGGCAAATACTGTGATAATACCTCAAATTCAGGAGCCAGAGACGTAAAAAGCGGCTTTACTGAGTAGATATTGTTTTTCTTAAAGAAACAAAGTCATTTTAGAAACTGATATGTTGGAAATGATTTTTTTCCCCTCATTTTCAGTTGTCAGTTTACTCTCTTACAGTGGATTTTACGATTAAAGAGCTTTTGTTATATACGATAATTATACTATACGTCACATGTTCGTCCAGATGCGCAAGAAGAATTAGGGAGTTTTACGATCTGATTGCCGTTAGTGTTGAGAAGATAGATGTATATCTTTAGTGATTTCCTTTTTTAAGTGAAGCGTTCGTGATTTGTAATTAACTGCAGGACAAATCTGGAAAACAGGGAAAATGAAACGAAGGTCAAATCTCAGGGAAAATGGTGCTTAACCTGGAAATCAGGGAAAATTGGGGATTTTTCTCACGAAATGAAACTATTGTCCGTATTACGTATTTGTTAAGATAAGCCAATAATTCAGTCATTATTTGTTCGAAGAAGCACTACAAATAAATGATTTTCGTTGAGTTTTAGGAGTTGTATCCATAGTATGTAAACTTGTTAAGTAAAATAGTTACTACTTCATGTATAGTTGTACACGACATTATTTCTAATATTAAGAATGCAATTTATGAAGATATTTTTATTTGTTACACCTCATGTTATATAAATGGTGGCATTTATTTCTTTTGAGAACAAAATAATATAGAAGCACTGTTAAGTAAATGAGGGTAATTTGCTACTACTCAATGCTTTCTCACTCCGTAATAGACTGTAAACTTTTTATTATTATTATTATTATTATTATTATTATTATTATTATTATTATTATTATTATTATTATTATTATTATTTAAAGAATACATGATAAAGTTTAAATGTCAATGTCCAATGAAGTAAACTGAGGGTAAGCTCTAGAAGTTAAAAGTAACCTTAAAGCCCTAAAGAATGTAGATATAAGATTCGGAGCAGGGGGAAAAAAAGTATTGGGAAGCTTAAAGATGTCAAGGAAGTTGACAGGTGCCCTTTCTTCAGTGATTGTCAACAATTTTTGATAGAAACTACTGAAAAAATACTCGAAAATCGTTCTCTTAGATATCGTCTTGCACGTGCCATTTCATGCCTTGATCCTGAGATTTTCGTGCATAAACTTAAAATTTTGCCCGGATAAGAATGACGAAGTGCTTGGAAGTACTCCATCAGTCGTTTCGTCTCGATTATGTTAAAGCAGAGCTAGTTCAGAAAGGAGTCTGAGTCTTTTCTTCAGCCGTCTAAAAGTATGTTGGCGTCGTATTTTAATTCAGATGGAAGCAAAACAAATCTTGATGAGTTTTATAAATCAGTTCTAAGTGGCAAAAGTGAATTCAAACACTTGTGGAATCTTGTGAAAATGACATGGACTGTTTCACATGGAAATGCAAATGTAGAGTCTGGTATTTCTATTAACAAAAGAATATTGGTAGAAAATTTGCAAGAGGCTTCTTCAGTAGCCCACCGACAACTGCTAGATTATTTGGCCTACATAGGTGGAATTAGATGTCTGAATCCTTCAGATCCAGAACTTTTAACGTCTGTAAAAGATGTGAGAACAAGATACAATTCGGCTTTGGAAGACAAAAGAAAGAGAAAATCAGTGCTCTCAGGCAGTATTTAAACGGAGGAAAACGACTAAGTTAAAAGAACTAGAAAAAAGGAGAGATGACTTAAGAAAAAATAATGATTGGAATCAGAAGAAATTAAAAGTGATGTCAAAATTTTAAAGCAATCAATCTAAGTAGCTGAAACAAATAATCATAGCTATTATTGCTAAAAGCGTTTAAGTAGTATTCTACTTACTTAGTATCAATTAAGTTCTTTTTGAATCTAAAAATCCAATATATTTCAGGCAAACATTTTCTTGTAGGTCTTATATCTGGAGAACTACATGTAGTATAGCCAAGCCCGAACTATCATTTAACTGAGAATGGTGTGTTTATTCCGTAAAAAAAATAAGAAAACTCGATTTAGGGTCCGTTCAAATATTTTGTGGCCCCTGATCCAAAAACTCCAATATATTTCATTCAATCAAAAATTTTCTTGTACGCTTTATATCTGGAGAACTACATATTTTGTAGCCAACCCAAACTATCACCTAACTCAGTATGATATGCTTATTCCGTAAAAAATACGGAAACTTGATTTAGGGGCCATTTAAAAAATTTGTAGCTCCTGATCCAAAAACTAAATATCGGCCAAGATCCCAATCTTTGATGCATTTTTTTTTGGGATCATTCCTAAAATTCTTGTTACCTTTTAATATGTTGTATAATATGGATAACGTAATAAATTTGTTTTATTGTGATAACAGTTAGGATCTATTGCAATAACTGAAAAGAAAAAAAAGAAAAAAAAAATCGGTAACTGAAAAGAAAATAGAGGTTAGGAAATTGGCATGGGCAGCTGTGATGTTCGCTCCTCATAACTTTTATTACGTTAAACTTTTTTATAATATTTTTGCGTTTGAGGGAAAAAAAAATCAAAATTTGCATTCTAACAGTTGCATATATATTTACATATTATTTTGAAAAGTTTGCCACTGTTTTATTTTCTCATTTTATTGAATTGGAAGAAATATTGAGAAATTCCATTAAAGTATTGTTTTTTGTTTGTTTACTAAATTTTTAGGAGCGCGTCTTATTTTCTTCGAAATTAATAAAAGCAATTTGTTGACATTTTTTTTAAGAACTCTTAACTTACAGCTGCTCATTGGGGAGAAAAATGACTTTTTTTAAAAAGAAATTTAACGTTAATGTGTAATATTATTTGAAGATGTCTTATAAAGTTTCTTCACTAGCTCAAATAGCAAATTCTTTGGTTAGCTTACACTGGTGTGCTTGTCTACTATTATTAGCCTTTTGTATGGCTTTGTGTCTACTGTATAGTGTTGTAAACGGAAAGTTGCTGATCTTTTATATCACACAGGTTGAGAATCATTGGCCCAAGTATTTATTTAGCCTTTACAGGCATTCATCATCAGTACACCATTATCTTATTAAATGTCGCGGGTCAGGGAAAATGATAAAAGTAATTTTGTAACAACCCTGTAACTGACACATAGAGAAAGACATTTTATTGTCTGTTTATACCAGGGTTGTGAAAATCCCAGGGTATTTTTAAAAGTCCAGCCCAGTGAGTTTTATTAGCTAAATTGTGTTTTATTGGGGAAAATTGGGTTTTATTAAATTTTCTACGTACACTTGAAGCTGTATTCCTACTTAAAATAACACTTAAACATTCATGCTCTATTGTATGTATTTGGAATAAAACTATGAAATCCCCTTGTCGTATAAAAGGAATCCGTGGAGACCCATCCATGTTTCGTGGAACAAAGTTTGTACTTCCTTATTTCGATTTCTAGGAAGGAGGAAGTAGACAATTTTGTAGAGTAATAAAGGGTGGGTAATTCCATATAATATAAAATCCCCTGTCATACTCAGGATTCAAGAGTCAGCCGTCTTGACTGAAGGTTTCTTTAACTTACCTCTAAACATGCCAGGCAAATACAGTACCGCAAGTCAAGAGTCAGAGATGAAAGAAAGCTGCTTTATTAACCCTTTTGGTACAACTCATAAACATATTTTTTGAACCCTCCTTCTCCCTTTAAGGAAAATTACATGATAAGATCCCAGATTGAGGGTAAATACTAACTATGTTTATAAAAATAAATCAAACTATTCAACAGGCATTGTCAATTTAAATGTGAAGAAAGAAATTTTTAAAAAATGTGCCCTTTCTTCCCTTAAAGCCAAAATTTTCAAAAACGGGGAGTGACGTGTCCCCTTATTTTTAGTGAGGAATTTATATACCGAATTTCATCTTCGTAACTTGGCTGGTTCTTGACATACTGTATTTTTTTTTTTTTTTTAACATCAATTTTGAACTCCCTCTGTCTTCCTTCTCCTAGAATGCGCCCTTGGATCAAAGTAATATGATAGACCAAGCTCAATGTAGGTACAAACTATTTTCAAAATTTCATTTCAGACTGCTTAATCGTTTCCCCGAGATGCGAGCAACATCGCTTTCAAATTCTAGAAAATGCCACCCTTCCCCTCTTAAAATGGAAATTCTCGAAAACGCTGGGACACGGATCCACTTATTTTGAATGGAGAGTTTATATAAAAAGTTTCATCTTCCTAACTTCATAAGATCGTGAAATACTCAATGTTTCGCATAGATTTTGACCCTCCGCTCCCCTACCCTTTTATAATAGGCATTTTCATCAGAGCAACATGATTCGAGGTACATGATAATTACATCCAAAAATTCATTCCAGACGGTTTAACAGTTATTATAGTGATATTTCAAGTATATTTCAATTGTGCTTTACATTGATAAGATATTATTGCTTTTCGGTACTCAGTAAAGCGCAAACCAGTAGAACGTTTTTGTAATTTTATTTCAGTATCAAAGTATGATGCTAAAACATTAGTTTCTTACTTGCTTGCAGAATTGAAAAACTAAAAGTTAAATCTTCATGAAAATTCACCAAAATTAATTGCGCAAACATATAAGGGGATTCTGTTAGGTCTGGTTCTTCTTTTTTTTCTTTTGGGGAGGGGGGAGGGAGGGGAAGCAGTAAGTGAATAAACTTTTTTAATTGCCGAATATATACACTGTTATGCTCATCAAGTCAATTTGGTTATGAACAAATCTCCATAAATACAAATGTAGGAGTTTCTTTTCTAATTTACAAGAGATTTGCTTTTTCTTCTTTCTTTCTTTTTCCTGGTAGCCCGTAGAGAACTGCAGGTTTGAATTCAATAATTCAGAAACAATTACTTCGGGCAGTAAATCTTAGTGAAATGTTAGGTCTAGAAGTGTGAATGATCATGAAAAAGACATCATCTAGTGCATGAGTAAGATAGTAACGATGGATGAGATAAAAAATGCCAACACAATCCACGAGGCTGATAGCCTGCAAAAATTCTTATCAGTCATCACTTCAGTTTTTAGTTATCTTTTTTTCAATAAAATAATGTCACTTGTTCAAATTTTGTTCAAAAGAGAGAAACTGATCAGAATATGCGATAACTTTGAAAGGAATATTAATGCAATAAGAAATCAAATTGATGATAACAGAAGCAAGAGAATGGAATCGGCAGAGAGAGGGCGTCAAAAGAAGAGGAAGAGTGACAGCACAGAATGGAACAGACAAGCAAAAGAAGTATGCGATGCTATATTTTCCGAACCTAAAAGCCGATTTAAATTCATAGGACATCTCATGGCAGCGATGTTGTTTGCACCAGCTATGTTTCCACAGTATGCTTTAAATTTTCCTAGATAAACTGTGAAGTACGCTCAATTTAGAGATTATATATACATAAAAGTAACTTCTGCCACGAACTGTCTTCAGTCTACGCTGCAGATAAATTTTGTTCACTGTCAGGGATGTGGGTTTGCTAGAATTAATTGTTCGGAATAATCTAGGAAAATCACTTAGTGAATCTATAAAGCTTCTGAAGTTGATATTAAGTGTACCTATGACGTCAGCAGAATGAGAAAGGTAGTTTTCCACATTGAATAAAATTTAAGACATTTTTAAGGAATTCAATCCCTAGAAAAGTGATCATCATTGACTTTCATCAAAAAAGACCTGATAATAGGGATACCAGCGTGTAATAGACACATTTGTTGCAATCAAAAGGAAGAATGGACTATCTATTTATATAAGATGAGTAATTGCATAAAATGTACTAATTTTTATTTTTTTTAACAGAATTTTATTTATTTTCACATATCACGTAGTATTTGTGTCTAAAGTCATGTTGATTAGTCAATAAGTCCAGTTTCTATCTTCTGTCTCCAATCGTTCGTACTGCAGTATCCGAAACACAATCCACCAATCACCACTCTATCATATCCTAAGGAAAGGAGCAAGGGGGGAAGGAAGTTAATTTTGAAAAAAAAAAAAAATCAAAAGCCCATCAAGTTAGGATGATGAAACTCTGTATCTGGACTAGTCAGCAGTTTGTTTTCCGAATGTTAAAAGAAATCATTAGACACTAAATTTCGAGTACTTCAGAAAACGACGCAATAACGAAGCTTTTCTTTCTAAACTTGAATTGCTTCTCTTTGATTGGCCATCTCATAAAAAAAGAGTACCACTGATATAAGAATTATTAAAATCTCCGAGGAGGAATTTATAGCAACGGCAATAGAAAATATGTATTAAGAATATAGTCTACACTCGCAACATCAGTAAATCCGACACGTCTTGTCATAACATTTTATTCTTTTGGCAAGCAACAATGATATCTGTATTATAATTGACTGAAAGCATCCTTTAGGGGCCGCGGTGGCTCAGTCTGGTGCTTGGGGTCCCGGGTTCTATCCCAGCCCCCGTCAAGTGAACTTTGTGCTTGGGTTTTCTCGGGGTTCTCCCATTTCCTTCCACTTTCTTCATTCCACTATTTCATTCATTTTTCATAATCACCGTCTCTTTTAGCCTAACCGGCATAACTGTGGGACGTAAAACTCAAAGATTTCATTTCATGTCAAAGCATCCTTTACATTACCGCCCTCTATTTTTAAAGCAGAGGTAGTCCTTTGAGATTGTAAACAAGGTTTTAAAATATGACCGCTTCACTGCAAAGAAACAAACAAAAATTAGGGAGGAAGTAAATCTCGAAGAACCCTGTCATCAATAACAGGTTATTATTACCAGAAACTTTTTTGTTCGAGCAATTCTACCGCTGTCGCTGCACCCCTCAACCATCTTAGGTGTTCATTTATATAAACACTTGGTGTCGAAACAAGAAAGTGTATAGCCTGAAATGATGAGTACCGACCTCAAAAGTGGAGGGTCTACAGCTGTTTAGGGGATGGACTGGGTAGCGTAGTGGTTAGAGTATCGGCAGAATAAATAGGAGACCAGTCCCGCATTTTTTTTAGATCTCTCTTCTTCTTCATCATCTTCTTTTTTTTTTTTTAAATATATTTTTAGTTTTCGTTCATGTGTATTTACTTGTGTGAAATAAGCGTATTTTATTGGAGACGTTCATAGCACAAGCAGGAATGAAGGTTGCAGCTTGAAGTACCAGTAATTAAGATGTACATTTTCTTAGTTTTTAATTGTGGCCCATGTTTTATATAGATCTGTTGTGAATTTCTTTTTTTTTTTTCTTTTTTAATGTTCGGAATTGCTTAGAAAGTATTTTATTTTAACTCTTTCTGTTACAGAAAATGGTTACTTCTTAGATGTCGCCGAAATGAAAGAAAATGGAGCCAACATCGACTGAAGGTTCCAAAGTAGAAGAAGTCTATGTAAAATGTGAAATTCCTGATGAAACAGAAGTTGAAAAAAATTCATACGAGGAAGATGAGGATGAAATAGTGCTTAAAAAAGATACTGAACGACTGTATGAAGATACTTTAGAATTGGGAAGAACAGGTAAAGTACTAATTTTTTAAAGTACCTTTTGGGTGAAGAAAGCAATGTTTATTCAGATTACATAGATTACATGTGGTGGACAAGCACCGTGTGCGTGGGTTTTCCCGGGGTTCTCCCGTTTTTTCCCAATTCCTTCATTCCACCATTTTTATTCGTTTCTCATCGTCGCCGTCTCCTTTAGCCTAGCCGGCATAAGCGTGGGACGTAAAACTTAAACATTTCATTTCATTTCATCAGCTTATGTGCTATTTTTTGCTCCTTTCTTTGTAAGAAGTCTTGTGTATATGTTATTAAGCACAGGAAATATAGATTAAAAAAAAAAAAAACAAAGGTTTTCCAAGTCTATGAAAAACGAAAAACAAAAAAAAAATGCTTTGTTGATTTGAGCGTTTTTAATAGTTTCTCTAATAAAACTATTTTGTGCATTAATGTTAAAAAAATAATAAACAAAACAAACCGTATCAAAAATAAAAGAATAAATCTTTTATTTAAAAAAAAATATTTTTAAAACAAATTTCTATTTAAGCGCGACTGAAACGAAAATATTGGGATTGCTCTCATATACAAATACGTGATTTACGTGAGAATTGAAGAATTCATAAATTGCACTCCTGAAGTTTTTGTTTTTAGTCATGCATAAATAGATTTTTTTAAAAAAACTTTTTAGTACATATTTTTTAAGGAAACATGTTTTTAATTTTTTTTTAATTTTATTTACTAGGAATAATAGTGCATGTTTTGTAGTGTTGTCTGACAATGCTTTCTTTGTTTTCTGGTAAATAATTCGTTTTCTATAAAATTCTAATTAGTGGAAAAATTTAAACGTTGTACTTTCATTTTAATGTATAAAAAGAGGGAACTTTGACTTGAGGTTACCGATTGTCCATGATTTCCGACACTAAGTCTGTAGTAGCTAATATCTACAATTATAATAGGGGTAAATCCATATCAAGTCAACCAATGATGGTTGCTTATAGAATTTATTTTATTTTATTTTATTTTATTAATTTTTGTACATAAAATTGTTCTTTATTTAGAGAGTTGAAAACAAGCATTCATTCGTTTTCTAGATGTTCAGTTTTGGTTTGAAGCGGCCATTTTGTATTGGCGCGTAGACACTATTATTATTATTATTATTATTATTATTATTATTATTATTATTATTATTATTATTATTATTATTATTATTATTATTATTATTATTATTAAGTGTTCTGCCCTTGGCAGATCCTGGGACTAATGAGGATTTTTTTTCTCAATTTTAGATTTGGGCTTGGAAATGTTTCTTCCACGGTTCTTGGTCTTCAGCTTCCTCTTTTAACTCCTAGTATTTTCTTATATTTTTCAAATCATCGATCAGCTGTGTTCTTCTTCTTGTTCCTCGCTTCCCTTCCATCTTTCCTTCTATGGCAGTATGAAGAAGACAGTTCCTTCACAAAATGTGTCCAATCCAATTGGCCTTCCTACGAAGGATGGTAACTAAAAGTGCCCTCTTCTCTCCTGTCCGTTTTTAAACATCATCATTTGTTGCTCTCTCTATCCATTTTATCTTCATCATTTTCCTCCAACACCACATTTTAAAGCTCTCTAAATATTTCTTCTCTAACTTCCGTAATGTCCAAGTCTCTGAACCATACAGTCCAATGCTCCATATGTAGCACTTCACCAACTTTTTCTTAAGTCCAATATTAAGCCTGCTAGTTAAGAGTTATCTTTTCTTGTTGAATGTTTCTTTAGCTATGGAAATTCTTGACCTGTTCTCTTTGGTGCAGTAAACATCTCTCAACAAAATACTTCCCAGATACTTGAAATATCGACCTCCTCAAGTTTCTCTTTTTTCTACTCTGATCCGTGAGGGCGTGTTTCTACGGGATACCTTCGTAACTTTCGATTTTTCGATGTTGATTTCCATTCCATATGGTTTTCCAGGGTAAACTATTTTGTCAATCATCTCCTGTAGTCGTCCTTCGGTTTTAGCTATTATAACCGTATCATCTGCATACCTGATCTCGTTAATGGTCTGCATTCCAATCTTGAAATCTCCACTATAGCTCTGTTATTTTTGAAGAGAAATTGCCACTTTTGAGATTAAAAATTTTAATGAATAAAATAAGCGTCACCGTTACTTTTTCTTTTAGATGTAGGCTTCGTAATATACTTTATTCTAAAAACGTTTGATAACTCAGAGTTTTGTTGTTCTTTGATATTAGGTATTTAGTAGCTAATATATATACACCATATGTATATATTAGGTATTAAATAAACATACAGCTCAGTTCAGTTGTGTACGTTGTTTGATTATAATAATATTGTACTGGAACAAACTAATTGATAATCATGTTTGTGAAGGAAAGAATTATATAGAAAATAGATGCTGTTGTGTCTGATGTAGATTTGAGCTTATACTGAATGTTGTTCGCTGTATATCCGACCATTTTCAATTCGATGCTGTCACCTGGCGTATCATGTTGGAACTATGTATGGGTTTGCTGGTGGGAGCAGTGTTTTGTCTGACCTTGTAGGTGCGTCAGTGTTGGTAGTGAGTGTTATCAAATGGCACTGAAAATCAACCGGTATTGGGAGTGTTACGTAATGTATTTTTCTACGGTAAGTTTTCGTACGTACGTATTGTGAAACAGTGTTGGGAGAATGGGTTAACACTGAGGGTGACTGCTGCGAAAACTATTGTGTCCCGTTACACGCAACAGGCTCCCCCTGTGAAACATTCACCCACGAAAACAATCAGGAGAAGGGCTGCAAACAAAGCGACACCCATAGTGCTAAAGGGGGTCTGTCGATTGGCATTCCAAGAAAATCTCCCGACGCAACGTGATATGGGCCACAGATTCTACCTCGAACCGTCAATTGTGAATTGTGAACAAGACAATTCGCAAGCGCCATAGGTTGAAGTGTGTGCGGAAGGCCCGTGTACACCATCTGCTACTGCGTCACATTGCCGAACTTAAGACGAACAGCAAGAAACTGTATGAAAAGTACCTAGCGGGTTCCAAATGAAAGAAAGTGTGTCACAATGGATAAATCATATGAAGGGTAAGGGGAAAAAAGAAGGAATGTCACAAAATTACATTTTTGAGAAAACGGCATTTTAATATTGGAAATCACGTACAAAGAATAGGGTTATTAAATCTTTCGTCCCTTTTTACATGGATATTTCTACATCTACGCGTGCATGGCATATACAATCAAATAGTACCAAGAGTCACCAACAGATAGGACAAAGCACCCGGTAAAGCACATGCATGGACATTCCTTGTTTTTTCCCCTTACCCTTCAATGTCTATCTCACTGCTGGTCGTCATATTCGGGGGATTATATACCATGACATTGACAGCAAGGGGCCCAGCAACTTTTTTCGTCAGGTCAGGGAAAGTTTCCCTCGTGTTTTTTTTTTTTTTTTTTTTTTTTTTTTTTTTTTTTTTTTTTTTTTTTTTTTTTTTTTTTTTTTTTTGGGGTTGTTAAGGGATTCGGATATGAGGGTGAGTTGCCGATGTGCAAGGTGGATAAAAACGTGAAGGTGAATGTAAGATAATTCCAAAAATCCAGAAGAGAAATTGCCACTTTTGAGATTAAAAATTTTAATAAATAAAAAATCCATTAATGAATTAATGAAAAATCCATTCTGATACCCATCTATTGGAGAGACATCCCACAATTGTATAAAATGGACGCGTACCAGGTGATGATCCATATGGGCAAGGCCTCGAGTCATACCGCCAGAACATCACTACGTTTTTATCAGGAAATGGCAGAGGAATTAGGAATTGTGTCTTTTCGTTTGAAGACATTCTTGTAGAAAGACCAGGTGCATCTGGACTGTTGAAACGATGTCTTCAACATCATCGTCCGCACACCCTCCGTGGTCTATGGAAAACGTGTAGGGAGGAGTGGGACAGAATTCCCTTGCCCGTCCTGCGCTGGAGATTGCTGCAATGGAATCTGCAATGTCGTGTGATAGTCCACAATGCTGGGGGTCCAATAGAACATGATCGTGATGGCGGCGCGATATCTCTTAAGGTGAATATCCTTCAAAGATGGTCGGACATAAAGCCAACAACCTTCTGTACAATGCATAAAGTAATCAAGACCACTTTATCAAAATGAGGTACTACTTAGCATACTGTTTAAAGCAAAATACACCAACTACCCTTGTTTAAAGACGGTATGGTCAAACGATCCCCAACCGGCTGCTTTTGTATTGAAGTTAAGGCATCGTCCGTTGACTGCAACCCTCCTTTCATTTTATTTATGTACTATCAGAAGTGCAATCAAACAGGATGACATTACAGAGATACTTGCAAAGAAATGACACAGATAAGGTCATTTCATAGATTTGTACTTTTAATTCAGACGAAAGTTAGATGTTATGTACAGCCACATTCAAAAGAGTTTATTGGTTGCAGCACTATAGCAATTCCAGAAGAAAGTATGTCGTCGTTGAGAATACAAGATACCGTAGGTTACGTGTACGACAAGGACTGGTGGATTGAAAAGAATGAAGAAACAAGTCAGGAAAACGACAATCTTTTATTCATTTGTTTCATTGACATAGACCCAGACTTGTTTCCAAGTCTCTAAACATAACAACGTGTGATGCGAGTTCACAACGACTACAGGTCAAAGCGTTAATATCTAGAGAAATAAGTATACTAGCATAGTGTTACTAATGTGTTATTTCGATTTACAATACTTTTTTTAAATATTTGCTGAGCGCAAAACTTCTTGTCATTTCGTCCATAGCTGACACACTCACTGTATGGCTACGGAACCTCTAGGTTCAATGCCGAATTCATAAAAGCTCTTTATTGACTTCTGTCCTTAGTCAACTGGATCCGCTTTCTACGTTGTATTCCCATTTCTCCGATATCCATCTTAATGTTGTCCTTCCATCTGGGCCTAGGTCTTCCTAATGGTCTTTTCCCGAATGAGTTTTCAGTTATCATTTTAAAAGCTTTTCTATTTTCTTCCATTTTGGCTACATGAGCTTCCAACCTGATCCTCCTAGACTTAATGACCATAATAAGAATGTTAGTTAAATCGTATAAATTATGCAGTTCCTCGTTATGAAGTTTTTGCCATTCCCTATTCCCGTCCGGCTTGGGTCCGAATATTCGCTATAGGATTATATTTTGAAATACTTTCGGTCTGCATTCCTCCCTTAAAGTAAGCGACATTGTTTCATAGCCATACAGTACAACAGGAATAATTACCGTTTTATATATTTTAAGCTTAAATTCTTCGATAGGATTCGCGAAGACATATTTTGAACTGAATAATCACATAAATTCCGTCGACATAAAATTTCTTCGTGGATATGGTTTTGATCTGTTAATGTTGATCCTATATATTTTAAAGTATCCACTTTGTCGAAAGTATTATTTGGTATGTTACCGTATCCATAATCTGCAGTATTACGGTCACGGCGAACTTCCGTATTATTAAGTTTTTTCTTCATTTACTTCCATGTCCCTATAAGCGTTTAATAAAACAGGGTGTCTATCGGTCACAAAAGTCACGAAAGTCATGAAGTCACGATTTTTTTTTTTTTTTTTTAAAGTCTGTACGAATATAAGTAGAGACTGGGAAATTTTATTGTATAAAACGTCAAAATCCCCCACCAAAAATATCTATTTTCGGCTTTAAACGCTACCAAATCGCAAGCAAAGCACTCTTGTATCGCATGCATGAGAATTTGGCCTAATTCACATTCAAATTCGCTCTTGAGAGTGTCCTTCAGCTGGCATCATTGAGCAGTGGCGGTGCAAATCGCATCGCATCGCCGAAACGACCCACACATCTAACCAGTTGATACAACTGTGAGAAGATACCAACCTTTTATCACTCTAAGGAACAGCCTTTGAAAGTAGAGATAAGATAAAGATCAGTGCTGAAGAATATAGGTGTTGTTATTAGTTTTGGAATGTTACGAAATTTTATGATTTGATAAAAAAAAAAAAAAAAAAAAAAAAAAAAAAAAAAAAAAAAATTAAAAAATCACGAAAAAGACATTAAATTTGATTTTGGAATTTTAGTAGACACTCTGTAAAACTTCTCCATTTATTTCTATTGTCCTCGTATCATTCCCTATCAGATCTACATAACAACGTGTGCAATAACCTGGTGAATGCCATTCAGCTCTATTCTCTGGTTACTAGTTTTTATTTTCCTTACACCGTATTCTAGAACAAAGTTGAATAATAATGGAGATAATGCATCTTGTTTCAGGACATTCTCGATTGATGTGAAAGCTCATGGACAAGTGTTTTTCTACTCGGACATTACTTTGGCATTCATTTAAACACATCTTAATTAACTAGCTTTTTCGATATTCCAAATTCAGTAAGAATGTTATACAATGTTTCAATCCGAACAGAGTCGTAGACCTTTCTGAAATCAATAAATAATTGATGTGTCGGGGCATTATATTTCCGTTTCTCTTTGAGTATTTGACGAATGGTAAATATCTGGTCAATAGTTGATCCATTTCGTCTGAATCCGCGTTGATAATTTCCAATAATTTCATATGTGCATGAGGTCAATCTTGCTAACAGTATGTTTGAGAGAATTTTACAAGTATTGACAACAAAGAGATGTTTTGATAATTATTACAGTCAGTTTTATCGCCTTTCTTGTGAATTGGAACATTTTTTTTTTTTTTTTTTTTTTTTATTCTGTTAAATTACTACAGGATTGTTTTAGAAAGTTCGGTAATTATAAATGTTATTATTAACTGTTTTCAAAAGTCGTCCCTATGATTATGCTACACCAATTACTACTCCTGTACAAGTAACTGCTTCCAACCTTTATGAGACTTTACTTCCACACTATCTTTTATTAACTGTAGTATGTATACATATTAATTCCACAATAATATAATATTTTATCAGTGCTAATCCCAGTCCTCCTTTTCCTATCATAAACTTACTAAAAACTCAACCGTCTATATAACTTCTGCGTCAAGACCCTTTAATTATTAAA
This sequence comes from Thermobia domestica, assembly GCF_964235325.1. Taxonomy (NCBI): domain Eukaryota; kingdom Metazoa; phylum Arthropoda; class Insecta; order Zygentoma; family Lepismatidae; genus Thermobia; species Thermobia domestica. The sequence continues at coordinate 205,631,358 of NC_137460.1, forward strand.
AAACAACCATTGATCTAACGGAGCCTCAGTAGTTTTTTAACTAGCATCTTATTATTCGTAAACACTTTTATCCCGAGCTGTTAAATTCCCAACACATTCTTGTGGCAGTTCCTCCTTGTACCAGATGAAGAGAATGAGTTTGTGTGGCATTTCGCTTTCTTTACGTACATTATTTTCTGGCTGCGTGTTGAGTAAACTGTCAAAAAAAAAAAAAAAAAAAAAAAAATCTTCCCTCTATTCAAAATACTATCTATATTCGTGAGAATTTTGCTGTCCGCTTTCTTTAATATTTAAGCACGAGGTTGATAGCCTTGCTTAAATTTGTTGATGCTTTTATACATATCCCGAATATTTTTGTTTTTAGTATTATCTTCAAGTTCAACAATTTCAACTTTCAAAAAATTACGTTTCTTCGTTCTAAAAGTTTTGGAAGTTTCCCGCTTGATATCAACGAAATTTTGTGCAGTTCAATCGTTCGGATTTTGTAATCAACGCAGTTTTGCCTGTTTTCTCTTCTCTGCTAGTTTAATGCATTCCTGGTCGAACCATGGTTTGTTCCTACGCACTTCTACGTGCTCTAATTTTTCTTTCGCTGCTACCAGGTGAGTGGTCAGTGTGACAGTCAGCTCCTCTAAACGACCGAACATCAGTTGTGCTAGGCTGTCTTCTTCTATCTACTAAAATGGTATCAGTTTGATTATGTAGTTTTCCGTCTGGTGAGATCCAAGTATATTTATGAATGTCAATGTGAACATTTTGTATTCTTCACTATAAGATTTTTAGACGTTGTAAAGTTCACGAGTCTAATGCCTTATTTTTACTTTCCTTATGCGGACTTTCGATCTTCTTGTTTAGTTTGAAAATTTTCTTTCGCTCTATCTTCGTATTGAAATCCCCTAATAGAATTTTCATATGATATCGCGGAAGTTGGTCAAATCTCCGTTCTATTCCTTCATTAAAACTGTCCGTTATATCATCTTCCTTATTTCTGTTGGAGCATGTACATTTAAGGCAATAGTATTGCATCACCGACCCTGAAGAGTAATAACAAAGAGTTTATCATTAACAAATTCAGCGCGTTTAATTGATTATATTTTTCGTTTGCGACGATAAACCCTGTTCCTAGTTGCAGATTTTTATTTCCTTCCCCATAAAATAATAATAATGATAAAAAAAAGTAAAATTTCTTGTTTCCACCGAACCTTTCCTTCCCACTTAACTTCTTGAACACTACCAGGTGCATCATATATTTCTCTAACTCACTTGTCACGGATTTCAATGCGCGTCTCCTATGAAGACTATATATATTCCGTATTTCAAATCTCATGTTCGTTTTGTTTTGCTGAGGTCGTGCCAAGTTATCAGTTCTGGTCCGAGGTTTCTGTGAATAATTCTCAAGGAGGATTTTTTTTTTTTTTTTTTTTAATACAAGATGAGGTTGTTAGCCTCATTCCAAAACCCAAGCTGAAGGCGTACCTCATGTCCTCGAGTGTTTATTTAATATATTCGCAGGTAACTCATATATCTAGAGGCCGCCTCCTCGGTCCACAACCCGAGGGAAAAAAATCATTGCTACTATGCAAATAACTTTTTTTTTTTTTTTTTTAAAGATTTGAGGTTTTTCCAGTGTGTCCCTTCCGAGTTATTTCGTAGTTGAACATAGCCAATTTTTGAAAAATCATGTTTGGAGGCCCATAACAAAGAAAGGATTATTATTATTATTATTATTGTTATTATTATTATTATTAGTAGTAGTAGTAGTAGTAGTAGGAGGAGGAGGAGGAGGAGGAGGAGGAGGTGGAGGTGGTTGGTTTTGTTTTTTTTAACTGTAAAATTTATAAATTTAAAAGTGATAATTCGCATGTTTAAGCTTAACTTTCAACAAGCTTTTTGAGGTATTTGTAGTGTAGTACGCTTAAATATGCACTGGACATAAAATGTACATTTGATTCCCATTCGAATGGCTTTTGTTTCAAATAAATATTTTCAAAACTAATGGAGCCACGGCGTTTACCACAGACTTTTGTAAAATGCAAAACAGACGTACACACCAATACAAACTGACCGTTCAAAAAAGAACTGAATATCTAAAAAACGAATGAATGCTATTTTCCAGTTCTCTAAATATAGTATGACTTTGTGTACAAAAATTTAAAAATAATAAATGTTGCCAGCGACCTTTTAATCTTAAATTGTGTGATTTCAAATGGATTGGTATTTACGAAAGAAAGAGGTATTGTACTTTGAACAAGCATCCTATCCAATCTGTTAAATTACCCTTTTCCGCTTTCCTATCCTGACGATATGGTAAAGAAAATTATGAAAAATAAACGCAAGTAAATACACTGGCACCTACAACAAGGGACAGAATCATGAAGCGATAAGAACACGTGGTTTTACAAAGTCAGCGATATGTTAATGAATGCAAAAGGATATTGTATAAGTAATAAAGGAAACAGACGATTTTACCGATACTATATTAGCTTGCTTTTGTCGCTGAAGGTGTATTCATGTATAGCAGAATTTTTTTCGTTAAAATTAATATAAGATTGCTAATAAAATCTAATTACTTCCTTAATTCATACCTCAAAAAGATTAAATTATGTAAATTTTAGAACGTAATTTTCCGTAATTCATAAGTATATCTCAACCTGTAAATCACCCATACAGCTTGATTTATTCACAGACGAAGAGCAACTGGTATTAACAATAAATTCCATTTCAGTTGAGAGAATTAATGGCTTTAATGATGATTTTAGAAAGTTTCGAAATTAAATGTACGCACAAATTAGTCTGCTATGTTGTTTACCTTCTTGAGAATAAATTGCCTGTCCTATCCTTTAGGTTATTGTGTAAATGGGGAATTAAGAGAAGATACATCAAAGAAACTAGAAGTAGTCGTTAAAACGGAAGTTGAAGACGTGGAAGATGTCAATACTGAAATATTAGAGGTTGAACCAATTATCTCAATCAAAGATGAAGATGAGTGTAACTTTTCAGTCTCCGAAAGAGAGGATACGACTGGAAGCAGCAAATCAAGGTAATGTAATGTACTTCTGAGTGAGTTGGGAGGTGGGTGTCAGAACAATACACACTTACTGAGAGTGAATAATATGAAATTTTATTTATGTATTTTAACCATGAGACCCTTTGTAATAACATATCTCGAAGCACATAAAACGTGCGTAAGTTACAGTAGAGCTCTACTTGCAAAATTGATGTTCCAATTTCGGTTTTTAAGCTTTCTTAACTTTTCAGCACGAGACTCAGGACTGTATTTACGCAGAAACAACAGGAGTCCGGGCACAGGGCAACAATTAAAAAAAAAAAAAAAAAAAAATTAGTTGGTATGCAAGTGCGAAAAAAAATATATCAACGAGAGAGAAATTGAAGGGACAATGTTAGTACTACAACGGGATCTAATTCTTCCGTTACAACGCTATTGCTTATTGGCTACTAACGTAATCCGTGCATTTGGTTCTGTACGTCCCTCCTCTATGCTGGTGGCCCAATGTAAGTGAACGTGGGCGTATTGTTTATGTTGTGGCTAACTTTATAGTGACAACAAGTGGAGACGAAGTAAAGATATGATAGAGAAAAAATAGATACGAATGTTGTAAAAATAATGAGATGGCGAAAGTTGTGAGAATTGTCTTATTAGCCTGCAAGATGAGAAAAAAAAACTTATCATGATTCTTGTTAATTTTATAGCCTGTCTCGTTCTGAAGTGACACTCACTGCATCGATCTAATGATAAAGCAAGAGTTAAGTAGGAAATTTGTGTCCAAGTTATAAATAAATATGGATTATTTATGGTAATACGGGTAAAAGTATTGAGATAAAGGCCCATAATATAAAGATGATTTTAAGTTGCTAGTTATAATCTATGGCAGTTATTATATGAAATATGTGAATACTTGAAGAATAAGTAATAAAGAATACTCTCCACTGAGCTCATGGTTAATCATATATAATTCAAATTGCCATGAATTTACCATTTTCTGATACAGAGTAAATATTCCCCTTTAGTGAGAAGTTCTGAAGAACTGTGGTTCCAAAAAAGGAGCACTAATCTGATGTTTACTGTAAACTATTTTCATCTCAATATTCGGGTGGTAGGAACACTGTTTTTTCTATAAACAAGATCATTGCATATCAAAATACGTCAATGCACTCCAAATCATCATTTCTTATTCCGATCACCTGTGATACCAAAAAATTAGGTTTTCACCGAAATCTGGTGTTATGTAAAATGATTCGTGAGTTCAACTGTATCCCACTTTCACGCACATCTCACTACGGTAGGAATAATGCTGCTTTCGTAACAGAACTCGCAATTCGTTGCCGAAAGAGGTAAACTCCGTACTACATTTTTTAAGGTCTTTTACGGGTAACATTGGAACGACTGCATCTCCAAACCTATTCACAACTGAACACTTTCTCTACGTGGGATGACATGGGGCAGTATCTCCCTCGACAGATGTCACGACCTTATTGCGTCACTTCCACGACCTGTGGAAGCTGTATTCCGAGCTAAGAGTGGAAGTACTAAGTATTAACATATGAGACAAGTTATTTGGCCATGGTGTTTACTATAGAAATATACGTAGTTTCTATTAACTGCTTTCGATTACAGAAAAGAGTAGTCGTCCAAATAGCATCTTTCCATCCATTTTTTGCTATAAAAAATTTCCCTAAAATTCCAGAGCCTTGTAATAATAAGATAATTTTACGTGTACATTAGAATTTTATAAACGTCTTGTATAGTTATCTTCGAAGAGCAGTTGATTCAGTTTAAATGAAACAAATCAATATTTTATCCCATACAACAAAATTCTGATTATTCGAGCCAGCCACTGGAGCAGACAGGTCGTTATAAAGTACGGGACAAGAATAAACGACCAAAACCACCATTACTTTTAATGGTATTTTTGGACGTTTATTCTTGTCCCGCACTTTACATTGCGGTAATAAGTGTTATGATTGGAATGGTTATTCAAAATAAATAAATAAATAAAACATACCTAAATAGGAAAATGTGGTTATAAACACACTAGTAACTCATGAAAAGCTACAAAGGTTGAAATTTTAATAATGGCAACTATTTATATACAATTGATAGAAAAGAGATACTGTTATGAAATTGTACTCTTTTTCGATGTAGTCATGATCGTTCTGTATAACCCGTTGCCAGCGATGTGGAGCTCGCAATGTATGTTGCAGCGTCTGTTCTGTTGATGATTCGATTGGAGTAATGTGTTGCTCGAATGTCTCTGAATCAATTCAGAAAAAAAATACCACAATAAAAATGATAAAAATTAAATCATACCCACAACGATGAGATCCGAGATGTATGGTAGAGCGTTTCTCAGGGAACCATCGAGCGAACAAATCACGTTGCTCTACATGCACTCAAGAATTGTTCCGCATAAAAATAGGACAATTCTTCAGTGAGTTATAAGACGCTTCTTTGTAACATTGGTCACAGGTTTTGTTTCAAAATAACCAGTGATACTCCATATGAGGAGTGATAACGCCTGACAATTTATACGAAAAGTAATGATACGACATAAGAAAGCATCTCCTCGTTAATAGCATTCAAGTAGAATATCGTATAGTAGCCATTTCTGCATTTCCGTCAAATGGTGCATAAGGCATTGTGATTCAGTTTTCTCATGGTCAGCCGTTCCTTTGAAATCTGAGGCACAGTCGTATGCCATTATCTTGTTTTATGGGCTTCCTCATCAATCATCTGTTGTCAGTCCATCTCTAGCAAGATACTAATGGTCTGGGCTACCTCTACACCCACAGTACGTCACCTCATCCGAGGTATGTGTGCCACACTTTGACGTTTTTTTTTTTTTTTTAGGTAAAGGAAATTTGCTGCGCGTCCCGTGAGGATCTTGATGATACATTCAATTTTTGTCCAGTTTCTGAGTTCCGAGGACATCGAGGCTGTACATCTTTAGATCTCCTGCTGACACCTGCCCATGCTTCTCCTCACGGCACATTTGCTTAAAGTCTGAGAAGAAAGTCTATTTACGATGGGATATGTTAGGTATCGAACAAACGTGTGGTATAAGCGAGAAGCACTGATTATATTTCATGGCGTAAATGTATTAATGTTGCCACTGTTGCAGTTCCAACTCTCGTATTTATTACTGTATATATGTTTTCAGTAACACGAATTTTGAATCACAATATTTAGTATTCCGCAGTCAGATTAATAAAAGTAGGCTTTATATATGGTAGAGTGGTAAGTTGCTTATGAATATGCACTTTCTGTGTTTTGCAGACGATTTTCTTTTTCTTTCTTCTTTGTGTGTGTACCTAACTGTATATTAAAACAAATACATGTATGGATAATCCACGTGGAATTTGTTGTAATAACAGTAGTATGTAAAGAACATTATCTTATAATGATGCTTTATTTCTACTTTTCTTTCTTTCTCGTAGGAAAACTTCTGGAACTAAGGACGTGGTTGAAGCCTCTGGTTATGTTAATGAGTATAAACACAGTAGCAACTCTTGGTCTGAAAACTCCTGTCTAGAGAATCCCTATTCTGTGGAATGTACTAAGTCAGTTCATGAGAACTCGAATCTAAAACGTATTCTAAATAAAATAGGTTTCCAACCATCGTCTTGTAACGAGTGGGACATCTCATTTACTTCGCAATCAGATTTGGGAAGTCATATAAATTTACATAATAGTGATAAACCGTATTCTTGTAGAGAGTGTGGTAAATCATTTACTCAGAAGTCGCATTTGAATACTCATGCTTTAACTCATACACCAGTGAAACCTTATGCGTGCCAGGAATGCGATAGATCATTTTATCAGGTATGTAACTTACAACAGCACATGAAAATACATACAGGTGATAAACCATATCATTGCAATGACTGTGGTAAGTCATTTTCTCTAAAGGCAAATTTAAATACACATATTTTAATTCATACTAAGGTAAGGCCATTTTCGTGTGATGAATGTGGTAAATCATTCGTTTCGACATCACATTTGAAAAGACATAGAAACATTCATACTGGTGACAAACCGTATTCGTGTAAAGTGTGTTCTAAATCTTATAGCCAGAAATCAAACTTAAATACTCATATATTATCTCATACGAACGAGAAGCCCTATTGTTGTGAGGAATGTGGTGGAGCTTTTGCGTCGATGTCGTATCTGAAACGACACAAGAGGATACATACGAATGAGAAACGATATTCGTGTGAAATATGTGGCAAATCATTTATACAAAAATCAAATCTAAATATGCATGTTTCAATTCATAGTAACAATAAGTATTTTTGTGATATATGTGGAAAGACTTTTATTTCTATGGCGTATTTTAAACGTCATAAGAGAAATCCATGTAAATAATTCAAAGAAATATATAAAAATAGTTTTTAGAGGTTAAATGCAAATACTGCTGTTTTATTGTTATGCGAAAGGTACGAAAGAAAACCTGAAAAATAAAATAGAACGCCACGGATTAAATAAGTAAAGAGATAAAATAAAAACCTCCTAATATATGAGGCGTTCTTTGTAGTAACGTGAACTAAACCAAAGTTAGGTGTAATCTGAACCTTGAAAACTACATTTGAGAAATTCGAGTTGTACAGTGGACTTACGATTATCCGAGTTCCGGTTAACCGAGCATCTGTATTAACTCAAACAGTCAAAAAAAAAGTTGTAAGAAGTGATTCACTCACTGGCTGTTAACGAACCGCTAAGTCTTAAATCTTCGGGCTCAGCCGTCTGTCATTGTGTATTGCTGTAACATTGTAGCATCAAAGGGAAGCCAAAAGATGTTCCAGAAAACAATCACTAACTTTCTCAAGAAATAAGTTTTGTATACTGGTGTATCAGCTTTTTTTTTCTGAATTTACATTTTGTGCAGCAAATTGCGATGCAAATTTCAATTTATATCGCAAGTTGTAAATTTTGTATCGCATTTTATGTACTATAAGGAGTAATTATAGATTCATAAAAGAAGTCCAATAAATACGAAAATACTTCGCAATTGCATTCATTATGAATGGAAGTGTGAATTACTTAAGTATTTATTGTATTTCTTTTATGAATCATCTTCTATTATTATTATTATTATTATTATTATTATTATTATTATTATTATTATTATTATTATTATTATTATTACTACTTCAGAATGTTTCGTGAGTTAGGTTCGTTGCTTCTCGCGAGGAGAAATCTTGCAAATACTGTATGTTGGTTTTTGTCAAGGGGCGTAAATAGCCATCCGGTATATCAGTACTTTAAATGAAAAGGAAAAGAAAAGAGAGGGATATATGAGTGTATTTTTCTATATTTTCGGCGATGAAGAATGCCGTTACCGTTTCAGTGATCTATTGTACGCATTTCTGCGTTTTACTAACCATATCCAAGTCCCATTCATGCTACACTATATGGCGGCTAAGTCCAATGTAGTTCGAACTTGTTTTCTTTGCTGTCAATGTGCTTTTTCTTCAAGAAACTTTATTATTATTATTATTATTATTATTATTATTATTATTATTATTATTATTATTATTATTATTATTATTATTATTATTATTATTATTATTATTATTATTACACATTCAGAAACAAGAATAGGATGACCTGAAACCTGAGAAGGTCTGGAGGATGACGCACTAGCAACAAATCGACAAAGGGAAGGAAAAGCAGAGTGGAAAACTGTTTTGTAACCCAAAGTCAAGGCATTTTTTCTTGCAGCAACCGACTCTTCTAAGAAAAGTTTCTTGAAATAGTAATATTTTTCAGCTTGCTCCTTATTTTACCTTTCGTGGTAATAATGAAAGATGCAAAGATGTGTCGCAATTTGCGATATATTTCAATTTGTTTCGCATTTCCATGCGATACTACTAAAAAAAAGATGTAGTGTATATATGTAAAAATATTGTTTTTATAAGTTTTTTGAGTATATTGTAATTAACAGTTTCTGTGTAAAAAGATAGTTTTGTCCTTTACAGTACGGACTGCTGTGCCTAATAACAACTGATCTCTGTATTGTCCGAGTTTTTGCGTACCTGAGGCAGGCCTGTATTTAGGTAAGTGCTATTCTATGCTTAAACACAGGGCGGCAGAATTTTGTATTTTTTAATATTCACAATAAAGTAATATTCAAAATTAGCAACCCACAAAGTCCCGCGCAAGCACGAGAAAATATGTTAATGTGTTTAATTCACTCTAATTACAATAGTTACTAATTAGCTAGCTTATCTGATTAGTTTTAAAAAGTCAACCTCCCCCACTCCACTCAAAGGGGTGAGGATGAAATTGAACATCGTGAAAACTGACACCATTAACCTCAGCGACCTCGAAAACTATGAATTCAACATTAACATCTGTCGTTTTCGATTACTTTTAAAATCACGCCCCCTCGAGGGACACGGAGTGGATTCTTGCAGGAGTGGAATATGATCTTGAAGTTGAATTGGATTAAAACTGTCACTCTTCATCTCAGCCACCTCAAAAACTATAAATTCAACTCTAATATTGCTCGTTTTCGATTATTTAAAAAATGCCCAATGTTGTTCTTATAGAGACTTTGCACCCCCCCATAACTCAGCTCAGGTGTAACCTAAGGACCTGGAACAGGTCATTTTGATAATTTCTCTGAGAGCTTTAAAACATATTAAAATTTTTATTTATTTATTTATTTATTTATTGAACAAATCCCAGATACAGCATAACTTTGCCATTTTACACAGGGACATTCTAACAAAAGAAAGAAAAAAACAAGACAACAATAACAATAACATAGAAAAAAGAGTGTAAAAGTAAAACTATTCCGTCAAAACTAGTTTAATTGCTCTTTCAAACACTGGGTAGCTCGAAAAAATGTCCACATCAGTTGTTACTTGATTATAGCAGTTTGGTATTCTATAAAAAAAGAGACCTCTGTATAATAGCCAACCTAGGACGGGCAAGATGGAATAGGTGGGTATTCCGGGTGATGCGGGAAGGGACACGTAAGGATAGTTCCTGAGGTAATATTTCCGATCTTAAGTTTCCATTAACTATTTTATGTAGATACTTCAGGTCAGAGATAATTCTGCGTACTTCAGGAGTCTGAATATTAAGATGTTGCAAGAGTTCCTTCTTAGATAATGATCGAAGTGCAGGAACACGAAAGCGGACTATAGCGAGGAAGAAATTGAGAACAGAATCAAGTCTGGAGAGATGTGTAGGTGCTGCCATGGCCCATATGGGAGAGCAGTATTCGATCTTGGGCGCTATTAAAGTTTTATAAAAAGTTGCTAATGAAGAAACAGTGCGTAGTTCGGTGAATCGATAAAGAAGTCCCAACATGCGCATTGAATTCTGTAGTATTGTGGAGATGTGGTCAGAGAATGTGAGTTTTGAATCAAAGATGACACCAAGATCATTGTGACTAGCAGAATGTGTGATAGGGGAATCGTTGATATGGTATGTGGAGGGGACTGGAGACTTTTTCAAGGTAATAGTAATACTGTCACATTTCTTACTGTTGAGTTTCAAGTGCCACATTTCACATCAGCTTATAAGGTAATTTATGTCTTCCTGTAGAGCAATTGTGTCATGGAGACACGATATTTCTCTGTATAACTTACAATCGTCAGCAAAAAGCAGAAGGCCACTTGGTTGAGTTGATAAGTGCGTGTAGAGATAATCCATATACAGGACAAACGCAGAGGCCCAAGTACACTCCCCTGAGGCACCCCTGAGATCACGGGTTGGGGGTTAGAAGTCGCCCCTGAAAGAACAACTCTCTGTTTACGGTCCTTCAAGTAGCTTGTGATTACAGAGAGAAATTTACCATGTACATTAAATTTATTGGAGAGCTTATGAAGAAGATGAATGTGACTGACAGAATCAAAGGCCTTCGAGAGATCAAAGTAGATAACATCTAATTGAGTATTGTTATTCATACATTTGACTGCACAGGAGAGAAGAGTACTTAAATTTGAGAGACTTGAGCTTTTCGGTAGAAAGCCGTGCTGAGAAGTGTGGATGTAAGGTGAGGTGAATTTAAGTAGCCTGTCTTTGATTATTTTTTCGCAGATAATTGATATTACAGAAAGAAGAGATATTGGCCTATAGGAGGATACATGATCTTCAAGTCCTGATTTATATATTGGGGTCACGTGAGCTAGTTTCCATCTGGTTGGATAATACCCTTCCTTGAAGCATCTATTGAATAAGATAGATAGAGGAATTGCAATAACTGAAGCAGTTTTGTTGAGAAAGAGAGGACTAATTTTATCAGGTCCGAGTGATCTATGTGGAGATAACGATAGCAAGAGAGTCAGAACTTCGCCTGGGGCGGTAGAGACATTGGATAAGGTTTCCAAACAGATGGGGCGGAGAGGGGGAAGATGGGTTGTAGAGGGAAGGGAAGTAAAAGTTTTGCAGAAGTAGTTATTGAAGAGGTCGGGTCTTTGATCATCACTCACTTCAGTATTTTCATCTTCAACTGTTGCCGGTATCCCCGGAGATTTTGTTCTAGATTTAATTACAGACCAAAAGACTTTAGGGTTACTAACAGTAAAATCACCAATTGAGTCCATGTATTCAAAATACTTACGCCGCTGTACCTTCTTGGCAAGACTTCTAATTTTAGCAAAGTTTTTGTATGTGTAGTCACTCGGATGTGATTTCCAAAGAGACCAAGCAAGCCTTTTGTTTTAAGAAGTTCACGAAGTTCATTGTCATACCAGACCGGAAACCTGTTCGATTTTGATGCTTTCACCGGCACGAAGTCCTTTATGGCTGAGTGGACAACAGATGTAAATAAGTCCACAGCGTCGTCAACAGTTCCTACCTCTAACAAACACCAAGGAAACAATTCAATGGCACGGCAGATGTCATTCCAGGGGGCTTTCTTCCAAAGAAATTGTGACCTACTTTTGAGGGGCTGGTTTGTAGTAGTGGAGGGGAGGAAATCGAAAGAAACATCCAAGGAATCGTGATCCGAGGGAAAAAGATTTCTGCATGGGACAACACAACGAGGTTCTAAGTTAGAGAGAATATAGTCAAGATTGCTATTATTGCGGGTATTATGCATATTATGTTGACCTAGACCAAGTCCATGAATAAAATTGTCCATGAAATAACTGTCGTTTCCATCTTTAGCGACGCCATGTTTGCTGTCCTGCCACGTGATGGAAAGGTTGAAATCACCCAACAGGATGACGTCACCGTGTGACAACGCATGTAACAGTGAGTCATGGCAAACTTCTAAGATGTGCTGGGGGGTGTTCTTGTGCGGCCTATAGAAGCACCCAATAAACACAGAACGACGCTTTGGAATAAACACTTCCACCTAAATGAGTTCACAATCCCGTTCTAGATCCAGTCGTCTCTTGCTCTTCCACTTATTATTTACACAAATCATCACTCCACCTCCACGAGATATGCGGTCTTTACGATAAATGGTGAAATTATTACAAAAGCTAATTTCACTGTCGTTCACTGATTCATTCAGCCACGATTCGGTCACTGCGAAACAATCCAGTTCCCTTATCTCACCTAGGTTCAATGAGCACTCGAGTAATTTGTTTTTAATACTACGAACATTTTGATAGTATATATTGAGAGCACTGGTGTAATAAGGACCGGGTGGGCCAGGGTTAACGTGAATATCACCACAAAGGAGGAGAAAACAGACGAGAATGAGGAACTGTTTTTTAGCTTTTCTATCTGTTATGGTTCTCGAATTGGAAAGCGTTACAGACAGACAGACAGATTAAGAATTGATAGAATGCATTTTCTCCCGACAGTAAATGAAAACCTACATGAATAAACTATTAATTACATGCCAGTATTGAGAGAATGTGTCCACAATAGACGAGTGGCTAAGCTCGTTGCTTTGTAATCAAGGAGTGCCGGGTTCGATTACCAGTGGGGACACAAGTGGTTCGGATCCCAAGTTAAGCTGTAGGTGCCGTCTAGGGTTGCCAGACGTCCCGGTTTTCAATGAAAGAATTAACTGTCCCGAAAAAGGCTTTCAGGACGCCTGTCTGTCCCGGTTTTTGTTCTTCAGATTGGAAAAAAAAAAATCAAATTACAAGAACTACTATGTCTCACCTAAAAACGGAAGGTTTTCGGAAGATTTATGTAGCCAATAAATTTTAATAAACAAACAAGAAATTTTGAAATCATCTATTCATTCTTTTGTCCTATGGGTTGTTTCGCTTCCAGAGGAAAAAAAAATAAAAATATTCAAGAAGGGCACACGTTATGGTAATAATTTCTCGAATATCACTTTTAATAGAAAAGAACGTCTTTTTCTCAGTGACGGGCTTTAACTGCTTGTTATTTTATACTTCAAATGAAATTTTTTCTTACTAAATACTAAATTTGTATTTCTTTTAGGGTTGTAGTTCTAGGTGATGACGCAACGAAGAAAAAATATCCCTTCAATCATAAATGGGAGGGTTTGTTGTAATTGGCGCAATATTTAGGACCTGTTAAACACTACAATTCGGAATATGGGACGCCAGGTAGCTCTTCTTATGTTACCTTTTCACATTCTTTATACATTTGTTGTGGAGCTTCATTTATGTTAATTATGTATAGAATAAACTGGAAAATTGTGAGTAATAATTTGGAAAAATCAGGTGATTCTGACTAAATGAGTAGGAACCCTGACCTTACATATAATCTGAGATTGGTGTCCCGGTTTTTCGTTTACAAAATATGGCAACCCTAGTTCCGTCCTTAGTACGTCATTATCATCTCATGGAAGGCAGTGGCAAACTACCATGGGTTCATCTTGCCCAGGGACCTTCGGTTCAAACACCTATCTTCAGGCAGAACACCACATATTAATCATCATTGAGAGAATTAGGCCATTCAAAATTACGTTGTAACTTTTGTAACTTGTCATACCTAAACTGCTACTGAACAAGAGCTGGTATGTTTGCAAAATCACGCTTGTTTCCTTGTTTGAAACATAAATGTGTGGGGGGGTGACAAATTATTTAGAACACAGGGGCGCACAATATAAAAATACGGGCCTGACCTGAGGTAGACTTGGTCCCAATTACCTCAGATAATCATGAGTATACTGTAATCTACTCTAACACCAAACTGCTCTGTGGCAGTAACTTCTCATGTCTACAGTGAGAGTCGTTGTCTTTCCCTTAGAAAACAGTTTCAAAACAAAGAGACCATAATTTTGACCTTTTGGAGTGCATTGCCATGAATCCTTCGTTGAGATCGTCCATACTAGACGGAGCGACTTATGTATATCAACTCTGTCTAATATAGCAAATAATGTTAATAAAAAAAATAAAAAGAACTGTAACAGGAAAAAAAGACATCTTTTGAAAACGGAAAAGTACTCTGTACAATTAAAACTTTTTAAAAGAATTCGAACGCAACGCACTCCAAAGCCAATACTTGGATGATGGAGAAAAAATGTTTGTGGTCTACTTTTTCTTTTGATAAACGATTTTCCTCATTCCTTTATTTTTAATGATTTGCATAGAATCGTATTTTATATGAAGAAGATTTATTCTTGTGAAGAAAATCATAGATAACGATTTCAACGTCAAATTTGAAAGCATGATATTGAAGCCCGGTGAGAAACTATATTCTAATTGCAGTTATGGTATTGAGAAGCATCACAATCGAGAGTAATGCGCAATGTTAGAGTTCAACTTCTTTAAATCTTCTGGGAATGGGGTAGTGTACATCCAAAGTATCTTGGTGTCGAATAAAACAGTCATAATATGACGTATTTTGAACAAATACAAACAGTTACAAGGAATTGAAAATTTGACTGTTTTCAAAGAACTGTATTTCAAAAAACAATTTAGATAACAATGACATCCAATCACGTAGATGATTTTCAACAGACATAAAGATGAAACTGCCATTTATAGTAATTTGATATCTCAGACCATTCCAGAGATATGAAAAAAATGGACTAAATTTGATATATTTCTTAAAACGGCATATCTGCGGGAACTTTTTAAAGTACTTTTTGATTTACTTTGCTTCTATAACATTACAACAATACTTTTCGGTAGATGGAATTACAACAGGCTCTCGGAATTACATAATTTTAAACAATGTTGCAAACTTTACCAGTATTTACCACATCTACAGGACGAGTGAGATACCAAGTTCCTGTAAATAGCATTATGATCTTCATATTTATTGGAGTTGATGTATGCAGTTCAATCAGGTACTTTTCTAAGCAGTTTTTCGACATCTAGACTTTTGAAAAAAAAAAAAAAAAATTCGAATTTTCAATTCCTTGTGTATTTGTTTCTATTCAATCGAAATCCTTCATATCACGATCATAGTATTAAGCACTAAATTGCTTTGGATGAGCATTGCTCCGTCTATTTCACTTCCGTTGTTGCTATAGAGGTCACCCACCAAAATTTGGATGGTTGCAATACCGTAGCTTGCTTAGTTTGCAACAGTGGATATCAAATCTGATACTGTAAATTTTCGTTTAAAATATAGATTTGAATTATATAATAACCTGTCGTAGTGCCATTTGAAAGGATATAACTTTATGTTAATTTGACAGTACTGTTAACCTGGTATTGTCAGAGTTTGCCAAATAATGCCTCCTGTCGATATTTTCATGGTACGGAATTTCAGCTGTTTTGTGTGTGTTAGTTTATAAGTTTCAAGGGCATATAAAGACAATAGTACACATTGCAGATGTACAGGATGCCCATAAATCATCTTTACAAGTTTAAAATTGTGTTCCAAGTACATATGAGAAGATAAATTGATAGAAATTAATCACTTAGTAGCAGTATACAAAGGGGGGAGATGAAAAGTTCCTGGCTTGTTCTCTTTAAATTGAAGTAGACAAATAAAAGTATTGGCATATGAAAGTCTCATTTCTTAATATGTAACTGTATTAAAATCAATTTAATCCTAATTGTATAACGTCTGTCAGTGCATTTGCAAGGTGAGATGGAAGAAGCACGATGAAGTTTGACGTCACTGGAGCTGAGGACCGTTTTGAAGTTCTTATGGGAAAAGTCTACAAAGGAAATTCATATGGAGATGTTCCAAACACTGGTGGAGAAATGTCCTTCATACAGGTGTGTAAAAACCTGGATATCACGTTTTAAGACCGGACATTTTCACGGTGGAACATAAGCCCCGCATCGGATTCCCGTCAACCGTAACAGACCAGCAAACATGCGATGCTGTCCATGCACTGATTCTTGAGGACTGTCGAATATCCACCAAACAGATTGCCCAGATACTGGACATCTCCAGGAAGCGAGTTGATTATATCATTAGACGGTTTTTTTTTTTTTTTTTGTTTGTTTTCATTTATTTCATCATTTAATAAACCTCAATATAGCACCATTGGTTGCAGGAAGAATAGCAAGGCAAAATTTGATTTCCTGCCATGTCCGCTGTAGCATAGCCTAATTACTGGTGACAGTGATGTTAGTGAACCCTGTTTGAGGTCAGTAATGTCGTACCTTTGTTCGATATACAATGTCTTCTACAAAGCCCCACAGAAAGAAATCTAGGGGCGTTATGTCTAGTGAACGAGGTGGTCATCCTCTCCGATCCACCGACTGGGGCATGTTTGGTCCAGGAACTCACGATCATAATTTTGAGGAAATCGCATTTTTTAATTTTTATCCTTAACTAAACTACCCTTATTTTTAGGGGTAGGAAGAACATTAAAAAAAAAAAAAAAAAAAAAAAAAACATACAAACCTTAAGTTTAAAATTTGGTTGAGATATGTTGAATGGTATGGCCTCTAGATGAATGTATATCAGGACGAACAGACGGATAATGTTGAAAACTCACTTTTTTTTGGCATCTGTGGGCCTTAAAACGTGTAAATCCGTTGAAATCTTGAATTGGATTTTTTTTATCACTAGCACCAAACTTTCTTCTCTCCTTTCGGCATTCGAAAGTCAAAAGTCGGAGGTTCGAATCCGCGCCAGGAAGATGTTTTTTTTTTCTTCTTTCTTCAGTAAAATTAGGAAATAAGTTTAAAATAATGGGTGATATCAACACGTGAACCAAGTCAGAAAAAAGTATAACATTGAAATTACAATGACATACATACCAAGAAACACCTTGCTTCCTGCGAAAATTCTACTTGTGGGAAATAAAAACTGTCTGCATTCATCAGTAGTTGAAACGTAGATAATTTTACGTCACTTTTGAATGCATTTCTAATTCTATGAAAAATGTCATTCATTCATTGATATGGATTTAAAAAACCTTCCGTTGGAAGTGAAACATATTTTAATACAAGCCAATAAAATTTTATTCTAATAATATCTTTGTGTATAAATAGGTGTTGCATTTATGATTAAATTGTAATTAATCATATGATTTAAATCATGAGTAGAAGGTATAGTGGCTGGAAGAAGGGGAGATGGGGAAAGAGGTTACAGTTAATGGACGGTACTAAGAAAAAAGTCCCGGACTTGAAGACGAAGAGGTGAAACGCTTCACGTGAACTGATCTGCCAATAATGACAGAATATCTGTAATAATAATGATGATAAGATGATTTAAGGATCTCGAAGGATTATTGTCACAGAAACATAAACTCTTAAGTGATTTTTTTCACGTAAAGCCAACAAACATATTTGACATCAATCATAATCTGTCCTGTTATAACGTCGATCCATGCGTGACTCTGCTTATTTCTCCGTAAACCAAAGGGTTTTTCTCGAAGAGTTTTCAACTAAAACTTCACATATACTTTCTGTACGAGTATTGTGGAGATATTATACATCTCATACTGAAACTCTGTTAATGAAGTGGCGTGAAATAATTTGGAATTAATCTATTATAAGTGACCATGTCGAAAGAGATTTGTGAAGTACAAATTACAAAAATAATTGGTAACTGTAGCGATCCGCAAGAAGGGAGAAGACAACAAGGGACTTAAGGTTTTCTCATCTCTTCTACTTAAAAAAAAAAAAAAAAAAAAAAATGACATTTCGAAAATATATTCCTATCTCGTCTCGTCTCGAATTTCCAGACGAGACGAAAATATTAATAATAATTTCATGACAGAAAAATACTGGATCAGATTTGAAACATGTGTAGCAAACATACAACCAGGATGGGCTGAATTATATGTTTTATGGAAATAATTTTATCATCAAGAAAGTAGTACTTCTTCAAAGAAAAGAAACACATCCGGACAGTATTGTTGTTTCAGAATAGATGAGCTATTCAGGGAATATAACAAGTCTAAATTCAAAAACAGATGCACGGATGTTCTACTAAACCACATTCTTTCTCTTAGTTATAATTGGACACTCAGTCTAGTAAACACGGAAACTACCCTGTATAAAAACTAGCAGTTAGAGAGTTCAGTTGTCCATTCTTGTTGAGTGTACGCCGCTCACTCTTGTTTGAAGCCACTCGCCGCAGCGTAGCTCCAATGGACCACGACATCTATCATCACTGATGTGTTCGACGCCCGAAGGTGCGAGACGCGCAGTTGGCCCAGGCTCCAGTCTCAGATGATGTCCAATCCAGAGACGACCTCCAGGGAGATCTGGTACGAGTCCAGATCCTAAGAGGTGAGACTTCAGAGACCAGCGGGAACAAACCCAAGACTTCAGCCTCCAGAGCCTAACAGTGACCGGAACTTCAGGACTGCACGACAGCGCCCCAGAGAAGAAGAGAGATGGTCTCCAGCGGGTTCGAACCAAGGACTTCGACAGTCAGCACCAAGCTTCTCCAAGCTTAAAAGTGCGTCGTCTAGTGGAAGTGCCTATCCAAATTCTGCATCTGTGGACTACCACCAGCTAAAGACATGTGAGTAAGCAAAACATTTCTTTACGTCCTCTAAAGGTTCTCTTTTGAGGGAAAAGGAGTGAAACCTCTATTAACCACTCATAACTATTAGCCTTGCATTGGCATGTTTATTTCCTAAGTTCCAGTCATTAGCCTTCAGCTAAGGGAAACTTCCGATCTACCAAGACCCTTCAGGACAACGAATAGATCGTCAATTAATTTCTGTCTATAATTTGACAATTTAAATTTCCCGGATCTCCCATAATTTCATCTCATTAACCCATCATCATTCATTTTGTAATAAAACCTACAAAATCTAATACCTCATCTTTTATTAAGAAAACCTGCATCATTCAGATGCGTATTTTATGAGTCGTGGGTAATTAACAAAATTTGTAATTAATACTCTCTTACGTGACAGGTAGATACATTTTCATTGTACTACTATTCCAATTTACAACAGAGTACTATTATACATGTTTCGTATGTGGGTTTAAATCCACGATAGACCTACTCATCAGAGTAAAGTTTTAATGTTCAGCGTTTAGGAGTACAAATTCCCAATAAATTCGGAACTGGTTATGTCAGGATACTTAGAAATGCTACACTACTCTTTCCAAGGTAGTCTGTAAAATAACATCACGACAGCAACAAAAATCCGAGAGCATGATCTCTGTAGACTTTTGCATTTTTGCCATTTTGACAGAGTGATTCCACTCCTTCCTGATCTTTTGTTTCAGAATCATATAGACAGATTCAACAATCGCCTATCGTTACAAACGGGCAAAAAATCTTCATCTTGCTCGAAAAGATTTCAACAACTGACGACATGTTACGCCGTGTTTATTTCTGAAGAGTTAGCAAACGCGGAACCCAATTTGCTGATACCTCTGATATGTGGTATTCATTATGAATTGTTTTCCACACACTACCATAACTGGAATCACTTTCCCGCATTATGTTATGGATGGTTGTTCGTCGGTCTTTCAAGATCAGCTCTTCGATTTTGCTCACTCTGGCGGCAACGGCCGTGATTGATGGACGTTCAGGTCTTGGTTTATCTGTAAGGGACGTATGACTTGTTTGGAAATTCCTCTTTCACCACACGACAGTGTTATAGGAGTGGCAATTATCAAGATACACAAGCTTCATTCATCATGAATTTACCGGGCGCTGTATCTTTTCAAGTTAGGCATATAATGCAGGCGCTTAGTCACGTTACGATTTTTATCTTCTCCATTTTCCAGTTTACTGATAACTAGCGCCACCTGTAAAGAAAATATATAATATTCATGAACAATTTTCACTAAATCGTACATGTAAACCTTAATGTTTACACAAAATAATAACTTTCGAAAGATAATTAAAGTTTTCCGATATCCCCTCAATATAATTACAATATACTGACACATTTTTCAAAGTTCTATCACCAAATATGAAAACCAAAGATCCACATATCAAAAGCACCTGCGTTAGCGCGATCCTACTTCATTTTAAATTTTCAAGTTTAGCATCACTTTAAACACGTAGAGCTATAGTTTAAGAGCGGTCCAGATTACATGAGCTCGCACTGTGAATGGAACCTGGAACCTCATACACCAAAGGTGCGCTAGCCACTATACGAGTGAGAGCATTTACGTTGTGTAAAACAAATCTAATCCCATACACCGTAATATGTTCACCGCTCTCCCACCAACAAACAAATATGGGACCATGTACACTAAAGGCGTGCTATCCACTAGACCAGTGGGGTGTTTTAATTTTAAAGTTATAGTTTAAATAGCTTAAGGATTACAATGAAAATGTAATGATAAAAGTCAGTAATATCATTCCTTTTCCATCCTTCACGCCGATGGACGAAGTATTTGTACTTACACGAGATCGGGCGTGTTACTATTCCTTACTGGACGCACTCAACTGCGATTGCATAACACTGAGTTTGATCTTGTTTTCTCTTCGACTTTTTCTTTACCATTGATAGGCATATAATCACAAACAAGTGAACTTCAAATGGGTACGTTGGCTTAGTGGTAGAAGCTCACCTCTGGTGTTAGGGGTCTTGGTGTAGAAAATAATGTCAGTGGGTTTTCTGGGGATTCTTCCGTTTCCTCCAAAATTCTCACATTCTACAAATTTTTCCATTATCGTTCACCTTCATTCATCATTAACCTTCTTTAGTTTAAAGTGCATAATTATAGCACGCAAATAAGAAATTTCAATTTTTCATTTCATGAAACTGCCATAAACGATTTTTGTTTCCTTATGAATAGTTTATTGGTACATTTTCTACAACTTGTGATCATTCTAACTTCACGTACTGCTATGGCCCACGCTTCAAGAAGGAAGCACAATAAAAATGTATTATTAACATTATTATTTATGTATTTACAAAAGTTTATTAATATTTGAATATTCTGAAAAATGATTTTTGGTTTGCGTTTAGTATGTAGAAAGCTCGGCTCTCCTAGAACAAGTCGCTGGCTACACTCCCATATATTGTGTAGAATGCAACCAAAATTATTTTATTCTATAGTATCTCAACACGTTCACATACACATGTAAACCTTAGAACCGCAATGACTTCAATTTATACATACACGAACTTAAGAAAGCACGACTGAGAAGATCAAAGTTCAGTTCGTTTGAGGGAAAATGTTGATATGACTATAATATTTAGCTTTAAATAAGCATAGTCTTAGAAAATATTAACATAAAAGGAAACCTTCCCAATTCTTTTTTTTTTTTTTTTTTTTTTTAACTCACCCAAGGCAAAGAGATGATAGACTTCTCTCAAAGGGCATCTCCACCTAATGCATTGTTGACTGCGTACTTTTTTGACCAGTGAGTACCTAGATCCATATGGGTATGTAGAGAACCAGTAGGCTCTGTAGGTCACGAACACCTTGGTTTCGATGTCGCAAAGTGAGATGTGTTTGAACAGGAGTCGAAAAACCGATCGACGGTCCCGATAGTGTTGTAGCCACTTCTCGGCTCACCGTATGCCACTCGAGAGGCTGTTGAAAGCATGCTACTTATTTTCATGTTCTCATTTCTTGTAGAGAAGGAAATTATTATTATGTGTTCGTTCGTACCATTTCTCATTGTTTATTTTCCAGAAATTCAGTTTTATTTTTAACTATCTGAAATGGCTCTTTTTCAAACGGCGAGGAGAGTAAAGTATTTGAACCTCTTCCTTGCTTAGGATACGCATCACAATGAAAGTGTAATAATAAAATAAGGACTAGCTCAGGAGAGTAATGCTCCCGGAAGTAGGAACGGAAAACACAGTTCTGATTGGTTGGCGTTATCTATGTCTTGCCACGTTGCATTCAAATAGCAGAATTCAGACGCTTTTTGTCGATCCTCGTGGCCGAGTGGGTTAGCGTTATATGCTAATAACGAAGACCTCTTTTGCGTAAGTTCAAACCCGGCCCGAGGAAAGTTTTTTTTAAACAGTTTTTATACATTTTTATAACACTTTTTAAATTAAAATAATACGAAAATAATACTCAAAAATGTGATTTACTTACTTTTGTGCAGATAAGTAGTAGTAGTAATAGTAGGAACGGGTTAGAAGCCCCGCAGGGCTCGATTTATTGTCCTTGTACTCCATGATATAAGGCTCGTTTTATTCCCCTTGTACTAAATTATATAGATTTTGTGACCAACTTAAAACAACTGACTAGGATAGCGCGTAAAACAGCTGGCTAGAGTAGCGCGCGAAAAACGTACTTCCGGGAGTATTACTCTCCCGAGCGGGTCGTATAAAATATGTACTTTCATGGTCATCCCTTTAAACCTATCACTCTTCATACTGATCGAAACTGAACTTAATTGGCATCGAGAGTGTCAATATCAGCATCCCCGAAAACTATGGACATTAATGTCAGTGATTTTAATTGCTTTTACATGTCACCACTCAAGTTTTCACATAAATTGTGATCATCGGTCCACGTTAAAATGTGCTTTTTAATAAAATTAAAATAAGATCCTTGGAAAGCCTAAAGTTGATAATCATTCCAACTGTTTCAGGAGTTATTTCGTGTTTGTATTATTATGCACAAATTATAACCCCGTCCCCCTTTGCATATTTAATTTCATATTATATAATTTTCATGGAGGCCTAAGGTTTATAATCATGTTAAATATCATGTTGATTGATTCAGTATCCTACTTACTGCGTTATACAATCCGACGAAAATGCACATTTACTTATATGCAATCGATTCTGTTCCGTCCTGTCTCCGCTAGTCCTTTGTGTCACGTGTATTCATATTCATTTGAAATGTTCACTTCTGGACATCTTAAATGCAAGCGCTTCTAGAGACTAACATAACTCCCAGAAATGAGGTTATATCATTCCAAACTTCCCTAGGTCTGCTTACAGGGAAATATATGTTTACTCCCTTTTTTGAACAACAATAAAACGCATTTTACACGCACCGAATATGCAGTATAATTATCATATAGAAGCAGACAAAGAATGGTATAAAAGAAAATAAACGTTAAAAATTTGGTTCAATACAAAAGTTATGTATTTTTTCACGGAGAATCAGAATATGCAATAAAAAAATGGGGGTTCCTATGTAAGATTTCAAAGTTGACCACTCCCGCCTCCGGGGTGTGGGGTAAGGGGTCAAGTGTGGTATTATTGGATGTCCCCCTTCGAGACGAACAATTTCTGCTACAACTTTTTCAAAATCTGATTTGTAGTTTCCCAGATATTCCCAAGAACTGTTTTAAATGCCTCATTTTTCAAGTGTTTGTAAGCCATTTTGAGTTTTGTCAATTACAACGTCATCTATCACGCAACGAAAAAAAAATGTTCAATACAAAAGTTACGTATTTTTTCACGGAGAATCAGAATATGCAATAAAAAAATTGTGGCTCCTATTTAAGATTTCGAAGTTGACCCCCGGGGGGTGGGGTAGGGGGTCGAGTGTGGTATCATTGGATGTCCCCCTTCGAGACGAACAACTTTTTCAAAATCCGATTTGTAGTTTTCCAGATATTCCCCAAAACAGTTTTAAATGCCTCACCCGGTGTATATATATATATATATATATATATATATATATATATATATATATATATATATATATATATATATATATAGAGAGAGAGAGAGAGAGAGAGAGAGAGATAGATATAGATATAGATACAATGGCGTATTTACGATTTTGTTTCGGGGAGGGCTTTGCTAACTTTTGGGGGCTTTGCCTGAAAATGTGAAAATTCTGCAAGATATTTCATATACTTTACTATAGTAAGTAAAATTTCGGGGGGGCTTAAGCCCGGAAGCCCGCTAAATACGCCACTGTGTATATATATATACACGAGGGTTGGAACTTAAATAGTGGCAACACTGCTGTGGAGACACTGTGCAATGAAATGTACTAGTGACGCTGATAGCGGACGTTGTTGACATACCTACCTAACCTCCGAGCAAATAAACTCGCCCGACCCACGTCACCGGCAGGCGCACAAGCGAGGGAAGCACAGTCACTTGTGAGCGAGCGGTCTAACGTAAAGGTGCCACTATGTTTTCAAAACAGGAAACAACGGAGTTGGATCAAGATTGAATGTGCCAGAGGTCGTATAGAACGAAAGTGTCATCAAGGGCTTCAAGAGGCGTGTGGGGAATCGGCATTGCCGTACAGAACAGTGGCACAGTGGGTAAAAGCCTTCAACGAAGGTTGGCAAATTGTGGCAGACATGCATCGGGCAGGTCGTCTCTGAAGAAGAAGTGCAAGCTGTTGCCGCGTTAGTGGACAGTGGTTGACGCTGACGATTCGTGAGCTCGCCTACGAAATCGGATTAGGGCATTGGCGGTCTGCCCTGGAGGAACGTAATGCGTTAGGATAACACCATCACAGTCGTACACGAGAATCACCATAACTTTCACCACACTGGGTCTCTGACGCACTTTCGACTTTCCCGGCGACCCCTAAATGACGCCATTCGTTGGATTGGCGTTTCAGTGTTGGCTCGTAAGATCTGGCCCATGTCTCATCCAGTGTTACGATACGGCGTAAGAAAGCCTCGCCTTCGCGCTCCAAATGCGTCTAAGCAGCGTCGTAACGCATCCATTTCTGCATTTCCGTCAACTCATGCGGAACCCATCGTGCTGCAATTTTGCGCATGCCATAGGCGTTCCTTAGGATGCAACGCACAGTCGTATTCGCTAATCCGGTTTCGTGGGCGAGCTCACGAATCGTCAGGCGTCGATCACTGGACACTAACGCGGCAACAGCTTGCACTTCTTCTTCAGAGACGACCTGCCCGATGCATGTCTGCCAGAATTTGCCGACCTTCGTTGAAGGCTTTTACCCACCGTGCCACTGTTCTGTACGGCAATGCCGATTCCCCACACACCTCTTGAAGCCCTTGATGACACTGTCGTGCTGTACAACCTCTGGCACATTCAATCTTGATCCAACTCCGTTTTTCCTGTTTCTAAAACATAGTGGCACCTTTACGTTAGACCGCTCGCTCACAAGTGACTGTGCTTCCCTCGCTTGTGCACCTGCCGGTGACGTGGGTCGGGCGAATCTATTTGCTCGGAGGTTAGGTAGGTATGTCAACAACGTGCGATATCAGCGCCAAGAGTACATTTCATTGCATAGTGTCTCCACAGCAGTGTTGCCACTATTTAAGTTCCAACCCTCGTATACATATAGTGTTAATGAACTATACCGACAAACTGTAAGACATGATTCCTCACACCAAATTAAGAGAAAAAGTTCATATGAACCTATGGCGAAAAGTGCATAGTTTCAGAGCTAGGGCTGTCCAAAATCGCGCAAAATCCAAATTTCAACAGGCCCTATTTCGGATTCTAGAAACTGTGGATGGTGCTCCTTATCAGCGTAAAGGAAGCCACGCACACACACAATCTAAAAGTGCATATTTCGTCAATTTTTAATAGGTGTACAGTGCATTCCCTACGGGGTATAATTCTCACACATGCTGTCAATAGAGTTTTCAGATACACCCTGATATCAAAGAGGGTTCAAAGTAGGCAGGAGGTGAGCGTTGACAACAATGTATATTCAACGCTTTGGAGAGAAGTCGGAAGTGTTAGAAACCAGCAGCTTCATTTTGTGTGTGTGTGTGTGTGTTCAGTATAACGTGATGCTATGTATTTCGTTACGGTATATTTCACGTTTTCTTCACTTATAAGTGTGAAAGAAAACATTACAGTATGCGTTCTCTCGAGTACAAGAGATCGTGCTGCTGCTGATCCTTAACACTTTCAAGATTGTGCCAAAAGATCCACCGCCTTATGCAGACTCGTTTTGACTAATGATTAGCGTCATACTAAAAGCTTGACTACTGCATGAAACATATGTTAGTCGAGCTCTTTAGTATTGCACTAATCACTTGTCAGAACGATTCTGCATAAGGCCCCCAATGTTTATCAAGGCTTAAAAATTATGTCCTTACGTTTTCACAAGACACTAATACAAAAAGATACTAATATAAAAAATTTTGTGAGAGGAAAAGTTACAAAAAAATAGAGTGTAGCGTTTATTGTTCAAAACGTCGAGTTATTTGTGCTGGAAGAAACATTTTCGTTTTGATACTTCGGTGTGATATGAAATGCTAGTAATGTTTTAAGAAAGAATCTCTGAGGAAAGTGGTAGTTCGCACTGAAAGTTTCCTCAATTTTTATATGATACATGTGTATCTATATTGTTTATTTCAAGTGATATACTGGTTTCTCTTAAGTGCTGTGCCCATATTGCGTTTTCATTTATGAATTCTCATTTAAAGAAACGAGAAAAAATGGTCAGGAGAATATGTGAAAACACACAAGCGATAGTGATCTCCGTCTGCATAGCAATGCATATTGGGATTGGAAGTCAATTATTCACTATACAGTTGAATGCACACTCTTTGACTCATCGAGACTTCTGGAACAAAGTACAAACTTCTTACAAATAGAAAGAAGAAAGAATTAAAAATGACTTTTTACTCAAAACTCTGCAGTCTTACAGTCTATATGGAATTCAAATACTATTTTTTTCTTTTGGTTGGTTGATTTGGAATGTATTGTATCGTTCAATGCTGAAGCTGTATTAGACGTGAACCTACAATTTAATATTGGGATCTGAACCACATGAGGTTCCAGCGAGTTGTGATTCCTTGTGAACAATGCTAAAAAGGAGTGTACGTTAAACTGGGAGATGCATACTTTATTTCCGCTGCCGTTATTTCCTGTATTGTATATTGGAGTTAATTATCGCAGGCTTTCCAATGCTCCTATTTTTCCTATATGTTTGCGTTTCTTCCTGTAAACTCCTATATTTCCTACATTTTAACGAAACCTCCTATATTTTTTGGCATTGCTACTACCACTTGTGAAAATAACATAAGGAAATAAGGTGTAGGTGGTTGGAGGGCCTTTTGTGTCCATAATAGGGTAGTTGAATGGAGACTCTTCTATGTTTCGTCCTTCCCTGCTTATTGTCTAAAGATAATTACACCAAACAATATACAGTTAGCGCAGAAAGTATTCATACACCTACAAAATGAAACAGTAAATAAACTAGATTCGTCATATTCATTAAAAAGTTCTTTGCAGTGGTGATTTTAAATACTTATATATAATTTATTTAGATGTATCTATACTTTTTGCACTAACTGTAGGCAAATAATTGTAGAATATGTTACACATGGTCAAATCTTACCTTAAAAGCGCCAGCTGCAGAATGTTTACATTTTAGATTTTATTTTATATTGCAGATAATTGTTCCAGAAAGGGTATACAGTGGTATTTCTGCGTCTTCTCCGTAGCGTTTTCAGTATTCTATTGTCATTTCTGCATTTTTTATACTAAAAAACTCGTATAAAATTTTGCAACGAGATAATTACCCATTTAGTTATATTTAGAGTAGAATGTTTGTTCATATAGCACAGCGTTTCCCAACCTTTTCCAACTTGCGGCACACCATGGGTGTAACGTGAATTCTCGCGGCACACTCTTAGATATTTTTATTATTAGTAGTAGTAAATAGAAAATACCGTGGTATTTTTTTTCTGTGATTACTGACCTTCTCAGAGAGAAGAAAGCTCGATCACTAGTTTTCCCCCATCGTAAATCATTATACCTATTTTTCATTGCAGTTCAAAAATAGAAAACTATTCCAATGAAATATAGGACTCAGGATTCTAAAAATACACTTTCTTTTTGCATACTGTATCCAACCTTTCACTAAGGAAGATCACTAAATAACAAACGAACAAACAAATCTCTTGTACTTTTAAAACAGATAGAGGTAATTTGTATGAGTCGAAAGGGTAGAACGAGCTTTAAAGAATTTCAAGTTATGAAATAACCTGTAACAATAAAGAAGCAATAATGGTCATAACAGTGATAATAAATACTTTTTTGAACATTAAAAATGTACAGACAAGTAACACAGTGTAAAACTTATAATTTATTAACATGGTTATTATACGTCACAATTTTTAAATATTAATAAAATTCTGTTTTCGAAATACCATCTGTGCAGTAGTAATGTATGTATATACAATAATATATTACAATTACAGTATTTTTCCATTGTAGAAGTTCATAGTAATGTGAAATACAAATACACATTTTTCTTGTCTTGTAATTTGGTTGCTATTACCATTTTGTTTTCATTTCCTCGCGGCACACCGGTTGGGAAACGCTGATATGACAATTGGTGTAATTTGCATGTGCAATTTTTATTTTTACCTATTGAATAATTTCACACCTTCACGAAATCTATATTTTTTCGTCATTTCTTATATTTTTTCATTAGCATTGGAAAGCCTGTTATCGCTACAAATAAGTTCTTAATTGCGTAACAGTTTCGATTGAACATCAAGTGACCAAACATGAACGGGTTGTGTGATGAGTAAATGTGAATATTGTGTGTTCCAGGTGTTGTGTTTGTTACTTCTTTTTAGTAGTCTAGTTCTATGCGTTCTTTAATGTACGAAAGTTCTTGTTACAGTAGCGTCATTTCAGATTTTGCTTGGGGGGAAAGACCCCTTAATATAAGTAAAATTTAGCGTTTTTCACTGATTTTCTACTATTCTAGTGATAAAATCCATATAAACCTCAAACTCAGGGGGGGGGCAATTGCCCCTCCCTGCCCCCCTAAATGACGCCTCTGTCTTGTTAGATATTCAAATTGTAATTTTGAGTTAATAAAGATGACGTTGATAACGTAATTTTATAAGTGTATAAATCACAAACCAAATATGGACACATTCTGTCTATGTGTTCCATCGTGAACGGATGCGAAGAAATTTATTCGTGGGTGTGTAAATATTGTTTCACATTTAACGGAAATGTTTTCTCTCAAAATTGAATTACGTAAAGTATTAGGCTATGTTGTAATTCCATAAGGTATTGGGCAATTTGGTCGCAAGTGTACGGAATATCTTTTATCCGCTTCGATGGAGCATTCAGTAATATCGACACAGATTATGTGTTTAGATATTAGATAATTCTGTAAATTTACATACATACGCCTATACTTATTTTCATGTATGTATGTCAAATTACAAATGAAGATGGTGCCAATCTATTTGCTAAGCCTCTAGTAAATCCACTTATACTCTTGAATTTCTAAACAACATACATGTTTGACAGTAAAATGTTTTCTATTCCACGAGGTAGTTTTACGCGATGCAGTGTGGAAATTCATCTTCAAGTGTAAAATATTTTACAATGGAAGATATATTTTGTTTTAAGACTTTAAGAGATGAAAATTTATTTACATAGAGGCTTGGCAAACAAATTGCGACTTTTTTTGTTTAAAAATACGTATGAATTTTTAAAGAGTGCTTAACATTGAGATGTGAGTACAATTGGCTTTAACTTCCTGGAAATAACAAGTTCTCAATATTGTTTACAGTCTTGATAGTTTTTGATACAATGCTTGCAGTTTGTTTCGACTGTTACTCATGAGTTCAAGTGTAGAGGGGGATTCTGGTTTGAAAAGGTTATTATCCCATAATGTAATCATCATGAAAAGAAAACCGTGGGAAAGGGATAGGGAACTTTCGTAAGCAGCATTTGAATCCACCAGAAGATCGTAGAATTCCTTGCTAGAACTAGCATAAAATCCATCAAAAAATGCTAGAATTTCTTGGTAGAACCAATATAAAATCCACCAAAGCATGCAGTAATTTTTTAAATAAAACTAGCAAAAAATCCAGCATAACATTTTAGAATTTCTTGATGGAACTAGCTTATACATCCAACAAAACGCTAGAAATTTCTTGCTAGAACCAACATAAAATCCACCAAATTGTGCTAGAATTTCTAACTCGAACTAGCATATAAATCCACCATACCATGCTAAGAGTTTTTGCTGGAACGAGTCTTAGATCCATTATTTATACCTGGATGATCCAGCAACCCATGGTGGAAGTTGCGCCAAATAGAGGATAAATTCTGGACTTTTTTGCTAGTCGAGCAACAAATTGTTGCTGGATATAATGGAATCTTTTCTGGAAAATCTGCAGTTCATAGACCAGCATTAATTTTTCAGCAGAAATTTCAACCTGGGTGTACAAAGTGTCATATATGTAAAGAGAAATGAAAGTAGTTTTCTTCATGTTAACGATCTATATTCATACAATATACGGAAAAAAAAAAAAACGTATTTACATCATATCAAAACTATACGTGCACCCAAAGAAGTGTTTTTCCTATGTCCACTAAGATATATAAAGAGCTCCCGACTTTTTTTTGAAGGATATCAAAACCATACCGAAATTTTAAAATGAACTGTTCGATTTTTTTTCTGTAACAAAATGTATTGACATTAATGAATACTTGGGTGATACTTTTTAAAATGAATGTAGTATCAATTATATTGAAATATCTTAATATTGTTTGACAAGTTCTGTGTACTGGTCTCTGATTGATAATGTGCAAATGGCTGCATGAAAATGAATGAATATATTTGCCTCGTGTATGCAAATAATTTGAAATAATTTTAAACTAACTGTATGTTCCTCTCTGAAATATGATGCCCATCCGATGTTTATATAAAAAAAATCAAATAAAACTTTGGAAGTTAGCACAATCCCTTGTGGTCTTTCAAGTTGTGTAAGATACTTTTCGATCCGCCAAGTAGCTTGTTTATAGAAAATAACCCCTTAATTTTTTTTTAAAAAAAAAATCTGATACTGTAACTCGTTGCCATTCCACAATTTTTGCACCTGATCTCAGGTTCGATTCACGATGGGTTCAGTGGTTCGGAACACACGGGAAATTGTTGCTCCCGTCCTTATATAGCCTAGGTGCGCAAAATGACGGAAAACAAACAACAACAAAAATGACAACTAAGTTTGGAGCATTGATTTGAAATAATTTGAGAGTTTCACAAGACAAGAGACTAAATTCAACATACGGTATCGTACAAACTTAATTTTCATCGTTGCAATTGTATTGTCTGTCAAGCAGAGCAAAAATTATAAATAAAAAGACATCTAGGTGCATCATTCTGTATTAGTCTACACAAAATTTGTAGAGTGTTTCGTAATGCAAAACGTACAAATATTAAATATAAATGCTACCTGTAATTCCAAAGTATCACGAAATATGTTCGTAGGTCTATTTATATCCTTGATTCGTAGACTTAAATTGGCCTTCGGAATAGAATTTACACAAATTTGAAGGCGCAAAGCGAAAATGTATGCGTTCTGTAGTCCATTGACTAGAATCTAGAGAACAAAACAAATGAACATAGAGAGAGAAATGAAGGAGAGGGAAGTAGTAAGGTAGGTACGAAGAAATAAAGGTAATTTTTTAGTTTTCGTCCCCCAGAAACTGAGTTTTGGTGAAAAAGAAAAGAAAAGTAAATCGTTAACTTTCTTAAGGCTTATGTTCATGCTTGGATTATCAAAGAACTGTCTGTAATTGTTTTATATTGGCTCTTTATTGATTCAAAATTTTTGCTTGAGTGGCAGTCATTGAATCACTTTGTGAGCAAACAAACAAACAAACAAAAAAAAGTTTAAAAAGTTACGAGTTTGATTATATCTACTTCTCAGTTGATCCTGTATATCAAAAGATAAAAAATATACAGACGTTATTTTGAGCTAACTATGCGTTAATGTTAAGGCCATTGGCCTAGGTCAGAATACATGAAGAGTCATACTCATTGGTGTATGAACAATCTCATTTAATTTTTTTTCTCTGAATTATCCTGTATTTACCTAGTGGTGCAGATTCACAACGGAGCGTCATAAAAATGGTCATTTTGCGGTTAAAATGACCCAGTGCATACGAATGAAGACTGTCGAAGGCGTTAATTTCTAGCGGCGGTGTGTTTCTGCTCAATGTTGAAAAGCTGTAACTCTGTCTTGACAGAAAAAAAAAAAAAACTGTCTAATGTAAATATTATTTAACCACTCAGAATTATAAACAGATACAACATTTCTTAAAGCACTTGTAATGGTTTCACATTAGTGTATTCAATTTTTGGGGGAATTTTCCAGATGCGCAAGGCTGATGAAAACAAAAACTCTGACTAAACTGCCGCAGATGGCGGTCCACATGTATCTGTTTTCAACTTTGTATTGCAACTAAGGCCCTACCTGTTCTTGCTTTCATATATATATTTCCTGCAATTACATCTGTTTCATTGTTAGCCTTCAATATTTACTCTTAATCGTAAATATTTCTTATTTTCATGCTTCTTTTGCTCCTTCCTACATTCGTATACATCAGCAAGGCGCAAAAAAGTAATAGTATACATGAGAACCACCTGATCTGCGTTTCTTCTGTGTTTTATTACCACTTCTACATGAAATACCATAAATTTTCTACGTAGTGCAATAGTAAGAAGTATCCATGTGCACAAGACATGCGATATGCGTTAAATTCCCCCCCCCACACACACACATCGTCATAGATAAAGTACAAGGACACTACACATGCAGATATAAAGTACAGGTACGTTTTTTTATTTTTGTGTCAGTCGATAAGTAAATAAAAGTCGCTTTGTTACCCCCTTTGTAAGTTCGAACATACTCAATGAATAATCCCTAAAAGTATGAGCGTCCTGCTCCTTCGGGAACTGATGCAGCTTCATGTATACTATATCCCGCAGAAATACTGTTCGCGAGTTTGCCATTGGCGTCTACAAATTTAGAGCTGACGCCCAGTGCTCAGTAGGAATGGTTTCTGCCTAAACGCACAGGGCTGCGCAGTTTCTGCTTGGCACGTAAATAGTTGTCACTGAGTGAGAGAAAACAGAATGTGAAGTCTTAACAACGTTCTTTCGCAATGTTTTGCCTCCTGACGCGTCTGGTTTTGAAACTTTATGACCTGATGTAATACCTTTCTGTGTCAAACCAAAGGCCACGGTGGGAGGGTGGACCTCTTATAATTTGGGGAAGGTTCTAGAACACAGGTTCCCCCCATATAGGTTAGTACCTAAGATGGTTCCTTTCTGTACCAAAGTTTAATATTTAATCCAAATAGTATTGCCTAGCGAGCGTCAGCGAGTGAAGGCGAGTTAAAGCTCCGCAGGACACGTTGTTTTCGGTTTTTGTTACAGCTAAATGGGAAGGGGGACCTGTGTTCTAGAACCTTGCCCATAATTTGCACGTGAGAGATACTTACGACTATATTTTTTGGATTGGCAAGTGCGTTTGACTTTGAAATTTTCACCCTGCATCATTATAGTTTTACTGTGCAAAATTAGTACCTTGGAACTGTTAACTGTTGTAAGGTAATGTTAAATGTACATTGAACTTGCACCGTCTGAGCGTGACGTAATGTCACGTGGTATTTTGTCCACATTGCTCACACAACTTTATTCATAAAAAAAATTGATTTATTTGGATTACGAAACACAGTTGAACGAGCGAAGGGCGTTAGAAGCCCCGCAAGGCTCGTTTTGTTCCACCTGGATCCCCATGATAATACAGCAGCATATATATTCTAAGTTAATAACACAATGGGTTTGAAACTGTCAGATTATGCTCTACTACCACCTCACCTCATAACGCATCAATCCGCGACCACTTGCAGTCCACAATTTTTCCTTACTGATCACCCTACAGTAGTGACCTTTCGGCAGGAGTGCACTTTGTTCAGAATATGTGATTGTTTTGCAAATATAAGATCTCTAATGTCACTTACTTAACAGAACATAGCTGAGCGAGCGAAGGAGGTTAGAAGCTCCGCAGGTCTCCTTTAGGTATGGTTCCTATGAATGTCATGCACTAAGTGCACTCTTACTGACCTTTCTAACGTTTGTTACTGTCATTATCACATTTAGTCTGATTCTGTTCATTTCGCTGTAAATTTTGTGTTTCGCGGCAGTTAACCCGATTCCCTTATAACCTACATACACTTGGTTGGCATTGGTCAAAAAATTGACGCGTTAAATTTATTATGTATTCACTTAGTTGTGACATTATTCATCCAACATTGTGTTTACAAGTGATTTTCCTAACTTTGACAAATAGTATCTCGGGAACTAAAGTTAGAAAGAAAAATCTTGTGCTGGTTTAGTTTTGGCTCACCATATTTACAAGGAACACATCTGTAGGCGACAGAAATAAATACAAAGTAATACAACTGCATTTTAAATTTACTACTGTAAAATCATTACAAGTGCTGCGAATAAAATAAGTGAGTTCATATGAAAAATGACTGTATTAAATACTATTTTCAACTGACGGTGTATTGGTGCAGCGTGTACAAAAGCTGTATTTTATGTTTACATTTGGAACGTTACAAGTGTGAAACCATGACAAGTGTTAATGAAACTCGTATCATTGCCGAAACTCACTTGTTTGTACCAGGGTTTTTTTAAAAAAAAAGTTTTTTTCGGGTTTAATTGTTTTTTTTCGAAATATTTTAATGTCTTTGGGGTAAAAGTGTTAAAATGTGATTTATATTTTAAGATTATCATTGTCACAACTAGCAACAATTTTCTATTCACTGCTGTTTTAAAAAGAATGGCCGCCATTTTTTAATTTTACATTGGATCGCTGAGAAAACCTATACAGCCAATTTAGAATGCCTCGTGCTTCTACTCTCAAAATTTCAACTTAAAAGTCCCATAATTGCACCCTGTAGCGTAGATAACAGCTATTATAAAAAATGAAATTTTACGTTGGTATGCCGCCAAAATCTATACAGCAAATTTAGTGTGTCTCGTGCTTGTACCCTGAAAATTTAAACTTAAAAGACCGAAAGTGGTACCCTGTAGTATGTGTAGTACACCTGGGGTGGATAGACTCCAAGTGGGGGGGGGGATTAGAGCTGATAGAGGTGAAATATTCGTTTAATGATCTAAAGGAAGAAGGAATAAATGTAGATCGAATCATCCCAGGAGCCTCAATGACATTCGCCAAATGTTTTGTTGAAGTTCACTTCTGATATTTTGTGCGTTCAATTACGGGCATTTCCCGAATACTTGTTGCAAGATGGTTCTTGCCAAAAAATTAATTTAAAACAATTAAAAATATAATTCATATTTTATAAAGTAAGTGTTTCAAAATGTCTTAAATGGAATTAAATATATTCCAGCGTAAAATAAATAGTTTTATTGTTTAAGTATTCACTTCTGATGCTTTGTACGTTAAATTGCGGGAATTTCCCGATTCCTTCTTCCACGACAGTTCTTTTTTTCCTCGAAAATGTAGCTTTCTTTACTGTGCAGCGTGGTCCGGAAGTGGGCGTACCACTAATTGGTGTTTTCTGACGGTTTGAGGATGTTAATGGACATTCTTACTGGGAGATGCTTAATGAGTGGTTGGTGCCTCAACTGGAAGAAAATGGTAGAATCAAAGGAGTGTAGGACAAAATCCAAGCTAAATTCTGGTAAGGCGGACAAAATCCAAGGAGCAGTATCATGTGCGTAGCTGTAGTATGTGCCTGTGAACACCCTAATTAAATTTTATGTTTGTTTCTTTCTTCACTTGTCATGTATTCTAAAGTTTTATCTGTAATTCTTCAATTTATTGAAATAATATTTCATTTACATTTAAAGAACTGAAAATCCAATAAAATATGTAAGATTGACACAGTAAGAGTGCAGATGAGCTTTAATTACTCATAAAATAGTCTGGTCACTGCTAGAACATGCCCAGGTGAATCCAATTTAGGGTGATCAGAAATATTTTGACTGAAAAGAGTATACTCACATAAATTAACCAGAAAATGAAAGCACTGGCTTGCTATATCAGAGATAACAAATAACAGCAAAGCAGCCCAGTCTTAAAAAGAGTACACTACTTACTTAATTCTATTATATTTATTGAGAATTTAAAGTAAAAATAAAATTAAAAAGATATAGTTTAGATAAAAAACAATACTTCTCTACCCTCAAAATATGCATAAAACACTACCAACAAACAAATCAAGACTTCTGTATGCCACCTCATAAGAATTGAATTAAAATACTCCAATGATTGGTCTCACAATAATATGCTGAGTGTCTTAAATATATTATAATGTATATAATAACATTGAGAAGAAAATACATACTTTTACAAAATGTATTTGTACACATAATATTTTTACATACTTTCATATGGATGTGATAAGTAATTAAAGCTTATCTGCACTCTTACTGTGACAATCTTACATGTTTTATTGGATTTTCAGTTCTTTAAAAGTAAATGAAATGTTATTTCAATAAATTGAAGAATTGCAGATAAAACTTTAGAATACATGACAATTGAAGAAAGAAACAAACATACAATTTAATTAGGGTGTTCACAGGCACATATCACAGCTGTGAACATGATACTGTTCCTTGGATTTTATCCGCGCCCCGAATCAAAGACAGTGTTGTGATGCAGCAGAATGGAGCACCAGCGCACTTCGCTATTTACGTACGCAATTATCTGAATCAGACATTTCCTGGCCGCTTTATTGGAAGAGGTTATGCGTCTTCACCAGCTCCCTTTGCCTGGCCTCCAAGAAGTCCCTATCTGACGATACCAGACAATGCTCTCTGGGGTTTCATAAAGCAACAAGTAAGAAACACTCGATATCAGACAACGCAGGAATTACGAGCAGCTGTGGAACGCGGCGTCACTCGCGATTCCGGAGTATCTCCGGAAAACATCTGCGAGAACTTAGCGCAGAATTCAGCTATGTTACGACATGGATGGTAATCATACCGATGTTTATGACTCTTAAGACTTCAAGGTAACTGTGTACAGACATTCTACCATAAATGACACTATACTGTTGAAACTAAAGGGGGGTACGCCCACCTTCGGACCACCCTGTACATCGAAAGTTAAACTAGTACGGAATTTTGAATTGGGCACTTGAAATACTAAGCGTTACTTAGTCTTCGGATCTCCGAACATTAAGCTTTTAAATTTGACTAGAATTTTACGCTATTGCTGGTGTTGATTGTACAGATTGCTGATTTGGAGAGTAACAACAAATAACTGAACTAAACTGTTGTTGGAAAACGAAATTTTACTGAAGAATACTTCTGTTACCATCAAAGTAATAAAAAATAATACTAATAGTTTTAATAATGCACTACATATTTATTGGTAGTACCGGCACGTATGGCCTTAAACCCATCAAACATATGAGGGATAATATCCCTCGGCGTCGGCAAGTACACTATTCACGGAAAGTATTTTCTAAAATATAAAATTGCATATTTTACTTCAAACAGGCTATAAGCATAATCCACACATTAATTTGCTCTATAATTATCTTAAGCTAAGGTTTCTAATTCATTCATAACTTTATAAAGGTTTTATGTTGAAAGGTGTTGTATGCCTTAACGCGAAAGCGTCTAATTCACCCAAGGAAAGACCAAAATCGGATAAACATCACTTTCAATGTGATCAACTTAGTTGTACCAACAATATACTTACAAAAAGCTCAAAAACCCAAGTGTTTTTTTTTTTTTTTTTTTTTTTAGGTAGGTCCAAACCGAAAAAACTCACCGGTTTTTTTTTGGGCTTGGCCCATTTGGGCAAACCCTGGTTTGTACTACCCTCACTCGTGTAAGCATTCGCTAATGTGCGTGCTTTCTTCGGACACATCCCCGCGGTATTCTGCGGGGCGCTTGCTTCGCCCAGCCCAAACTATGTTAGATAAAGTACGTGCTTTGTAGTGGCCACCTAGTACAAGTTGGTTCGTTTTTCTGCACTAGTTTTTATGCCATACTTCCGAATACAATATTCATATAGGAATCGTGAAAGGATGCTTTTTTTTGTGTGTGTGTGTGTGAATGAATAAATGCTTATTTGTCCTCGTACCTAGTGTCGCTTCGCCCATGCTCCCAACGAACCCATACCTTGGTAGCCCACCAGCTTCCTTGTTGTGACCGGAAATAAATAATTTTCTTGCTTGTGATGGCCACCTAGCATTTTTCTCATGAGTAATTGTTTTTATAGCACATCAGTTGGCACGCGTATAATATCTAGGCAGTTATTTGTCACGCTGTGCAAAAATAACAGTATAGAATGTTTTAGGGAATCGTTTCGGTCAGCGATTGATTCGTATTTTTGACATGAATAATCTTTTTATGGCATATCGTCGCATGCATATCATCAATCTGTATGCAATTATTTAGACAAGCGGAGAAAAATACGAGTCCAGAATATTCTAAAGAATCTTTTGAAGCGAGGAAAGTAAAGTTATACCGTATATAATTTGACGGCCTATTGTAGACCTGCACGTAGTTTATAAAAATGATAAAATGGTTGGAGCCTTGCTTTTAAATATGTGGAGGAAAGTTCGTACTTAGAGTTCGTTCAGATTAAGATCACATAACTTGAAATGTATGGGTTAAATTGAATACTCAACATTAATAATAATAATAATACATTTTATTGCAGAAACATCCGAGAACATAAATAGAAACCAGAAATAAATAGTTAAAAGTTAAAAATTTTAGTGTTACATATGTAACATACCATAATATAAACAAAAATCACTGTATAACAGACGAAAATAATTTAACAATTCGAAAAATTCGTCAACACTATATATACAATTGTTAATAACTAATTTCTGAACTAGCTTTTTAAAAGCGAAAAATGGAAGTTCTCTTAAAAATATCGGAAGAAAATTATAAAATTTAACTGACTTATAGTAAATCGTTTTTTGTGTCTTACTATATTCACGTCTAAATAATTCTAAACCGTTCCTGTTTCTAGTTTGATATGTATGATAATACCCTAATTAATTATAAATATGATTGTTTTCCTTGATATAAAGCAAACACTGATATATGAAAATCACAAGAACAGTCATAATTCCGAGTTTAACGAAGCTTGATCTACAATGTGCACGACTAGGGAGACCGAACATCAATCTTACACATATCTTTTGTATTTTCAATAGGCTTTTGATGGAGGACTGATGACCCCAATATATTGTGCCATAACTTGAATGACTATAAATTTGAGCATAATAAACAGTTTTAAGTACCTTTAAACTTACGAACAATCTTAATCTGCGTGTTAGATAAACTCCTTTACTAGCTCTAGATTCTATTTTAAGGATATGGTCATCCCAGTTCAAATGATTATCAGTTAACCTCCCCCTCCCGAAAAAAAAGGAACGGG
This sequence comes from Thermobia domestica, assembly GCF_964235325.1. Classification (NCBI taxonomy): domain Eukaryota; kingdom Metazoa; phylum Arthropoda; class Insecta; order Zygentoma; family Lepismatidae; genus Thermobia; species Thermobia domestica. The sequence continues at coordinate 205,670,704 of NC_137460.1, forward strand.
GTATTTTTGAAGTTCTGCATTTGAATTTTTGTTATTGTAGGTAAGCACCAAGTCTTTCATCTTGCCAGACTTAATACAAAGCAAGTAGGAAGTACACCAGTCTTTAATAATATCTGAGGTAATGTCTAATATAGACTGAACTGAATTTTTTTGACGTGAGTTGACACATATTGAGATCATCAGCAAATAAATAACTATTGAAGAAGGGTGAAGCGACATTGTATGGAAGGTCATTAATGTAAATACTAAAAAAGAATAATAATAATATAAGAAACACATTTTTGCAGAGTACAGAATTGAAAAGGAAGAGAAAAAAATGTAAACTTGAGTAACATATCAGAGCAATAAGGAACACCTAATACAATGTATATTTGACGGCGTGGCCGTTCCCCCTGGTTTATTGGCTAGCGTGTGTGCTTTTAGTGCACGTGGTCCCGGGTTCGATTCACAATGGGAGAGCACAAAAATTTTTGTTTCACAGTTAGTTACTTTGATTACTCATCCATCTCCTTTAACCTAAAGGACATAATGACGGGACGTTAAACTAAAAAATAAAATAAAAAACTGGACGGTATGGGAGACGCGGGTTCTATTCCCGGTAGGAGCTTATGTGTTTTGGGTTCCGTTTTGGGGAAATTGTAGTCTACGTCTCATATAGCCTGCTTATTGAAGTGGACGCTAAAGTTCAATCCAAGCAATTAACCAGTGAGACAAGTCCCCTCTTTCAAGCATAACTAATAAAAATGGAGAGCCTTTAATAGATCACGAGATATTAAGGTATTAAATAAACTGTAGTCATTGTTATATGATAAAAGTAAGAATCAAACTATGTCATCTGTAAGTGAAAATTAAGTTAAGTTCACAGTGAAAAATGTTCAACTGAACCTCAAATCTTAGGTAGCGTAGTGTTTTACACTCGCACGGTGAACCGGAGACCGTGTTCGATAAGTTAGTCCAGTGGTGCATTTTTTAGTCTATTGACTTCATTTTATTTATAGCCATGTTTGTGGTGGTTCTCTCAACTTCACCTTGAAGAAATAGGTATAATATCATGTCGCCTTATTCAAATATTTTAAAGATAATTTTAATGATGTCTTTAAACTTGAGTTGCTTTATCGAAGATAAGTAATTAGATTCAGGTCTTTAAATGTGAATGCGTTAATATTTAAAAGAAATGAAAATAATAATATAAAATTTATCTAAGGAAGACAAGCTAATTCCTATTGACGGATTACTGAATACGCGTGTGTGTTCTTATGGTTCTGGGAACAGAATCGAAACACATTTTTGCATATGGGTTCTATTCCCAGAACCGAAAACCTTAACAGTTTGGGTTCCAGTATTAAAACCTAAATAAACTTGTGGATTTGGTGCGGTTGTGGAAACAGAACCGAAATGTATTTGGTCTAGGAATTAATTCGTGCGGGTGGACAAGAGATGGCGCAACGAACGGAGCGTCCCGCAGTTCCGTGTATCCACACATGTGTTGCAAACCCCTGTCATAGCGTATCGTTCGTAGTATAGGGCAGTGGATTAAAGCGTCAACAACACCAGTTTGTAGTTAAGTGAACATGGCGCAATTTGTGCCTGATAAAGTGTTTTTGCGGGGTGTCCTGCTGTATTACTTTAACATGCAGAAAAGTGCGACTGAAAGTCATCGTATTTTGGTGGAAGTGTATGGTGACCATGCTCTAGCTGAGCGAACGTGTCAGAAGTGGTTTGCACGGTTTAGAAGTGGTGATTTCGGCTTGGCAGACTAAGAGCGAGCTGGACAGCCAAAAAAATTTCAAGACGAAGAATTGACAGCATTGCTCGAGCAGGATTCGTGTCAAACGCAGGAACAACTTGCAGCAGCATTAGGCGTTGATCAAACAACAGTCTCCAAACGCTTGAAAGCCATGGGAATGATTCAAAAGATGTCACATTGGGTTCCACATGAATTGAAAGACAGAGACGTTGAAAGACGAAAAACCATTTGCGAATTGCTGCTTCAACGACAGAGCAGAAAGGGGTTTCTGCATCGAATTATTACGGGTGATGAGAAGTGGATCCATTACGAGAACCCTAAACGAAAAAAGGCCTGGGTGAAACCAGGTGAACCAGGTCCATCACAACCAAAACGAGATACTCACTGTGCAAAGGTTATGCTGTGCATATGGTGGGATATGAAAGGTGTGGTGTACTATGAGCTGCTGCAACCGGGTGAAACTATGAATGGAGAACGTTATCGACGACAATTAATGCGTTTGAAGCAAGCTCTGGCCAGAACACGACCAGAATGGGAGAACAGACATGATAAACTTATTGTTCAACATGATAACGCTCGCCCACATGTCGCAAAACCGGTCAAAACCTATTTAGAAAATGTCGGATGGGAAGTTTTACCCCACCCGCCGTATTCACCAGACGTTGCTCCTTCGGACTACTACTTGTTCGATTGCATGAACAACGATTTGATTGGACAGCGGTTTACTTCTTCAGAAGATATCGAAACATGGGTCTCTAACTGGATCGCTTCCAAGGATGAGGACTTCTTTCGCCACGGAATCCGTACATTGCCTGACAGATGGGCGAAAGTGGTGGCTAGCGATGGACAATATTTTTCTTCAGGTATTTATGTATTTTGTGTTTGTACTACAGCTTCAATGTGTGCGTACCAACCGCACGAATTAATTCCTAGACCAAATACTTCGGCATATCTATTCTCTTTACTGAGTACGCTTCCGAGTTACGGTTCTTTATTAACCTTATGAAATATTCAGCAAATATGATCAAGTAATACCCAGGGAGTATTCTAAGATTTTCCGTCTCTCCCCGCTGGTCTAGTGGTTAACGCAGTAGCCTTTGGTGCACGCTGTCCCAACTTCGATTCCCGATCAGGGAACATTGAAATTTGAACGCAGACGGATTCCAGCTCAAACTGTATGTTGACGTCACATGTAGGCTCGGCGCTGAAAAGGGACGCTGCACTTCAATAAACAAATAAACGAAGATCTATTCCTCGTCTCCCAATCTCATCTTTTACTTCCTTCACCTTTACATTCTATTACTTCAAGTTTTGGTAATGGAAACTCAGGGCGATTCTGTACAAAGCAGACGGAGTGCTAACATGATATCGTAACGGGAATCTTTTTGTTTTCCTACTCATAAAATATGTGCGCCATTTGATCGAAAGAATTCACTCCTCTTCTCGTTGAGTTATAGAAATTTAATGTTACTGGTTTGCCATTACCTTAATCAGTCGTGTTGGTAGAATGTATTATAGAAAGCAAAAACATCCCCACTAGTGTCAGTCTCACTTTCTGCATTAAAATCATCAATATGTTCAGAAAAGCATGAAACGTTATCTTGATAATTTGATCCTTCATTATTGGAATCAGAATCATCATTTTCTTTCAACCAAGTTTACACAATATCTGCAAAGTTAGTGTCCGATGTTCTCATGGCTGGATTAAACTATGTTTAACATGTAGGAGTAGAATATTGTGCCCTTTTTGTTACTTTTTGCCTCACAATATAAGAGAGGCCTATTACAAAAATCTAAACAGTAACGTTAACATTGGGTTTCACACCACCTCAATCACCAAACTTCTCGATTTGAAAGCCCCCTAGTTACGACAATGAACAATTAGCTCATCCAGTTTAAAATAGCAACGAAAGTTAAGAACATGTATAGATAAGACGTAAACATTGCCATCTTTATGGTTTAAGGTATAGTGATATTTGAAAATCTTTCTAGGGTTACTTGTAACTCCTGTTTGTGCTCCAGGGTTAAATTCTTTCAAATTTAAATTTTTGAACATGTTTTTGTGATGCCATCAGAAATAGCAAAATGGTAATACACGAAGCACACTTACATAATGAAGCTTTTTATTGAAGTATTTGACAGTTTTCTTAAAAAGTGAAGCAGGTGTCAATTCCGAAAACGATTATCCATAACACGAAAAAGATAAAAGAAAAATCTAATTTAGAACGTGATGATGCATGAGTACAATTTTACAAATCATTAAGATCATTCGCAATATACGGGGTTTCTCAAAAATCCCCTGCTATAGGGTAACTCTGTTATTATCAGACTTAACAATAAAATGTAAGAGGGGAAACCGTCTCCAAATATAATGTTTTCAATCTAAAGTGAAGGAATTTTTTTTAAATCGGGCGAGCCGTTTGGGCTGTACACTCTTTATGCACCCAGTGTTAAATGAAAATGAAAGTTGCCATTTACTTGGATCCACATCATAAGTGAATGAAGTTCCTGTCTTATGCTAACATGACGATGGCCAGCTCCGATTTCAAACATACCCTCATTCACCATACTCTTACAAAATTTGTTCACCTCCCGTCTTGTTCTTCCCTCCCCCATCCCCAGGTAAATGGCAACGTTGCATTTTCATTTAACATTGGGCGCATGAAGAGTGTACAACCCAAACGGATCGTTCGATTTAAAAAATCCCTTCACTTTAGATTGAAAACATTATATTTGGAGACGGTTTCCCCTCTTACATTTTATTGTAACTCTAATAATAACAGAAATGCCCTATGTCAGGTGACTTTTGAGACACCCTGTAGACATAAAATTATAAACAAAAGAATCATATAGTGAATGAAAAGAAACATTTGCGATGTTGATGATCATCTTCGGAACTGATATCAGTTAATGATTTGTAGCTTTCTTACAGTTATGTTGAGTAATTGTTATTTTCTCTTTTATTGTAAACTAGATGTTGGAATGGAAAGTGGGCGAAAGGTGAGAAGTTTTACTGTAGCAGAAAAGCTGAAAATAATCGAAGAGGCTGAATGTATTGGAAATCGTGCTGCAGGTCGCAAATATAATATATCAGAGTCCAGTGTACGTAACTGGAGGAGAGACAAGGATAAACTTGCAACTGGTACACCTGAGAAGAAACCATTGGACGAGGTGAAAGAACAGCGTGGAAAGTGCGTGAGAGACAAACAAAGGCATGATCGTACTGTGACTCTAGATACATCTAAGGCTAAAACGTTTGAGTTGGTGCGAGAGTTCGCTGATGTAGACAGCAATAGAAATGATGGTGAAAAATCCCTGCTGAAAAATGGCTGTATCGCTGGGAGTCAAACATCAGATTCACAGATAAAAGGTAAATACTAACAATGCTTAATGCTTACAAGGAACATCACCCAGGTGTCCGGCTCCGATTTCAATGAAATTTTGTTTTCTGATAGAGGGTATGTATACTTTATTTGTGATGATAGAAATTTTTGCCATAGTGCATGTTTTCTATTTAAAAAAAAAAAATAAATAAAATAAAATAAAATTAAGAGTTGTGATATGGTTATTAGAGATTACTGCAGAAGTCCCTTACTACCCTTTGTAAACGGAGTGTTAATGAAAGAACAACCATGTAGATACATATAAGGCCTAGGAGGAAGTCGTATGGTAGGTATGACCTTGACGGCAGCCATCTTGAAATCCGCCATTTTGAATTTAGATCAAGTTTTTAAATGGGAATAGGCCAATATGATACATAATTTCAAGCTAGAATTTAATCAGAAATACAATGATGAAGTTAGTTTTAAGATACGCCCATTTGGGGAAAATTTACAGACATATTAATTGTTTATACTTACTATGTGCGTGAAGTCCCTTCTAACCCGCATATTAATGATAATAAGTGGGGTAAGGGTAACCTTCACGGCAGCCATCTTGAAATCCGCCATTTTTAATTAAAGTGAAGTTTTGAAAAATGAAAACCATAGCATGTGACACCTCATTTTAATAGCATTTTTTCCCAAAAAGCCAATGGTATACTTATTTTTGTTCTATAGTTAACCAGTATGAATTTAGGACTGCTTCTAATGTGCACCAAATGTCCATTGTTCGATCTTTCAAATTGGCAACACTCCTAATTTTCACCGCATATTTTAAGATTCCAACTGGCACTTTGCAATTGTTGCCATGGCTCATGCTTTCTAAATTTATTACATTTTTTAATAGTTGCGATTTGTCAGTTCATGAGTAGTGTTGAGATAAGCTTCCAGCAACCAGCAATCTTTCTGTATTTTGAAGACTTGCAATGTAATTATTTATTTTAAACCAGAATAATTTGTTTATGAAGATTTGTAACTTAATCGAGTTTCCGATCAAAACTGATTATAAATTTTACTAATTATTACCATCGACAATAATCACTAGAAAACGAATGACATTTTTTTCTGACCAGCTAAAATATTGCCATACAAAATAAATAAATAAATAAGTAATAAGGAAATAAATATAAAACAAAACAAAAGACCATTGATTTACACAACAATCATATTTCGTTTTCCTTTTTGGAATGAAGTTTCATTCGATTTCTCGTCTATCTGCTATCCATTACAAGCTACATCTTCGGTTTACCTGAATGCAAAGTTGCAGTTGTTTCGTTGTGCGATGATTCACGCCAGTAAACGAGTGTTTGAAGGGCAGGTATAGGAAATAAATAATTACATTCCAAGTCTTCAAAACACAGAAAGATTGCTGGATGCTTATCCCAACACTATTCATGAACTGACAAATCGCACCTCTTAAAAAATGTAAGAAATTTAGAAAGCATGAGCCATGGCAACAATTGCAAAGTGCCAGTTGGAATCTTAAAATATGCGGTGAAAATTAGGAGTGTTGCCAATTTGAAAGATCGAACAATGGACATTTGGTGCACATTAGAAGCAGTCCTAAATTCATACTGGTTAACTATAGAACAAAAATATGCATACCATTGTCTTTTCTGGAAAATTTGCTTTTAAAATGAGGTGTCACATGCTATGGTTTTCATTTTTCAAAACTTCACTTTAATTTAAAATGGTGGATTTCAAGATGGCTGCCGTGAAGGTTACCCTTAACGTAACACTTGCCTCTAGGCATAATAGTATTACCGAAACTTTTATCCACTTATTATCATTAATACGCGGGTTAGAAGGGACTTCACGCACATAGTAAGTATAAACAATTACTATGTTTGTAACTTTTCCCCAAATGTGCGTATCTTAACCCATTTGGGACCAGTGTCCTATTTTTAGGACACTTGATATTTTATTTTTTATAACAAAGAAGAATAAGGTTTTCGTGTTCTGCTAATTACAGGGAGCAATTGGAGACCTGTCATAATGCACTGTAATTTTTTGATACATTTTTTCCTTTCCCTCTGTAAAAGACGGACGCTTAAATTTATCTGAGTAAGTTACTTTATTTGGGTATGTTTCGGGCAACGTCATTTTTTGTTTTTAATACAAACAATGAGTTCAATTTATATGTATTAGGCAGCAATAGGTACGCGGTAATCAGACTATAAAAGAGTTATTTTAGTTTTGTTATTACTTTTGGTGCTATAGATGTTGAAACATTAGTGTCATATAAATAGGACGCTGGTCCAAAGCAATATACTACTAAGTAATAAAAGCGAATCTATAGATAGACTGACGCCCTTGATCTTTCGCGTTCTTACGCTTATCATTCATTGTTCAATACTTAAATACTACGTTTTTTACTTTTCTCATTTGAATGCAATTTGCATCCAAGCTTTAGTGTAACTACAGTAGAGAAATAAGTGGTAGAAAAAGAAAAGTGCTGAATAATAATGTTCAAATTTGAAAAAAAAAAAAAACGCATCCTACACAAAGCTTCCCCTAGTTGGTGTACAAACTGACAAAAACTTCAGCGAACTGAAAGAGAAATGTTGTAAACAAATCACCTGCAGAGATATTCTTTTGTATTTTCAACAGTGACTCAGTGCAATATAGCTATAGTGAAGGAAACAGTTCGTTACGATGTACATATAAAGAACAATCATCATTTTCTGTAAAACCAACTCAGTTCAATATGGATCTTCTGGCATTTACACGCAACATATCTGTATATCTATCATATATATCAAACTTGTCGGTCACATTGTCAAATGTATGCAATGATGTAAGCCTCGCTGGATGTGGTTACTTCATTATGGAAAGGAAGACGTAAAGATGCCAATAGATGCACGTGAATATCATTATCATACTTTGAAAAGTGTAATGTCACATTGTGTTTCAAAGCGTTTCGTGAAATACCAAGAAGGCAAAGAAAAATAAACTTTGAATCAAAGCCAAACACGTGTAACAAACTAGCACAGGTAGATCGAAATTACAAAATAGCAATTATCTGAACTTCAAACGTAACAATTTAGTGTTCTAAATATTGGTATTTGTACGTTATGTTTAGTTATGTGTCATATATATATATTGTATTTTGTATAATTTTGGTAAATAAACATCAATGCAAAACACACACGCATATATATATATATATATATATATATATATATATATATATATATATATATATAAATCAGGAAGACTTCGTGCTTCGATAGACCAGCCGTGATCACTCAGTGCCTTGAGGCACTTAGCGGTAAAAATTTGAATTGCCTCACTCAAGCAATAGAATGCAATTAGTTAGGAATATGGATTTTCTAGTATATCAGAAAGGACCAGCGTCCTATTTATAGGACAGGGCGTAAGTCACATCCGATGCGCAGGAAAAATCAAAATGTTATATTTTCGTGATACTTAGGCAATAATAAACTAAATTGAATTCTTAAAGTGAAAGAAATCAAAAAAATAATAATTTGGTCCCAAATGGGTTAAAACTAACTTCACCATTGTTTTCCTAATTAAATTCTAGCCCGAAATTATGTATCATGTTGCCCTATTCCCATTTTAAAAACTTGACCTTAATTCAAAATGGTGGATTTCAAGATAGCTGCCGTCAAGGTCATACCTACCATACGACTACCCCCTAGGCCTTATATGTATCTACATGGTTGTTCTTTCATTAACATTCCGTTTACAAAGGGTAGTAAGGGACTTCTGCAGTAATCTCTAATAACCATATCACAACTCTCAAAAATCATTTAAAAAAAAAAATGCACTATGGCAAAAATTTCTATCATCACAAATAATGCATACATACCCTCTATCAGAAAACAAAATTTCATTGAAATCGGAGCCGGACACCTGGGTGATGTTCCTTGTTAGTATAGGACTTTTCAACATTGTTTTACAAGCTGAGTCAAAAATTACGATTGATCATCATTTACAGGGGACTATAGTCAGCCCAAAGTTATAGGATTTTTAGAAATGGAATCTTTGAGTTTTACGTCCCACGAGTATACTAGCTAGGCTAAAGGAGACGGTGATGAGAAATGAATGAAATGGTGGAATGAAGAAAGTGGGAGGGAACGGGAGAACCCCGAGAAAACCCACGCACACGGTGTTTGTCCACCAAAAAGTTCTCTTGGCGCGAGCTGGAATCGAACCAAAGACTCCATGCACCAGCGGTGAACGCTCTATCGCTGAGCCACCGCGGCCCCATTTAGGATTTCTAGAACTGAGAAATTGACTTTTTCCCATTCACATTGGAAACTAGCTATTCAGTCGTTTCCGAACGAGAGTTCTGTACCTTGTTTTGTTGGGGAAGTTTTTATCCAAGAGAATAAGAAGTCTACCTTGGGGAAATGAATTGTGGGATCAGCCACTGATGTAATATTTCCAGATCTCATTCTTTAGTCACTCTTGATAACTGAATGATGATGGTTCTGGTAACTCGGTCCAAATCATAACATGAGAGCGGGGTTGTTGCATTCCTTCATGGTAATAGACGGGGTCATAAGATTTTCTTCTGACCTAAAAGCCAGTTCAGAAAACCAGGCGGAGCGATAATACAAATCCAATTTCATACATAGAACTATATATTTTCGGGCTTGTATTATGATTATTGGTACAAATTAATTAAACATTACTGGAATCAAAATATTTTTGAGTTTCAAGGTAATTCGGAAACTTTTAATTTATTATAATTTGATCTTAATCCATCCAATCACATAGAAGTCAGAACTAGTAGGCGGTGAAAACTAGGAATACGAACATGAAAATAAGGACAGCAAACTCGTATGTCTAGTAACTCCTGGGATTTTGAGTGTAGGTAATGGGGGTTGTTGAAATAGATAAAAAGATCTTACCCCTAACATCCGTTGAAACGTATTACCACTTACGATTTTGAGGCACAACTCACCCCTTCGTCAGTGTAGCTAGTATATTCTTGCAGCTAGACAAATTACATGTTGAAATTTTTCCTGAAAATCCCGTAAATTGTACTTTCATTTTTCCAATTATTTAAAGGAAAATTACCGACACAAGTGTTCGTCTTATAGATTGGAGTGTTTCTGAATCGCTTTTTTATCAGAAGTATATATCCAGCCTTGATAAAAGGAATTTAGATAGTAATAGAACAGCTTAATTACGAGTTCAGAGAAACCGTAAAGTCAACACAATATTTATTTAATTTTTCTCATTTCAGGTACATTTAATTGCTCTGAAATTTTCATGTTTGTCCAAATATTTTTTGTAACCAGTTTGATTATAAGAGTTCGGGAAACAGAATGTCGCATACTTGGGTATCTTTCCCTCCAGTTCTTCGTTTGGAACAATAATAGAATTATTTAGAATACTTTAGCTTAATGTATTATCTGTGAAGACTTTCTTTGTTCATAGGCTACTTTGCAATGACAAGAAAGAAAAAAAAAACTACGAAATTCTGATAGGTTTTTGACTAGAAATTGAGCCACTAATCTTTCGTGCATGTATCATGGATGGAAAATTCTAAACAAGGTAAAGGTGTTCAAAAGTAGTGCACATCGGCAGTGTTCCTTCAGGGAATGTGAAGAGCAAAAGAACCTTACAAAGAAACAGATCTCTTACATTTAATTTCCAGGATCGATTTCAATGAACGATTTCCTTGGACACGTAATTCTTCTAGCAGTGAGACTTTATTCTACTCATACTGACAAAGGAGCAAAGTGTGGCTTGAAAATGTATGTGGTAATAAGCTTTGATGAAAGTTAGAGGTAAGAACTTTTTGTATGTTTAAGTATTAACATACGTATATCCGATGATATCAGTCAGTGTTGAAAACAGTCACGATCTTTTCCAAAACATCATTTGTGATGATTTTTTTAATTTAAGTCATTTTTTTTATTTAAATAACTTGTACTTCATTAAAAAAAAAAGGAATAAAATTTAAATAATGTTCCTTTTCTTAATTGGTGGGAGACCCGGGTTCGATTCCCGGCCAATTCCATGTTAATCAGTAGGTCCTGTCTCATACAGCCTCTCTGCTGAAAGGGACGTTAAAATTAACTCAACCTTTTCTTAATTGGTAATATACTGAGTTTCGGGATTGTCTATTAGCCCTTTGGAGTTCTAGTACCTACTTTTAGGTACTAAATACTGTCTTCATTATTCGATTAAAAAGAACCAATGAACTTTTTTTTTACTTCGGGTGTTTTTTTTTTTCTTTTTTCAAGTCTAGAGGCATTGTATAGAACACGTTACATCTGGTTTCACGTCTTTCTGCGTCGAGACATAGTAGGTGACGACGTCATAACTTTAAAAAAAAGTTTGTTAGGTCTCTTTTTATTATCTTTTGGCGGGCTTACATTTGCACTTAGAAGATTGAAATTTTGCACAAACATTCAGTCTACCGAGTAATATTTATGTTTTTTTTTTCAGATCTCTACTTTAACACAGGGGTGTCCAGAGGGGCAAAAATGTAAAACGGGATATTTTTTAACAAAAAACCTTTTTTTGGGGCGATTTTCACGCCTTAGATACATGATAGAGACATGTGAATGGTACAGTTTGAAAGGAAGTTCTAAAGGTCCTGTTTTATACGGGAATCGGGTATTGTGGGTATAATATTCTTTTGGCGGGCGTACTTTTGCACCTAGAAGATTGAAATTTTGAACAAACATTCAGTTCACTGAGTAGTATTTAAAATTTTTTTTCAGACCTCTGCGTTAACAAAGAGAGGGGGTCCAGAGGGGCTAAAAGTTTAAAAAAGTGATATTTTAACAAAAAATTCGCTTTCTTCGCGATTTTTCCGCCTCAGATACATGATGGAGACATGTGAATGGTATTGTTTGAAACGAAGTTCTATTCTGAAGAGAATGATGGGCGAACCATAATCCTAGGATGAATATGGATGTCTCAGGAAATTTTTTACCTGAGATCAGGGTCTTTTGCGGTAATTTGGGGCACTGTGGGGATTATTGATAAATATTTTTCCCCACCTTACTATTCAAGATAGAAGCTTGAAATTTGGTACACACATTTAGTACATCTCTTTGCATTTTTTTAGTTGATTTTCAGGTCTCTGCGTTAACTCAGGGGAGCTCAAAATTTGAAAACGAAAAAAATATTTTCAGAGAAACATTCCGATTTCTCTGAAAATTCCCCACCTGAGGGACATGATTTCGAAATGTGAATGGTACCATTTGAAAGGTTGCTCTATTGTGATAAAACGAGGCATGAACCATGATCCTATGATAAATAGGGATGGTGCTGTAGCCGTTTGACCGAAAGTCTATAATTTACCTTAAAAGAGCCGGAATCTAAAAGGGTTAGGTGATACTAATAAAAGCGAAATGAAAAATTTCCCGATATTTACTGCAAGGTGTTTCTCACACGTGAGAATTACTCAGTGGTAGTACAGTGTTGTTCCCCAAACATCTAAGCGGACGCGGGCACCGTAATCTTGCAAATTTAATTTACAATGAGTGGACTAAAGAAAGCTGATTATGGTAATCTTAATTTTTCTTTCTAACCATTGTAATCAGTAAATAACCTAGGTAAAATATACAATGTAGAATGATTACCATTTTGCAAACAGCAAAAAAATTTGCATTGCGCTGCACAGCGAATGTAGAGCGTTTTTAATTCTGTGTATAAATTAAATATAGTTTCATCATAAGTCTCTCATCGTAAATATCAGTATTGTTTGCTTTGCAATTGTAGAATTAATTAAGATAAACTTGCAAATCATTATGAATTGTATATGAATATAAATATTTGATTTCAAGTTACCTGCACTCAGTATGGCAAAAAGATAATATCATTCCACTTACAGGTTTCTGTAATTCCTGAATCTTGAAATTTCCAAGCTTTCGATTCTCCCGTGGAGTCATGGTCACGAAGGTTAAAAACAGGAAGAAAAAGAACAGAAACATCAAGGAATAAAAAGAAACGGACTTATCAAGGGGAAGAACTGTGTGCAAAACACGTTATCAAGTGAGTCTGCGATCTGCATATTGTCTTGGAGCAAACTAAAATATGGCGGAGTCAGATTGTGGGCCTTTTGTGTTTTTGCTGGAAGGTTGCTTACTCATGTTATTTTTATTATCGTGCCAATGCTCTGAACATTTTGTGATAATCACCTCCAATTCGTCACACAGCCATCCCTTGTCTAGATTTAATTTTGGTTTTGGAAATGAATAAATAAAATTTCAAAAACCAGTCTCTCTGCTTCATTTCTAGCTTCAAATAAACTTTTTGAATTAAAATTATTTATTAAAAAAATTAAATAGTATCATAAAAATTTGAGATTCACGGTTGAGAAAGAAAAGGAGGTACCTAGACCTTAATATAAGAAGTCATAACAACAAAGTCATTACCAGTGTCCACCACAAGCCAACACAGGTACACAGTACATACATTATAAATCTGCACATTCAGCAGGTACCAAAGCAAATATTTGAAAGATATCTTTTTGCGAGCCATACGTCTTACTTTCTTAAAATCAGATTTACAGACAGAGATTGAATACCTGATGAAACTGAGTAGTTTGAACGGATACCCATCTCCATTATTAAATAATTGATGTAATCGGGTTAAAAGGAATTTAAGATCCGATACACCTGAAACCGAGATCAAGAATAAAAGATGGATAGGATGGCCTATTTTTCCCAGCATTAAATAGAATGTATACTCAATACGGTTTACGTATAGCTTTAAAACCACCTAAAACTTGGGAAAAGAACATCACCCAATTTAAGAGTTATTATACAGATCCCAAAGAGAAATCGGGTATTAATGAAATTAAATACAGTTGCCAAGAGAGTTACATAGGCGAAACGAAAATAAATTTAAAAGTCAGAGTAGAGATTCGAAAGCGGAAAATCCAATGTCAGGTTTATCGAAAAATTTAAAAGAAACGCAGCACAGGGTAGAAGATTCAAAAATCTTACTTGGAGCTAGAAATGAAGCAGAGAGACCGTTTTTAAAAATTTATTTATTCGTTAATAATAATAATAATAATAATAATAATAATAAATCTAGACAAGGGATGGCTGAGTGACGAATGGGAGGCGGTTGTCACAAAATTTTCACAACGTTGGCAAAAATAACATAAGTTGGCAACCTTCCAAAAAAAAAAAAAAAAGCACACAAATTTACTCCGCCATATTTTAGTTTGCTCCTGACAATCTGCAGATCGCCGATGCACTTGATAACGTGTTTTGCACACAGTTCTTCCCCTTGATAAGTTGGTTCCTTTTTATTCCTTGATGTTTCTGTTCTTTTTCTTCCTGTTCGTAACCTTCGTGACCAAGACTCCAGGAGAGAGTCGAAAGCTTGGAATCTTAAAGATTCAGGAATTACAGAAACCTGTAAGTAGAGTAATAGTTACAATTCCTGAGTGTGTTTTTGCAATGTCTGAAAAAGATAATAGTTCAGTTTTTAAGGTACATTGGTAGTAAGGTGTTTCGAATCAAGAATGAAATATTTTTTAATATTTTTCATTTTTCTTTCTAACTATATATTAATTTGTATGTTTGTTAACAAGAAACGGAAATGCTCGTTCGCAGGACGAGAAGAATAGGTTTATGGCAAATATTTGAAAAATGTATTTGAATCCCCTTTTCCACCCCTTTGGAATGAATATTGATCAGTTCGATCCATTTTCAGGTGTTAACTAAGCATATTAAATGCTGCATCCGTCATTGTTTGCGAAAAATTGACAGGAGTCTTTCTATGCGTGGGGAAACACATTCCACTCAAAGTGTAGAACTAATGAGAAATACTCAGTCAACCCAAGTAGTAATTATGTTTAGAAATTCGTTTTCAACAATTCAATCATTTTTGGCACCCGTGTCGGTTTTTTTCAGTGAGGAGTTTATATACCGAGTTACATCTCTCTAACGTTAGTAGATCGTGAGAAGATCAATTTTTGGCGTACCTGTTTAACTTCTTTTTCCCCTTAATGAATTAAAAAAAGAGAGGAGGGGGTAACTGGCTGCTAACTACGTTCAGAAATTAATTTCAAACAGTTCAGCTATTTTTCCGTAGTGAAAGAGAACAGTGATGAAGTTTTAATATACTGAAAAACCATTTATAGAAATCACTTTTCCCTACTTAAAAAAAGCAGAATTTTCTAAAATGGTGTAGCACATGTCCACTTATTTCTCATAAAGGATTTTTTATATATATAATTTCCCCCTGAATTTTCAAAACGGTGGAACACGTGCCAAAGTATATTTAATGTTGAACATATATACCGAGTTTCATCTTCCTAACTTGAGAGACTTGTGAGACCCTCAACTTTCGGCATAAATTTTAAATGCCCCCCAATAAGATACGTGTTTTAATCAGACCAATTTGATGAAAACCCAGCTTGAGGTAGGAACTGACTATGTTCAAAAATTCATTTCAAACTGTTCATTCCGTTATATAACAGAAGTTTCAGTTACGGTAAAAAAAAAAAAGATTGAGATATATATATATACTACCACGATATGTAAAATTCTGAACTGGAGATTATGAGTATTGAGTGTTAAACATATTTCAAGTTTCTCCCCAAATCTCCTGCACAATATAAAAAGATTAAATTAAATTCATGGGCCATTAACTTCAATCAAAAAACTTAGATATTTTGTTTAAATTGCATTATTAATATCCTGCTTTCACATAGTACGGAGTTAATTTCAGACTGACACTCAATAAGTGTCCAAAAATTGTAAGTAATACTGCGTTTTATTTCAGTTTTAAGCAAAAT
Source organism: Thermobia domestica (assembly GCF_964235325.1). Lineage (NCBI taxonomy): Eukaryota > Metazoa > Arthropoda > Insecta > Zygentoma > Lepismatidae > Thermobia > Thermobia domestica. The sequence continues at coordinate 205,686,578 of NC_137460.1, forward strand.
AAATTTGATTTAAATTATAGATTAAAAAAAAAGATTTAAAGCAGTTAATCCTGGCCCAGTGAGTAATCATAGAGGTTATTTTATTTTACTTATTTTCTTCGCACAGAAATAAACATTCCGAGATCTGGAGCTAACACCATGTATTCCTCTGTCATAATGTTACGTTAAATTGGTAAAATAGAAAAGTAGCAGTAACTATTCACATGCATCACGTCGCACATCTATATCAATACTTAATTTCACATGGGGGCCGCGGTGGCTCAGTGGTAGAGCGTTCACCTTTGGTGCATGGGGTCCCGGGTTCAAACCCTGCTCCCTCCAAGTGAACTTTGTGGTGGACAAACACCGTGTGCGTGAGTTTAATCGGGGTTCTCCCGTTTCCTCCCATTTTCTTCATTCCACCATTTCATTCATTTTTCATAATCATCGTCTCCTTACTGTGGGACGTAAAACTCATTTCATTTTTTAATTTCACATGGTATTTCCTTATTGATCAAATGACGTATAGTTTCTTGCTCTGTGCATTTCCGCCGAAGCGGTTCTTTATCCATTGTATTGCTGAACAAGTCAGTGATGCATACAAACAGTCACTGACTTCGTCATTGTTTCGGGTTTACACTGCATTGTTCATTTAACAGAGAACCAGTGGTATTGAGTGATCTTCCTGGAGCTGGTTCCTTGAAACTATGAAAACAAGCTTTTTTGATTCCGTCACACTCCTCATTAGTTAACACTTTTCATGCATTCATACACTAACTACTTTCAGTAATAAATCGGCTTCCGTCAAGTGGACTTCGTGGTGAGCAAATACTTGTGCGGCTATTTCTCGTGCTTATCCCATTTCCTTCCATTTCATTATTCCACCATTATCATCCAACTCATCAGGACCGCATCCGAACATAAAGTAAGACGTTAACTTCAAATCAAATGTATATATGGTTGCATCCACCATTGTTATACACAAAGAAAAATCTTTTTACCAACAAACAATTCGGAAACACATGGGAAGAGAGACACACTGATACAGCATGGCTTTACATCCGAGAGTGGGATCGACTGACCTGTATTGGAAAACAGACTAATTCTTACCACAGGAAATATGTGAACAAGTAAGAATTCCGTATAACGTACCGCACTGAATTTCGTTTAAGAAAAATATGTAACGACAACATTGCAGGTGATATTCGATCGTTAATTTCAACTCAGCCTTATTAAAAGATAAATAAATAAGAAAGCTACTAACTATATGAAAGCAATTTAAAAATTGTATTGAACATTAGCTTAAAAGCATTGGTTATAATTTGTATTCGAATAAATTGCAGAACTAGATTATCGATGTAATTTGAATCTTCGTTTATTAAAGTAACGAATCCGGTCTTAAACTAGAATGGAGAATTTGCATTAAAAAAAAGTAATAAATTCAATATTAAATGAGTTTATTAATTTAGAACAGTGGTGTCCAATTATAATGAGCCTGAGGGCCAGAACCGTCTTTACTAGTAAACTGGATTGCCGCAGCTAAATAATAATAATAATAATAATAATAATAATAATAATAATAATAATAATAATAATAATAATAATAATAATAATAATAATAATAATAATAATAATAATAATAATAATTATTATTATTATTATTATTATTATTATTATTATTATTATTATTATTATTATTATTATTATTATTATTATTATTACGCTACAAAAGAAAAATTTATTTGAAATATTACCTATTCAATCTGTGACAAATGAGGGTGACTATCAGCGTTTACAAGGGCTGCCATATCTACATCTATTCCTGTTGTTGTGAGCCACAGGAGATGTAAAAGAAAAGAATTTCCAAGGCAGTTTCTGAAGCGATTCTTCACAATATTCATGGTGGTAAATGCACTTTCACACAAATAAGTACTATCAAATATTGACACTCTTTTCCAACCAAACACTCACTTTTTAGGGAGTGTTGCCGTGGATGTTCGCGCCTTTTTGTTGTACAGAAGCTCTAAATGGGTGCGTTATTTCGAAAGAAGAGTGGAAACATTAAACGAAAGAATAAATATAAATGAAAATACTATCAGTAATAAAAATCGTGAATCGTGAAAGCTTTGTGGGCCGCATTGGACAGCACTGATTTAGAATAAGAATTGTACAGACGTCGAGAAAATAAAATAGGGTATGCCAAATAGAGATTACCTAGGAAATACTCTATTCACCTTTGTCGATGATTGTACAAGGACGGATTGATGCAAAGTAATATCAGTCGATTCAGGTTAGATGAAAATCCAGATATTTATCATGACAAAATTACAGGAAAACTATTTTCATTATGTGCGAAAGAAAAATCCTGAAGAATTCCATTGTGAGTTTCCTGAAAATAATATTGCCGTCATTCAGAATTTATAGCGTAATACTCCCAACAGATTGATTGATTGATATTTATTATGTCGGTCCTCCCCAGGTGCATCAGTTTTGAAGAAAGAAGAGAAAACTGCAACACCTCTTGATTAAAATAAACACTTTTAAATCATCACTCAGACGATTGGATTCCATGATGAAAGAAGTCCTCAATCATGCGTTGTGCAACCCAATCCTCAGGCAAATTTTTCCTCCCAAGAAGTGATAGAGATGCCAAATGAAATGGTAGTTAGTGGGAGAGATGTCGGTGGAATACGGTGGATGGAGTGGTATATTGCACATTGCAGTGGATGGAGTGGTACATGAATATATTACAACTCATGTAGAGGCTGCACGACGCTTTGCGCGACAACATTGTCGTGCAACATAAGTATCTGTTGGTCGTTACTGAATGCTTGCGAACTAGTTTCCGGTGAATTTTATTTGAGGTAAGAGCAGTAACGATCTGGATTGATAGTTTCACCTCACTTCACAAAGACATGAAGAGATAACTTCCACTATGCCAGCAACATCATCATCTGTGGCTGGAGAAGGGGTTTAGGAAACCGTCCTGGATGTTGATCTCAATTCAACTATTATCCTCATCGGTTATGATTTATGATAACAAATTCATGTTTCATTTGAAGTGACAGTCCGATGCAGGAAACTTTACCAGTTATTCCGTAACACTTCTAGACGACGATTTTCGTTAAACTGTGGCAACTCATGTCGCACCTGTAAGTTCATTTTCCTTTTAACCTTACTGATTGCATAGAGCTGGTGAAGGACAGTCGTATGCCTAACTCGTCTGCAATAGCACGAACGCTTTTTCGAGGGCCTCCTACCGTGTTTGAAAAGCTTATCTAATATGGGCGGTGTCGACGGGACTCATTTTGAACTTCCGTGTAACTGGGATGAAATTTGACAAATCAACGGCGGACGAAAATGCATTGATATTTATTTCTTAAATTTTATTTATTTATTTATTGCGGTTTTCTGTGCAGAACGTAGTTTGAGTAGGTAAAGAAAAAAATCACTCATAATTATGTGTTGTCCATTCTGCACTTTCATACGACCCTGTTCGACAACGCAGTGCCAGCTGACTGTTTCAGGATATCCTAACCTGTTTGCTTGACCAATAAGGAGTTTTGACGTTAGGCACGAAACTATAATCTATCCCTGTGTTTAATCACCAGACATCAAAGCGGACATTTTATTCGCACCAACCTGATATTTATGTCCTTCGTCAACAACAAATTTCTATATAAGACGAGAGTAGTATTTAATTTAACGTTTCTTTTAAGATATAATCGTATAAAAAGTAAATATTTATTATTATTATTATTATTATTATTAGAGGATTTTAAGGTTAAGCGTGAAACTTTGCTACAAAATACTAATTAATGCTTAAATGTTAATATTGTAAGTCGATTTAGTTTAAAACGAAATATGCTTTCGTGTTCCCATTTCCTCCCACATTCTCATTCCGTCAATTCTTCCTTAATGTATCACTAGCATTAATCATCCGTCTCCCTTAGCCTAAATGGCATAATCGTGGGACGTTAAACATGAAAGTTTTCATTTTCTAAACGTAAGAGATGTATTATGTTTCATTTTGTGAAACCTAGTTGTACGTTTCTATATGTTACGCTTGACGTCTATATATTTTACTTGTATTACGTTTTTTTATTTTCTTAATATGTGTCCTTTAGATACCTGTAAATGGCTCGTGGTCTAAAAAGAAAGAGTTATGATACACTCTGCTTCTACGGCTGTCGTTCTTAAAGTGAGCCATTTTGAATGTACACTTCTCTTCACAAAAAGTTAAACTGTCCAAAAAGAGACCCTAAATTCCTATGAATTTCTTTGGGGTTTTGATAATTTTCCCTGCATTTCTGCCACAGTCAGGAGTGGAAATTGAACGATAATATTGCAGTATGCATATGAAAATTTCGTTGCAGATAACAAGAACACAATACAGGGAAGTTCTTTACATTAATATTTTTAATATAGACTGATTTAAAAAGCGATAGAAGTAGGGGAAATATAAGTAGGAACACACTACAATGGTTAACCACCTATTCACGCGATTTGTTAATTGTTTCACTGCCAATTAGAGTTTTCCGAAAACATACCTTTGTCCGAGATCTTCCTTGGAGTCCAAACTAGAGAGAAGTTTATGAAAAAACATCAATATCAGCACATAAAAGCAAGAATATTTGAAAACATTTTGCTGCTTTCTGATGTAACGTGCGATTCATCTGACCTGTCTTTTGCATAGGAGATTGAGAGGAAGCTGTTCTTTCTAAAGGAGTGGAAGATCTCAAGAGTCAAAGTAAAATCAAATTTACTTGCAATGCCAGTGTTACAACCTTCGTGCCAGAGTTTAGTTACCTTACGTTACAATATACTACAGCATAAAATAAACCATAATTTGAATAAATATTGCTATACATAAGGCGAGTTAAGTTTAACTTTTTTTTTTCAAACCAGGTCCTTAAAACGATACAGTTTATTTTATGCTGTAGTATATATATGAAGGGTACAGGAGAAAAATATGTTAAGTCACATTTTGTACATTTTTCAGGGAAGTGTTTTTAATCATGGACATGGCAGGCAGGTTTGTTCCCTTTATAGGATTTCTTTAATCGTTTAGAAAATGGGACCAAACTATTACTTTTCCCACTATTATTACACTTTTGGAAAGATACTCCATTTACAAGGGAAGGCTGGAAAGTTCATGAAATCACCATGAAGAAATTAACCTGGAAGAACCATTTTAATACACTATTCAACGTATTCCCCCCGAAGCTCAATACACTTTTCATAATGATGTTGCAAAATTTCTAACTTGCAAATAGGTCTTGTCCTGCTATGCAGGCCAGCCCTCCACCTCCGCAATGAGTACCTCATCGGATGAAAAATGTTTGCCATGAGATGTGGGAAGAGGTGATAGTCGGAGGGGGCTAGATCATGTGATTAGGATGGGTGAGGTACACAGGTGAAGCCCAGATCTAACAGAAATTGCATGGTTTGATGAGCCTTGTGGGAGGGTGCATTGTCCTGAAGAAACTGAACACCACTGCTCACTTTTCCCCGATGTTTTTTCTTCAGAGCCTCCTTGAGCTTAATCAAATAGTTGAAATAAACCCCAGCGTTGATGGTTTCACCCTTTTTAAGATATTTGATAAGGGTGACACCGTCCTTATCCCAAAACACCGATTCAAGCACCTCCCCAGCTGATCTTTGGGTTCGGAATTACTTCGGTCGAAGAGATCCACTGTGGTGCCACTCCATGGATTGCTGTTTAGTCTCTGGATCATAGTAGTGCAGCCATGTTTCATCTTCTGTCACCAGACTGCGCAAGAACTCATAAGGGTTATAAAACTTCTGCAAATTTTCCTGTGACATTGCACCCGTGTTCTCTTCTTGTTAGCATTCAAACATTTTGGGATCCATTTGGCATTGACCTTCCGCATGTCCAAATATTCTGCTGTTATGACACCCACACGCTCACGCGATATCCCCACACACGCAGCAATGTTTTGATCGATATGTGCCTGTCCTCTATGACCATGTCATGCACTTTGTCGATGTTTTCCGTGGGCAGTCTGTCTCGCTTGTGCTATAACTGTTGTAGAACTCTCTAGAATTTGTTGTTTTTGGATGTTTGTGATGTCGTTAGCGTCCTTAGTGTGCAACATTGAATAACAAATGTGTTATTGTAAGTTTTCATTTTTAATGTAGATTTGAAAAATGGAATAACTTGATGAAGTGCCATTTGAAAAATGTACTTTATATTGACTGGCAACACTTTCAATCTTTTGGTATCAAACGGTATACCAATGTCCCTCGGCTGATATTTGCATGGTATAAAATTTCAGCGTTTTTGTTTATTAGTTTAAAAATTACAAGAGCTTATCAAGATAGCCCACCCTGCATACATAAGCCTCCCGATTCAAGAGATTATCGTTCGCATACCAACGACCTATGTAAACCCAGATAATCGCCAGTCATATCAGTGATCAATTTTAACCTCTTCCTCGTCATCGATCGTATATCTTTGTCCCATGTTTGTGCAGTTATCTTAAATCATAACTGAATTATTATTATTATTATTATTATTATTATTATTATTATTATTATTATTATTATTATTATTATTATTACTACTACTTTTATTTCTTGTCCATTCTAATGAACAATGCTTCCTTCTGCTTTTCTGTGCAACTTTTGTTATCTCTGAAACTTATGAAGATTCTTGTAAATACTTGAATAATCCTGAGATGAAACGCTTGTAAATATTCTTTTAACGTTTATTGTCCCTTTTAGTATTACCAGTGTACAAGTTTTGATAAGAACAATTAATATAATGAACTCCATTTCTTTATATTGACTGCGTAAAATAGCTTTAATAACATGTCAAATATTTTTCATTTTCTCTCTCAGCTCTGCAAGTCACATTTATGTTATATTTCTTAAAAATACGTTTTAATTTATAGATCCTTCCATCAGCTTTTATTGACCTTACTATTTCGTTTTCTGTCTTGTTATTAACGTTATTTAACATGATATTAGTGTCCTTTTGTGATAACCGTTAAACACACACACACACAAAAAGTAGCGGTCCATGTTGTTCAAGGGAGACATTTCCCTACTCGTTAAGAAGCGAGAAATATCCTAAATCATTCTTCATAATTAGAACATTATTTGGAGCTGAATAATGATCATTAACCGTAAAACCACTACAACATTCTGATAAAGTGACAATTTTCAGGAAATTTGTAATTTTTCGGAAGTTGACCATCATTTCTGGGAAAAGTGAGTATTAGAAATAATTCGTAAATTATTTGATAGGAAAACGTCTCCTCTTTCAAATTAGGAAATAATAAAAGAATGAATGTACCACTCAATATTCATTCACTTCAAACCTCTTCATATTTGTTAAAATAATAACAGTGATACAGAATTGATTGGCTCCCACGCACGCAAATAAATTCGTAAACCAGACTACATTATTTCACTTCTACCTATGAATTAGAAGTTGAGATGTTTCAGCTTATGTCCAACCCTCTGAAAGTTGCGAAGATCCTTTCACAGATAAAGAGTTGCATGCGGCGTTTTAAGGAGCCTTATTGTAAGGCTTACTATTGCTTTGAAAGATATGTAGTTAAAAATGTATATAAAATATGAATCAGAAATTAATTAATATCATTATTGTAAGTATTATTTGAATAAACAATTAAATATCCTAAATTTTATGTTATTTCTATTTGTTTACAGAATTGGATTCTGGTGTGAAAAAAACTACTACAAATTTCAGAATGGACTTGGAAGTTGAAAGTTCCCTCAGCGCTAATAACAGTGAAAATGAAGATGAGTATAGCCGAGTGGACCCTCTTGACGTTTCGACCTACGTGGATATCTCAGTTAAGAAAGAGCCTACGGATTCCTCAGAGCGTCTATGCAAGAAAGAGGCTGCGGATTCCGTAGAGCGTCTATGCAAGAAAGAGCTTGTGCGTTCCGCAGAGCGCCTATGCAAGAAAGAGCTTGCGCGTTCCGCAGAGCGTCTGTGCAAGAAAGAGCCTACGGATTCTGCAGAGCGTCTATGCAAGAAAGAGACTGCGGATTCCGTAGAGCGTCTATGCAAGAAAGAGTTTGTGCGTTCCGCAGAGCGTCTGTGCAAGAAAGAGCCTGCGGATTCCGCAGACCATCTATACATTGTGAAATCTGAGCATTCTAGCAGAAGTAAAGTTGAAGAAGCTGACGAGGTAACGGTAGAAGTGAAAAATGAACAGATTTCCATGGATGAGAACTTAACTGGTGATAATGTACACATGAACGAAGTGTATCAAGCACAGTCAAGACTTTCTGAAGCAGATGATGATAGTAGAAAGTCAATGAAAGAGAATAATATACGAATTACTAATATATACACTCTGTCACAGGAGTTTGTTCCTACGCAAGATATGAAACAGGAAAGCTCAGCCACGGATTTTGTTATGGTGAATTCGGACAATGATAATAGTGGTAGTGGTGAAGGTGGTGAATATATCCTCGGTGGGAAAGAACATGATGAACTTAATTTTGGCATACGCAAAGGCCCTGATGTACAAATGGAAACTAGCCTCGAGAACAGGGAGGTAGAATCGCTGATTGATGAGGATTCTGACGACGACGTTGGCAGAGAATCCGAAAGCAACTATGACTACGAGGACGAAGATGACAGGATAGGTCAGCCGCGAGTGAAAGTAAAGAGAAAATCTTTCAGCAGGAGACAACAAAGCAAGAAATTTAAGCGGGCCGGCGAAACTAGTCCAACAGACAGGTAAGTTCTAGTTTTCTAGGTATGTTTGAAACTATAGTCATTTTTAATGAGGAAAATTCTAGGGAAGTTTCAAAATACGAGAAACTTTCCTAATGTTTCCGACCTTAAAAAAAAAAAAAAAAAAAAAAAAAAAAAAGCAAAGTGTGTTCAACATAAACTTTTAGGTACTCTCAATTGATTTCCACGCGATAAAACTACGTTATTCAATGATAAGCCATAGTTTTATTTTGTTACTTACAAACAAGTATCAATAGTTAAAACACGCTTCCCTGATAAATTCACATATTAAAAATCCATGAGTTGATTTTGTGTAGCTCTTCTCTATGCTTTATACAGTATATCGGGTGTTTTGAAAGTAACAATCATGAACCACAGGATACTATTCTATAGGTTGAAATACAGTAAAACGTGAATTCTATATATAATGGTATATCATCCGGGACCTCCTTCCGGCGCTCGGACCAACCAAAATTTTTCAATATGGAAACCTCGTTTGAAAACTCTGATCATTAGCACAAATCCTTCGTGATTACATCGATTTTCGCCAGATGGCAGTTAAATCCGGTAGATATTGATACTGATGGTATTTGTTAATATGATACAAGTTATATCGTTCTCCATGAAAAGCTGTTCATGTTTGCTTCTGTAGTAGCAAGTGACTGAGTTCGATTCTATTCATGTACATAACTTGTACAATCACGAAAGAAATAAGTTAGCCGGGCAAGAGGAGAAAATATTCCCAATCCTGTTCACGTGAGTTAACTTCTCCGATAAATTTGGTACTCTCACGTGAGGTCTGTATGCAGCTCTTCCAGAACCAGTGTCTGATGTAAAGCAATGTTCTTTTCGATACTAAGCTTAGTGCTTTTAGACAGAGAAGAAAAACAATACTTGAATTTGCTTTCGAGGAAAACAAATAATTCATGCATAGTAGTTTACAAGTGCCAGATTACCTATTATAATTAATTTAGATATCTAAATACTCATGATCTACTCACAGGTAATTGAGGAGTGAACAATGATTTCGGAAATTCAAGACTGCATTATTGTTCTAATACTATGAAATGAAATGGGAATTTTAACATCGCCCGATTATGTCCTGGAGGCTAAAGGAAATAGATGACGAGTGAACGAAATAATTAATGAAAGGAACTGGGGAATGAAATGGAAGGCAGTAAAGAACTCTTAGAAACAAATGGACGCAATGCTGTTCAACACAAACTTACATAGTATAGCGTGGAATCGAGCCTATGACCTTGAAACCAAAAGTTAGCGCTCGAAACCAAAAGTTAGCGCTCTATCATTGAGCCACTATACTCTAATTACGACGGAAAGGCGCTCCCGATTCTGACGTCGATTAGTTGGGTGGTGGATTGATTTGGAGTTTAGTATTCTGTTCAGCGCCGAGGCAGTTTAACCGTTTGACTACCAAAGATACACATGTGTCCCATGCGAATAATTAAAAAGACCGATTCCATTTCAAATCGTCCAGGCAAACCACAGTTGGTTCTCATCATAGTCTCAGATTTCATTTATTATTTTTTATGGGATCTACATGCAATAAAAGCTCTACCAAGTTGGCAACACTGCCAACCGAATTGCAACGCACGTAAAAATCATCATATAGATACAAATCAACTTTCTGAACTTCATCATAACTTTAACACGTAGTTTCTGATTTAACGCGAGATATATATTTTATTTTCTATTGTCGCGAGCCGATTTTGTGTCCCAAGTTGGAAACCCTGTAACTCGAAAACGAAGCTGAATTCGACTCATGTTTATAGGAGCTTTTCTACTTGATTTGATGTCAGGATTCATCTTTCAAAAATTTTCATATTCCCTTTCAATTCGCCTTGTGTATAGGACATAAATGCCCATAGGAAATATTTACATTTCAAGTACAAAAATCGAAATTTCAATAATTAATTGCGAATGTTAGGGGCTGCAGCCGCATGAACGGTTAACGGATATTAAATACATAGGTACTTCTCCAATAGTTGTAAAAAATTCAGATTTTTAAAAGGTGGGATTCTCGAGAAAATTGCGCCCAAACATGGCGTCTTAATGAAATTTTCAGCTTTGCATCATGCTATAACGTGGGGTGTAATAATCATAAACGTAAGTCCTTTACATTTTCAAGAGACCTTATGGAATATATTTCGATGCTAGAAGCAGATGGTTGATATTGCTCGTGAGAACAGAAAAAAATGTTTAAAGTTAGCAAAAATTTCACGAAAGTTGGCAACATTGCGAGTGAATTGCGCGATTCCTATTGGACCAATAGACGAATTTTGGCCCTCCACCGAAACATATAACTTTATACTCTTCCTGCTATTGCGATTATGTTACTAAGTACACTCGTGTCTCTACAATGAAATTTTTAATTTGACATGTTTTTCAGTTTTTCGAGCAATCCGAGAGGAGGGCAGCCATTTTGGAAGGCTGTATATCGAAGAATTTTTTTCAGCAAAAAGAAAAAATACGGGTCTAATAATTTCTAATAATTTTGTATGTAGTTTCTTATTTTAAAAAAATAAACTAAATCTGAGACAGTCGTGTGGACCACCCTGGACGATTTGAAATTGAATCACTTTTTTTTTTTTTTTTTTTTAAATAGAAAATTCTAAAGAAAAAATTACATGTTGTTCTCCCATAGGTTCAGATGTGACCAAGAAACTGTGTTTTATTTCCTAAACTGTGTACAGATGTCAGGAATATTCTACATTAAAGGAGTCGTACATGTATTTAAATACATATAAAAGAATATTCACATAAAAAAAATGGTAGTCAAAGGGTTAAGACGTGGACCTGTATCTTAACGTGAAATCTGAACCACATAAGTTCCCATCAGGAATCGATCCCGGGTCTCCCGTGCCGAAGATGAGCACTCTAACTCTTACGAGGGAATTCCCTGCGCTCCGGTGGTGCTATTCAGCCGGTTCTCTAGAACCGGTTGTTAAAATACTTTCAGTTCGGAGAACGTTTGTTAAACCCAGACAACAGTAAATATTACCCAGTTATACCCAGAAATAGTGCATTTTTGTTTAACTATCTTTGTTTTTAGAACCTCTGACAGCTACAGAGTTAAACATATGATCTCTCAGAACAAGGTATAAGCGCTTATTTTTTAATCTCAAATGCTCAGATATCAAGAATGAGAATTGTGATTATATCATTATAGTTGTGAGCGTTATTTATACTCGAAACGCATACATACTATTATCAACAACGACGTAAACTTTGTGGTTTTTGCTAGTGTTGTTCACGACGGGGGTCTGTCTCGTCTCGTGAAGTATCATGCAGATTCAATTTCGTTTTCAAAAAGGTTTAATTATTTCTGTTGGACGATGTCGTCTTGTGTCGTTTCCTCAGCAACACTACATTCTGCACACAATAACACACATATGAGTAAATAGCATGTGTATGAGTTTTCAGTATTATAGTGTTTCGTTTACTCGTCATACATTTCAATTAAAAAAGTATATAATTGTAGCATCTCTACTATCGTATAGGTTGTGTTTTAAATATGCTAATTATATATTGCGTAATTGCTGCTCGTGAAATTTTCACCAATATTGCTTCAATCGTTTAAGTCAACAGGTTTCATTATTTCTCTTTGTTAAGGGGGAAGTTTGGATCACAAATTCTATATAAGTAAGATTAGGAAGTTAAGGAAGACTCGTGCTTAGTCTTGAAGGAAGTAGTTTAAAAAAAAAAGATAACAGGAAGAAGACCCTTAGGTAACAGGAATAAGAAAGACTTTGTAGTTAAATATTATGCTGCCCACACCAAACGAATAATTTTATTTTCAGATGGACAGTGACCCAGACATTTTCCTCTTCCATTAAATAATTAAGGATCAGATCTCATATAAAACGCTCCAACAAAACTGTTGATTGAAAGTGTCGAGAAATAAGACATTTCATTCACTGTATGTACGGGGACACTTGGTCGAAAAGGTGTAACAGCTTTTTTCAGTCCAGCCATTCTGAGTGATTTTTTTTTTCTCGGTTTTCCTCATTCATACCAGGGAAATTCCGAGATGGCATCTAACATACAGGTCCCAGTCCACTTCCTTCCTTTCCCATTCCTGTCTTCCTTCGTCACTAATTGATTCAATGTCTCCTCGAATCAATGCGGTGATAGATAATCATGGTTCCTGGACACTTTAAATTTAAAATTATAAGATTTTAATGTTTATTGAAAAGTATTTTGTTCAAGACTAATATTAGTTTGAAGATATGAAGTGTCACGAGCAAAAAAAAAATAGTTCTAAGCATTTGGAATTGCCAAGGCAGACTGAAATATTTTATCTTGTTCTTTTTGTTTAGTAAGTGTAATTGTAATAATTTTTGTAATAGTAAGTGTAATAGTTTTTTAATGGAAATTAACAATTCTTATTCCATCATTTTTCTGTTGGAATTAGGAAAAACATTCTGAACAAAACAATTTTGAAACACACAATGCCAAGGCGTAGTTAAGTAGAATGTTTTATTTTGTTATCTGTTTGAAATATGTTTTTTTTTTCTTTTTCTTCCTATATATGAGAATTAACATTGCCCTTTATTCTTATTATGGAAATTAGAAAATGGATATCCAGAACAGTTTTGGTTTTCAAACACTTAATGCCAACAAGTAAACATATCTCCATGAATTAAGCATATATTTTTCTTTCTTTCTTTCGTTCTCGACTCTTATCTAGTCGATCGCCAGTAGTTCGCCTGGAGGGAAAACATCGCACAGCAAACAAGCTGATTCGACACGTGCCAATGTACACTCATGTCCAAAATTATTGTCGCATGTCTATAAAAATGTTGTTGTAGGAATATAATATAATAACGAATTCGCCCGGTATTTCTCATAATGTTAGTATGTGTATAATCGACAAAACACATGTATGTGGCAAATTTCATGTCAAAAAAGCTGTAAATAAGAACAATAAAGCAAAAGTAAAACTTTCTTGTCCAGTTAGGAACATTTTGTTTTACTCATTCTAATTTTCGTATTTATAATTCTTTTCCTATGAAATTTACCACAAATATACATTTCCCGATTATACACATAGTATCAGTATTAAAAGTACCCTGCAAAATAATTATCAAAATATAGTCTTACAAGAAGACAGTTATAGATATGCGACAATCATTTTGGACATGAGTGTACCTTCTGTGCAGGGTTGGATGTTCATTTTTTCTTTCCTGCTTTCATGAATATATATATTTCTTTCTGTACCGATGCTAATGGATGGGAATTAGTATCAGCGTCTACTGGCTTACCTGTCTTCTGTAAATAACAGATGTAACTATTTGATAAAATCTTTAATCAATGTTATGGCCCAGTATTTATCGACGACGATGTCACATCGTCAAATTTTTAGTCTGAAGGAGGCTCCAGAAGATATGTCATGTATATATATAGTATATCATTATACAGGGTGATTCTTTATAGAGTTTACAACTTCAGTCAGTTATAATTCGTTATTGGAACCACATACGGACTTGGTTTATATGTCATTATACTGCAAAATACTTAAAGTTCTTTGTGACAAATCCATTATGGCTCAATGTGTGCACCTGGAATCATCCTGGACACATCCTATTGAAAGTCGATTTCCTGCCAAACACTAGCGAGCATTTCGGGGTAACGTTCGCGATGGCTGTTGTGATACGATGTTTCAGTGCATTAACATTATCACGTAGGAAAGGGGTGTTACACCTTATCTTTCACAAATCCCTACAGAAAGAAGTAAGTGGAGTGCAATCTGGAGACCGTAGTGGCCAGACAATTGGTCCACTACGACATATCCACTTATCTCGGAAACGCTGATCAAGAAATTCCCTTATGTCTATCAGATAGTGTGGTGAGACCCTATCTTGTTGCCACCATAAGCAGCCATCGTGGTCATCTTCATCTAACTGTGGAACAAGGAAGTTCTGGAGCATATCAAGATAGCCGATGCATGTGATGGTGCTCTCAGCAAGGAAGAATGGTCCATGCACCTTTCACGTTCATTTTGGGGCTGTCACGAACCAGCTCCACGTGCGCATGTGGATTTTCCCAACCACCAGAACAACCTGTTTCAACAAATGTCTGGTGCCATTTGTACACTATTTGTCTACTGGGTGATTCCTTGCCGTATTGTGTGCGAAACTTACGCTGTACACTCGTTGCTGACTTCATTTCGTCAAACCAAAACTTCTTTCCACACCAGTGAAAGTCTTCGTTTTTAATGGTTGACCGATGGTCAACTACGTGAGTGAAACTTGACGTGCTTTGCAGTATAATGACATATAAACCAAGTCTGTATGTGGTTCCAATAAAGAATTATAACTGATTGAAATTGTAAACCCTATAAAGAATCACCCTGTATATATAGCTTTTGCTTTATTTTGACCTGTAGAATCATTTTCTGTAGTCTGTTGGCGCTATAACACCTGAAGTATGCAGAGTGTTGCAAGAAGAGAATTTAGAAACGGGAAAAGATGATAAAAGCAATCAAAATACGTGTAGTGCTTTCACTAAAACGCTTCGTCAGGAAAGAACAGATACGAAGCTGAGAAGCGTCGATGTGGCTACCGTACTGGAATGCAAGAATACGTGCGCAAGTGATAGTGGTACTAGGGTGTACGTGTAAGTAGATAAAGTTAGTGGAGGAAGATCAAAGTAATGATGGGACACCGGTAGAGTGCAAGAGAGAACTAAAATAAAGAGAAAAAATAAAATAGAGTAAAAGGATTGAAAAATTAAATGAAGAAATTTATATATATATATATATATATATATATATATAGTTATTACAAATGATTTATCTGGTTTTGTATGAATGTATTTCACAAAATATTACATAGAAAATAATGATTGATACATCATTTAAAAAAAAGCACATTTTCAAGTTTCTTACACATCATTACAAATGTTCTATGTGCGCTACTCGTGTTACACGACACACATCTATGCGGTAGGCAAGCTCAGCCCATACTCATTCGAGCTCTCCGCTGTATCCTCCGAGACAGGTGGTCCCCCGGAGGTTTCTCCTTTTCAGAGGCAGCCAGTGTCCGTAAACTGTCGATACCATCGCAAAATGCTTTGGTGGGTTAATGGTTGTATGTTGTACTGTCTTCGAAACGCACGCTGCACGATGGTGACGAATTCTGTCTTCACATAATACATCACACAAAATTCTTTCTGTTGATTTTTCGCCATTTTGCAAACTGTTATCGCCCTGCCACCTGGTGAGTCACAATGGAACCTGCAATGACAAACTTTAAAGTATACTTTTTTGATTGGCTATTAGTACAGATAGGTGAGCATTAAACATGAAAGTATAATAGTAAAAAGTGAAAGATAAGTCAGAATGGAAAGTGAATAATAAGAAAATACTAATTTTAATAATAAAAAACTGTATGGAAAACTGTGTGTGTGTAAGGAGGCAGAGTATTACAAACTGTTTAGTACTAGATGTATTGTCATCTGCTGAGGGACTGGAAGAATTTTGAAGATACGCGTAGGTGTGGTCATATGTTCTATTCGTATCTACCGATTGTGTATTTTGGATTAGGTGGAGGGAGAAGTGGCCGTTGATGGAGTAACTGTAATTGTTGGGGTGAATAGGAAGAGAAGTTACAGTTCTATGAATGTAGAGGAAAGGACAGCGGATGTATTGAAGGATGTAAATGAAGTTGGAGGAATCACAACTATTGGAATGATAGAAAGTGTATGATACCGTGTAAGGGAATATTGGAAGGTAAAATTTGTATTCATAAAATACATGTTATACATGTGCGTTTCTGACCTTTGTGCGATGGAAGTGTTTCTTATTTATGGTGAGAGATATTTTATGTAACCCGGTTTCATGTGAAAAGTGAGTATGAGGTTAGTGAGATTTATTAGTTTCTGTAGGAATTGGAGGCAGGAATAATATTTGTTATGGAAGTTCGAAATAGAGGATTTTAGTTTTGTTTCTTCTTTCTTTCTTTCTTTCTTTCTTCGATGGCGCTTTTTACATGAGGAAGTGTTGACACAGTTGATCAGGTAAACTTGGTTGGCATGTGCTGACGAGATGATCTTGAGGAAATTATTGAGTGACGATATGTTGCAACAGATACGGGTTCCCTGAATATCCAAAGTATAGGGTAGGGAACGTTTGCTGTTACGGTGACACCTCTGGAAGTGGAGGTATTGCGTACTGTTGGTAAGTTTGATGTATATCTCAGTCTTGAGATTCTCTTCTGTGATTGTCTTGCCGCGAGTTGTATATACTGTCATCAGCTTGGACAGTTCGCAAAGGAAACGCATACCCACAATTTAGCCCCTTTGAAACTCAGAGAAATCTCACATTTTGCATCACCATCGCCTGCCAGCCTTACAACACGCCTCCTTCCTTTTCCGCGTGACTTTCTACAAGTGATCACCCAATGGCGAAGCTCTACACACAATTCCTTAGTTACCAGTGCACGTATCTTACATATTGCAAACTGCACGTGCATATGTGTCAGTTATGTATATAATACGGCAATAAAGTTCTCGCACTAATTCAGGATTCCCACTGACCTGGAAATCCTAGAAGTCAGAACTTTAGTACGGAATTTTACTTCTCAGAACCAATTTGTCTTTCTGCCGTACTCGGCTGCTTGATAGGGGATATTTTATAAAATAAGTTCTTTGTTTTGCAGACTCCTTTACCTACATACACACTATGTACATGTACATTCATAGTAGATAATGAACCTCCTTGTCGGGAAAAATAAAATGCTTTTGTACATTATATATAGACATGGAAATTCGTATATCGTGAGCTGGAGAATCTGGAAAAGTCAAGGAATTCATGCTCGCCAACTAGTAATGGCCTTCATACCCTCGAGCATGTTCTTAAAATAGACTTTCAACTTTGAGAACAGAAAGTGGTCAACTGGAGCCAGATTTGGCGATTATCATGGATGGTCCATGACTAAACTGATTTTTGATCAAAACCATTTGACAGTCTTATAGTTTTACAATGTTACAGATGGAGCATATTCAGAGAAGAATTGAATTGCCGGCGCTCATTAATTGTGCCCTGACACGAGTTCACTGGAACAATTGCTTCATCACTTCTAGGTAAAAGCTGCCATCAATGGGCTAGCGTTCTGAAACAAATACATAGTGAACATGACCAACAATAAAGGCCATCAAGAAAGATTTTGACTTCGTGACTAACGCATATGAGCCTTGGTTTCACTGTATCCCCGCCAGCGACTGTCGTGTAGCAAGAAGACCGTTCTTAAAATGCCATTTTTCACTGGTGACAGTGCTTCTAAAAAAAATTGCGAGGCATCTCTCAATGATTTTATGGAAAATGGCGGGGAATCTGCAGTTATCACGTAGTCTTTGAAACTTATAATTGGTACCTCTCTGTTTAACATTCAGAGGGCGTGGTACAGAACGGGCGAACAGCTTTTTGCTTTTCCTCAAATCTTCAGGGATGATACGCCTAACACTTCTCTTATTGATGCCGAGGATACTGCTGATTTTTCGGAGAGACAGTTGATTCTCGCATCTTAGGCAAGAAGATCCCTCACGGAGTCCACAAAGAGTTCCGTCGTGACTAGGTAGATGGCGTACGCACAGGATCTCACGTAAGGCTGTAGGTCCACGTTTCAGACAGGATCGCTGCTGAAAGGGACGTAAGCTCAAATCAAGTCAAATCAGACTTTTATATATATGTAATTTCCACTTCCCTCAGCCATTGCCTGTATCTTCAGGACTTATTATGCCAGTCCCTACTGCATCTTACTCTTTTTCTCTCTTCACATTCTTTTCGTTTTCCCTCTGTTCGATTTAATCCCCTTTAGCTAGGGACGAGGCACTTCTGCTGCACGTTATCTTATATATTTAAACATTCTCCCCTGGCCTCACAAAAGCATTTGTGCTACTTAAGTGTACTTGTTATAGACAGTGCTTCATGCTCATATGCATTCTGTAGTAAGCCATAGATTTCTGTGGCATTTTTTTTTCTTTTTCAATTTTGCACAAATCTTGATTACAGCCCTCAGCACCTCCATGCTGAAAACATGATCGAGTTACTGCGCAGTAATTACTAACAAGCTCGATTGCATACCGGAGCATGTTGAAACTTCCTCCAGTCCCTCGACAAACCGATGGGTTAAAAGAAAAATCAATCCGAAAACTTCATCACCGCACTATATATATATATATATATATATATATATATATATATATATCTAACTAACTAACTCTATGGCCTATGGAACCCGGAGGTTCAATGCCGCGTTCACAAAAGCTCTTCACTGACTTCTATCCTTAGCTAACTGCATCCAGCTTCTACTTTGTATTCCAATCTCTGCGAGATCCATCTTAACATTGTCCTCCCATCTGCGCCTAGGTCTTCCTAATGGTCGTTTTCCGATTGGTCTTCCTGTCAAGACTTTGAAAGCGTTTCTACTTTCTTCCATTCTAGCTACATGACCCGCCCACCTAAGCCTCCTAGATTTCACGACCCTAACAATGTTGGGTAAACCATATAAATTATGTAGTTCCTCGTTATGAAGTTTCCGCCATTCCCCATTCCCGTTCCTCTTGGGTCCGAATATTTGTATCAGGATCTTCTTCTCAAATACTTTCAGTCTATGTTCTTCCCTCAGAGTAAGTGACCATGTTTCGCAGCCATACAAAACAACAGGCATGATTACCGTTTTGTGTATATATATATATATATATATTGCTGCACTCAATTATTTGATTAAGTAAATATGAATATTAATACAAATCCCTATTTTAAAAAAAAGTTTTGGCATAGTTACATGATTTTGTCCAGAAATGAAGAAAATCAGCAAAGTTCATGAGGAGGCAATGCAGGTATTGCAAGGGATGTAACGAACGCACCGTGAAATTGCTACCAAAGAAGGTCTGAGCATTGATATGGTGGCAAATAAACGTAGACTCTACAAACCAAATATCGTCAAATCAAAACCATCTCAACAATACGAATAAGACTGTCTTGCAGTGGTGTTTGGTACGGTAAATTACAATAGGAACCTTTGATATTGCTGTCCAAGCCTTCCTCGGCCAAATCCATCTAACATCAGGGACAGTATGCAGAATACTCAGGAGTGGCGTCTTTTGATGCAACTCAAGGCCAGGAAACCCTTAATCAGTACCAAACACCAGACATAGCATCTAGACCGCACAGCGCCACAAGAATTTCATTGCAACAAATAGGGTGGAAATCATTGAGTCAGACGAGAATAAAATTAACTGCTCCGGATCTGATAGAAAACAGTGGACATGGTAGAAGGCCGGAAAATGCATAGAACCATCATGCACAACCCACATCCAAGTTTGGTAAGGTCTCCTTTATGTTTGAGAGCTCCCTCGTGGCTAAGCGGTTAGCGTACGCGCCTTTGGCGTGGGAGACCCGGATTCGATTCCCGGCGGGAGCTCATGTGGTTCGAATTCCATGTTAATCAGTAGGTCCACGTCTGATATAGCCTCGCTGCTGAACGGGACGCTAAACTTAAATCACCTCACCTCCTTTATGTTTGAGGTGCATAACCATCAATAGAATATTAATTGAATTAACCATTGTATTAATGAATGGAATGTAGAGCGTTTGGTGTACTAAAAATTGGTTGTTCTTTTACTGTCATTAATAGAATAATAATGCAACCGTCAGAGGTATTCTTAATGACATCCAAACACAATAGGAAGTTGTGGTACATACCACGTGGTCTGAGTGAAAGAGTGTGCGGCTGTTTAGGGAGCGAACTGGGTAGTGTAGTGATTAACCATCGGGACGGTACGTCGAAGATTCTGGGTTCGGGTCTCGGTCCAGTCGTGTACTTTTTCACTCTTTGTATATAATTGAATTCGCACTACAGAGGATTTGGTGTGATAAAAATCGGTTATTTCTTCCAGTCATTAACAAAATTAATTTGATTTAAATCATTCATTTTTCTTAAAAAATCAGCCGATTTAAAACAATCAACACTGCGAATGTATGATCGTTGTCATCTTTTCTTGGTCTTGTTTTTCAATCAACATGGAAAAATCTGTATGGCTAATTATATATCAGGGAAAATTTTAAAAATAACGTTCTGGGAAAATAGGAAAATTCAGGCAATTTTTCTCGTAATTTTTGTCACTACCGTAGTTGAGTCACTGTAATTTGCAGCAAACTATTCTTTTTGTGATATCACTTTAACCGAAACATGAGTTTCAGAAACGTTATGAGAAACATAAGGTCTCAGAGACCTATAAGTCAATTTTGTATTATATTTACTTCAAAATGTATTTAAGGTTTTATTATATATGTGGTATAGGAAGTATAAAATAAAAGAGCCATATAAACTTAAATTTTCACAAGTAAACAGATGTGGCACCACTGTGTTTTAAAATTTACCACTGGGTCTCCGAGACTCATGTTTCGGTTAAAGTGATTTACGAAACTTTCACAACTTCCTTGTATACTTTAGTTAGGGAATATAGAAAAACTACAAAATTCAATATGGCTTTGAAGCCTCAACACTTATCCGATATTGATTTAGGAGTGTGTAACATTTACTAATACTGTGAGTTGTGTAATTGATACCGAATTTGTGTTTTAAAAGGTTATAGTAGCTATGAAAGAAATGTCTAACTCTATTTTTGTAATATATGGAAAAATACTAACTCATTCTCACGCATGGAAGAACACAGTGAACGACATGTTTACTACGGATGTGTTAGTGTAAACTCCTTTGTTTGACCTAATAAGACCAGAATAAGAGAAGAATTCAAAGGCAGTTACAGCGTTTGAAGCTTCCCGAGGAGTAGATTCAGATTACTGTATATATTAACTTAGCCTCCATGTCCGGCTGTTTCCTCGGAATTTTTCAGTTTCTCCTACATTTTCATTCCACTATTTCTTTCATAATTATTCGTTTTCCGTCTCTTTGTCCTAAACATAATCGTGGGACATTAAACATTCCATTTCATTTTTAAAAATTAATCTGGACAATCAGTCCAAGCATTATATGCTTTTCACTGTGCTATTATTTTCTTTCGTTTAGTCGTAGGTAACACTTCATCTGTTTCCCATTTGGAATCAGCCCTCTTCCGGTTTTTGCATCTCCTTTATAATCCTGCATCAGGGTTTCACTGTGACCAGGAAATGATCTGAATCAATGTTCCCCCCTTCTATACATTTTCACATCTCTCAGACTATTGACTTTTACTTTCATCAATTTGTACTCGGCATTTACTTGGCATTTGTGTAATTTTTTAATGTATTTATGACGTTATCTGATTCCTGAACTTCTAATTTCTGGTAGAAGTTAACTTCATAATTCTACTTTTTTCTGTCAGCACGTATACATATATTGTTGTTATAGTCATCAGATTTCTTACTCTCAGTACATACCGTATATCTTTTTTATTCTTTGGATTGAAATCAACTTTTTGCTCTTAATGTTTTTCCTTACTAAACTGACGACTACAGATACGCTGTGTACTTTCACTATACAGTATCATTTTGTTTAGTGTTATGTTCCTGTTAAGTTTTTGATTTGCTACTGTGTTCCTTGTAATATTGTAATCCTTATCATTCAAGTGTAGTTCTTCAAGGTGTTCAAGTATAGTTCTAAGTGCTTGTAAGGTGTCAGTGTACAGAGTGTTCCCACATTCCAATTGCCGAAGGTAATGTCCACCCTCCTGGGTAAGTCTTATCTCCATCTATTCCACCCCATCCGAGCCTTAACTAAAGTCCTCGCAGATTGTCTATAGAATAAAGTGGTCGGCCATGTAAATAAAATTGGTGGAGGGTTTGCTCAACCCCATACCAGGAGAAGCAAATAATCTTTGTTAGGGTTTTCTTACTTAGGCTTAGAATCCCTTCATTAAGTACAATACAAAGCAAATAATGCTGGTTTGATGTACCCCAAATGCATGTTGATGTACTGTTCCCCTATTTGCTTCCCGGGGGTAGGAAACCTGGTAGAGAGTTCAACTTCTCTCCCAACTTCAAGTAAGACTTAAAAGTGGTTAGGTTTTATGGATCCAGATCATTGTGCATTGGTACAAATTCTGAACAACTCAAGTGGTTCTACAGTTCTCATTCGTATTTATATTCTTAGCTACCCGCACTCTGCTTGCTCTTCGATCGTTTCCAGATGTCAGAATGGTATATCATGATTCTAGGATTGGTATATTGTGTTTCGAAATATTTAATTATTAAAATCCATTTACTTTAATATGAAACCTCGTTATCATTAACACTCACTTTTTATGTTTTAGTTCAATCAAGGATGATGAGATGCTGGAGATCGATGATTCTGATTCTTTGGAATACCTCGACGACGAGGCCAACAGTGATTCAGAAGACAGCCTGATGAGGGAGGCACTTACCGACGAAGATATTCGGAAACGACGCGAGTGGAATGAAGAAACAACGAAGAAATTCACGCGGTGTATATCATGCTCGAGAAAAATTTTTAACGCTGCTTTACACTCCGGAAATGAGCCCTCCGGGGACTGTTACCAGTGCAGTGTTTGTATTTACGGTATTTTTCAAGCCAGTGCCAAAAAAGTTAAAGAGAAGGAAACAACTGACGTTTCACCTTCCGTTCCGTCTGTGTGTACGATGTGGAAGTGTACGGATTGCAAGAAACTCTTTAACTCGTTATCGGAGCTTCAGAAACATACAGAGAGCCACCGATTCAAGTGCAGCGCTTGTAAATTAGGTTTTGGTGATCTTGCAAACCTAGAAACACACATGAAAGTTTACCATAAAAAGAACTCGTATCGCTGTCACTACTGTCAACGAACGGTCACTGGATTGGCCAGTCTCAGAGAACATTTGATGAGCGTTCATTCGCAAGTTATGTGTAGCGTATGCTCTATGCTATTCCCCTCGGTAGAAGAGTTTGAGAAACACCGTCCTGTTCATACTCGATCGAATGTTCTTAAGTGTTGCGTGTGTGATAAAACTTTCAACTACAACTCTTTTAGTCCGAATCTGAAGGATTTTACTTGCATTACGTGTACATTTAGAAAGAGAAGGCTGAAAATGTAAATTCTGTGGTATCAGTAATTGTAATCATTGTCGTCATCCCATCCTCACTTTTTTTCATTATTATTATATACTGTGTAATTGTATTATTCGTACCAGTAATATATGAGTGAGTAAGCAATTTAATGGTATTGGTTACAGATTATCTCCAGACAGTACAAGAATCTATGTTGCTCCAGAATTCACACATTTGTATTGCAGAATAAGTAGATTTTTCTTCTGAAATAGTTGCCTAACCGTGATAAAAATAAGAACGGATTCATCCCGAAGTCCACTTTCATTCGCTTAATCTCATGACTACTATCCATTTCATAAAGATAGGCCCCTGACTTCGTGGTGCTGCCGTGACGTTCAGTCAAAACTTATATTGCATTGTCGTACCTCGTTGGAATTGCTGAAATGTTGTCTTTTCAATACTTAAGACATAAAAATTTTCTCTGTACTATGTAGTGAGAAAAAAATAAAAATTAATGAAAAAGTGCGTATTTTTTCGTACTTTTTTGGTAGATCAATGTTTAGAGGACTATATCTCAGAAAAGAGATCACGTGAAATAATTTCCTGTGCACAATATGTAGATGCATCCATTAACTGTAAGTTGTGAAAAGTTCAATTTTCATCACTTGATACTTTTTGTGTAATTAAAACAAATGTACGATGCTCTGATCTCCTTTACCATGGTAGTTAGAGAAACGTACAAAACACTGTTCGAAAATTTGGAAGTCTAGTATTCCAAATATTTGAAACTATTAACTTAAAAAGGTTTAGTTGGTAGAGTATTTATTTTTAAATTTTTTTTTTTTACTTCAACATGTTCTCTGCGTTAAGCGGTGAGCCATGTTGAAGCCCAATCTTTAAATTCCCCGCGCTTATATGAAGAAACAGCATACAGTAAGTGGAAGTGCGGCAACGCTGTCGTGCAGTGTTGTCGCGTTCAGGAAGTTTGTAGCGCGAAGCTTACTTCATAAGAATGTAATAGGAAAAAGTATTTATTATAACTTTTCACAACATCATAAAAATAATAATAATGCATTACACATCTCAATTTAATCGAAATAAAACGTTGAAGTAAAACATCCGAAAACTCATCTCTTAATCTATTTACTTCATTCACTTTCGTAATGGGTTTGTTGACTCATCGCTGCTCCTGTTATCTTCCTGTATACTTATTAACAATGGCTCCATTTCTACCTCAAGATCCTGTATCAGTATACACACTTTGCAGCTTACGAACATGTTAAAGGTTAAAAAGAAATGTATCCTTGGCAATCACGTGTTCACCTAAGTTCTGCGATCAATTCCCCTGCCGAATGTACAATAACACAGAATGGGTCCTTTGTTTTCTTTCAACGAAAAAAAAAAAAAAGCAATGAGTAGGTGACGAGGGCTGTATTTGGGTCTAATCACGTTGCACTGATTACGTCTTCAACACTTCCCTTCGGTTCGTAGGCGTCAAAAACTTAGACATGCACTCACATCATATGGGTTCATTGCAATGAGACGGACGAATGGGCATTTATATTTTCCTTAGTATATGTCGTGGCTTTTGATTATATATATACAGGGTTTGTATGATAAGTAATGAGACCAGGTCTGGAAACATTGTTTTATTGATCTGATCTGTACAGGGACTTAAAAGCTTTCGAAGTACTCTCCTCTTGCGTCGATGCACTTCTGCAATCGATGTTTCCACGCTGCAAACGCCCCCTGGAAGTCAGCAGCCGGCATGTCCTTTAGAAATGTGGTCACGGCTGCTTGGATGGCTGTGACGTCTGCAAAACGGGTTCCTTTCAAGCGTGGCTTCAGCTTCGGGAAGAGGAAGAAGTCGGCCGGGCTCACATCTGGGCTGTAGGGTGGTTGTGGAAGGACTTCCACCCCAATCCGGGTCAAAAAGGAGGTCACTAAGAAGGCGGTGTGGGCAGGGGCATTGTCGTGATGCAACTTCCACCGGCTAGCGATCGCCGGTCTTTTCCGCTTGACGCTCCTGTGCAGTCTCTCAAGGACTTGTTTGTAGAAGGCGGCGTTGACGGCTTGTCCTTGGGGTACAAACTCCTTGTGGACCACCCCCACATTGTCAAAAAAAACAATCAACATTGTTTTCACCTTTGACTTCGACATTCTGGCCTTCTTGGGGCGCGGGGACGCAGGAGTGTGCCACTCCGCGCTTTGACGTTTCGTTTCAGGGTCGTACTGGAACACCCACGACTCGTCACCTGTTATGACGTCATCTTCAAAGTTAGGGTCACTGTTCATGAGGTTCAACAGTTCCTGACAACAATCAACACGTCGTTGCTTTTGTTCGTCAGTCAACACTCGCGGCACCAGTTTCGCACAGATTTTTCTCATTCCCAATTGTTCCGTCACAATCTTGTGCACTGTTGTGTGGTTCATATCGAGTTCATCAGCAATCAATCTCAACGATAATCGACGGTCTGAGTTCAGGAGATCCCTCACTTTTGCCACAGTTTCGTCCGTAGTCACTGTTGTCGGGCGTCCAGCCCTCTCCAGATCCTCAACGCTTTCCCGGCCGTTCCGGAACGCACTGTGCCAACGAAACACCTGGGCTTTGGATAGGGCTTCCTCTTTGTAGGCCTCCGTGATGAGAGAAAGCGTCTGAGTAGCCGTTTTCCCCAGGCGAACGCAAAATTTGATCGCATAACGCTGTTCGATGGAACCCTCCATGTTTGTTGATTTTCCGCCGTGACAAGAATGTTCACAAGGGCTTTGTCCAAGGCTTGTCCGCGCTCCACTAAGGCTCGGAGCCAACTGACGCGCGGTGCGTTGCATGCTCGGACCCCCCCCTACATCCTCCATCACCGACAAACCCGCTCCAGCGACACGCGCGCCGCGGCGCGGCGAGTCTCATTACTTATCATACAGACCTTGTATATATATGGATATTCCTTTACGAGCGGTGGTATTACAAAAAGAAGAGACAACATTTTTAGGGATAATGAAATTGCAGAACTGATGAATGACTCCGACTCAGACAGTTATGAGTTAGTAATGAATAGTAATGACATTGATTATTCTGTGCTCAGTGGCGTATTCGGGAGTGAACAAGATAGTAACTCTGTTTCAAGTGAACCTGAGGCTGCGCCGGGAAAGAGAGAAAAAAAGTGTCGTTCCTATTCAAAGACAGATTCTGATGTAGCTTGGAGCGATAAAATTCAAGTAAATGCATACCCCTGTTTTGTGGTATCCCGGAAATTGATCAAAATGCTGGGCTATCTACAGAGTATTCCGCATATAAAGTGTTTCAGCTGTTTTTACCGATGAAGTTTTATAGTAAAAAAAAAAAAGTTGAATTGATTTTGAGTTGAACGTCTTGTTCAGCAGTGAGGCTATATGAGACGTCGACCTACTGATTAACGTGGAATCCAAACTACATGAGCTTCTCCCAGGAATAGTAGTAAAAGTTATGAATCAATACGCAAAACAGCAGATTGAGAAAAAGAAAAAATACTAAAACAAAAATCTTTGTTTTCTAAATGAAAGCGTGTTACTTTAATTAAAAACAAGGAAATTTTTACACTAATTATTCACATAAGCCTTGTACGGAAGCCAGCTTTACGCGGTTTTACAAATCAACTACGCAAGAGCTATTAGTATGTCTGTCAAGTGGTGGAACAGATTTTCTGTGAAGTGTAAACTCAATATTACATATCAACTAAGGTTGTATCATATAATAAAGTTTATGCTTGTATTTGTTTCTGTGCAAGTATATTTTGTACTGCGTGCAGTAAGTGAAAAACTGATAAGAAAGCAACAAATTTTCGAAGACCATCACATGCAAATCCAAACAAAATAAGAGTTCGCTTTTCTAATTTTGAACATTTGGCACATTTTCTGTATATCCTGTTAATTTCTAAGAAATTGGTTTAAAATCTGCGGAGATAAAATTTTAAAAATATCTCTAAAAAGTGCCGGACAGTGTGCGTGACAAGTTTAAATACCCGTCCGTCTGAGAATGTATACGCGCCAGGAAAATGTGGCAACGTAGCACTCCGTATAAACTGCGATAGCGAAGGGCGCAAAGCTGAGAAAATCATAATGTCATATTTGTGATTATTTATCTTTTAAAACAAGTCAAAACAGTTTGGTTGAAAAAGCTACTTTAAGATCTTTCTAAAAGTTTTTTAAGATTGTTAATACACCGCAGCAATTCAGAGATAATGATGTCTCACTTTTTACTGAATAACAAGAAAATTACTACGTGTTGAGTGATGAAATTTTCAGAACTTACAGGTAACATATGCATCTACATATGGTGCACAGGAAATTATTTCATGTTATCTCCTTTCCGAGATATAGTCCTATAAACATTGATTTACCAAAAAAGTACGAAAAAATACGCACTTTTTCATTAATTTCTATTTTTTTCTCACTACACAGTACAAAGAAAATTTGTATGTCTTAAGTATTGAAAAGACAACATTCCAACAATTCCAACGAGGTACGACAATGTAATATAAGTTTTGACTGGACGTCACGGCAGCACCACCAAGTCAGGGGCCTATCTTTATGAAATGGATAGTAAGTGTCTTCATAACGTATTCTATTGACATGTGATTTTTAAAAATTAATATAATTTTGTACTTATGTATAAGTTATAGTGTTGGTACGTACATCATGAACGCTAAACCTAAATAAGGAAATAATATAAATTTCAGGAGCCGTTTATTTAGTTAATTCTGATGTTTACTAAACCAATCCATTACAGCGCCGTAGTCTCATTGGAATACCGCTTTTCGTTAGATAAGCAAAATCAAACAGTACCAGTTTGGTCCGATTGGCATTTATCCAGCGTCGTAAAGACAATTGGGGGAGCCACCTAAAAGAAATAAATATAGTGAATTCCGTCTATGAGTGTCACAACTGTCTGTTATAAATCAAAAACAATTCTGTTTGTAGTCGATCATCCAGTTAAGAGTTTTATCATTTGACTGGGTAGAGCTCTTCATCGACTGAAAAGATCACAGTTTATTTTAATGAATATAACCAATTCATATTTACTTGTGAAACAACGCTTGTAAATTGTCATTTCTTTCTGCCTATTCTATCACTGTGTGTGCTCTCACACAAAGTTCGTGAATATGAAAATTGCTGTTTTCCATCTAAATGATTGTTATTGTAATAGCAAGAGATCCGTTTACTAAACATCAAAATGTAACTAAACTTCAGTTCACTAGTACTAAAATTTAGTCACAATTTGAATTATCATTGCTTTGAGACATTAAAATTGCTTCCCTTATTTGAGTGGTATCCATATATAATCTGTGTTTCGTTTTCTATAATATAATAGATGGTCTTTCTTTTATAAGATGTTTCGTTTTGTACAATAGTTTATCTTTTCTGTTTGGAGATAGCTGTTACATTATCTATTGTAAGTTTCAGTTTATGGTGTTATTGAACCCTTCCCAACGTTTTCTAAGAATATATTTATAACATTGAATGTATAGGAGTAGTGCAACATATGATACATATCTGTTTTGTTTTCTGTAGGGAAAGTTATATTAAGCTCCTGAAAACTAAATAAACGTATTAGTGTCATTTTTGTACGTAAGAAATCTAAATATGACCATGAACGGGAACAAAAGTTATGTGAATTTTAAATTCCGAAAAAATGTATGTATTATATACATATGTCCTGAATGAATTTTTAAAAAATCAGTTCATTGTGTTGGGACAACAAATTCGTTCCGAAGTATTATATATTAATTTATATAATGTGCACAACAAATTCGCATTTAAATTTGAATTTGTAATGATTTTTGTTTTGATACTATATGTAACGGAAGCAGGACTTCCAAATCATCATAAATTGAAAGCTATATACCTTAAATTACAGAAGGTATGAATATAGTCTAGACATATCTGCAACTTGAGTAAGTTTCGAATGGCGTGGACCTACCCACGTATAATCATTTGCAAAGTTCTACTTGTTTAAGAGTATTACAGGACATATTATTTCAAGGATATATTAGTTCACCTGTCATTAAATTTGGACAAAATATTATGGAAAATTGAATGTCCATTCCTTAAAATACAAGGAGTGTTCAAATGAAAAGATACGAAATGTCGTACAAAGCAGACCAGTTGAAATAGGAATATACCGATTTAGAATAACGTAGTGAGATATCTAGGGAAGAGAATGTATGCCTGGCGTGGTTATGCGTGTGCGCCGACGCATCTCACATGGCGCAGGAAAGAATTAGGCAGTTGTGTGTTCCGTCCAATTGACGCGACAATACGTGTGGGAAAATCATGACGTTCACATTGAAGTATTTGACGATTGAGGAACAGCGAGGTGTTATTAGATTTCTGACTGCGGAAGGGGTTAAACAAGGCACTGTTCATCACCGGATGGTGGCCGTATACGGGGAGACTGTGTATCCGACAAGTCAGCGAGAAAGTGGAGTGCTCGTTTTCGTGAAGGCTGGACAAATTAAAGTGGGAGCGGCTTGAGATCCGCTCTACAGCCGTACATGTCTCTCTATGACTTCCATCCGTTTGATATGTATAAAGCTCAAAGGGAAGCTCTCCAATTTGGACGAGGAACTGAAGGACAATGGAGAACTGGCTGCTGTCATAACCACAGGAATTCTGGGAACAGGGAATCCTTCGGCTCGTGAAACAGTGGGGTAGTTGTGCTCAGGCCTCTGGTGATTACTTTTGAATAAAGACTTCGATTATACACACAATTTTGTTTCGTACCTTTTCATTTGGACATCCCTCGTAATAATAATGGTTCAATTTTCATGTTTTGTACAGCGCCATTTAGCGGTTGTTCACAAGTAGGAGCAGAGCATAGTTCTCGTATGAAAGATCTACCACTTCAACAATTGATTTTATAATCTCAAAACGGATTTTTCATCGCTTCGAAAACCGTATTTTCCGACATTCTCAAGTATATATTTGATATATTCGTTGTTTTTGTCATCTTAATGGACTGTTAAGTTTTGACGTCACGTCCGTATTGTTGCGTGGTATGGGTCTATTCCGCTTTGATGAAGGACTTTAAAAAGAAAGAACTATAGAAAACAGGTATCAGTAATGATATTTCAGGAATTATAAATTATTTTGGAGGGATCCTAGTCTGATTCAGAAAGAAAAGAAAATGAAATGAAATCTTTGAGTTTTACGTCCCACGATTATGCCGGTTAGGCTAAAGGAGACGGTGATGATGAGAGATGAGTGAAATGGTGGAATGAAGAAAGTGGGAGGAAACGGGAGAACCCCGAGAAAACCCACGACAGAAAGAAAAGAATGCCACTAAACAAATAGTGTTGTTTCAATTAAATACGATGGAAATTTAGTATGTATTCGGTGCAGCCAGTATGAATAATAATTAAAAGTGTACATATGATTCTGAGAACATTTTTTTTAACACAGTGATTATTAAATAACAATTGTGACAATTAAAAGTTCATACATTGTGAAAATGCAAATCGAGTTAGTAACATAGGTGTGCCAATGTGTTACTAACTAGTCAAGTAAATGGAACGTGGTGCATACTAGTTGTGTGATATAACTACATTTAATGTAACAAATGAAATACTGATCAAAGCTTAAAAAATACCTGTATTTTAAAAGTACAATGTGATACAGTTTCGGATAGCTACCATATCCTTCATCAAACACTATATACACACTATCAGAAAGTGTATGTATAGTGTCTGATAAAGGATATGGCAGGTATCCGAAATTGTAACACTATAGTTTTAAAATACAGTGTGTTTTTAAGTTTTGGTCAATATTTCTTTCGTTACAATATCCAATCCAAAGCCATGGATAGTGTTATTATATATTTAATATATTTGTCGTAGTGAGGGTATGAATTATTGCGCCGTCTCTTTACATGGTATACAAATGGTATCAGGATTCCACAGTGTTTAATTCTTAGTGCGCATCGAGGCCATATACTGAAAAATCATATTTTTTAAACATATGGACGAGGAAAGGTCGGTTTGATGTAACTCATAGCAGGGACTGGTGGCTTGGTGGGAGCCGACATACAGTGTCCAGTATCAGTGGCGGATCCAAGGGGGGGCTATAGCCCCCCCCCTTGACGCTCAGTTATACACTGGATAAAATGGGTTTCAATCCTGCTTTGCACTGGCTAAAACGGCAAAGTATGGTTTAGTCCCTCCCTTGATCATATCCTGGATCCGCCCCTGTCCATTATAATAATGTGTGCACCCACCAACTGCTCCGCTCAGATCAATATAGAGTGGCTAAATAGATTCTACCTCCATAAGCTTGGTGTTGCTTAAGCACGTAAAATATCAAAACAGAATTGGAACTCAATATAGCTCATTAGTGAAAGGAATGTGTGGGGTAAGAGCAAATGTTTTCCTTACTGCTAGGACTTGGGATCTAGAGCTTAGCGTGCGAATGAAACTCAATATTTACAAAATTAACGACAGAAAGGAAAAAGATAAACGGGGAAAGAGTGGGAAAACTCAAGAACATTACTTGATTGCAAAGTATTACGTGACTACGTATTGTTGCTGTCCTTTGAATATCGAAAACTGCGTTTCTTGGTCTTCAGATCTCTGCTGGTGGGCATCTAAGGCTTCTTTCTTCTAAACTTGTAAAAGGACCTTAAGATTTGCTCCTATCTATTAAGGGTACTCACTTGTGGGTATGTAAATAGCGTATGCGCTTTTGACGTGGGAGATCCTGGTTCGATTCTTGGCGGGAGCTCGTGACTCGGATCCCGCTTTAAACTGTGAGTCCACGTCTCATATATCTTTGCTGCTGAAATGGACACTAACATTAAATCAAACTAACGAATTAATCCTCTCGATTAGGATCCAGGGATAGTCTCTGAGTAGGCATTCTATTCAAGCAGTCCCTTCTCTTATGTTCATCACAAAACCGATTAGAAGAGAAAGTCGGAAAATTAGTTTTCCCTCCTCTCCCGAGAAATCGTAAAGCAATGAGAACAGGACATAGGTTTAATGCGAGAACCGGTCATCATTTAGTGACGTACCACCAAGATCCTGTAGATGGTGCTATCACAGTGTACGGCGGATGAGTGGGCCAGTCTGTGCCTAGCGGGTATGGAAGTTGATACAACCAGTGTGTAGCTGTATTGTCAGACACTGACAAAACTGGAGTGTGCTATTTGCACGAAGCGGCTTGTCCTTTTGACATCTAGGCATTCCTTTCCTTTTGTGCGAGAATGCGAAACCACCCAGCTACCCTCGATTGGAAGCGCCTTAGCCATCCGCCATACAGTCACAGTCTCGTCCACCTCTTTCCAATACTGAAGAAAGCTCTTGCAAAAGACATTTTGGAACCAGTGACGAAGTTAGGACAATCGTAGTATTTTCCCGCATGTGGACAGGCTCGGACTGGCCAGGGCAGGAGGGCAGGAATCCCTGCCGGGACCCTCTGTAAATATATAATGAATATTGAATAAAATGGAAAGCAAGTTGAAACATGTCTGCTGTGTTGGTGCATAGTTACTCGTTGTAGTTTGTTCCATTCCTAGAGTTCGGTGGTCCCCAGCAATGAACGTAGTCTTGGGGTCCCATTATTGGAATGAAACTAACAATATTAGGCTATAAAGTCCTGTTTGAAGTCCTTTTTTTGTGGCCTAGTAAGAATATACTTCAACAATATGAAGAATGGGCCTCCAGCATCATATTGTCTAAATGTGTAAATAGGGCCTCATGAACTAAGTTACATAAAGTCCTGTTGAGACCCGCTGTTAGTCGTTTGACAAATTATTGCAACACCATAAAGAAACAGACCAGGTCCCCACCGTGGGGTATCATTACCACCGTAAATGAAGCTGACTGCTTTATGAAGAAAAGCCACCCCATCTCAAAGGTTTTACAAGACTGTTAAACTTCTACTACTACTACTACTACTACAAGGGAAAGGGAGATGGGATCCTTCAAATGAGGCTCCTAACGGGACCCTATACCCCCCAGTCCGAGATTGATGTGGGACACGCATTTTTCCCGGGGAGGGGGTTTAAACCTTGTAAAGCGGAGTGACAAATGCATGAACGTCCTTGATTCTTATGTGGAAAAATAAAGTAAACCTTGTTCAATATTTTCGCAATGTATTATTTGTTTTACGTAAACACCTCTGTCCATAGCCGCCAAAGGAAACTTATTTTCCGACTTACTTTCGTATAGTCCCTCGTCATGAATCAATTACCCAAACTATGTAAACAACCAGAAAGTAAAAGTTTTAAGATAAGTAGAAAAACTTTCTTTGCTTTCAGCATTGAACTAGGAAGAGGGATAAGTTTCATGATTTAGTTTTATAAAGTATTAACATGGAGTTGACAAGACGTGATGTCTTAACTTATACAATGTCTCTAATTAATTTTCTCCAAAGACTGGTATGGTCTTGCCAAATGTAAATATTTTTACTGTAAAACTGAAGATTCAAGATACACGTGTAGGAAAATATTTCACGTTGATTCGGCAGTTGATAAATTGACAAGGAAGTTAAATTAACCACTACAGGAAATATGATTGGTGTACTTACAGAAAGCTAAAATATGATTATCATTTTCAAACTCTAATGCATATTGAAAAACTAAAGTTTTGTGTATTACATAATAAAGCATTGGCAGTATGATTCAAAGGACGATTATGTAATCAAGGTTTGGTAATATTTTATGAAGACAAAATAATACACATGTATTGTCAACATGATCAATCTTTGTACGAATTTGTTGTGTGTGAAGTGTGAATAAAGGTTCCCCGATTCTTTTAGAGGTATTTCAAATAATACATTTTTCTGTATTAGTTTGTGTAGAGAGCAAATGAAAAAAATTGTCTAATGAACAGTGTATGTAAATATTTCCTATACTTTCGTTTCTACTTAAAAACGCAATCACATCATGACTGCTGATATCCTAATGTTTTCTGTGTGGGGTTCTGTGGATCGATATACATTTATATATATAGGTTTTGTTACTATTCTTATAGAGAATCCACAAGTTTATTTTATTTTATTTTTCAGGAAGGAAGTTCATTAATTTATATGTGTACTTTCTCCGGTGCAACCGAACGGTTGCTAGCTAGAATGGTTTATCTCAACTTTCGTGGAAATGGAATTTTTCCTCAGTATGACGAATATACGGTTGCTGTGTATATTTATTTATTACATGTAGGGGCAGCTGTTTCTGGATATACGAGATTTTAGTGAGAACACACTGGAAAAACATCAGTATTTTACCATCGGCCGCTGGCCATCAATCCTTCAGTTAGGTTAAGAAGTATTTATCTTCAACCAATGACTTCCTTGAAACTTGCTGCATCATTTTACTTCGTGACGACCACGAATCTTCTCAGTGAAATTGTAGAGTACTTATAAGGTCACCGAGAAAGAATGATGGGCCTTCCTGGGTTAGATGGTATTTATGTGGTTGAATGATACACCGTTTTGTTTGGTAACTCAAATAGTTTATTCAGTTCAATAATAAATGCAATGCTACCAGAATCCAGTATAATACCTCAAAAAACTTTTTAAAGTACGTTTCCATGTCAATATGTTTGCACCATTCACATCACAATATGCGTCTAGCTGATAAGAAATTTCACACCAGACACCGTTGAGGATGTCTGGCATAATAGTGCCAATTTCTTCGTTGATTCTTGCTTTAAGTGGTTCACATTACCGATTTAAATGTGGTGTAATATGTGTTTGATAAAACTTCACAAGAATGATGCACACATAGAAACATGTAAACGCACTTTAACAAGTTTTCTATCTCAGTATACTAGATTCTAGTAGCCGTACTTGTCTTTTCACCGAAAAGTTGCCAAAGAAAGCAGTGTATCATTCAACCACCACCACTCTTCTACAGCAGCCTCATGGATTCACGCTATTCTTTCTCGAAGACCCTATATTTTTAATTTTATGATTTAGCTCGTCAGCTACAATTATTTTGTTCCACATAAATATAATTTGCTTTAACATAATGATAATTTTAAAACAAGCAGTCTTGCTTGAAATCGCGTAGTCCATTTTTAAAGCAGTTTAAGATTGTATGAGAAAGTTTTTTTTATTTATTTATTTATTTTTTTTTAAATATTTATCTATTTATTTGCGGACAAACCTTAGGTTTTCGTGAAAATGTAAGTTTGGAGAGCTGTAGTGAAATGTAAAAGCGTCAATGAAAATTTATTAAAACATTTATTTATTAAAACAATGTTAGTTTTATCTGTATGTGAAGGAATAAAATATAGTAATAAATATTTTTTATTCTTACATTACATTCAGTTAATGCATTTGGACGTCTTAACTTCAAAGTTTTCACAACAGCTTGTACTGATTTTCTCATTTATGTTCATAGTTCCAGGGCCTCTTAATTTTTATTTTATATCGGTGCCCATAATTAGAAAATATTTAAATTAAATGTATTGTGTGCAATGGTTTCGTGTTGCTAGAACACACAGGCTTTCCTTAATGAACTAATACGCAGTGGTTCAAATTCCATCTTAAACCATAGGTCCACGTTTCGTGTAAGTTCGGTGATTAATAGGGATTCTAAGCTCGCACCAACTAGAACACAGAGTGCAGGCACATAGCCAAAGGGGGGGAGTCCGGAACCCCCCCTCTCGAGACCAGAAATTTAAAAAAATAAGGAAGGATGAAACGAAATGAGAAAATGAATGATCAATGTTAAAAATAAATAGCTACAGCAAGGTTTTGGTTACTCTTTCTTGAGGAGATTTGTATTACTTGCAATACGTGGTGGCGAGGTGAGCGAGATATCCTGAAAGAGTCAGGGAATGTAAAATTTCTAGAAAAGTTACGGAATTCTCATAATTTCTGCCACTAGTCATGGAGATACCAAGCTTCCGAAAGCATAGTGCTGTTGTGTAACAGCGTGAACATTTTTTATCATAATTTTTCGTCATCGCATCCTTGCAGTATCAAACATGTTATTTCAAAAACAACTTTCTACTGCTTCTTTAACCTGTCATTTGGAACAGACAGTAGTTGACGGAATAATAAAAACAAAATTTATGTGGAAAGAAAGTGCTGTTAACATTTGATTCAACGTAGAAAGGAAGGCAGATATTGTAAAATCTTTTTCAATACTTTTTTTATTATTTTACTCGAGATTTCTTCATAGTTTGTTATTAAAATACTTACCAATATATCATTTAATTGTCCTAACAAACCAATTTATGTTGCTAGCAAAATAGTTTAGATTGATCAAGCTCCTGGTGTGATAACCACAGTATTTCATGTCACGCCATTCCCCCCCCCCCCCTTACTTAATCCTGGCTAAACGAACCAATGTATGTTCCAGTAAAATAGTTTAGAATGATCGAGCCCTTGGTGTGATGATCACATTATTTCATGTCACGGATCCCCCCCTTCAGGAAATCCTGGCTACGTGCCTGACAGAGTGTATTCTTAAAATACAGTAGATACCTTAACACTTGAATTCTCTTTTATTTCTAAGTTTCGCAGTACAAGCACTAAAATATAAACGTTAAGAAAAAAAGGTAAATTTCCTGTATGACAGAAGATGCCATTAACTAGAATGCCTTTCTCTCTCTCTCTCTCTTTTTTTTTTTTAAATCTTTTAACAATATATTACTAGAAGGGCTAGTTGTTAGAGTGAAGGGATTACCCAAGCTAGTCAGTTTCAAAAAGTTTAAAAAAGTATGTACAGTGTGAACCATTTACCTTGATTAGTGTTGTGAAGGCCTGAAAAAAAAAAAAACGGAAAATTTGGAAAAAATTGAAATTTTCGAATATTTTATTATATTATGCTTTCAAAATGAAAACTATATTATATTTACTAGTTTAGAGTTAAGATAATTGAGTACTTATGTTTCTTGTATTAAAATAGAGAAATTTTGTGCACAACTCATCCAAACACTTTAAGGTTATCACCGTGATAGAATGGAGTTATAGCTGCAAAAGATACTAAAATATAATCCTAGTTAGCTTAATTAGTATAGACGCATTTAAATTATCTTGAGCTATCTTACGAAGTTCCTCCTTGATGACAGGGAAGTGTTAAAATAACGGGGCCAGAATCATTTTAGTTAATATATTAAATCAAACATGTATTTTATTGAGATACCTTCCTTGTGTTATGTGAAATTTCCGGAAATTTTGAACCCATTAGAAAAAATAATTTGTTCGAAAATATTGGCAAAAAACCGGAAAATATTTAAAAACTATTTCTTCGCCTGATGCTATAGCCTTCCTATTTCGAGTGCCCTGCTGTCGATGTGTGTTTTCCCATACCCCCCTCCAAAGAGGAGGGACAAGTTGCTATGGCAGAGATCCTTCAATAGTTGGATGTGGACATGGTTCTTTCCCCAAAGCAAAGAGGTTTCCTCCATAGGAGGTCGGCGGGGGTGAGGCCGAAGGATGTTTCACTTTTTTTTTTTTTAATCGAGTATACTTGAAATGGCGCTAATCTTACTTACTGTAACATGTCTGCAGCGCATATACAATGTATTTCGATAACAGGAAAAATACTTAAATCAACAGGTTTTAATTCTACTTTTATAGTTTTCTGATTCCTGTTAAAATCCCTCTTTATTATTTGTATATTTTTCGAAGAACTCAAAAAGAGATATAATCTTATTTATACACCGCACAAGTGAGTAAATTTCAGCAGCGAGAAATATATTAAAGGGTTGAATATATGAAACTTTCGTTCATTATTATTACAGACCAGAAGAATACCCGTTCTTCGCACGGGTAGAATAGTTACATTTTGGGCCTAAAAGGCATTGAAATTGTCATCAATCAACTTACGGACCCCCAAAACTATGAATTTCACACAATATCGGTCATTTTCAATTATCTTTAAATGTCTCCCCCCCCCCTCCTTAGAAGTACTAATCAGGCTGAATTTGGATTTAAACAGCATCGGCTGTTTATCTCAGCCACTCCGAAAACTATGGATTCGACACTAATAATGGCCATTTTCGATCATTTTTATGTGTCCCCCTCCCCAAGTTGCGGGGATGAATTTGGATTTAAACAACCGGAAGTGTCACTGTTCATCTCAGAGACCCCGAAAATATGGAATCGACACTAATATCGATCATTTTCGATATATATCTCCCTCTCCCCTTCGTTCAAGATGCACCTTCAAAGTGAAATGATAAAAATCATCCCGAACAGGGTTCTATTTGTTAATTTACCAGTGAGGTGATAGGTGGATCACAATGTGTAGAGCATTTGCATATACGTACATTAGGGGCAGTAGAACTTCGAAGTTGTAAGATGGCCAAAACTATTTCCTGAAGCCGCCTCTAATCAGAATAATATTTTACGTTCAAATTCAAAATCTAGCTAAACAAAACATTCAATTATCAAAAGTAACAAAACAATAACAGAAAATGTAGTAAAGATAGAGTAATCCAAAAAGTACGCAAGTACAACAAACTAAAGTTTTTTTTTTATTTTTTTAAAATAAAAACATTACTTACGTTTTAGTTGAAAAGAAGAGATGCATGTGAACATTCTTTGACATTTCTTGCTTTCCCGGTAGGATTGTCTGTAGCACTGTGACGCTTCAATGTTATCCACATTGTTGCATATTTTTCGGCATTAAAGAAACGCAAAGGTGGACCATTTATAGATACAAAAAGGAGCTTGCTAAGTGTTACAATCTGCATACGATTCCTCAGATAATTCCATGTTTGATTCATAGCACTAAACCCACGTTCACATTCTGCAGTTATCTGTATTACTTCTACAGTTTTCTTAAGTTCTTGAACAGCTGGAGGCATATAAGAAGGATTGTTCTTGTATATACAAACGAAATTCTTTCACTACGAAGGGAACACCATTCATTGACTGTTTCAACAATTTGGATAATCGAGGGATAGCTTCGTCTCCTAAGAACACTAGTTCGTTTTGATCTACAGGCCAAGAAGCAGGGTTTAACACTGAAGCATCAACGAAAAAGTCTTTATTTGGAAAACGGGAGTTTATGTTGTCTAAAAGGGATTGAAGAAATTTCAATCGGAAAGTGTCAAATTTTGTTTTATCATTAGCAGTAGGCTTAGTGATGGACACTCCTTTGAATGTGTTTCTTTGCTCTAATTCATTAAAAGCATTTCTTGTTCTCGGGGGATCAACAGTCTTTAACGCGTAAATTGATTGATATACCAAATCGATTTTTCGTTTGGCTTCAACTGCAGATGCACTTCTGTTCTGCAAATAGAGCGAAAAAGACCTTTCAAAATTTCAAGAACATCATAAATTAATATAAATTCCCTGATGAATAACCAGCAGGTTAGCTTCTTTACTAAACCCTCGAATTTCGATCTCTCACGCACCGGATGGGATGTATCTTTACTACATTTAGTCAAAAGACTGCACAACGTAACTCCCACAGTGACCGCACAAAATTGAATAAAGATACAATCCAACGTATTCCAAACACACGACCCAATTTCAGAATATTTGTGGACAGTTCGTCTGATAATTGTTTAATCCTTTTGGGATCTTATCGTACATTTTGTGCGATACGCATTTTTCATGGTACATTGCGTTATTTCTCTTCTATTTGAGCTTTTTCGTCCGTTTTTTTTTTTCAAGTCCAGATACATTGTAGAAGACATTACGTATGGTTTCAGACCGTCCTGCGTCCAGACATAGGAGGTGATGACGTCATAATTTTGAAATAGAAATTTTCCCTTATGAAGCCTATGTTCATTATTTTTGGGCGGGCTTATTTTTTCACATAGAAGATTGAACTTTTGCACAAACATTCAGTCTACCGAGTAGTATTTACAAGATATTTTGTTCAGTTGTCAGTGTTAAAACAGTGGGGGAACCAGAGGGGCAAAGGGTTAAAAAAGGGATATTTTTACCCCCAAAATCCCGTTTTCAGGATTTTCCCGCCTCACATACATGATGGGGACACGTGAGTCATACTGTCTGAAAGGCAGTTCCATTCTGAAGAGAATGAGGGTCGAATCATTATCCTAGGGTAATTAGGGACGTCTCAGGGATTTTTTTTTGAAAAATATACTTCTATATAGGGAAAAATGGGACATGAGTAGTAGAAAATGGATCGATCTGGGCCAGACCTGGGCCATAATAGAACAACTCAGGAGCCCCTGGGAAAATGACCACCGTGCACCGTGAGCCCACGGTCTTTTACGACCTCCATTTTAGGGGTGAATTTATTCCCTTTTATGAGCACTTTTTAGGGGGTGTACTCGTTCTCTTTTACGACCTCCATTTAAGGGGGTGATCTCGTTCCCTTTTATGAGCACTTTTCCAACCCCTATGTTAATTACGAACACATAGAAGAAGAGATAACACATAACACTACGTAACACACAGCAGAACAGATAACAGATAAGAATATGAAACATAGAAGGGGTGAACCCATTTCCTTTTATGAGCATAATTTTCAACCCTTATTTTAACATAGCAGAAATTACACTGAGACTATGAACACACAGCACAACAGATAATACATAGCACAGCTAATAAAAGAGCATGGCGTATTTTCCAACCCTTATTTTAACATAGCAGAAATTACGAACACACAGCAGAGCATAAGAGTACGTAACATAACAAGGGTGTATTCGTTTTCCAACCCCTATTTTAACATAGCATAGAATACATGGAGACTATGAACATACAGCAGAGCAGATAACAAACACAACCACCTCCATTTTAGGGGTGTATTCATTCCCTTTTATGAGCATATTTTCCAACCCCTATTTTAACATAGCAGAAATTACATTGAGACTATGAACACACAGCAGAACAGATAATACCAGCAGAACAGATAATACACAGCACAGCTAATAAAAGAACATGGCTTATTTTTCAACCCCTATTTTAACATAGCAGAAATTACGAACACACAGCAGAGCATAAGAGTACGTAACACACAAGGGTGTATTCATTCTCTTTTATGAGCATATTTTCCAACCCCTATTTCAACATGACAGAGACTATGAAACAAGGTGGACATAGCACAGGGGGTGTATTCATTTTCTCCACCCCTAATTGAACATAGCAGAAATTACACTGAGAGTACGTAACACACAAAAACCTCCATTTTAGGGGTGGACTCGTTCTCTTTTATAATTACTTTTCCAACCCCTATTTTACCATAGCAGAAATTACATAAAAATTTTTTTTCAACCCCTATTTTAAGACAATGAATACCTATGTAACATAGCGATTGGATACGCTCTTTGAACCGATTTGGATGGAACTCGGCATATGGGGGTTTTCGAGCATACTGAGTACGAATATCATACTTATTTTTACCTGGGTCCTATAGTTTATGTGGCATACGCCCTTTTTATGACAATTTTAACCGATTTGGGTGAAACTCGGTATATGAGGGTTTTCGGACATGCTGATTACAAATATCATACTTATTTTTATCTGGGTCTTATAGTTTATGTAGTATACGCCCTTTCTATGACTATTTTAACCGATTTGGATGAAACTCGGTATATGAGGGTTTTCGGACATGCTGATTACAAATATCATACTTATTTTTATCTGGGTCTGATAGTTTATGTGGGATACGCCCTTTGTATGACACTTAAAACCTAATAACTCGAAAACGGAGCCAAATATCGAAGTGGTGTTTCCACATTTAGCAATAGGTCATCAGGTACTACAAGTTCCAAAATTAGTGGTCATCGAGGTCAAAGGTCAAAATACTTAAAACCCAATCACTCGCAAACTGCGCCACATATTGAGGTGGTGTTTCCACATTTAGCAATAGGTCATCAGGTACTACAAGTTCCAAAATAATGACCATCGAGGTCAAAGGTCAAAATACTTAAAACCTAATAACACGAAAATGGATCCACATACTGAGGTGCTGTTTCCACATTTAGTAATCGACCACCAACTACTACAAGTTCCAAAATAGTGACCATCGAGGTCAAAGGTTAACATACTTAAAACCTAATAACACGAAAACTGAGCCACATATTGAGGTGCTGTTTCCAAATCTAGTAACTGGTCATCAAATACTACAAGTTCCAAAATAATGATCGTCGGGGTCAAAGGTCAACATACTTAAAACCTAATAACTCGACAACTGAGCCACATATTGAAGTGCTGTTTCCAAATCTAGTAATTGCTCATCAGTACTACAAGTTCCAAAATAATGACCATCGAGGTTAAAGGTCAAAATACTTAAAACCTAATAACTTAAAAACGGATTCAAATATTGAGGTGCTGTTTCCAAATCTAGTAATTGGTCATCAACTAGTACAAGTTTCAAAAATAATGGTCATCGAGGTCAAAGGTCAATCTCATAAATGAAACCACATATTTAGATAACGTTTCCTCATTTAGTAAATTTGTGTGATCTATTCAATTTTGTACAGAGCAGAAAAAGCAGTGAAGAAGGAATAAATTTGAGTGGCTTATTTACTTTTGTATTAACAAGAAAGAAAGCAAAGATATGCCATATTAACTAGCTGAGAATTATATGTCGTCTTGTATTATTTAAGCAAAACGAAAGGCTAAATTTGAGAAAGCGAACATGGGCCATTTTACTCAAATTTGGATGGAGTATTTATCTTTGTATGAACTAGAAAAAAAATGAAGAAGGTTCAATATTTCTATACAATTTTGTACTACCCAAATAAACGAAATTTTATTTTTGTACCAATCACAAGAAAATCAAAGAAGGGTCATTTTATACCTTTTGTGCTATTCAAATAATAGAGGGAACAAATTTCAGTGGTCTATTTTATTTTTTGTACCAATCAGAAGAAAAGCAAAGATATGCCATTTTAACTATTTAAACAAACGAAAAGATAAATTTGAATGACCTATTCAATTTTGTACCAACGAGAAATGCCATTTTATACCATTTTGTACTACTCCAATAAACGAAGGAATACCAACCAGAAAAAAAAAAGAAGTGAAGATTAGGTGGATTATTTTCTTTTGTACCAACTAGAAAAGAGAAGAAGAGCAACTTTAACTAGCTCATTATGTACTGTTTACACAAACAAAAATTGACCATTATGTAACTTTTGAACTGCTGAAATGTTATATTTTTGTATCAATCAGAAAAACCCAAAGAAGTTCATAATTTCGATTTTCTACTTTTTATACCAACGAGAAAAAAATGAACTAGCTGAATATACGAAAGAATAAATTTAAGTGACCTATTCAATTTTGTACCAATGCTGAAATGTCATTTTTAACTGGTTCAGAATTTTACTACTCAAATAAACAATGGAATATTTAGTTTTGTACCACCGAGAAAAAACAAACAATATTGTACCATTTTGGAGTTTTCAAATAAACAAAGGACTTATAATTTGTGTCAACTCTAAAAAGGATCATTTTAACTAGCTGAGTATTTTATATCATTTTGTATTATTTCAACAAGCAAAAGGAAAAAGCAAAAAAGGATCATTTTAACTAGTATAATAAACGAAGGCATAAATATGAGTGTACTACTCAAATAAACGAAAGAATAAAATTGTAGTAACCAGAAAAAGTGAAGAAGGCCCATTTTAACTAACTGAGAATTTCTGTACCTTTTTGTACTATTTAAACAAACGATGGAATAAATTTGAGTTGCCTGTTTTTTGTACTAACCAGAAAAATCGAAGAAGGTACCTTTGTTCTAGCCCAATGAACGAAAGAACAAATTTGGGTGTTCTACTTTTTTATACCAAACAAGGAAGAACCATTTTGTACTACTCAAATAAACGAAAGAAAAGCGAAAAAAGACCTTTTTAACTAGCGCAGAATTTCTGTAACGCAAAAATTAATTTGGATGGAGTAACAAGAAAGAAATCAAAGATATGCCATATTAGGCTAACTATTTAAATAAACGAAGGGATAAATATAAGTGATCTATTCCATTTTATACCAAGGAGAAATGACATTAACTTAGAATTTCTTGTGCATGCTGTATTATTTAAACAAAACGAAGGGCTAAATTTGAGA
Organism: Thermobia domestica; assembly: GCF_964235325.1. Taxonomy (NCBI): domain Eukaryota; kingdom Metazoa; phylum Arthropoda; class Insecta; order Zygentoma; family Lepismatidae; genus Thermobia; species Thermobia domestica. Next base: position 205,731,275 of record NC_137460.1, read on the forward strand.
AAGCGAACATGAACCATTTTACTCAAATTTGGATGGAGTATTTAGCTTTGTATGAACCAGAAAAAAAAGTAAAGAAGAACCATTTTAACTAACTCAGATCTTTATACCATTTTGTACTACTTTTTGTACCAATCAGAAGAAAATCAAAGAAGGGTCATTTTAACTAGCCAAGCAGAAAAAAGGAAAGAATTAACACTTTGTACTAACCAGAAAAGGAGAAGAAGGATCAGCATTCTATACTTTTTGTGCCATTTATTGGGGTGTCCTATTTCTTTTTTTACCAACGAGAACCATTTTTAACTGACTTAGAATTTTATACCTTTTTGAAAAATTTGTATCAAATCGAAAAAAGCAAGGAAATACCATTTTAAATAGCCCAGCATGTTATAGCTTTTTGTGTTTTTGGTCTACCCAATTTCTTGGCCATGTTGTACTATTTAAACAAACGAAGGAATAAATTTGTGTGACCTATTCACTTTTGTTACAAGCAGAAAAAAGGAAAGAATAAATTTGAGTGGCTTAAGCAAAGAAGTTCAATGGTAACTAGCCTATTGAAGAATGAATAAATTTTGTTTGCAATTAAAATGCGGAGAAGGTCTACTTTCTGTACAAACCAGAGAAAAAACAAATTTGTGTGACCTATTCACTTTTATAGCAAGCAGAAAAAGCACGAGAAAAAAGGGAAGAAAGTTCATTATAACAAGCAATCTATTAAATTCTTAATATTACAATACTACAAATTGATCCATTTATCAGTTCAAGTTCTTCTATTCATTCACAATCAAATGCATATGCTACAGTGGGCTCAGTGTTCATTTACAGAATTAAATAATTGTTTATCTTTCTCTAAAAACATTTCTACTATTTCGTTGATATAATAATCACACTCTGTAATGTATTCATATACCAGATTAAATTTTTTCTCCAAAGTATAAGTGTTCTTAATATTACAACTTTTAAAATGCTTCTTTATATAAAGTTTATAGATTTTTTCTCTCATTTCACGTTTAATTAAGATCGTCCACACCTTTTGCAATAATTCGTAATCATGCTGCAGCAAACAGTTGTGATCTTTTTCATTCTCATTATGTTTAGAACATGCTTCACATAATAATACTGAATTTGGTGTATACTTATTAAATAATTGTATAACACATGTATGAGTAATACTTTCACTAGTACACTCGCACTCATTAGCTTCCAGTTCAAAACAGGTAATATTTGAAACACTGTCATCATCACTTTCCGGGAGTATTTCATCATTATATCTATTATAGCGTCTAAAATAATACACTTCTTCTATTTCTTGTGTTGGATATATGATTCTCACTTTATCACGTAATTCATCTGGCAAATCGGGGTCAGACGGCTGGATTAACAGTATAGGTTTCTCGTTTTCACGCTGAATTTCTTTTTCTCTAGGTGAAACATAAACAATCTCCATGCTCTTCAGCAAAAACAAATCTTATAAATAATTTTATATATCTACAATACAAGCATTCTATGCATTCTCCGTCTTAAATAATATGTTTCAAGCAATACAAAACATCATGATGTATGTTCTATTATTTCCAAATATACTCCATAAACTTATATTCCATTATAATAAAATACATAAATGCAAAAATATATATTTGTCTTTTTGGACTTAGACGAGGAAAGAAAATTTAAAAAAATAATTGAATCGTTGAGCAATAGGCAATACCCCTGTTAGGTAACGCATTCATAACGTTGTTTAAATATCTGCAGCAACACAGAACTTTGAAAACTTTTCTTACTTTGATATGATCTCTTCTTCTGCTGTGATCAAAAATAGCCATGCATGATGTTACGCAAATTACTATGGAGTCTGTTCTACACAATTATGACGCAATTCTGGTTTGTTAAATCTTACGTTGAAATATTTTATAAGCCTTACTTAATGACGGGAGAGGCAATTTAAATTGTTCTCTGGATGACACAAAAATAATACAAAATGTAGCATCACAAAGGTATAATATTCTGAGCTGGTTTCTTCTGATTGTTACAAAAATGAAATAGAGTAATACAAAATGGTATAAAAATACCTAGCTTGTTATAATGAACTTTCTTCCCTTTTTTCTCGTGCTTTTTCTGCTTGCTATAAAAGTGAATAGGTCACACAAATTTGTTTTTTCTCTGGTTTGTACAGAAAGTAGACCTTCTCCGCTTTTTTAATTGCAAACAAAATTTATTCATTCTTCAATAGGCTAGTTACCATTGAACTTCTTTGCTTAAGCCACTCAAATTTTTCTTTCCTTTTTCTGCTTGCTATAAAAGTGAATAGGTCACACAAATTTATTCCTTCGTTTGTTTAAATAGTACAACATGGCCAAGAAATTGGGTAGACCAAAAACACAAAAAGCTATAACATGCTGGGCTATTTAAAATGGTATTTCCTTGCTTTTTTCGATTTGATACAAATTTTTCAAAAAGGTATAAAATTCTAAGTCAGTTAAAAATGGTTCTCGTTGGTAAAAAAAGAAATAGGACACCCCAATAAATGGCACAAAAAGTATAGAATGCTGATCCTTCTTCTCCTTTTCTGGTTAGTACAAAGTGTTAATTCTTTCCTTTTTTCTGCTTGGCTAGTTAAAATGACCCTTCTTTGATTTTCTTCTGATTGGTACAAAAAGTAGTACAAAATGGTATAAAGATCTGAGTTAGTTAAAATGGTTCTTCTTTACTTTTTTTTCTGGTTCATACAAAGCTAAATACTCCATCCAAATTTGAGTAAAATGGTTCATGTTCGCTTTCTCAAATTTAGCTCTTCGTTTTGTTTAAATAATACAACATGCACAAGAAATTCTAAGTTAATGTCATTTCTCCTTGGTATAAAATGGAATAGATCACTTATATTTATCCCTTCGTTTATTTAAATAGTTAGCCTAATATGGCATATCTTTGATTTCTTTCTTGTTACTCCATCCAAATTAATTTTTGCGTTACAGAAATTCTGCGCTAGTTAAAAAGGTCTTTTTTCGCTTTTCTTTCGTTTATTTGAGTAGTACAAAATGGCTCTTCCTTGTTTGGTATAAAAAAGTAGAACACCCAAATTTGTTCTTTCGTTCATTGGGCTAGAACAAAGGTACCTTCTTCGCTTTTTCTGGTTACTACAATTTTATTCTTTCGTTTATTTGAGTAGTACACTCATATTTATGCCTTCGTTTATTATACTAGTTAAAATGATCCTTTTTTGCTTTTTGCTTTTGCTTGTTGAAATAATACAAAATGATATAAAATACTCAGCTAGTTAAAATGATCCTTTTTAGAGTTGACACAAATTATAAGTCCTTTGTTTATTTGAAAACTCCAAAATGGTACAATATTGTTTGTTTTTTCTCGGTGGTACAAAACTAAATATTCCATTGTTTATTTGAGTAGTAAAATTCTGAACCAGTTAAAAATGACATTTTAGCATTGGTACAAAATTGAATAGGTCACTTAAATTTATTCTTTCGTATATTCAGCTAGTTCATTTTTTTCTCGTTGGTATAAAAAGTAGAAAATCGAAATTATGAACTTCTTCGGGTTTTTCTGATTGATACAAAAATATAACATTTCAGCAGTTCAAAAGTTACATAATGGTCAATTTTTGTTTGTGTAAACAGTACATAATGAGCTAGTTAAAGTTGCTCTTCTTCTCTTTTCTAGTTGGTACAAAAGAAAATAATCCACCTAATCTTCACTTCTTTTTTTTTTCTGGTTGGCATTCCTTCGTTTATTGGAGTAGTACAAAATGGTATAAAATGGCATTTCTCGTTGGTACAAAATTGAATAGGTCATTCAAATTTATCTTTTCGTTTGTTTAAATAGTTAAAATGGCATATCTTTGCTTTTTTTCTGATTGGTACAAAAAATAAAATAGACCACTGAAATTTGTTCCCTCTATTATTTGAATAGCACAAAAGGTATAAAATGACCCTTCTTTGATTTTCTTGTGATTGGTACAAAAATAAAATTTCGTTTATTTGGGTAGTACAAAATTGTATAGAAATATTGAACCTTCTTCATTTTTTTTCTAGTTCATACAAAGATAAATACTCCATCCAAATTTGAGTAAAATGGCCCATGTTCGCTTTCTCAAATTTAGCCTTTCGTTTTGCTTAAATAATACAAGATGACATATAATTCTCAGCTAGTTAATATGGCATATCTTTGCTTTCTTTCTTGTTAATACAAAAGTAAATAAGCCACTCAAATTTATTCCTTCTTCACTGCTTTTTCTGCTCTGTACAAAATTGAATAGATCACACAAATTTACTAAATGAGGAAACGTTATCTAAATATGTGGTTTCATTTATGAGATTGACCTTTGACCTCGATGACCATTATTTTTGAAACTTGTACTAGTTGATGACCAATTACTAGATTTGGAAACAGCACCTCAATATTTGGCTCCGTTTTTAAGTTATTAGGTTTTAAGTATTTTGACCTTTAACCTCGATGGTCATTATTTTGGAACTTGTAGTACTGATGAGCAATTACTAGATTTGGAAACAGCACTTCAATATGTGGCTCAGTTGTCGAGTTATTAGGTTTTAAGTATGTTGACCTTTGACCCCGACGATCATTATTTTGGAACTTGTAGTATTTGATGACCAGTTACTAGATTTGGAAACAGCACCTCAATATGTGGCTCAGTTTTCGTGTTATTAGGTTTTAAGTATGTTAACCTTTGACCTCGATGGTCACTATTTTGGAACTTGTAGTAGTTGGTGGTCGATTACTAAATGTGGAAACAGCACCTCAGTATGTGGATCCATTTTCGTGTTATTAGGTTTTAAGTATTTTGACCTTTGACCTCGATGGTCATTATTTTGGAACTTGTAGTACCTGATGACCTATTGCTAAATGTGGAAACACCACCTCAATATGTGGCGCAGTTTGCGAGTGATTGGGTTTTAAGTATTTTGACCTTTGACCTCGATGACCACTAATTTTGGAACTTGTAGTACCTGATGACCTATTGCTAAATGTGGAAACACCACTTCGATATTTGGCTCCGTTTTCGAGTTATTAGGTTTTAAGTGTCATACAAAGGGCGTATCCCACATAAACTATCAGACCCAGATAAAAATAAGTATGATATTTGTAATCAGCATGTCCGAAAACCCTCATATACCGAGTTTCATCCAAATCGGTTAAAATAGTCATAGAAAGGGCGTATACTACATAAACTATAAGACCCAGATAAAAATAAGTATGATATTTGTAATCAGCATGTCCGAAAACCCTCATATACCGAGTTTCACCCAAATCGGTTAAAATTGTCATAAAAAGGGCGTATACCACATAAACTATAGGACCCAGGTAAAAATAAGTATGATATTCGTACTCAGTATGCTCGAAAACCCCCATATGCCGAGTTCCATCCAAATCGGTTCAAAGAGCGTATCCAATCGCTATGTTACATAGGTATTCATTGTCTTAAAATAGGGGTTGAAAAAAAAATTTATGTAATTTCTGCTATGGTAAAATAGGGGTTGGAAAAGTAATTATAAAAGAGAACGAGTCCACCCCTAAAATGGAGGTTTTTGTGTGTTACGTACTCTCAGTGTAATTTCTGCTATGTTCAATTAGGGGTGGAGAAAATGAATACACCCCCTGTGCTATGTCCACCTTGTTTCATAGTCTCTGTCATGTTGAAATAGGGGTTGGAAAATATGCTCATAAAAGAGAATGAATACACCCTTGTGTGTTACGTACTCTTATGCTCTGCTGTGTGTTCGTAATTTCTGCTATGTTAAAATAGGGGTTGAAAAATAAGCCATGTTCTTTTATTAGCTGTGCTGTGTATTATCTGTTCTGCTGGTATTATCTGTTCTGCTGTGTGTTCATAGTCTCAATGTAATTTCTGCTATGTTAAAATAGGGGTTAGAAAATATGCTCATAAAAGGGAATGAATACACCCCTAAAATGGAGGTGGTTGTGTTTGTTATCTGCTCTGCTGTATGTTCATAGTCTCCATGTATTCTATGCTATGTTAAAATAGGGGTTGGAAAACGAATACACCCTTGTTATGTTACGTACTCTTATGCTCTGCTGTGTGTTCGTAATTTCTGCTATGTTAAAATAAGGGTTGGAAAATACGCCATGCTCTTTTATTAGCTGTGCTATGTATTATCTGTTGTGCTGTGTGTTCATAGTCTCAGTGTAATTTCTGCTATGTTAAAATAAGGGTTGAAAATTATGCTCATAAAAGGAAATGGGTTCACCCCTTCTATGTTTCATATTCTTATCTGTTATCTGTTCTGCTGTGTGTTACGTAGTGTTATGTGTTATCTCTTCTTCTATGTGTTCGTAATTAACATAGGGGTTGGAAAAGTGCTCATAAAAGGGAACGAGATCACCCCCTTAAATGGAGGTCGTAAAAGAGAACGAGTACACCCCCTAAAAAGTGCTCATAAAAGGGAATAAATTCACCCCTAAAATGGAGGTCGTAAAAGACCGTGGGCTCACGGTGCACGGTGGTCATTTTCCCAGGGGCTCCTGAGTTGTTCTATTATGGCCCAGGTCTGGCCCAGATCGATCCATTTTCTACTACTGACATGGTCGGTATTTTTTTTTTTTTGGCGGGCTTACTTTTGCACCTAGAAGATTGAAATTGTGCACAAACATTCATCCTACCTAGTAGTATTTATCAGATTTTTTTTTTCAGATCTCTGCATTAAAACAGGGGGGTCCAGAGAGGGAAAAAATGAAAAAAGGGATTTTTAGACCCAAAAAATCTCGTTTTTCAGGATTTTCCCGCCTCACATACATGATGGAGACACGCGAGTCATACCGTCTGAAAGGCAGTTCCATTCTGAAGAGAATGACGGTCGAATTATTCTAGGGTAATTAGGGACGTCTCAGTGAATTTTTTTCAAAATATACTTCTGTATAGGGTAACACGGGGAAGTTTCTGCATTTTTTTTTCTGGCGGGCTTATTTTTGCACCTAGAAGATTGAAATTGTGCACAAACATTCAGTCCACCGAGTAGTATTTAACAGATTTTTTTCAGATTTCTGCGTTAAAACAGGGGGGTCCGGAGGGGCTAAAATTTGAAAAAAGGGAAATTTAGACCAAAAAATCCCTTTTTCTGGAATTTCCCGCCTTAGATGCATGATGGAGACATGTGAATGGTACCGCCTGAAAGGCAGTTCTATTCAGAAGATAATTTGGGCGACACATGACCCTAGGGTAAGTAGGGATGTGTCAGGAATTTTTTCCCTGAGATCATAGTGTTTTGTGGTAATTTGGGGCATTGTGGGAATTTTTGATAAAATTTCTCCCGCCCTTATTTTTCAAGATAGAAACTTGAAATTTGGCACACACATTCAGTATACCAAGTACTATTTCTCAGATTTCTTTTAGATGGCTACGTTCACACAGGGGGGGCCAACGTTCGAGAAAAAAATCCCTCGGAATTTTTTTACTTTTGACATTTTTTCCCGCTTCTGGTATATGGTATGAGCATGCAAGTGGTACCATTTGAAAGCCAGCTCTATTCTGAAGAGAATGAGGTATGAACCATGATCCTAGCATAAATAGTGACGATGCAGTAGCTGCTTGACTGAAAGTCTAAAAAATAGCCCAAAAACACAAGATCCCAAAAGGGTTAAGTAGTCTCTGGTTTCTTGGGCTATAAGAAAACACTGAATATAAAGCATCCATAAATGTGTGCATATGATACACATCAGAGACAGATTTAATCGCATCTTGAACTGTAAGCTCAAGTTTATGATTCATATAGTGAACCACAATTAAGTCGTTGTTCAACAGTTCACGTAATCTTGTCGCAACTTCATTGTAACAACCCTGCATCACTGGCGTGTCATCTGTTGCTAAGCAACAAGGTGATTCTTCAGAACGATTTCCGTTATGCCATGGTTAGATAAAGTCTGTAACAAGCTTCCTAATATAGCTTCTCCTGTAGTGTCAAATACGACAATTCAAAAAAAAAAAAAAAAAAAAAAAAAAAAAAAACGCAACACCTTCAAAAACTACACGAAATAAATCATCATACAAGATTTATTAGATGATGTCGTGCTCTCATCAATTAAAAATCTAAAATTTTCTCCTGACTCCACAATAAACTTAAAACCTCTGAAGTTCAACCAAAGAAGAATGTGTCAATAAAGACAGATTTTCTTGAGCGATCATATATGCAGTACACACGAGTGCTGCTGATTTTTTTTCTTTATTTTGGAGTTGCCATAGACTCGTGCTTTTTTGTATGGATTCCTCAATGTGCTGTTTCTTCCGATTATCCATTATTTCCATGCACTAGAGGTGGGATTTGCATCTTCCATGATCACCAATTTTGTCATTAAGTTTCTTGGAATTAGTTGCTGAAACACCGTCTATAAACGCTTTGTCGATACGTACGCATTCCATACTATCTACGTTAAGAGATCGAATTTCACTGCACACGGAACAAATAACTAATTTCATTTTGTTTATTGCCAACCACGGTCTGCTCTTCTTCCAGTTGTTACAACGAGATAATTCAACACAACCACCGATATTTGCATTACTCTCGTTTCCCAACTCTGTGAAAAGGATACTATTAGCATCACATTTAGCACGTTTTTCTGCTGATAGGACTTCTGTATCGGTATTCACTCCATCAGAGAGTTTTATCTTACTCGATTAAGTGCCTTCATTTGATGTTGTATTTGGCGGTCTTTGTTCCTGTTGTTACGTACTGGGAGCATAAAACGATAATATTGCAAGGATCCCCACATCATAACAGACGCACGTGTCAACTCAACACGTGCTATTATTTATAAAAACATAGCAGACAGCAAGCCAACGCGGAAGGACACCGAGGAACGCCGAAAGCAGACGGACCTCACGAAAGGACCCGAGGAGGACAAATAAAAGGAGGAACACCGAGGGACCCAGCATCAGTCGTCCAACTGATCAAATCACCTACACCGCCCTGAGGTCGCACTGGACTAGGGGACACCCATCCTTCCCGAGGTCGCACTGGACTAGGGATCCTTTCAACAACAAAGCCTTGCGAAACTGCCTTGAGCTGAGGGGGCTATCCTTCCAAACTCACCGAACCGGCAGGTGCCTTGGAGACTGCTTTGAGAGAAGGGGCACCGTGCAAAACACCTATACTCCTCTATTTGGACATTAACGAGGAAACAGCATTATTTTCTTTGTAATCAAAGACGTTTTGTATTTATCAAATTTTATAATAAAATTGGTGAAGGGATAAATCTCGGACCATTATTGACTCTACCAAAATTATTACATGGTGATAGGCACCGGAGTTTTGTACGGGACGCTCTTTTTATTAACTTTTTTAACAGGCACAAGGTCAGTATCAGAATCTATTTTATCTAGGTTTTACTATCAAAATTCTAAATTTAATTATCAAATTTTCTCTCTTCCTTTCCTTAAGTGCGATTTATGCCGGAAACTAGATCGGGTAAACAGACATATAGATCAGGAGAGAATAACACAAATATGACAGAGGGTGCATCCAATTTATCCTTTAATATGCCACACTTAACGAAGTATGCGGGACACATGCACGAGGATCCGGACAGGTTTTTTATGATATTCGACCATATGGCAGCAATGCAAGCATGGTCACCGGCTAAGAAGAAGGAGATTCTACCAATATATTTACAAGACACGGCACTAGATCTCGTATTACAGCTTAAAAATCAAAATCAATTTGACACACTGACATATGACAATCTAAAATCTAAGTTAGTAGCTTTATGTAGACCAAAGGTCCCATCGTATAAAGCAGAGCAGGAATTATTCGAGGTACAGCAAGGAATGGACGAGCCAATAGATTCGTACTTTTTACGTAAACTCCGAGCAATAAGGCAGTTATTACCGGAAGCAACTGAAGAACAAAAGATCCACCATTTATCTTTGGGTTTGCAGAGGGATTTCCTTAATAAGATAGCATTAGAAAGGTTTGCAACGGTAGAAGCGCTACAGAATAAATTAAACACACTGGAAGCAGCTAATGACCTTTTAAGGAAAAGAGAACACGCAGAGCTATCACAAAAATTACATATGTTATACGGCCAGAATAATATACCTAACCTGCATAATACATCCTATGGCCTATCAACCGAACCAAAATCAATATATCCTGGACAACAGTTATACCATCATACCTATCCTGTGCAGATGCAACCTGTTACACAACCAATGAACAGCTATATACCAGGATATCAACAACAAAATAATATTTCCATGGCAATTCCTCAATCCAACCCTCAAGAAACTCAAACCTCAAGCCAGGAACCTAAGACCGTTCCCCACAAAGAGCAAAATCCTCCACAAAGTGACCTCTCTACCTTGGCCAATAAAATGGCAGAATTGTCGCTGGTGGTAGCCCAGACGAATTACAAAAAACATCCGAGGAATAGGAAACAAGGAAACAGGAGGAGAAATAATAACAACGGGAAGAACAATCAGCAGGCTACGGAAGATCAAATTTTGGTATGCGCAATATGCCGGAAGCGGGGGCATGGGGCATCTAATTGTTACAAGCGTCAAAAAAACGCATAAGGCAGCCCCTTGACAAGGGAGCCGATAGTTACACGGAACGAGGAGACCCAAAAGAAACCGACACAAATTACGAAATTCCTGTAATAAACGAACAATCAGGACAATTGGCAGAAAGACGGGAAAATATTGCATTAGAGGACGAAAATAACAGGTCGCATTTAACAATTAAAACTAAATTAGGCCTTCAAAATGCGATAATTGATACAGGAAGTACTGTTTCCCTATGGCCCACCCAAATTATTCCCCCTGGGACAAATATAATTCCATTTCAGACAATAATAAAAGGAATTTCAGGCAATAACATTCATTTGAACCAAATAGCATTAATAAAATTTAAAATAGGTCAGACAACATTCACTCATTGCTTTAGAGTAATTGACAAAACAATGCCAATAATAATAGGAATCGATTTTCTCCAACGTTCGCATTCCACCATAGATTTAAACAAGAACACAATCTCGTTTTTTAAACGACCGAGGAAACCGCAGTTACCAGTTCAAAGTACAGAGAATACATTGTCAGCTTTAACGACTCAGATAGTATCACAGACGGATCACAATTGCCTATACCTGACTAAACAAATAACTTTGCCTCCAAGATCGCATACATATGTACAAGTAGCAGGAAAGAAAAAAATAGCTGACAGAGAATTCCTATATGTATCATTGCTTCCTGGATTACGCGAGAAATTTAATTTAAATGCCCTTGATCAAAAGATAGAAACAAGCAAAATGGTCATGTTAATTTCAAATCCAAATGGCAAAAGCGTAACTATAAAGAGAAACACGCCAGTGGCGGCTCTTGAGGAAGGGCACGAAATCTCTTTTAACGCCCTAGAAGAACCAGATTTTTTTGAAAAAGCATATCAATTTAAAACAAAAGAAGAAACGGAAGAACGTTTAAAGTACACAAAAACACTTTTCAATAAAGAGCTCTTTGACGTCAATCCCGAATTAGACAGAAAACAAAAGCAAGCAGTTTATGATTTGTTATTTAAATACAGAGACGTTTTTACATATGCACCTGATGATATCGGATATTTTAGGGGATACGTTCATAAAATCAGAATTTCTAAGTCTGCCGTATTCCACGACCGCTCCCCACCTATTCCATTACATATTAGAAGTCAAGTAGATAAGCAAATTCAAGACCTTATTAAGGCAAACATAATCAGGCCAACTGACAATAATGAATTCTCTTCTCCACTTCTTGTGCTCAAGAAGCCTAATACGAAGGAATTTCGAATAGTTCTCAACCTGCAGAAGTGTAACACTTACACCAAGTATCTGTCGGTACCATTTCAAGCAACAGAGGACGTTCTAAACTCTATAAAGGGGAAAACTTTCATAAGCATTGCCGATCTTTCCAATTCATATTTCCAAATCTTGTTGCATCCTAAGAGCCGTAAATATATGACCTTCGAGCTCAACCATAATAGAAAGTCATACGAATTTTTGAGATGCACAATGGGGGCCAAAACAAGTTCCCAAAGCCTTAGTGTCGCCACGAGAATGATTTTGGAGGGACTACCAGATAGAATTACAAATTTTGCTGACGATCTTATTACTAGTTCGTATAATTTTCCACAGCACTTGCAGGATCTAGAATTATTATTCCAGAAGCTTAGGAAACACGATTTTCGAGCATCACCCAAGAAGACCCACATTGGCTATCAGGAACTTAACGTATTAGGACACCTTGTTATTGGGGAATCCATTAAAATATCTCCAAAAATAGCTAAAAAGATACGAAATTTTAAGCGACCGACTACAAAACGGATTCTCAAAAGCTTTATCGGCCTATGCTCATATCTTAGGGCCCACATTAAAGACTTTACGTTAAAAATTGAGCCTTTCCAACAATTAGTAACATCCAAATCTAAATTTAAATGGACAGAGAATCACGATGTTCTCTTTGAACAATTAAAAGAAGATATAACTTACTAAACGCTCCATCACTTGCTCACTTTGACGATTCGCTAGAAATTCGCGTTTATAGCGATTGCAGTCAAACTCAGGAAGGAGGACTACTCGCCTGCTATGACCCAAAAACTAACACTGAGAAGGTGCTTGCTTATTGTTCCCGGAGGCTAACGAAAAGTGAAGAGAAAGCAAGCATTTGGCAAAAAGAGTTGTACGCTCTTATATACACATTGCGCAAATTTCGCTACTTTCTACTTAATAGAAAATTTAACCTGTACGTAGACGCAAAGTGTATCGCGACAATGAATACCCAGCCGGACAAAGTTGGGAAGTACACAAGATATAAGTTATTTCTAGCTGATTATGATTTTGACATACAATATTTGCCTGGATCCAAACACCCAGCAGACATAATCAGTAGGCTAGAACAGGCCCAAGATATTAAGAAAGAAGGTAAAACAGAAGAAAATAACGAAGAAAAAGGGGAGGACTATTATGCTTTTAAATCAAATAGCCTTCAAGTTAATACTGTAGAAGCAGGAAATAACGAGCCTTTACCGAATATCGCAAAAGAGCAGCGCAAGGATGAAAATTACAAAGACATCATTTCTGTTTTAGAAGGAAGGGAACCGGAAAAGATCTCCACAGTCAGATCAGCAAGATTTTTTTTGTCTTAAAAACGGCATCTTATATCGAAAACAAAACCACCCTGATTATGGATTACTACATCTTTTATGCATACCGAAGTCCCTAGCTAATTTGTGGTTCACAACCTTCCACCGCCAGGCGACCAATCCGCATTTTGGATTTTCAAAATCATACAAGACCGCTATCAAGAAGTTTTATATGCCATATCTGAAAAACTATCTTGCTAATAAGATACGCATGTGTACTGAATGTCAACATCTGAAGAAACTAGCACAAAAGAAACAAGCCGAACTCTTACATCACCCGGTGGGAGAGATAGCAACAACATGGATATATGACGAGTTAGGAACCCTACCAAGCAGAGAAGGAAGAAATAAGTACATACTAGTAGCTACGGAACTAGCCACACGATATGTCATTGCAAAGACAGTAGACGCCATAAACGCGGAAAACATAGAGAAATTTCTGGAATATGATATTATCCTCAAATTTGGAGCTTTTACAACATTATATTGGGACCGACACCCAGTACATGGAGCAACTCGTTTACAAAATTTGGCGCAGAAGTACGATTTCGTTTATAAGTACTCACCCGCATATAATCATGCTTCCATAGGGTTAGTAGAGCAAACTAATAAAATCATACAGAATTGTCTAAAATTTTTTGTGCAAGAACACCATACGGATTGGGAAAGATGGTTACCGCACGTTATTTTTGGTATCAATACGTACGTACAAGGAGGGACCAAATATTCTGCAAGTTTCTTATTGTTTGGTTATGAACCCAGGACCCCGCCAGAATGTACGCTAGAATCAAGACAACACATACAAATTGACAGAAATAAACTAGCAGCCATCAGGAAGAAAGTACGAAACAACCTGGAACAGGCGTATAATAAACAAAAGCAGTTTTACGATAAGCGCTATAGACAGACAACTTATAATCCAGGGGACCTTGTATTGGTATATTATCCCACAAGGAAAATAGGCTTACCCGAACATTTCACAGTTCACTATGACGGCCCGGCACGCATCCTGGAGAAGATTAATTCAAATTTGTATAGAGTAGAATTACCATCTAAATTTAAGGACAGAATTCAAGAAATTGCGGTGGACCGTTTGAAACCATTTTACGAAGACCAAACTGAGGGAACACAAGATTAAGAAGAAAAAGGCACAAATCCAAGAAGAAGAATTTAACAAAATTTCTAATACTTACCAGGAAAAGAAGAGGAACACCAAAAAAAAAAAAAAAAAAAAAAAAAAGCACTGACATAAATTCGCACTTCTTTATTTCAACTATAAACTATATCTCATTTTGTTACTTAACTTCGTTACAATTTGTATTTCCGTTCTCTTCGCAAAATGCAAGATCAACATTTTTCTCTTTCTTTTTTAGTTTCAAAAGTCATTAATCCTTGCAAGGTCGAAATACAATACTTTCTTGTCTTCAACATCTTTTCTTCAATACAAACGTACATGAATGCTTATTACGTCACTTCTTATCCTTATACAGGATGTTCATAAAATCAGGCTCTTGATAGCATTATACAGAGTGACCAAAAATTCACATTCTCTATTTTTTTCTTTTTTTAAGAAAAGAAGCTATTAAATTCCAAAACTGATTCTTCTCTTTTCATTCGTTCTAATAATAATTAAAATGTGCCTTAATCTTCATAAGTCCCGTTACAAAACAAAACTTAACCAATTGTCTAAACATATCTTCACCATTAGAAACACACAATTCACTGGCGCCTACTAATACTACGGAAGAGACTTCACTGATATAGACTATTCATACCGGATGTGAGCAATCCTTAATAAACTGATATATTTATTAATCACAGTGATGACACTTCTACCCACTTTGAGGGAAATGATAAACTTTTTTTGATCCTGCTTAGTTGGGAAGGAACTACAGTGTTATTACCATTATGTGTATATTTCACAACAAGTTTTTCATAGTGATATTGGTGTATTATAGTGTTTATAGTGTTTTCTTGTGTATAAACAGTATCCCAAGTGTTTCAGCGTTGGTGCAGTTACCTTTTACTAATTACAATTTTGTACTTTCTCAAAATAATCTTCCAGATTATTTTTTTCCAGTGTGGGGGGTGCAAGGATCCCCACATCATAACAGACGCACGTGTCAACTCAACACGTGCTATTATTTATAAAAACATAGCAGACAGCAAGCCAACGCGGAAGGACACCGAGGAACGCCGAAAGCAGACGGACCTCACGAAAGGACCCGAGGAGGACAAATAAAAGGAGGAACACCGAGGACCCAGCATCGAGTTTCGCAGTTGAAGACGCCGTGACACACCGGGAAACCTTGCGGTGTTAACGAAGGTGTGGTCAGCAGAAAAGAAGAACTTACTCTTTATTTAAAGAGAAAACTAGAGAAGAGTTGTGTGTTCAATAAAGTTAAAATTGAAACAACACACTTACACACACCGCTTCCTGAGGAAATAGGCATTGTTTTCCGTCGGCTTGACCCCCTATTGTGGACCAAGATTCGCACTGGCCATATAGGTTGTACAGCCCTTGGCGACAGTCGGCTGACGGGAACGCAATACTATCTCTTTGGGATAGCATTAGCGAAGCATACACACGCAGTTGAAGTTACCTATCCTTTGTACATCTGGCCCTTGTCAGGACCATTCCCAGCTACCACATTTGCAAGCTCAATTTCCGGCCCCTTTTAGAGCCATGCCACGGGCACAGAAGACGCCTGCCAGGAGGGTTGCAGATGAGGTGGGAGCAGCTGACAAGCACAACCAGAGAAAGCAGCACGGAACAAGAAGGAAAACCTATGCCGAAGAAGGAGACAGCAGAGGTGAAGCTAAGGAGTTGCAGCAGCAGAACGTGACCCCAATGCCAGACGCCGATGCACTGCTGGCGCTGTCAGTGCCACCGGTGTTCATCCAAAATGTTAACAGCAGATTTTCCGAACAAGACGTGTGTGCAATTATAGAAGAGAGGATGGATCCCATGGAATTCAGTGCAGTTGACGAGAAGGACTACTTTGGAGTATACTTCAAGTCAGCAGCAGCGAGAGAAATCTTTCTCAAGATCTTCTGGGCAGCTGAATTCGGTTCCCGTGCAATTTTCTCTGAGAGAGGAAACAGATGCCAAGATGACGGGGTGTCGCTGACGCCTATCACACCAAACCAGCACCGCAGCAAAGAGGGTTCCGGGCCTTATGAGGACCATCATCCCACATCTCCAGAGCTATCCCAAGATGGACTTAACATAGACAACCAAGCACATTTCCAACCAGAAATCTCATGTGAGAAATCTGATAAAGAAGATCACCAGTTCCAGGTAGTTCAACGCAGAGGAAGAAAAAAGAAAAATCCAGAAGAGAAGACAACAGAAGTCGAGGCAAAAAATCTCACACAGGAAGGAACCAAAGTCTCAGAAGAGAAAACCAAACACACACAGGTGGAAACCAGTAACATACAGGTGAAAACCAAACCAACCAAGGTGGGAAACGTGACACAAGGACAAACCAAAGTATCATCCCCTTCTCAGGACCAGAACAAACCTTTAACTACAAATCAGCAGCCCAAAACTAGCAGCCTACCAGAAGCCAGCCAAGATAGAGGGAAGAACCAAATACCAAAATCTAACCAGAGGAAGAAGAAAATACACATGTTCACGTGTGTAATTAAAGGCTTTCCCACAACCAAGGATCTGAAAAGCCTGCAAGAAGAACTCCAGAAGCAAAACATACAGTTTAAAAGCCTAAACATGATTCAATCAAAAGATGGCCCAACTCCACTAGTGAGAATGTTCACAACAAACCCAGAAGACGTCAACAAGCTAATTATACAAGGCCTACAGACAGAATCAAAGACTTACAGAGTAGAACAATCAAGAAGCCAACCTCGACCATCACCCTGTTGGAATTGTTATGCATATGGACACCGGAAGTTTCAATGCACCAGCGACAGAGTGTTGTAATGTACCATTACAGTTGAAAGTAATGGCAATTTTTTTTTTACGCACCCTGTACCTAGTAATTTTTTTTTCTCAATTTCGGTTTAGCTATACAATTTATTTACTCCCTTTACTTCGAATTAAATATAATGAATCGAAAGGTTTCATTAATAACCATATTTCCCACTGTATAATATATTTATTTATATTTTGATTAAGTGTAAATCCCATTTTCTGATATATAAGTTGAAAAGTTTCAAGGTTTACCATTCTGACGTCATACCGAAACATAGTTCTGTCATTGGATATAAATTTTCTTAATTTCAGACCAATGTAGAATTTAGTCAGGTACCTAACCTTTTCCCTCACCCCCTCTCAGTAGTCCTTAGTCACTTTCAGATCCGGTTATATCTGGATTTACCAAATTTCCATTCGCTTTGTAATTTCCGCGGCTAAAGTTTTCGTTCTGATTGGAGGAATTCTCCTACCTCTGGCTTTTTCGGCGCAATGTTATCAGAATAATCAAGAACGACTCTACGAGCACAGCCGTGAAAATCAACTACGCTATACTGGCTGGTAAAGACGTGGATTTCGAGTGTAAAACAGGTAAAATTTAGACTAAATGTCATCGTAAACGTCGTGTGATTAATCGGGAGCCAGGAAACCCATATTTTTGTTGAAAGAACTGCAAAACCAGGGGAAAATATCTGATTCAGGATTTCGGTTTGCAGGAAGCCATGTTTGCTGCCCAGATAGGATAGACAATATAGGAAAGTGATTTTTTTTTTATCTTTTCAAATTCAATTAGGGATTAGGGAAATTACGACCTGATTAGTGCATGTTGGTCGTGTATTAAGTAAATGTGATTTATTATTATTTATTTCGTAATTGCATGTATGTAGTAGGTTTGATAGTATTGTAAATAATCATAATGGCAGCTTAAGTTAGCTTAAAAGGGCTCCTATCCCCTTTTCTGAATTGAACCGGTTCTAGCGGGGGAATGGGTTAGTTATTGTTCGTTTTAGGGCCTTTTCCCCTTTCAGGGGAAGGGTCCCTACATAAACCTCCTTAAGGTGCCCCCCGGGCATCAACTTTTGGTAGTCATTATGTAAACAATTGGTCAGGTCAATTGGACCTAGTGGTTATCTTTCTCATTTTGCCCCCTCTAAATTAAATAGAGCCGACGGTATATATCAGAAGGGAGTATTTATTTTGTCAACATGCATGTAACTAAATGGTGCATGTTTGGTTTAGTTAGTTGTTTTTATGTATAGTATTAGCAGTGGTGTATGTAGTTAGTAGTCCTGTATGAATGTGTGTGTGAGTGAAATGTAGGTTCATTATTAAGTGCATCCATTATTTTGACATATATGTGTGATTTATTATAATTAATGGTAGTTATCAATTAAACTCATTGAATGTTAATACTAACTTAAGTTGGCTCTATGAAGGAAGTAAAAAGGACTGAAGTAGCCTGAACGAATGATCAGCATGGGAGAACTGTGAGAGTCAAAATCTTCTACGAATATGTAATACTCTGATTTTTTTTTTCTTTGTGGTCGATTCTAACATGCCATCAACTTCGTCGTTTATTTTTCAAATATTGGATATTAGTGGAAATATTGAATAAACTGTAGAATTAAACTTTCTCATCTATCTCAGATCTAGATCGGGATAATTTGGTAGTTAGGGTTAAATGGATCTAGATCGGGGATGTATGGGTTAACATGTGTCTACCCTTGATCACCTTAATACCAAATATTAACCCAATAGCTATTGGAATTCGATAATTATTCACTTTTCTTTACCATATTTTTCAAAATATTCAGTAACAGCTTCCTCTTTATCACCTTCTTACTTTACCTCTTTCCTTTTCTATTTTCCTTTTCCTTTCTTCATCTTCTTCTTCTATTTTTTAATAAAACTGAAAAGGGGGTCGTGACTGGGAATCCTAGATGTAATAAACACGGTCATGTATTTAGTTATTTTATTTCATTCTCTTTAGAAGTCCGATAAAAAGTTTTCTCGTTTCGATCGAATCTAGTATGTTCAAAATTAAGAAACGGCTAATATATTCCAACGTAATTAGACATAAGCTGATAGCTTCATGAACATCCCCACCAGGGGTGAAGGGTTCCCACTTACGACTTATTCTTTTCTTCAAACAGTTTTAGACTGACAAGAAGTGACAGGATTCGTTGTTATGGAAACGGTAGTTTCTATGGCAACGACGACTTTCCCTTTTACAGTTTTAAATTGGCGACACGTGACAAGACTGTTGCTATGGTAACCATGTTTACTGTGGTAACGGATCTGAAAATGCTTATTGAATAATACCAGTTATCATGCCAATCAGTTTGAGTTGGTGAACCGCGATAAGAATGGTTGTTATGGCAACGTTTGTTTCCATGGCAACGGATCTCAGTTTAAATGGCGACCGATAGATTTGAAATTTTTGTTAAGAATGTCAAAGAGTGAGGTTGAAGGCATGTTGAATTGATTATAACATTGAAATTAATAAGAGAAATTTTATAGTCAAATGAAATAAGTAGAGTCGTTGGCTACTTTGTCATTTTTGTTTCCTTTTCTAAGGGGGAAAAAGAGAAGGAGTGTCAAAATTTTTTCTAAAATTAGAATTAAACGCTAGAAGGGTTTCAAGGAAGGAAAGAGAATGGGAGTCCTTTAAGTCATGAATAATACTTGTCTGGATAGCAAATAAGTATTTTATAGTATATGTGTATTTTTGCTATATATATCTTGTCTTTTGTAAAGTGTAAAGTGTCTCAAAGCTATGGCAACAAAAAAGGTTGTGGTGTCACAGGGCGAGTGTGAAGTCACGTGCACTCAATGCACATTAGATGAAAGAGAGAAAAGATCTCGCGCCCCGCGAAGATTAATTAGATGCACCGGTTGTGGACTAAAATGGATCCACTTTGCTTGTTCCAATTTAGATGATACTGCGGAAAATGCAGAAAAGGTGCAAACCGGCGAAATAGAAAAATATTGTGAGGATTGTGAAAAGGACCGAGGCCAAATATCTCCAGCGGAGATATCTGACCTCGACGATGAGGAAAAAAATGAAAATCACAGTGATTCTCGGGATCAGACGGCAAACCCGAAGGAAGGAATGTCATCTGGAGGGTCTGACACGTCTGCATTAATTCGCCAGATGATGGAAATGATGCATGAAAAATTTTCTAACATGGAACAAAATAATACAGAAATGAGGCGTGAGATAAATCAGAAAATAGATCAGAATAGTGAAAACTTAAGGCGTGAGATAAATCAGAAAATAGATCAGAATAGTGAAAACTTAAGGCGTGAGATAAATGAGAAGTTTGATACCTCGAAACGAGAGACCGACGCTCGATTCGAGGTATTAAACAACAAATTTGACCAGATTTGTTTAGACTTTGCTTCTTCGATTAGTAAATTGAAAGAACAAACGTCTACTGAACTGGAGCAGGTTAGATACCAGGCCCAACAGTCTACCGAGCAGCTCAGAGACGAAACAAATGAGAAACTAAACGAAATAGATGTAAGGTTTGAGGGTACAAACAAAAGATTTGGTGACATCGAACGAAAGGTTGAACAGCAGCAGGCTGAAATAAGTAAATTGAATGTTGTAATATCCGACCTATCAATAGAAACTAAACTAGAGTCGGTTGATCAAAGAATTAGTCGAATTCAAACTGAGGTAGACAGTATTAAGGGGAAGATTACTAAACTGGAAATCGTCAAGTCTGACATCTCCTATCCTTTTCCTGATAGCGATTCTATAGGGAAAAATTTCCCCGAAACGAGTAACGTCCTCCCGGGAAAGAGTCAAGTGTTGCCTGATGCACGGGACACAACCATGTATTGTCCCCCGCATCAGCCAACCTCGAAATCATGGTTGAGTAATTTCGATGTACCGATGCAGTCGAGTGTTGTGACTACAACAGTCACTAGCGTAAATGCTCACTCTACCTTTGGAATGGTACAATCTTACAGCGTGCTGCCAGGAGGGGAAAGGAGATGTGCCGGACCGTCAGTTACTGCAGTGGTGGGTCCTAAATTCGAACCTTACATGGTCAATACTAATTATAAAACCTCTCTTGGTCATATGGGAGCGTTCAGTTCAGTGACCACTCCGTCGGTGGCAAATCCGGTGACAACCCCAACCGCTCAGGATAACGCGTTGATTCCACTGGATTCTTTTCCTGCCCCGTATAGTATGAGCTCTAAAGTTTCCCTCCGGGATATTGAACGTTTTCCCACGTTTGATGGGAACATTGCGAACTGGTTGCCTCGTGTTTTCCTGCTACCTAAAAGGTGAACTCGCAATCTTCAAGATCTTAAGCTTTTCAACTGTACTAAGGATAAAAAACGGGAACTTCTATCTCAATACCCCAAGTAGATATAATATACTGTCCTAGTGTGACTGGTAATGTTTGAATGAGATGAATGAGTGTGTTAATTTAACAAGCATCAGTAGTTAGTATTCCCAATTAGCAAAATTTTGTTATTCTAACAAAATTTTGTTAATGGGCCGGGGAAAACTGTAATGTACCATTACAGTTGAAAGTAATGGCAATTTTTTTTTACGCACCCTGTACCTAGTAATTTTTTTTTTCTCAATTTCGGTTTAGCTATACAATTTATTTACTCCCTTTACTTCGAATTAAATATAATGAATCGAAAGGTTTCATTAATAACCATATTTCCCACTGTATAATATATTTATTTATATTTTGATTAAGTGTAAATCCCATTTTCTGATATATAAGTTGAAAAGTTTCAAGGTTTACCATTCTGACGTCATACCGAAACATAGTTCTGTCATTGGATATAAATTTTCTTAATTTCAGACCAATGTAGAATTTAGTCAGGTACCTAACCTTTTCCCTCACCCCCTCTCAGTAGTCCTTAGTCACTTTCAGATCCGGTTATATCTGGATTTACCAAATTTCCATTCGCTTTGTAATTTCCGCGGCTAAAGTTTTCGTTCTGATTGGAGGAATTCTCCTACCTCTGGCTTTTTCGGCGCAATGTTATCAGAATAATCAAGAACGACTCTACGAGCACAGCCGTGAAAATCAACTACGCTATACTGGCTGGTAAAGACGTGGATTTCGAGTGTAAAACAGGTAAAATTTAGACTAAATGTCATCGTAAACGTCGTGTGATTAATCGGGAGCCAGGAAACCCATATTTTTGTTGAAAGAACTGCAAAACCAGGGGAAAATATCTGATTCAGGATTTCGGTTTGCAGGAAGCCATGTTTGCTGCCCAGATAGGATAGACAATATAGGAAAGTGATTTTTTTTTTTATCTTTTCAAATTCAATTAGGGATTAGGGAAATTACGACCTGATTAGTGCATGTTGGTCGTGTATTAAGTAAATGTGATTTATTATTATTTATTTCGTAATTGCATGTATGTAGTAGGTTTGATAGTATTGTAAATAATCATAATGGCAGCTTAAGTTAGCTTAAAAGGGCTCCTATCCCCTTTTCTGAATTGAACCGGTTCTAGCGGGGGAATGGGTTAGTTATTGTTCGTTTTAGGGCCTTTTCCCCTTTCAGGGGAAGGGTCCCTACATAAACCTCCTTAAGGTGCCCCCCGGGCATCAACTTTTGGTAGTCATTATGTAAACAATTGGTCAGGTCAATTGGACCTAGTGGTTATCTTTCTCATTTTGCCCCCTCTAAATTAAATAGAGCCGACGGTATATATCAGAAGGGAGTATTTATTTTGTCAACATGCATGTAACTAAATGGTGCATGTTTGGTTTAGTTAGTTGTTTTTATGTATAGTATTAGCAGTGGTGTATGTAGTTAGTAGTCCTGTATGAATGTGTGTGTGAGTGAAATGTAGGTTCATTATTAAGTGCATCCATTATTTTGACATATATGTGTGATTTATTATAATTAATGGTAGTTATCAATTAAACTCATTGAATGTTAATACTAACTTAAGTTGGCTCTATGAAGGAAGTAAAAAGGACTGAAGTAGCCTGAACGAATGATCAGCATGGGAGAACTGTGAGAGTCAAAATCTTCTACGAATATGTAATACTCTGATTTTTTTTTTCTTTGTGGTCGATTCTAACATGCCATCAACTTCGTCGTTTATTTTTCAAATATTGGATATTAGTGGAAATATTGAATAAACTGTAGAATTAAACTTTCTCATCTATCTCAGATCTAGATCGGGATAATTTGGTAGTTAGGGTTAAATGGATCTAGATCGGGGATGTATGGGTTAACATGTGTCTACCCTTGATCACCTTAATACCAAATATTAACCCAATAGCTATTGGAATTCGATAATTATTCACTTTTCTTTACCATATTTTTCAAAATATTCAGTAACAGCTTCCTCTTTATCACCTTCTTACTTTACCTCTTTCCTTTTCTATTTTCCTTTTCCTTTCTTCATCTTCTTCTTCTATTTTTTAATAAAACTGAAAAGGGGGTCGTGACTGGGAATCCTAGATGTAATAAACACGGTCATGTATTTAGTTATTTTATTTCATTCTCTTTAGAAGTCCGATAAAAAGTTTTCTCGTTTCGATCGAATCTAGTATGTTCAAAATTAAGAAACGGCTAATATATTCCAACGTAATTAGACATAAGCTGATAGCTTCATGAACATCCCCACCAGGGGTGAAGGGTTCCCACTTACGACTTATTCTTTTCTTCAAACAGTTTTAGACTGACAAGAAGTGACAGGATTCGTTGTTATGGAAACGGTAGTTTCTATGGCAACGACGACTTTCCCTTTTACAGTGTGCCACAGGTGTGGCCAAGCGCACAAAGACCCATGTAACATGGCAGTAAACAGGAACTTCTGTGCCACATGCAAAATAACTGGCCATAGAACAGGAAGTAGCGAATGTCCCATGAGACCGAAGGCTTCAACTCAAATCACGAAGCCAAAACTCATTACAGAAGAAAACTTTACGAAAACAGGCCCTTATCAGGGACAGACGAAAACCACAAATCAAGTAGAGAAGAATGTCCTACAAAAACAAGACGTAACCCACAACTACATAACATCTAAAGCACTAGACGAAGCTATTAATAGAGCGACGCAACAAATAGTAACGTGGGTTACTTCAATATTAACGATGACGACACCACCAGCGAACAGACCCAGAATCACCGATGCAATAGCTACAGCAACAAAAAAGATCTTCCACTTGACAATAAACACCATTTCAACAACAACCGGCGAACTGTATGTTACCAAACCTCAGATAGCCACTAGAAGCAAACAGAACGGGGGAAGCAGCGACAAGTCCAAACCGACAGAGGGAAGAGAGGGACATGGATAAGTTGCGACCACCGAAAACCGATGACGACCAGGCGAGGCCAAGGACCAAGTTGCATGCTTAAAAATAACACAAAGATCCACTAACCAAACTTGACCACCAAACTACAGACAACTATCAAATTAGATTAAATCACACCCAGCTTTTAAGTTAGATTAAATACAGACAGTAAAATAATAATTTTACATGGGTTTTTCCACCCCTTCTTAGTGTGGTTTACCATGTAAATAACTTGAGCATGTGCATGACCGATAAAGGGGGTTTTCCTGGACTCCATGTGTTTCCCAGGTTTTTCCCTCCTACTACCCAAGCCAATGGTGAGGTGAAAAATCTTCACGCGCTTTCCTATCTTCTATTTAACTCTTCTTTCTTTCTCTAACACACACTGCCCGGTAAATGTCTTAGGATAAAAACCGCGGCGCGACACCACAGACGACATGCTGCTTTAGATCTCTAACTGCATGTAGGAGGTGCACGTAGATATAGGTTGGTGCATCACTCAAGGGGGCGAGCTTTCTTGCTAAGGGGCCCTCTTTATTCTCTAATTTATTTCCGTATTTCCGACCCAGCATCAGTCGTCCAACTGATCAAATCACCTACACCGCCCTGAGGTCGCACTGGACTAGGGGACACCCATCCTTCCCGAGGTCGCACTGGACTAGGGATCCTTTCAACAACAAAGCCTTGCGAAACTGCCTTGAGCTGAGGGGGCTATCCTTCCAAACTCACCGAACCGGCAGGTGCCTTGGAGACTGCTTTGAGAGAAGGGGCACCGTGCAAAACACCTATACTCCTCTACTTGGACATTAACGAGGAAACAGCATTATTTTCTTTGTAATCAAAGACGTTTTGTATTTATCAAATTTTATAATAAAATTGGTGAAGGGATAAATCTCGGACCATTATTGACTCTACCAAAATTATTACAATATAGTTCGTTGTTTCTCCATTATGACGGCTGTACGTAAATGGTACTACAGACCCGCACTTTAAGGGTCTTCACTACAGCGAAATTAAACTACCGCTAATTTTAGAGTTTTTCTGTAATATCTTCGACACAAATAAAAATATTCGAAAAGCAGAAACGTAGTGAACTAGACAATACGATTTTGCATGTGATACCGTTATCACAACTCATCTATCTGCTTTCGATTTAGAACTGTAGATAGTTTTAGCATTTTTTGCGGGTTCTCTAAATAGCGGCATACCAAAATCAGGTAGGTGAATTGTGGTAAAGGTATCACATGCAAAATCGTATTGTCTAGTTCACTACGTTTCTGCTTTTCGAATATTTTTATTTCTTTTGAAGATATTACAGAAAAACTCTAAAATTAGTGGTAGTTTAATTTCGCTGTAGTGAAGACCCTTAATGTTTAAGCTTAGTTACACGAACATAAATGTTCAAAAATAATACACACGCATAGGTTTATGATTTCATTTAAAAAATATAGAATAGAATATTTTATTGTCATTGAGCTTTACAAGCAATAGACAACGTCCGAATGAGATATACATATAGATACAGATATATATAAAAAATAATCATTGCATACAGACAATCAGTCATTGGTTAATTTTATAATGAAAAACCTAATAATATTTGAAATAAAGTGCCACTGTAAATCAGGATACAATGTCTTGACATTCACTAAACTCTTGAATCGAGTAAAATGGATTCTTTACTAACCAATCATATAACTTTTCCTTATACACCTTAAATGGCAGCTGTTGTATGGAGGATGTTAGTTTATTAAACAGCTTTGGTCCTATAACTAAATAGGAGTTTCGTATATTCCTCTCATTCCCTATGGTCATTTTTATGTAACTGGACAAGAGAAAACGTCTGTGAAACCTGATGTGATATGCCTGAAACATACTAAGGAGAGAGGGAGAGAAACACAATATCCGTATATAGAATGTGACACCCTCGTTTTGTCCATCCTTCACCACAGACTACCTTTAGATCGTAGAGTGATTATTATAATAATCACTCTACGCTTTAGATAAAAGGAAAGAATAACTTTCTTTGCTCATAACAAAAAATTCCCTCCATTGGATTGGTTTTCTTCGGAATGGGCGTCGAAATATGAGAACTATCAACAAGAGATAGCTCATCCTTTCATGGCCAAATGGATAACGCGTTTCCTGTACGCGCAGTACCGATGTGTGATTTACTATGGGGGGGGGGGAATTGCATCAGATAGAAACTGGGGCATAGACCGATCGCATTAAAACATGAACTTTTCTCAGTTCTAGTACTGAAAACAGACGTTAAATTCCAAATAATCATTTCGAAGTTTTTCGCTGCAGTCCTATGCTCCGATGTTGATAAACTGAGTGACAAGATTTTAAATTTACCATGTATGTATACACACATACTAATATTGAAAGAGAAGGTACGTTTATCTTGAGCATTTCAAAATGTCTACTGTCAATGTTTGCTTGACCATATATATTATTGTTAAAACTTTTCTATATTATATACCACAACCACATGTCCGTATGTTTCGTTTGAGTCCTTACCACTGGCGCGAATCCCGGGGGGACGAGGGGGATGTCCCCCAATCTTGGACCTGGGGGGACTGTCCCCCCAATAATCTGACTTCAAAAGTTCTTTTTGGGATAAATGAGATGATTTGTGTCCGACTGCCACAAAGGAATGTAAGATGAAATTGATTTCTCTTGGCTTTTCCATTTTTAAAAAAGAATCGTATTCTGTTGTATTTCAAACTGAACTTCGGAGCTCCTCCGTGGCTAAGCGGTTAGCGTACGCGCCTTTGGCGTGGGAGACCCGGGTTCGATTCCCGGTGGGAGCTCATGTGGTTCGGATTCCACGTTAATCAGTAGGTCCACGTCTCATATAGCCTCGCTGCTGAACGGGACGTAAAACTCAAAATCCATCAATCAATCAAACTGAACTTCGTGCTGTAGTGCGTTTAGTGGTCTCATCAATATGTATTAATTCCACTTCCGCTACTTGGGCACAATAAATACCAGAGGAGGATATGCCCCTCTCCGAATGGTGGAAAATGTCTCAGCTGTAGGTACTGGCACGAATTCTGGGGGCATGTCCCCCCCCCAACATTGGAACTGGAGGTTCTCGCAATAATCCGATTTGAAAAGTGCTTTTTGCAGATAAATGTGATGATTTGTGTCCGACTGCCACAAATGAAAGTGAGATGAAATTTGTTTCTCTTGGCTTTTCCATTTTAATGAAAATGAAAGCATTGCGACTGTGCGTGACGTAACCTGATATGAATTCTTATCTCCCCCTCTCCCCTAGTCCCTAGCACACGAAGAGTATATAGACTATCCAATGTCAGTAGAACCCGTCTTTTCAGTAAATGCGCATTTAATCTATTTGTAGTATCAGCCTAGGCATCTACTCATGCCTCGTAAGCTAACTAACTCTATAGCCTATGAAACCCGGAGGTTCAATGCCGCGTTCACAAAAGCTCTTCACTGACTTCTATTCTTAGCTAACTGGATCCAGTTTCTACTTTGTATTCCTATTTTTGCGAGATCCATCTTAATTTTGTCTTACCATCTGCGCCTAGGTCTTCCTAATGTTCGTTAGCGTTCCTACTTTCTTCCATCCTGGCTATATGTCTTGCCCACTTAAGCCTCCTAGACTTGATGACCCTAACAATGTTTGGTACGCCGAATAATTTATGTAGTTCCTCGTTATGAAGTTTCCGCCATTCCCCATTCCCGTTCCTCTTGGGTCCGAATATTCGTCTGAGCATCTTGTTCTCAAATACTTTTAGTCTATGTTCTTCCCTCACAAGCAAGGGGCGCGATATCGAGACTCGAATTGCGCAATAAGAGTTACATATACTGAAAGAGCATCACGTAGTTAGTAAGTTACCAAATTATTAGCTGCAGTTCACCAGTAGGGAAAAAGTTATGGGACAGTAAAGTTCAGAGTCTGGCGTACGAAAACCACACAAAACTTAGCATTTGGCTTGTTCCTCTTGGTATTGACAAGAGATAATCAACTCTAACGTATTCCGATCACAGAACATGATGTTTGACATAAGAAAATCTGTATGAGAAGAATTGTCAGTGTTGTCATCCATAGAAGTTACAGTGTTGCCCGAATAAGAATACCGCGAAAAGCTTGGTTTGCAGCAAATGAAAGAGTGAACACAACGGTGTTTTGTGACATCATGTTTTCGTGGTTCGCACGGAACTACGTTTTACATAATACGATATTTAGTTTGTAAGAATCAAAGTAGTTATATTTGTATTAACATTACAGAATATTATTTAAACAGAAGTGCAAAAGCTACCAAGAGAACACTAGTATGAAGGTGCTTCGCAAAGTAGACCTCACGATAAACCTGTGAAAATGCCATTCGGGTTCGAATCGGTTTGTTCGTTTGGCATTTATCGTGAGACATACCGACAGACATACAACACAATTTCCTGCGTCTCCAGTCGTTCACGCTGTACCAATTCTGCGCTCCCCTGTTCCGCAACATGATTCGCTTTGCTTTCTATAAAAGCGGGATACCTGGACATCTCACCGAAAGCATACCAGACACCAATTCAGTACTGTTTTGACTCCCTTACCAAAGAAATGTGTTATCACTGCACGTCGCTGACTATCGTCCGATGTGCATATTGCACTAACTGTTTTTGTTTGGATCACTCGATACTTTCTGCTCTTCATATCAATTGTGTGGCTTAACACTGTCATTTACATAGCTATCTCCCCTTCCCAAACAAATACCATTTGTTATTGCACACACAAACAGGTTATTCCTTCTGTTTGCTATAGTCTCTCATGTTCACTTTGCAGCCCCATAATTTGGCCCTACTGGCGGACTGCAGCTAATAACGTGGTCACTTCATGATTGATGCTCTTTCAGAATATACTTTATAACCCGTATTGTGCAACGCAAGTCCCGATCACGTAATATTTGCATGCAAGCTTCTCGAGGTATTCTTATTCTGGCAACACTGTAACTTCTATGGATGGCAACACTGACAATTCTTCTCATACAGATTTTCTTATGTCAAACATCATGTTCTGTGATCGGAATACATTAGAGTTGATTATCTCTTGTCAATATAAAGAGGAACAAGCCAAATGCTAAGTTTTGTGTGGTTTTCGTACGCCAGACTCTGAACTTTACTGTCCCATAACTTTTTCCCTACTGGTGGACTGCAGCTAATAATTTGGTAACTTACTAACTAGGTGATGCTCTTTCAGTATATGTAACTCTTATTGCGCAATTCGAGTCTCGATATCGCGCCCCTTGCTTGTCAGATAAGCGACCATGTTTCGAAACAATACAGAACAACAGGTATGATTATCGTTTTATATACTTTAAGCTTCAAATTCCTCGACAGAATTCGCGACGACAAGAAATTTTGAACTGAATAATAACCAGAATTCCCTGTTTTTAGTCGACAATTAATTTCTTCGTGAATATGATTTTCGACTGTTAATATTGATCCTAGATATTTGAAAGTATCCACTTTATCAAAAGTATTTTTTTAATATTTTAAAGCATTCATAATTTGCCGTATTACGGTCCCGACGCATTTCCATGTATTTAATTTTCTCTGCATTTACTTCTAAAACCTTGTCCCTGCAAGCGCTTAATAAGACCTCTGCATTTCTTTCTACTGTTCTCCTATAACCCCTATTAAATTTACATCATCAGCGTATGCATAACCTGGTGAACACCGTTCAGCTCTAAGCCCTGGTTACTATCTTTGATTTTATTTATAGCGTATTCCAGGACAAATTGAATAATAATGGCGACAACGCATCTCCTTGTTTCAAGCCATTCTCGACATGAAAGCTCGTGGCCAAAAATTTTTCTACCCGGACTTTACTTTGGGATTCATTCAAACATGTCTTAATTGATCTAATTAACTTTTTCGGTATTCCAAATTCTGTAAGAAAGTTGTACAATGTTTCTCTCCTAACCGAGTCGTAAACCTTTCTAAAATCAATAAATAGTTGATGTACCGGGCTACTGTATTCTGTGGGGTGCAGAGGAGGTATCTGAGGAGGAATATGAGAAGTGGTGGATGATGATTATGATTAATTAATATTAATAACATGACTGAAGGCCCAAACTTAGATACCTCTTACACACCAACTAATCGGTAGTGCAAAAATTAAAATAAAAGAATAAAATGATTAGCCAAACAAAAATAACATGTTAAATTTTGGTGAACATGAGACTCTAGATGTCAAGGCATATGTAGTTTTAATTCCAGGTGAAATCACCAAATAGATTACCCACGCAACAACAACAAAAGGTTACTGGCTTTCATGCCTCATAGGCTCTGCATACTCTCAGCAGCTGAAATAAAACAGGGTACATTTATCAATTTCTTGCACATACCTTCTATTCTCCTGGAGAAGTCCAAGAAAAACGACAGATCCTGGTATAAACCATTTAATTTTCAATCGCACACGAGAAAAAAAAACACTGTACAAAATATCACTCACTAATAAATTTCTTTATAAGATGAAAACAATTTTAAAGCGCTGAAATTTTTACTCTCTTAAGGCCTTTTGTTTGTACCGGATATTGTTCGTGCACGTAATCTTAGTGTTCTGTTACGTTCGGTGTCGTCGTTAGCCTCCTTGGTCCTCCATAGAAGACAGCATCCCACGTCGGCACACCTCTTCCCATTGGCATGCTCTGTTGCTTGTAGAAATCCTCTGGTGGACTTTTCACGGTCTTACTGGACCTGCAGCAGCATGATGAGACTGTCTCCGCTGGTCTCGAGAATCTTGCAGCCTCTGTCGCTGTCTCGCCTGAAGATTTCTAGATGGCGGAATTAAATGGTCTGGCTGTTGATCAGCACTTGCTTCGTGTTATAGTACAGACACTCGTAGTACCGTGTTAGTGTGTTTATGAGTCCACTGTTTCGATTGGTAAAGACAGTTTAATCACCGCCGTTCACACACATGTTATCACGGTAAGAAAGAAAAGCACTTTAAATAGATGAAGATAAATGAAGATAAATACGATTATCTCTGTATGTACAACTATTTACAAAATGGGAAGCAGAATCACTTCCATTGTCTGGCTAGCGAAGAATTCCTGACTAGACGAAAAAGAGTTTGATGTTATTGTTTTTTTTTTTAACAAGTGCTCGCGCCCAGTGCCGGTTTTGTTTCAAAGTTTCGGAGAGAACTGCGTGAAACTTATAATATTGCTAATATTGTTTTGAGTTTGAAGTAACACATGTAAACACAATTCATGGTTAACAATTAATCAACTCTGTAAGATTGTCACAATACAAAACGCACTGTCCAAATGCACCACCACGATAAGCACTATACAGCCGCTATATTTGTCCAGAGAAAACTACCTTGTCGCTTCGCGTTTTGAAAACCAACTTCCTTGTCTCTGCCCTACCAATTGCTTTTATTTCAGGCCAAAAATATAGGCTCGCGCCATATATAGCAAGTTTTCTTATGACGGGGCAGGGAGACTTGAAGGGGTTTGGGTACAAAACCTCGCGGCCAGAACCTCGCGGCCCAAAATCTCGCCGGGCTGAAACCTTGCCTGGCCAAAACCTTGCCGCCCAAAACCTCGCGGGACAAAATCTCGCCTGGCGAAAACCTCGCCGCCCAAAACGTCGCGGGGCCAAAACCTCGCCACCCAAAACCTCGCGGGCAAAAACGTCTTCCAAAACCTCGCGGCCCAAAATATAGTCATACCCAAAATCTCGCCTGACCAAAATGTAAATGTTTCAACAGATGATAAGGATGACGGTATAAAAGACGCTGTTTCAGAAGAAGTATCACGGGTATTTGACCAACTCCCGCGATACCATATGAAAATTCTATTTCTGTATTAGAGGATTTCAATGTGAAGGTAGGGCGACAGGATGTTTTTAAACTGGTTATAGGGAAAGAAAGTCTGCATAAGGAAAGTAATGACAACTAACGGGGTTAGTTTCGTGAACTTTGGCACATCCAAAAACTTAAAATTTTAACAAAAATCTAATAATATTTATGAAAGTATGAAATAAAATATGAGTTTTTACGACGTCCCTTGATTATGTCCTGTAGGCTGAAGGAGACGTAGGTGACCAGGATGAAGGAAATGATTGAATAAAGAAAGTGGGAGAAAACGGGAATAACCCAAGAAATCCCACGCACACGATGTTTTGTATCATCATCTTATTATTATTATTATTATTATTATTATTATTATTTGTAATGTGGAAGAAACTCATTGCGTAAATTTTAAAGAAAAGTTTCATTCGCGGCGAGGTTTTTGCCACGCGAGGTTTTGGGTGGCGAGGTTTTGGCAACGCGAGGTTTTGGCCCGGCGTGATTCTGTCCCGCGAGGTTTTGGGCGGCGAGGTTTCGGCCCGGCGAGATTTTGTCCCGCGAGGTTTTGGGCGGCGATGTTTCGGCCGCGAGATTTTGTCCGTATCCCACGTGAAGGGAATCAGCGCAGGGTACTTAGCTACCCTCTGTGACCTACATATATTGTAAAAACACACTTTTTCACATTTTTACTATCATTGTGATTTCCTGTAATGTCTAATCACGAAGTTGCTGCTATCACTTGAAAGTACAAATATGCAGCTTTCTACTGATACCTGTCACTTGATGTTCTACGTTAAATTTGAATGAAAAAGCACTGTATAAACATTTGAAACTTTTAAAAATAACTGTCCTCTCTCACCCTTTCTTGTGTCCATCGCAGGGAGACACCTGGTGAGTGACTTCGAAAGGTTTCTACCTGTATGAGAGGGGTGAGAGGGGTTCTTTAAGCACTGATTTTTCTTGTTTATAATGTATATCAGCACAAGACTTGTTGAAACTCATTACAAAATGACTCTATAAGTAAAAATATGCATATATTGTAATTACCTAGTGCTGTCATCTGATAGTTAATAAGTTACAAATGAAAATTCTCCTTTCTGTCGTCTTTTCCCTCCGCAGGGATATGTCTGCTGTAACATGGTGGTATGGCTCTTACGTATCCTATTTCATTCACGTACTGTGGGAGCTACCACCCTTTTCAATATAAGCCTTTTATTTTACAATAATAAATGCTAAAACTAGCTACGACCTAATTTAGTAAACAAAAATCATATCGAATACATCAAGAGAACTTTTAACATATAAATAAAGAATTATGTGTGGAACATCCCTACACAAAGGGGGTGAAGACTGTTAACAGGAATAGCACCGAATCATAGCTTCTCAAGTATAGTTTGAAATTAGAGGTACGCTACGACAGCAAGAGACGTCCGTTGGTATACAGACGCCTGCATACTAATATGTGTGACTTGTAGGCGTGGTTTGCAAAAGCCACACGTCTTTGTATTCTCCGTTTCGACATGTACATGCTAGGTTCCAGCTCCTTCAAGTAACAATAGATTTTTCGGCACTCCGGCACCGAAAGGAAATGTTACTTCCTCACGCAGAAAAGACTAAATATAAGAATCCATATCTTGACATATACTCCATGTGCCTAGGTACGTCTATAAACTGCAAAATTAGATGGATACTATGCTTCACTGTTCTCTTCCAGAGCACCTAGCTTCTTGCGTCCACACAAAGACTCTGCTTTGAAACTATGCTTTTTTTAAAACTCTACGTTCCCCCAGAACGAGAGACTGAAGCTATGGCTTTCCTTCAAAATACATTTTACATACGATTAATATCTAAATGAACACTGAATATACTTAATTATATGCTTCACCTCACGATAAATAACATAATAATGTATATAAACAAACTTAAATCTGATTAATGATTTCACATCTAATCCTTTATTTTAAAAATTAAATGTAAATATAACACGAAAATTTAAATATCCCATATGCAAATAGGACAAAAAGTTGATATGTAAAATAGGTATATGTATGCACTATACATACTATCCCCCTTCAGAGAAGATGCAAGGTTATTTATATAAACGTTGCAGATTCTTAAAAGAGTGAATAGTTTGACTTGTCATTGATGAACAAAACATACACTAGATATAAACACTGAAAGTCTAAATACACGAAAAGAGAAGCAAAAATACAGCACTACCTAACAACAATATGGATATATATCTACACAAAGATAATGATCTTTCTCTCGGTCACCTTTCTGACGTGCTCGCTTGAGAGGAAGAAGGGAGCTCCTTCAGGTAAACAGCTGACCTTTTTACTCAGGCTGGCCTGCAACACCCTGCTGTGTTGTTCTTCCACGTTCCACATACTTCTTTTTTTTCATAGGAGCTGAAAATGGCGGAAAGAGTATTTCCGAGTATTTCGTGCTGAATATTCTCAAAAGTTTGCAGTATTCATCTGAGCTATACGGTTCATGGACGTTTTGCGATCTTTTAACTTACACATTTTTCTTCATTTTCTTTGGCGACTTTTCTATGCCCTCAGGCGACAGTTCATAACCTAACACACTAATTCTCTGTCTAGCGAATTGACACTTTTTCAACCGCAGGGTTATCCCACCTGCACGTAAGTTTCCTAGCACCTTATCTAGGTGGCGCATGTGTTCTTCGTACGAAAAGCTGGCAACTATTACGTCATCGACGTAGTGGCCGCTGAACTCCTTACATTCATCTTCTAGGATCGAATCGATCGCACGAACACATGAAGCTAGACTTTGTTTCGTTCCAAAAGGAAGTTTAACAAACACATATGTAATGCCCTCATGAAGAAAACCTAAGTACTTTTGGCTATCTCTATGTACTGGTATTTATGTAAAACTTTCTACTGCGTCCATCGATGCGAAGTAACGTCTATCACATAGGTCTTGGAGCGTACAAAGTGCTGGTATAGGCTGGTCGTATTGACTACGCGTGATCTCTGCCAATTTTCTCGCGTCAATACATATGCGTAATTTGCCATCCTTCTTTGGCACTACCACCAACGGGTTAGTATATGAAGTAGGAAATTTCTTCACTATATTCCACGCCACCCACCGATTTATGGTGTTGGTCACCTGGGTCTTATGCATCAATGCATATGGATACATCCTAGCTTTTAGGGGTCTGTCATCTGTGACCTCGATGGTGTGTTCGTAGTTCTTAATGCATCCGGGCTTTTCGTCAAATATCTCCCTATGCTTGTGGAGCACTTCGTATAACTGTCTTTTCTCATCCCCAGTCAATTCGGTATACTTTTCGACATGCTCACGAATCTCTGATGGTGTAGCCTGGGTTCGAACTTTCTTCCACTCTTGGGGCGAGTATACTACATTCGCCAGTTCAGCGGTGGTTGGGAATCTTCCATCATCCAACCTCGTGCGCAGTGTTGTCAACTCCATCTGGCGACATTCTCCTGCATTAAGCAATTCCAGCTGAACGTTAGTATGCTGTCCTCGACTCAACACGCACATACTACTTAGACCGGGATTATATAAATCTACCATCTCGTCATCGAACTCCCAGGTTAATTTTCTTATCATCAATTCATCTTCAATTTGAATATCTCGAAAAGAAACCTCTGTTCTGTGGGGATGGTTAAGCTGCAACATATTATCTTCATAATTTAAAATCGCTCTACTTTCTGAAAAGAATTGTGAGCCCAAAATTAGATCTCTGTTTAGCCCTTAACGATTATTCCAGTTGTATAATAATCTCTATCATCGATCTCTATCTCCAACATCGCTTGTCCCAGAATCGAGGCTATTGATTTAACAAAAGCTGAACTAACCCTAATATTGGTGGACTTAATGAAAGCTGGTGGGGGCTTGCGCTCCTTCATGCGTTCCCACAAAGACTGCGACAAAGCGCTTATGGTCGCTCCACTGTCTAACAATGCCATTATCTTCTCCCCAAACAAACAATTTCTACTTCCGGCAAAATAATTACATTGTTTGAGGGTAAATTCCCAGTATTAGAGTCAAGGAGATCACGAAATATCGCGTTCGTCTCATCAAATTTCTTTCTATCCAAACTAATTCTTTTCCCATCTTTTAACAATAAACAAATTTCAGTTTGACGAACGTCGGTATTTTCTTCATGGGCAAAGTGTTTTTTACTAATTATTTCATCACACTTCTTACAATTATCAATCTCTACAATTTCTACATTATTTTCAACTTCCTTAACTGTTTCACAGTTTTCGCTATGTGTGTCACATAATATATTTCTATTACGCACTTCCTCAAGATTTACATTCGCAAGCTCAGAAGGAATATTCAGACAATACTCTTCCCTAACGATTTCTGAAGAGGTGCGAGGAAACCTCAGTTTCTCGCATTGTTTCGGCTGTTAGATCTCGAGTGACCACGAGACGGCTGAGATCTCTACTGCTGACCAGCCCCTTGCTCTTGAGAATGCAGTTCATTCATCTCCTGCGCATAGTCACTTGTATTTCCTGTGTTGTTGTTGTTGTAATTCCGACCTACATTCCGGCCACGCCTCTGACCACTACGACCACCGTTAGCTCCCCTAGACGCTCTGCTGTCTCGACGCTGCATACCGCTGCCGCGCTGTTGCCAACTTTCTCCTCCTCTCTCATCATTGTCAGCATTACGCAGTGTGCCTCTCCTACCCCTCTGTTGATAAGGCCCATTATTCCTATGTTGCCTTCTGTTTACTCGTGAGGGATTACTCGGCCTACTGTTTCTCCGAGGAGGGGGTGACTGCCTTCTCTCCTCTTCTTCAACCGCCAACATGTTAATTCCCCTCCTGCTGTTACTACTCGGAGGCTGATACGTACTCTGGAGTTCACCAACGATTCCCAGTAACTCCTCAATAGTACGTGGCTTCGAGGATACAATGCAGCGGTAAATGGAAAATGGAATCTGCCTAGGAAGGACTCTAAGTAAGACCTGTTGTGGTAAGGGCGGGTCCAATATGCTGTTCGTATGGAGCAGCTCAAGCAAATACTCGGTCGGTTTTTTGTTTCCCCGTGTCTCGAAACGAGATGTCAACATTGAAGCACGAAGGTTAGCTAGTTTCTCCTCGCTAAGGTAGGTCTCGCGAAATTGAGTAACTAGTTCTTGGTACGTTCTGCACTTCACTGACGTCACCTGATACCATCTACGCGAGATGCCCTTGAAACATCTCGTGGTGAAGGCTAAACGTCGCTCTTCTGGTACGCCAGTGAGCTCAAAATAACTGTCTAATTCTAACAAGAAGTTATGCGCTTGGACTTCGGTCTCACTGCCATCAAACGTGGGAAGAGACAAATCTCGATGGAGAAACCCTAAAGCTGAGGCAATCTGGCATGGCTGTGGTCCCGGGTTCGTTGGGAAGGCAGTGTGTTCACTCGAGCTCTCCTGTCTCGAAATTTCCGACGTCTGTCTCGAGTTACTTGGACCGGCTACAGGGGACTCGGCTCTCGTATTCGAGACAGAGGCTGAGACATTCTCGTCACTACTTCTCTCCCTGACAGAATCACGCAAGTTCTAACTGTTCTTCCCAGCGTAACTCGGCCCGTCTCAGCTTGGACTGCAGCTGGCCTACAGTGCTCTCCACACCATCTAGTCTGCCTGTCAAATTTCCAATATGTTCTCTTACGCCCTGCACTTGATTGTTTACTTCAGTGACGTTTTCACCTACTTTCTCTACTTCACTATTCAAATGGTTTACTTCGCAATCTACCTTAGCGAGGTCTGAACTAAGAGCTTCAGTCACTTCTTCAATCCTACTTCCCGCATTTATCTCTAACTGACGAACTCGTTGATCCGTCTCCTGAATCGAGTCCTTCAGCTCTTGACAGGACGCAGTGATTCTCGCGTCCAGATTGCCAGCAGTAGAAGTTATCTGAGCCTCGAGTTCCTGGACATTTTGCATTAACTCTTGCCTTATACTAACTGTTATTTCCTTCTCTACGGTTTCTAACCTTTCTAACAGTTTCACGCTAGCCTGCTCCTGTCTCTGTTCCTGTTGCTCCAATTTCCTAGCTATCTCCTCTTGTCTTCGTTCCTGATTGCCTAATTGGCCTGTAATTTCCTGCATTGATTTCTCATATTTTCCCGAGATCTCCTGCATAGTTCTTTCTTGTTTCTTCTCCTGACTTTCTAGCTTCTCTGAAATTCCTTTCAGCATCGTCATTAGTGACATGAGACACGGGTCGGTCTTGTTACCTGTGACTTGCGCGGAGGTACTCGGAACAGGTTCCCTTACATGCTCCGGTTCAGTAACCCTAACATCGTTCTCAGTGTGTACAACTACTGCTTCTACTTCCTGCCCTGGAGAAGCCTGGGCAGTGTCAACGCGATCTTCGGAACGTGATTCTAAAATTTCACCAAACTCTCCTAGCTGGTTAAAGTTTTCACCCACAAACTCTTCCATTTTTCTAGTTTGACTTCGCGTCAATACCATTAAAACACAAACAAAATTTCGAAACTCTAAGCGTCCTAACTGCTCTAAATAATGGAATTGGATCCCCTTCAAAATTGTAAGCAAATCAAATATATATCTAAATCACACACAAAAACAATAAATGCAAGAAAAACACTACAAAATAAACACCTTAAATTATCTTGATATCTTTGCGCGTCAATACTGTAAATAAAATTAAACTGGTTCGCGAAAGGCTTATATTGACAGCATGAACATTGTGGGTAATCCCTTTGGTTGCTTGTGGCTTCATTCAAAGCAATATCCAAAGAAAAACAAAATGAAGTTACTTTTACACGCTACCAAGCTTCTTAGCAAAACAAAGATACAAAGGGGAATAAAATTTTACCTGGAGTGAACGGGCCTCACGCACCAGGGAAAGCCACGTTTTGTGGGATGCAGAGGAGGTATCTGAGGAGGAATATGAGAAGTGGTGGATGATGATTATGATTAATTAATATTAATAAGATGGCTGAAGGCCCAAACTTAGATACCTCTTACACACCAACTAATCGGTAGAGCAAAAATTAAAATAAAAGAATAAAATGTTTAGCCAAACAAAAATAACATCTTAAATTTTGATGAACATGAGACTCTAGATGTCAAGGCATATGTAGTTTTAATTCCAGGTGAAATCATCAAATAGATTACCCACGCAACAACAACAAAAGGTTCTGGCTTTCATGCCTCATAGGCTCTGCATACTCTCAGCAGCTGAAATAAAACAGGGTACATTTATCAATTTCTTGCACATACCTTCTATTCTCCTGGAGAAGTCCAAGAAAAACGACAGATCCTGGTAGAAACCATTTAATTTTCAATCGCACACGAGAAAAAAAACACTGTACAAAATATCACTCACTAATAAATTTCTTTATAAGATGAAAACAATTTTAAAGCGCTGAAATTTTTACTCTCTTAAGGCCTTTTGTTTGTACCGGATATTGTTCGTGCACGTAATCTTAGTGTTCTGTTACGTTCGGTGTCGTCGTTAGCCTCCTTGGTCCTCCATAGAAGACAGCATCCCACGTCGGCACACCTCTTCCCATTGGCATGCTCTGTTGCTTGTAGAAATCCTCTGGTGGACTTTTCACGGTCTTACTGGACCTGCAGCAGCATGATGAGACTGTCTCCGCTGGTCTCGAGAATCTTGCAGCCTCTGTCGCTGTCTCGCCTGAAGATTTCTAGATGGCGGAATTAAATGGTCTGGCTGTTGATCAGCACTTGCTTCGTGTTATAGTACAGACACTCGTAGTACCGTGTTAGTGTGTTTATGAGTCCACTGTTTCGATTGGTAAAGACAGTTTAATCACCGCCGTTCACACACATGTTATCACGGTAAGAAAGAAAAGCACTTTAAATAGATGAAGATAAATGAAGATAAATACGATTATCTCTGTATGTACAACTATTTACAAAATGGGAAGCAGAATCACTTCCATTGTCTGGCTAGCGAAGAATTCCTGACTAGACGAAAAAGAGTTTGATGTTATTGTTTTTTTTTTTAACAAGTGCTCGCGCCCAGTGCCGGTTTTGTTTCAAAGTTTCGGAGAGAACTGCGTGAAACTTATAATATTGCTAATATTGTTTTGAGTTTGAAGTAACACATGTAAACACAATTCATGGTTAACAATTAATCAACTCTGTAAGATTGTATAAATCCACACTGATAATCTCCAATAATTTCATCTGCGTATGGGATCAATCTTGCTAATAGAATGTTTGAAGGGATTTTATAGAATGTTGACAGAAACGCCTCGATAATTATTACAGTCAGTTGTGTCGCCTTTCTTGTGGATTTGAACAATGATTGATTCTTTCCACTCTTGTGGCAATTCTTCCTTGTTGTAGATAAGGAGAATGAGTTTGTGTATCTTGTTGCACAATTTTCGCCTCCAGCTAAAATTAATTCAGTCGGAATTTCGGTTTCACCCGGAGATTTGTGTTTCTTTAATTTCTTTATAGCGATTTCTACTTCTATAAGCACGAGGTTGATAGCCTTTCTTAAATTCGTTGATTCTTTTATACATGTCCCGAATGCTTTTATTTTTACTATTATCTTCAAGTTCCTAAATTTTGCTTTCAAAAAATCGCGTTTCTTTGTTCTAAAAGTTTTGGAAGTTTCCCGCCTGATGTCTACGAAATTTTGTGTAGTTATTTCATTCGGATTTTGTAGCCAACGTAATTTTGCCTGTTTTCCCTTCTCTGCTAGTTCCAATCACGGTTTGTTCCTACGTGTTTCCGCTTGTCCCAATTTTTCTTTTGAGAGAGGTTGCTTCGTAAGCAAAGAAAAGAATTCAATTGCTGGAATATTTTTCTCCATAATCTTAAGATTACACCTGTTAACTAAAGAGTATATGACATGCATAAGATTTATGTAACGATTCCTATAATGTTGTTGAGATTATCATCATTTTGATCAAAGAGTATTGTTGCGTCATACATAATTGATATTCTTTTTTCATAGTTTTGGGGAAGTCATTATTTAGATTATTATACTATTATAAAACAATTTTAACGTGGACCTTTGTGGATGCCTAATTAGAAACATACCAATTATAAATATGCATGTATTCAGATTTCAGAATGTGTTCACGGCAGTGATTTGTAATACTGATATGTACTACTGATTCATCTACATCGCCTAATATATAATGTACTCTACAACAGTTGAGCTGATTCATCTACCGTAATATGAGTTTCATCTCCCTTCTCTAGAATAAGCCTCAAATCTGCCCACCTCCCAATGTTGAAGACAACCAATGGCCTATTTAGGATTTTTTATTCGAGGGGCTATGCCCAACACAAGGAAGGAAGTGGGCAATTGCCCACCTGTGTTTGAGAATTAAATATATTTTAATTTATGCATAAACTGAAGTTATAATGGCAAGAATTGCAGACTGATAAATCCTATATGATATGATACAAAAATTTAGGAGTGAATCTAACCCTTTATTCTATTCATACATGAAAAAGGAAGCATTCTCTTGGCCTTCCTAATTTCCGGGGCTAATTATTCCCCCGTTTTGATTTTCTTTAATCCAAACGTTTCCTTCTTTTAAAAATAGCTAAATGATATAATTTTTCCTTTATCAAAATAACTAAAGTCCTGTCATGTTGATATCCGCTCAAGTTGGTGTGGAACACCAGTTTCGCTTATCAACTCCTCCTAGTTTTGGTGTTACTGATGACGGCCGACTTGAATCACAACTGACAACGACCGATAAAGTATGATAAGCGAAATGAAAGAAAGTAACATCAAGAAAAAGAAACAGAAAAGTAGAAAGGACGAAAGAAAGAACAAAAGGACGCAGTTCTTACATGGAATGAAATTTGACAGATACAGTATTATTTCTGAACAAAGAGTATAAGAAAATGGAAAGCCAATGACATTCTTAGAAATGGTAAGAAGGATTATTGTTGTACGTAGAATGCGAAAACTAACAAATTTATTTCGGGGGCAGCTTGAGCCCGATAGCCTCCACTGAAGACAATTCTGCTCCCCTGATCCTTCACAGCATTGTTTTTCAACTTCATAAATATTTTGAACATCGATTATATATATATATATATATATATATATATATATATATATATATATATATATTAATATGAGAACGGTCTTACCCGTCCCTCCAACGTTGAAGACAGATTTGCGCCGATGGTCCTTACTAGAGAAGCTAATACTTTGATCTACGGAAACTTGTGTTCAAATACAAGCTGAGCAGTCTGCACCCCAAGTAAATTAGAAAACAGTTCGATTCTAATTATATGAACCTTGCAGTGACAAAGAACTCCAACTCTTATCTCACTTTTAAAGCTACAGAACATGATTTACCTAAACAATGCCTGTCGTGGATCATAATAATGCACTGAAACATAGAACAATACTGTATTATATATCACTTCTGGAACTTCATTTAACAACAATGTAGAGCAGAAACTTGTTTCACTGAGAGCAATGATAAACAAAAAGCTTCGATGAAGCATGACTCACTCATTATAGTGTACAGAATGAATTGAATTTGACATTGACAGGGATGGAGGGAGTCTGAGGCTAGAAGACAGAGAGAGGATGACGAGGCCAGGCGTGCCTTAAAAGGACAGAAGGAAGAGAGGCCCAGTGGGAGCCTACGGATTAATTTTGAAAGTCAGATTTGCTCTCTCAGTTTTCTCAGGACCAAGAAGAGCTACTACTGTCGTTATGGAGGTCAAGTGTTTGAAGTAGACTCATATGTTTTAAGGTAGATTTGGCACCCAAAAGTTCGTATAACGATATCTCTCACTTTTCCGACTCACTTCCGGTTTGGGAGGTCAAAATTATTATGGGAATGGGAGATTAAACTTGGTATATACATATATTTTGAGGTAGTTTTAGGTCCTATGGGACCGATTTTGAAGTCATTTTGCTCCATCTCTCATCGTTTTCCAAGTACTGCACCATTTCCAGTTTGGAAAGTCAAAGAAGTTGAAGTAGCTGAGATAGATTTGGCACCTAAACAGCTCGTAATATTACTGTAATTTCACTATACCTCTCACCGTTTCCGAGATGAAAGGGAACCTACTTGCAATTTGGGAGGTCAAGAGGTTGAAATAAATTGGGCACCCAAAGGGCTTGTATTGAGGCTATTTTCACGATATCTTTACTATTTCTGAGATATTTAGACCCACTTCCGGTTTACGAAAGATAGTGTTAGATTTATAACCTACGCGGTGCGCAACGGTATCTACAGAGTGTTATGGATCAATTTTGGTGTCAGATTTGCTCTTTCAGCGTTTTTGAGGCCAAAAGAGACCTACTCTGGTTTGAAGATCACGTAATTAAAATCAACCAAACAGGAGCGTAGTAGTATGGGCCTCACTATAGGACACTTTTTGGCACCTGGGTCCCTGCCTCAGGACCCATGGTCCCTGGCTGGGGTCAATGACCTAGGGGTACATAGGACCACCCCCTCTAAATTTTGGCAGGGGTACCTTGGCCCACCCCCTAAATTTTGGCAGGGGTACATAGGACCACCCCCCTTAAATTTTGGAAATTGCCAAATCTAAAAATTTGGTATGGTAGCCTAGGACCATAGTATGTACCTCTATCCGTATTGGGGGTCTATGTCCTTCCCTTTCATGGGTAAAAAATTGCCAAAAAGTCAAATTTCGGGGGTTTTTGACCTAATTTATCCCCTTGGATGAGGTATTATTACCCTATATAGTTATATGGGCGTATACAGGGGTCCATTCCCTTTCATAAGACATGGGTATATTAATGCACCCCTTGAAAAATTTGGGAGGGGTACCTTGGCCCACCCCTTAAATTTTGGAAATTGACCAATTTAAACATTGGGTATTATAGTACAGGACCGTAATATGTATTATGATAAATTTGGGTGGTCCACCTCGTTTCCTTCTAGGGGTACAAAATTGCCAAAATATAAACGTAAGCAATACGTAGTACCACGTGTTTGGTTTTTGGTCGATTTTATCCCCTTTGATGAGGTGTTATTATCCTATATAGTTATATGGTCATGTATAGGGGTCCATTACCTTTCATAAGATATGGGTATATTTGTGCACCCCTTTAAAAATTTGGGAGGGGTACTTTGGCCCACCCCTTAAATTTTGGAAATTGCTCATTTTATATATTTGGTATTATAGTACTGGACCCTAACATGTATTATAATAAATTTGGGTGGTCCACCTCGTTCTCTTCTAGGGGTACAAAATTGCCAAAATATAAACGTAAGCAATACGTTGTACCACGTGTTTGTTTTTTGGCCCATTTTATTTCTTTGGATGAGGTCCTATTACCTTATATGGTTATATGGTTATGTATAGGGGTTTATTTCCTATTATAAGACATAGGTACATTTGTGCACCCCTTT
This sequence comes from Thermobia domestica, assembly GCF_964235325.1. Classification (NCBI taxonomy): domain Eukaryota; kingdom Metazoa; phylum Arthropoda; class Insecta; order Zygentoma; family Lepismatidae; genus Thermobia; species Thermobia domestica. The sequence goes on from NC_137460.1 coordinate 205,775,842, forward strand.
AAAAATTTGGGAGGGGTACCTTGGCCCACCCCTTAAATTTTAGAAATTGCCTATTTTACACATTTGGTATAATAGTATAGGACCCTAATATATATTACTATAAATTTGGGTGGTCCACCTCGTTCCCTTTCATGGGTACGAAATTGCCAAATTTTTAGTACAACCACATGTTTCGTTTTTGACCTAATTTATTCCCTTGGATGAGGTCCTATTACCTTATATGGTTATATCGTCATATATAGGAGTCAATTTCCTATCATAAGACATAAGTACATTTGTGCACCCCCGGGAGGGGTACCTTGGCCCATCCCTTTAATTTTGGAAATTGCTCAATTTAAACATTTGGTATTATAGTATAGGACCCTAACATGTATTATGATAAATTTGGTTGGTTCACCTCGTTCCCTTTCATGGGTACGAAATTGCCAAATTTTAGTACAACCACGTGTTTGTTTTGGCTCAATTTATCCCCTTGGATGAGATCCTATTACCTTATATGATTATATGATTATGTATATTGGTCCATTCCCTATTATAAGACTGGGTATATTGATGCACCCTTTAAAAATTTGGGAGGGGTACCTTGGCCCACCCCTTAAATTTTGGAAATTGCCCAATTTAAACATTTGGTATAATAGTATAAGACCCTAATATATATATATATATATATATATATATATATATATATATATTACTATAAATTTGGGTGGTCCATCTCGTTCCCTTTCATGGGTACGAAATTGCCAAATTTTAGTACAACCACGTGTTTCGTTTTTGACCTAATTTATTCACTTGGATGAGGTCCTATTACCTAATATGATTATATGGTCATGTATAGGGGTCCATTTTCTATCATAAGACATAGGTACATTGATGCACCCAGGGAGGGGTACCATAGCCAATCCCTTAAATTTTGGAAATTTTTCTATTTAAGCATTCGCTATCATAGTACATGACCTCAATATGTATCATGATAAATTTGGGTGGTCCACCTTGTTCCCTTTCATGAGTAAAAAAATGCCAAAATATAAACATAAGCAATATGTTGTATCACGTGTTTGGTTTTTGGCCCAATTTATTTCGTTTGAAGCGGTCTTATACCGTATATGGTCATATGGTCATGTATATAGGTTCATTTCCTATCATAAGACATGAGTACATTGATGCACCCTTTAAAAAATTTGGGAGGGGTATCTTGACTCATCCACTCAGTTTTAGAAATTGTTTAATATAAGCATTTGGTATCATCGTACAGGTCTTCAATATGTACCACTATAAATTTGGATGGTCCACATCGTTCCCTTTCATGGGTAAAGAACTACCAAAAAACAAATTTCGGAGGTTATTGACCCTAGGTAAAGAACTACCAAAAAATCAAATTTTGGAGGTTATTGACCCCTATTTAGCACGTTATATGGGTATGTACAGAGGTTTATTACCTTTATATGTTTATGTTCCCTTTTAAATTTGGGAATTATCAAATAACAAAATTCGGTAAACGTTTTCTAGGACCCATTGGTGTTCCTCTTATGGCCAAATATTCAAAATTTAAATGTTATTGACCGGCTTTATTATTGAATAAGTACAGGATTTATTACTTTTTCATAAGACACAGGTGTATTTATGTACCAATCTTAAATTTTGGAAGGGGTACATTTCTTATTGTCGTATCAATAATTGGTAATTGTTCTTAAAATTGGATAGTATCTCATTCATTGGGTAAATCATTGTCAAATATGAGTATGATCACGTGATCGGTTATTGACCTATGATGGGATTAGGAGTCCAGGACATTGGTACATTGAAACTTTGTAGGATAATTTGATAATGCGTCATTGGTTTTGATTATTCCCGCCAAATATAAACGTAAACAAGACGTTGTACCACGTGATTGTCCTTGATGAGGTAGTGTACAGGGATTCATTTCCTTTGTTGTGGTACTTCTTAAGTTTGAGTACACACACACTTCTAGAAAACAGTTGGTTTTACTCAGGTAAACAATTGACGGACATTAATGACCTTATTGAACATATAATGATATGATTAACTCTAAGACTTAGGTATATCAAGAGAAGTATTCTTTAAATTTGGGAATGGTGATAAACAGAATTTTAACATAAGGTGCGAAATTTGAAACAATACATTGAACTTTAGTCACAGCTCATAGTCTAAGATCATTGGTGGTGATTGATTTGACCTTGAGCTTTAGAAATCTGATAGCTAACCTTATTGAATCTTATGACTCATAGACGAAAGGCAATACATGCTACAACAGTTTGAAATTTAATCATAAGGTGATGTAATCTGACACTAGCAAAGTTATTGTTAATGCAATTTGATTGGATGATCACTATCTTTCCTGCAATCTGATTGGTTGATCACTATCTTTCGTGCAATCTGATTGGTTGATGATTTTCAAATCTTTGCTGTATTCAGTTTTAAGTTTTGTTTAACATTTAAAAATCTTGGTTTCGTTCAACATTTTGCACTCACTGATAAATATGATCAAAACCGTTTATTTGTTAATCGAATAGTTAAAAACCGGATAAAGTTTGACGGTTAACCGTGAAACGTAAAATTTTTAGTTTGAAATTTTTTTGCTTGAAACTTTTTGTTTGAAAATTCTTGCTTTCAAATTTTTGTTTGAATTTTTTGTTTCAAAATTTTGTTTGAAATGTTTCAAAATTTTTTTGTTTAAAAATTTTTCGTTTGAAATTTTTTTGTTGCAAAATTTTGTTTGAATTTTTTTCGTTTCCAAATTTTTTCGTTTCAAAATTTTGTTTCAAAGATTTTTGTTTGAAATTTTTGTTTCAATGTTTGGTTTGACATTTTTAAAGTTTGTGCACTCATTAGTAAAGAACCGGAACTGTTTAGAACTAAAACCTCTGGCAACATTGTGGTGCAATAGTACACGTCAGAACATGGGGTTGTACTTGAAATGAAAAAAAAACACAATTCATTGAAATGGATCATTTTATTACACTCCACATACATCCATACCAGATAGTGGTTCTGGATATTGTCGATACAATGTATTTTGAACTTCTTGCACTAGTTTGTCTTTAGCATATAATTTTAATTCCAATTGAAGTCTTTTAAGGTCTAATGCAATATCAATTGGTGGAAACTCAATGTCCATTTGATCACAAATAAACTGTTTATCAATACATGTATGCACCCACGAACGATGTTGACAACCATCACAATATCTAGATACATGTTGTACAATATGCATAACACATTTTTCAAAATAGTACTTTTTCAGGAATATACTAGTTTTGTTGCACACTTCCACTGCATGTTTAACACACTGGAATACGTAGATAAATTTGTTCCATTCTGTTTCCGTTAGATACACCATGTTGCGAGGGACATGAAATGTACTCTTTTTACGTAACAGCACCATCTTCTCTTCGAGGACTGTACGCATCACCACTTCATGATTTGAGCCTAATGATTTGACGATGGTCACATTTAGCTCATCATGAAAATAATCGTTCATTTGGTCGATTCGTGAACATAATATTTGCCATTCTTCACAGGTCAGTTGTACACCAAATTGTTCTGCTTTGCCCAATCGAATTATTGGTTCAAATGTTCTAGCACTGATACCAATCATCACATGTTTTGTTTGAAATATATTTATTGGATAATAGCTTGCGAAGATGAATTCTTTATCGTTAGAAGTACACATCTTTCCTCCTGAAAAGCACTTGCTCAAATGATTTCGTGGGATGACACTGTATTTGCTGGTTTATAGTTATTGCTGACGTCATTGGTAAGGAATGTGCTGACGTTTGAATTCATGATTTCATCACAGTTGCTAACGTCATGCCGACCAACCAAATTCATACAACTATGTCTGACGTCAAAGGAATGTGCTGACGTTTGAATTCATGATTTCATCACAATTTCTGACGAATCTGGCTGTGTACTAAATTCAAGTTGATGACTTCGACCCAAGAATCCTTTGTAACATAAAGATACAGATCCAGTATTTAAGAAATGTAACAGTTCTTCTTGTTTTGATGCTTCCATGGGTAAATATCTTGCTGGTAAAATTATATACTTATCATTTTCAAGCTTCACTACGATTCTTAATCCAAACTTTGTAGGGATTATTTGGCTAGCTAAGATTCTATAAGGTACATTCTGTTGTAAATCAGTAATCTTGGTCAATGATTTCATCACATCACGCGTGTTTAGAAATTGCAGACAAGTAGCCATGATTATGTTATCATGAATACTAACTCGAACGATACTTATATATGTTGCAAAACTGATGACGTTGCATTATCATGTTCTGACGTGTACTATTGCACCACCATGTTGCCAGAGGTTTTAGTTCTAAACAGTTCCGGTTCTTTACTAATGAGTGCACAAACTTTTAAAAATGTCAAACCAAACTTTGAAACAAAAATTTCAAACAAAAATCTTTGAAACAAAATTTTGAAACGAAAAAATTTGGAAACGAAAAAAATTCAAACAAAATTTTGCAACAAAAAAATTCAAACAAAAAATTTTGAAACGAAAAATTTCAAACAAAAATTTTAAACAAAATTTTGAAACGAAAAAATTTTTAAAAATTTCAAACGAAAAATTTTTAAACAAAAAATTTTGAAACAAAAGTTGTCAAGAAAAATTTCAAACAAAATTTTGAAACAAAAAATTCAAACAAAAATTTGAAAGCAAGAATTTTCAAACAAAAAGTTTCAAGCAAAAAAAATTTCAAACTAAAAATTTTACGTTTCACGGTTAACCGTTAAACTTTATCCGGTTCTTAACTATTCGATTAACAAATAAACGATTTTGATCATATTTATCAGTGAGTGCAAAATGTTGAACGAAACCAAGATTTTTAAATGTTAAACAAAACTTAAAACTGAATACAGCAAAGATTTGAAAATCATCAACCAATCAGATTGCACGAAAGATAGTGATCAACCAATCAGATTGCAGGAAAGATAGTGATCATCCAATCAAATTGCATTAACAATAACTTTGCTAGTGTCAGATTACATCACCTTATGATTAAATTTCAAACTGTTGTAGCATGTATTGCCTTTCGTCTATGAGTCATAAGATTCAATAAGGTTAGCTATCAGATTTCTAAAGCTCAAGGTCAAATCAATCACCACCAATGATCTTAGACTATGAGCTGTGACTAAAGTTCAATGTATTGTTTCAAATTTCGCACCTTATGTTAAAATTCTGTTTATCACCATTCCCAAATTTAAAGAATACTTCTCTTGATATACCTAAGTCTTAGAATTAATCATATCATTATATGTTCAATAAGGTCAATAATGTCCGTCAATTGTTTACCTGAGTAGAACCAACTGTTTTCTAGAAGTGTATGTGTACTCAAACTTAAGAAGTACCACAACAAAGGAAATGAATCCCTGTACACTACCTCATCAAGGACAATCACGTGGTACAACGTCTTGTTTACGTTTATATTTGGCGGGAATAATCAAAACCAATGACGCATTATCAAATTATCCTTTAAAGTTTCAATGTACCAATGTCCTGGACTCCTAATCCCATCATAGGTTAATAACCGATCACGTGATCATAATGATTTACCCAATGAATGAGATACTATCCAATTTTAAAACAATTACCAATTATTGATACGACAATAAGAAATGTACCCCTTCCAAAATTTAAGATTGGTACACAAATACACCTGTGTCTTATGAAAAAGTAATAAATCCTGTACTTATTCAATAATAAAGCCGGTCAATAACATTTAAATTTTGAATATTTGGCCATAAGAGGAACACCAATGGGTCCTAGAAAACGTTTACCGAATTTTGTTATTTGATAATTCCCAAATTTAAAAGGGAACATAAACATATAAAGGTAATAAACCTCTGTACATACCCATATAACGTGCTAAATAGGGGTCAATAACCTCCAAAATTTGATTTTTTGGTAGTTCTTTACCTAGGGTCAATAACCTCCGAAATTTGTTTTTTGGTAGTTCTTTACCCATGAAAGGGAACGATGTGGACCATCCAAATTTATAGTGGTACATATTGAAGACCTGTACGATGATACCAAATGCTTATATTAAACAATTTCTAAAACTGAGTGGATGAGTCAAGATACCCCTCCCAAATTTTTTAAAGGGTGCATCAATGTACTCATGTCTTATGATAGGAAATGAACCTATATACATGACCATATGACCATATACGGTATAAGACCGCTTCAAACGAAATAAATTGGGCCAAAAACCAAACACGTGATACAACATATTGCTTATGTTTATATTTTGGCATTTTTTTACTCATGAAAGGGAACAAGGTGGACCACCCAAATTTATCATGATACATATTGAGGTCATGTACTATGATAGCGAATGCTTAAATAGAAAAATTTCCAAAATTTAAGGGATTGGCTATGGTACCCCTCCCTGGGTGCATCAATGTACCTATGTCTTATGATAGAAAATGGACCCCTATACATGACCATATAATCATATTAGGTAATAGGACCTCATCCAAGTGAATAAATTAGGTCAAAAACGAAACACGTGGTTGTACTAAAATTTGGCAATTTCGTACCCATGAAAGGGAACGAGATGGACCACCCAAATTTATAGTAATATATATATATATATATATATATATATTAGGGTCTTATACTATTATACCAAATGTTTAAATTGGGCAATTTCCAAAATTTAAGGGGTGGGCCAAGGTACCCCTCCCAAATTTTTAAAGGGTGCATCAATATACCCATGTCTTATAATAGGGAATGGACCAATATACATAATCATATAATCATATAAGGTAATAGGATCTCATCCAAGGGGATAAATTGAGCCAAAACAAACACGTAGTTGTACTAAAATTTGGCAATTTCGTACCCATGAAAGGGAACGAGGTGAACCAACCAAATTTATCATAATACATGTTAGGGTCCTATACTATAATACCAAATGTTTAAATTGAGCAATTTCCAAAATTAAAGGGATGGGCCAAGGTACCCCTCCCGGGGGTGCACAAATGTACCTATGTCTTATGATAGGAAATTGACTCCTATATATGACGATATAACCATATAAGGTAATAGGACCTCATCCAAGGGAATAAATTAGGTCAAAAACGAAACATGTGGTTGTACTAAAAATTTGGCAATTTCGTACCCATGAAAGGGAACGAGGTGGACCACCCAAATTTATAGTAATATATATTAGGGTCCTATACTATTATACCAAATGTGTAAAATAGGCAATTTCTAAAATTTAAGGGGTGGGCCAAGGTACCCCTCCCAAATTTTTAAAGGGGTGCACAAATGTACCTATGTCTTATAATAGGAAATAAACCCCTATACATAACCATATAACCATATAAGGTAATAGGACCTCATCCAAAGAAATAAAATGGGCCAAAAAACAAACACGTGGTACAACGTATTGCTTACGTTTATATTTTGGCAATTTTGTACCCCTAGAAGAGAACGAGGTGGACCACCCAAATTTATTATAATACATGTTAGGGTCCAGTACTATAATACCAAATATATAAAATGAGCAATTTCCAAAATTTAAGGGGTGGGCCAAAGTACCCCTCCCAAATTTTTAAAGGGGTGCACAAATATACCCATATCTTATGAAAGGTAATGGACCCCTATACATGGCCATATAACTATATAGGATAATAACACCTCATCAAAGGGGATAAAATCGACCAAAAACCAAACACGTGGTACTACGTATTGCTTACGTTTATATTTTGGCAATTTTGTACCCCTAGAAGGAAACGAGGTGGACCACCCAAATTTATCATAATACATATTACGGTCCTGTACTATAATACCCAATGTTTAAATTGGTCAATTTCCAAAATTTAAGGGGTGGGCCAAGGTACCCCTCCCAAATTTTTCAAGGGGTGCATTAATATACCCATGTCTTATGAAAGGGAATGGACCCCTGTATACGCCCATATAACTATATAGGGTAATAATACCTCATCCAAGGGGATAAATTAGGTCAAAAACCCCCGAAATTTGACTTTTTGGCAATTTTTTACCCATGAAAGGGAACGACATAGACCCCCAATACGGATAGAGGTACATACTATGGTCCTAGGCTACCATACCAAATTTTTAGATTTGGCAATTTCCAAAATTTAAGGGGGGTGGTCCTATGTACCCCTGCCAAAATTTAGGGGGTGGGCCAAGGTACCCCTGCCAAAATTTAGAGGGGGTGGTCCTATGTACCCCTAGGTCATTGACCCCAGCCAGGGACCATGGGTCCTGAGGCAGGGACCCAGGGGCCAAAAAGTGTCCTATAGTGAGGCCCATACTACTAGCGTGGGAAAATTCGTACCAAAAAGCTGTGTAGAAGCATGACTCATTCATTATAGTGTGCAAAGTAATTTGGATTTAACATTGACAGGGAGAACAGGTCCACAAGACACGTGATCTTCGAACCAATTCAATCAATCAGCGAGCATGCGAGCGAGATGGGAAAATTCGCACCTCAGAACTCATTATTCACCCATGACCACCTTCTATATACGAGAGAGAAATGGGTATTGCAAGCGTTTTAGCAATATCTTTTACACGTCCAGCCACTTTCTGTCTTCCATTAGCTATCAGGAGCGTGGGAAAGTTCACATCAAAAAGTGGCGTACATTTACGGGTTTTCTATGAACCGTCCTATAGATCACCGGCACCTAATTGACACGTGACTGAAAAATGATTTATTCGATTGATTGAATTTTAATTGGGACATCAACAAATGATTTTTTTTAAATGGTGAAATTGGCAGAATTGGTTCAAAAAGACTCAGAATCACCAAATTCCATTTACTGGCAACATATCAACGGTGTTTTGATTATTATTATTTTTTTTTTTTAAGTGTTCGATTTTTTCCCCTGGCGCATGTGTCTTCTATTGGCAGTCTAAGGATTAGCTCCAAGTTTTGCTGCATTGGTATTGGGTGGTAGGTGGGAAGGGAGTGATATTACTAATTTTTATCATTACACTTTCATTCTGATGCATATCCTAAGAGAATAAAAGGGATGTTTCGGTTAGATAGAGATAAAAATGAAACCCACACAGTAGTCTGGAAAATAAACCATGAGAAAAAAAACGAACGAAGAGAATACATATTAACCCAGGGATACAAATAAGCAACAAAATTTTACTCACCCAAGAATAAAGCTACTAGCTCATATCCCACAATAGAAATCATTTACTTACTTTCGGTATGATATTAAATACTCGCCCGCACCGATGAACCACTCGCCCCGGGCGAGTGGGCGAATGGTTATTTGCATCCCTGTATTAACCATTTCCTTTTCCGCAGGAAATGAGTAGAACATGAAAATAAAAATGAAACTTTCAACAATGGAAGGAGAGCTTCGTGTTATTGTTGTAATCATTATATAATGAGAAAACGAAACCATAGAAATGAAAAATGAAATGAATTGTTTAGTTTAACGTCCCACGATAACTCAACTAAGGCTAAAGAAGGCGATTAAAATGCAAGGGATTGATGACCGATGAAAACGGTGGCATAATGAAGTGAGAGGAGACGAGACAACCTCAAAATAAGCCATGGTCACGATGTTAGACCAATACCAAACTCGCATAGACGGCCACCGTGCTCCCTACAAATGATTATGTCAATAGAGATACAGATAATAAAACATTCCTATTAAAATTCGTGTAATGATCATGTGCTACGCCACCCAGTCGCTCTTGTATGCTTGCGAGACGTGTAGAAAAGTGACTGGAGCTATTGTGATAGTGCTGTCGTACTTCTAGAATATGGGCTTCTAGAACCGCCTGGTTTCTATCCCCTCATCTTTCCACCCACTCCTACATCATGAAACCACATAGATATTCCAATGTGTTGAGATTAGAAGATCGTGAAGCCCAGTCCATGCAGATAATTTTAGGGCGTTTTTGTAGCCACACCTGAGTATGTCTGGACGTATATACAGCATTATGTGTGGACACAATCTCCTCTTGGAGTGGAACATTTGGAAGAGATGGTAGCAAGATGCTCTCTAGGATATCAATATAAACGCAACGAGTTATTCGCACCGGTCAGGGCCAGGCCCGAAACCAGCCACAGAGATTTGGGGGGCCGTGAATATATTAGGGGGCGGCAAGTCATTAAAAATTCTCTTACAGATATCTAAATTGTATTTTTTGTTTAATAATTGCATGTTGTATTGAGGTCTGGAGGGGCCACGAATAGTTTAGGGGGCCAGGCCCCTCTATTTCCCCTCTGGTTGCGGGCCTGGTCTGGGCTAGTGGCTGGCATTAGGTTCTACAAGTGTGCTTCAATCCATCAGTATTGCCTTCTCTCCACTAAGGTATGTTAAGGCACGCACTTTGTCCCTTATGACCTATATAGAGTATACATCTTCCTCATTGATCAGGCGGGAATACCTCATTATCACCCCAAATAGTCAGACCCCAGTATATCTGTGGAAGTTCAGTATGTTCCACTGTGCCCATTCTAATCCCGTTTTCTACGCCTCTATAAGAAACGTCTTCGTGGCAAGACAAGGTTCCTCAGGCAAGCTACCTTTAGTCTTTAACGCATGGCTTCGTAAGAATAACCGTTTTCCACAGGATTGTTCAGCAAAACGGATCTATGACGGATTCTTCCTGACGTCACATACAAGATTGACGGAATTCGCATCCATCTAAAGAGGCATACCCACAAAATTTAAACTAAGGGCCTCAATCCGAAAGAGGCTTCGCAAAACGTCCGGATCGCAGACGATGGTAAGCACACAATAAACAATAACTGCTATTCTAGTTATTGAAAACTAAAGGGAGAATTTTGCGCTGCGTTGATACAAAACTTTACGAAATGAATCCTTTCTACTGCCAACTTCTTCTGCGAAATGATATTGGGTAAAGCCATAGAGTGGTGGTAAAGAGCAGAGACACTGGTATCTACTAAATGGAGGAAAGAACTTCGTCACCATTGGAATATTTTCATCAAGGACATTGGCCCCACATAGGCCCCAAAGAAGTGGCTCACTTATGGACCATGCCAGCCTTCAGGCTTTAGTACACAGATGAACTCGTCCTAACGTTAACATTAGAATTCTCAATGGAATTAAAGAAAGGAAAAAAAAAAAAAAAAAAAACTCAACGCCGGTGAGCTGAGGTATTTCTTCGGCTACTTTTTTCCTTGTAAAATTAGGGTTGGCATTGACCACTCACTTCCGAAAACGTAGTAGAGGAGACCGTAGTTGGTTATTACAAAACTATGGTAACCTGCATGCAGTCTAAAGATGGATTAAATTTGGGAACTTTTTGTTATTCTTGAAAGTATGATCATCGTACGATTGCAGCTCGATCGCGCCACCTTGAATTAAAATTTGTCCCTTCACTTGGCCACAATCTACACCCTAAAACTCACCTGTAGGCATCCGTGTATTGGATGCCATTGCAATTTATTTCTGAAATAAGTGGAGGAAGTCGTGTTGTATTTGAGAAAAAGCAAAAGGAAAACCTGCAACATTATGAACTAGTATTTTTTCTCTGGAATCATAGGGTAATTTATTATTATCATTTGTGCTGGAAACATGGGCGTCTCTGGCATCTTAAATTTGGGGGAGACAACTACCCAATTAAATGTATGTCAAAACGATAAGTAACGGGAATCTACTTGTATTATGAGCTAATGGGATCCTCCCCCCTACAATTCACTGTAATTATCTTCTATTCTACTTGCCATAAATTTAAGTTTACATACAATACAAAGAAATTATACTTTTAATACTATCCATTAATTTAACTCTTCCCTACCACCCTTGTTTTTCTTCTATCATACCTTCTACACGTCATTCGGAATATAATTTTCTTCGCTGACAATGTCTTAATATCCTTTTAATTATTTCCAATCATATTCATTTAATTCATTATTTCCAGTGTCCCTCATTGCTTCATGGTTCATCTCAAAGTACAGATTTCGAGAACTCGATTACTTTTTGTTGTCTTCTCGTAATGCCACGTTTCTGCTCGTACAATCCGATTCTCTTCTTTGAGTCTTTTCTGTATATCTTCATTAAGGGACTCATAGTACGCTTGCTTCCCACCATAATAATCACAATTTCCCCAAAGGTTTTCTCAATTTTCCCGTCGTTTCTATTTAAATTTTATATTTAATATCTTCGTTAATAATATACCTAGGTATTTAAATATAAGCTCTTCGTGACCAAACAGTTAGCGTATGCGCCTTTGGTGCCAAAGACCTGTTGTGTTCGATTCCCGGCAGGAACTCATGTGGTTCGGCTATCACATAAGCTGTCTTAAATATAGCCAAGCTGCTGAAAGGGACGCTTAACTAAGCTGAAATCAAAGCAAATTAAAAATAAGCACCTATTCTACTCCCTTTCTCAGACATCTATTACAGCCTCAATCATCTAACCAACACTTGCTTTTCTTTTTCATATTTATTTTCATATTATATTACTATCAGAGCCTTTCTTTGTGTTGTCTGGCATCATGTTAATTCTCGATTCATATCCTGCAGTAATAATAATTTCATTTTAGAGTAATTATTATAGTTCTTAACCATATTCGTCCTCCTATAATCAACGTGTTCCCTGATCAAACTATTTTTCGCTTATCTCCCAAGCTTCTTTAGTATCTTCATCAAAATTATCAAAGTAAACCAATTAAAACTTTTCTAAACCAACGAACACTGCATACACTTCCTTTCTTCCCTTGTCTTAACGGTTCTCACCTATTTCACTCAATTGAAGCTAATTGCCTCTTTGTGCTATCTCCTCCCAAATTAAATTCTTCAATTTCATCATCCACAGAATCTCTTTCATATTTGTTGCATGTGACGTGAAAATAAGATACTGATGGAAACATATTTTACTTTACTCCCGTATACATCCCTTCATCTGAGCGAAATACGTAATCGGTCATCGTAAACTGCAGGCTGATCGTAGTGTCTATAGAGGGCGTGTAGTAGCATTCAAAAAAGGCGAGCGTAGGTAGTATGATCACATTATTTGTCTGCAATCGTTGATGGTTGAGTGACTGGAACAGAGACTACTTTGACTAACCAAGCAATGTACCCCAAAAAATAAAAATCTTTCTTTGAAAGTGACACAAATCAGATGGACATTTTAATAACACCAAATTAATACTTAACAACAGATATATCTTCCATTTCCTTTGCCTGTCTTTACTTGTTCCATATGAAGATCTAAATACCTTACAGCATCGACCCATTTCATAACTAAACAAAGTATTGAGAGGGACGAGTCCCCCTCTCTTCCCCACGAGAGACGGCCGTGGCCGGAAATCTCACAAAGCGGACTGGAAATTGATTACGTAACTGGCAACACTGTTACCTTGTATTTTGTAAATACTGAAGGAAGGTAGTAGTGGATATATTTCGTTTTCTTTTGCACTTGTTATTCTAATTATAAACAGTATATCTTGTATTACATTTTTAATGTACGTAATGGTAAACTATACTTATCATTCCCTAGAAACTCAAACCTATCGAAATTAAATAGCGTCCTGAAGCTTTCCTTTTAGAACCCGAAGACATTTTTCAGTTTTTACGAGATGACCGTAAGTCTTGGCGATCCGGTGTAGATTCATAGTACGGATCCAAATATAAATTCACTATATATATATTTTTCAGTAAATCGACCCTATACTTTAAACAACTATTTTTGAGGTGTGGACTTGCATTCCTCTGTACAGATTCACTTTAGAAGGTACCACACTATAAAAACAGGCACGTTAGCGAAGGTGGGTTTTGCGACAAAAATACAGCATTACTCGACCAAACAGTTCCGTCAAATTTTGACATACTTCTTACGTTTTCAGGTTAGGTTAGTCCTTTGTATTTTAACTGAGCGTGCACTAAATGAAAAGTCCTATTACTACATGCAGATTGACTTCAAGAGGGTTCAGTATAAATATAGTGTGGACGTATGAGCTTTGTATTTCTTTTAGCTGAGCATGTACTAAATGAGGAGCTCTATTGCTACTTGCAGATAGACTTCAAGAGGGCTCAGTATAAATATTGTGTGGACGTATGCAGGGTTGGCTGGTTTAAACCAAACAACGAAAAATGTACGTAAAATTGTAAGTGTTCCTAAAATCTTGATAAACACACATTTGTTGGTTATCACGTTTCACTCCCGTATATGATTCATATTATAATCAGACCTAAATTCCCCATTCATTACTCAAAAAGATTATACTACAAAAGCAACTTTTTTAGAAAATAAGTTTATGAATGTTTCTGTTGTGATTTTTATAGTTCGTTACTATTGTTATGCAATTGCAATCAAAGAAAATTCTAAATATTGTTTCGTTTTAATAATGTTTACATTTGATAAGTACATCTAAATGTCGTACTTTTGAGGGGGGGGGGCATACAAACCCTACGAGGGTCATTTATTGAAATCAGAAGTATCAAAGTATCAGGAAATCAGAAGTATCAGGAGTATTTGTTTATGTATAAATGAGTCAGAGCCAAAGTGGGCTCAAATAATTCGTATCTTTATTCGCTTTTCTTACTGATATGCAAACTAAATCGTTGTATTTCTTTAACCCTTCAGCACTCGTGCACAGACCGTCACGCGAGAACTCGCACGCGGTCGAAACGACCGTGCTGTAAAATTTGACGTTAAGGAATGAATTACATAATTTTAAATGAATTGTATACTTGCCAAAAGCGGTGGTGTGTTGCAACGATACAGTCTGTGGAAGGATTAGAGGGGGGTGAGGGGAAGTTTGCTCAAAGTCACTAAACAAAATCAAAGAATATTTATAGGTGCGGTCGAAAAGACCGCGCTGCGAGTTCTCGAGGGTTAACTTAGACTAATAAAAATTTAAGTGAACTAACTTGAACTAAATTAGTTCTTCTGTACTCTGCAGTACTTTGAATTTGTCCGTATGTAATTCTGTATAATGGTGTCACGTGTGCAATTGTTTCTTTTTGTCCTGAAATTACTCTTGACAACTATATTAAGAAGTATGTAAAGATCAGTACAACGTATTTTTATCAGGAATCCTTCTTGAGTGAATTGGCAGACGTATCGCATTTCTGGCCAATTCAGTCCCGGTTTCGAGTTCAAATGGAGGACAGATTTCTCTCGGATATAAGTCGAGAAACGGTTTGGATTCCACTTTAAGCTTATGTGACCCCTTCCAGCATAACCCGGTTGTTGCATAATAACACCAAGGCGAAACAAACTTATTTCTGTCCATATATGATATAAATACATAGAGCAGATTATTTAAACCAAAAAAACCGGTTTTAAACAAAAAAAAAAACGTTTTTTTTGTATTTTTTCAATAAAAACCATGGTTTTTGCCAACCCTGGACGTATGGCATAAAACGCGAACCAAATTGTGCTAAGCGGCCACTAAAAAGCACGAATGCTATCTAAGGGAGTCATCATAGGTGCGCAGCAGGGGGACCGAGCGCTAGCGAGGAAATGCGTTCGTAAAGAGCAGGCGTGTCAGCGACGGGGTATACGCATAACGAGGATAGTGGAGGAGCATATTTACACATACCGTACAGTACTTTCACTATCACCTAAAATTCATTTTAATATACTGTGCACTGAGAGTAATTACTTATATTCACACTCTCATTCCTTTATGAAAATGTATTTTATCTATAAATTTTCTATTAGAAAATTTCACCTCTGCTCTAGTGAACTCAAAAATACTTATCATATGTGTTGGATTATGGATTTGTGCGTTGCTGAAGACGTTCTAGGTAAGACCGCGATATGTTTTCATTAACTTGCAGATTTGTGTTCCAAAGTAACATAACACATTGCTAAGTAAACTTCATCATTATGTAGATTCTTTAACTCTCAGACACGTCTATAATTGAGTGTCATTAGTTAGCACACTACCAAGATCCTTTACATCATTTTGTTTATTGTGGTTAATGGCACCTTCCATTTCAATTCAGGCAGTTCTAGAAAACAGTGTACCGGTGAAGTTACGTATTTTGGTAATTATTTTTCTATGAGTTCCTTATGGAAAATTAAAGAACACGTATTTTTTATCTTCCCGCAAAAAAACAAAACTGAGTTCAAGCCTCCTTAAGTTCATTGTAGGTAATTACTGAAGACCTAAAAGTAGTATTCTGAGCCACTTTTGACGAAGCATATCTCAGTAACAAATTAACGTAAAGAAGTAATTCTTGTTTTTGTCTAATAGATAATTGTGACAACCTCCTCAGTTCGTGCCTTGAAATGGGGATGCCATCGTTGAACTGAGCAGATCACCTTCCACTCACCATCTAGAATGAGTGGGTACGTTACTGTTTTCTATGCGAGAGGTTATTGTATTAAGCATATTTCTTACGGGGATTAAATTAAAATGACAACTCATAAGTTCAATGGATAATTAACAGTTGCATTTCTAATTAGAATGTGTTGCTTGTGTAAATGTCGTGGATAAAAATCGGATATCTAGAAACTTTGCCAGAAGAGCAACGCATACCAAGCATTGAGCATTTGAACACTGAATTCGAAGTCACACATACCTTGATTGATGTCTTCTGTCGATGGTCGCTGATGGTGCTCTCCTGGGTTGATTATTAGATGTCGATATCGCCAAGTTGATTTCGTAGTTGACAGGTGTCTCTCGGGTTAAGACACAGTCCACATTGGAAATGGCTTCTCAATCCAATGTTCTGGTTTAATTAACGTTGGATGTTAGTTTGTTGAAGATCGGCGCGTTGAGAATCCAGTCTCAGCTTCGTAATTGAACTCGTACTTTCAATTCACATTCGAAAGACTTTGCAGTATTCGAACTTCTCCGTCTAACGACTCGGTACTACTCGATGAATCGGCTAGGCACTTCTCCCTCTCGAGACCTCCTGTCCTCTGGTTTTGTTTGAGAATTCACTCCAGGAATTCGGTGGCGTCAACTGACGTCAGGCACGTGTGTCCTCCTTTCTTTGAAAAACAAGGTTCTTCCTCATTTCAAGAACAAAAACTGCAACACTTGGAATGCTCTGATCTCATGATTCTAGACAATTTCTACATATCCGTGAATGTGTCTCGTGTTCACAAACATTGTACAAATGCAACTCATGATTTTACAAATTGTTATTGCCGACGCATTTTATAAATTTATTTCCTGCATTCGCAGACTACTAATTATGTGTTATTGTTTGTTTTTATTCGCTGACGGCAAAATAGTATAATTTCATAAAACTTACATTGACATAAATTATATTTGTTATTTTCCTTCACCAAACAACAATTTTAATATCTTACATAAATCCAATATTCTCAAAATAAATAAAAATTAATTGTTAAATTATGAACTTTGTTAACTAAAAATACTGGCTCTGCCACAATTGTGTCAGAAGATAATTGTGTAATTTATGATGTCAGAAGATTACTCCCATGTTTTGTATACAGGGTGTCCAAAAATTGTGGCAACATTAGAAAAAATTTCGAAAATTACAAATTTCAGAGTTTTTCCCCCTCTTTTGCGTAACAAAATATATAGTTGTTGTTTACAATTTTGAGTAGGCATGGCTAGGCTCTTTAACGCAAAAATACGTTAAAGAGGTTGTGACTGTTATTTTGGCAGTAACAATAACGAGTTGGTCATTTTCGTAAAGTCCGCCATATTTGGATGCCATTTTCTTAGAAAACTTATTTTCAAACTATAAATAAAATTAAATTAAAAAAACAAAATAATTTTTCATTATAAATGAGCTATGTATGTGTTCTAAAAACTCACCATAGCATACGTCTAGTATTCCCAAAGGGGATTTTCCCCTCATCTTCCTTGTTATTTGCACACTGTCCATAGATATATACACGAAGCGTTAAGAATAGTTTTTACACAACGACTGTGGTAACAATAATATAACTCGTGATATCAATATATTTACGGAGTAGGTTACATTCTATTCCTAGTTAATATGGAACATTGAAAGGTTTTACAACTGATTTAAACATTTCTGTTATTTTATGCATTAGTATTTTACTTGCAGTTACAAGTGGCTACTTTATTGGTTAAAGAAAAAAAAAAGTTGACTCGAGTTAGAGTCGAACCCGGGACTCTGTGCACGTGAGCAGCAGACGCTCCTCACTTCCACGCCATCACGTGGTAACTTCACCCGTAGTATCATATGTACTGAAGTGGGAAACTTTAGGACGCTTTTTCTCCGCTATTTTTGGCTATTGCGCTCTCCCAGTTTGTAATATTAACACTTTAAATGTGCACTACTACCTCGCGAAAGATGATTCCGAAGTTGATTTACCAAATTTGCTTTCTCCCGCTCAGATGTCACTCGTATCGCTTTAATCGACCTCCGTCGAAGATGATGTTATTCAGTCCCTCCTGTACTATTAAAGAATTTGCGACTATTTCCCTTTCCTGCTACAAATTCTGCAGGGCGCACGGTATATATAACACATCTATTATTTATAAGTACGTTATGCTTCGTCGTGAAAAAGGTCATCCATTATTTGATTGTGATTTTTACGCAATCATAAACTTTGTAACAATACATTATCTTTCATTGGTGGGAAAGTCAATCAATCACCTGTAATGAAATTATAAAGAATAATATTTACAACGATTTGGAAGTCGTAAATTTGTTATGAGATGGTTTGTAATCCATGTGGATGTTGACTGAGTATGTAATAGTCAGTTTCTTTGTATATAATGGCTGTAGCTAATCAGTGTACAAATCATTCAGCTTATACGTACCATCTATGTGATAGGCCACAACTTGGGAACAGAAAGCCTGCACAACATATTTCACACACTCATATAGCAGGTCAGGGTCTACTACCATACCAAGTTCGATCTCAACTGGAAGAGTTTGGTTAATATGTTATTGTTTTCTAAAATGTTTCTCATGCAATATAGTGGAATTTGCAAAGAGTAAGGCGATGAAAATCTATAAGAATAATAGATAAACTATCGCTCGTTTCTAAAATGTAGCGCATCAGTAATGATCTTAATCAGCATATTGCAAATTTTCCACTTGGTCTTTTTACAACGATAATGTATATTTCTTATGTACTTTTAAGTATCATTTTTATTTGCGGGCAAAATGAGCTATTTAAAAGGCGTAAGCTATCAAGAAGAAGAAAAAGAAATTACA
The DNA here is from genome assembly GCF_964235325.1 of Thermobia domestica. Lineage (NCBI taxonomy): Eukaryota > Metazoa > Arthropoda > Insecta > Zygentoma > Lepismatidae > Thermobia > Thermobia domestica. The sequence continues at coordinate 205,794,968 of NC_137460.1, forward strand.
TAAAGAAATAATTTAAATATTTTGTATTATATTGAGATTTTTCTTGTCATTGCTATGACGATTTGTTTATCTGGTTAATGTGGTTGCTATGGTAACTGAAAAAGAATAGATGTAACGAAGAACCATCTTGTGTACTCTGAATGTACAATATTTTAAGGTGGCGAACAAGATATAAGTTGAAGGATAATAATATATATTTGAAGTGCATAACTGTGTTGAGTTATTCTAGATAATGTGTATTGCCTAAACATTTAGAATCAGGGAATATGTAACGTAGCTGACGACAGAATTAACGTTACATTTTGAACAAGAATAGGACAGAGTGAACAAAACTAAATTCGACATTTCCATTGATTTAATTGTTTCATGGCCCCTATACGCTGAAAATTATATTTTTGATGTATGTCTGTCTCTTCGTCAGTCTATTTATCTGTTCATCCTTTGATATGTTCTCTAGATCCCAACTTTTAAGACCTTCATGAGACTATATTGTGGGTTCGAATTTCAGCTCTCTCTTCAAGAACAAGGGAAATATAACGAGATCATCAGAATTCAATTTACTCGAAAAGATCTCCAGTAACTTTCTTTTTTTAAAAAATCACTTTTTTCGTATTGATAATGTAACTGACAGAAACTACAGTATTGAAATTACGTTATTTCTTTTTCATATGTGATCTCTAATACAGATTAATAAACAGCCTAGAATCTTTTCAAGTTTGTTTATGATTTCAGAATTTGGTACTGCTGATGGATATTAATCTAATACAAAAATCCCCTCATGGATAAAAAAAAAAAGAATCCCATTTCACCATTTTAGGCGAGATGGTATTACGCACGATGGGAAATCTCATCTCACCTAAAATGACGTAAATTCTTATTTTGGAGAAATATGTTGCTGATAAGCCGTTAGGCGAGATGAGATTGAAGCAGTTTGAGTATCGAATTAAACTACTGCAGTAGCAAAAAGTATAAAATTAAATATTTTTTTTAATGACAAACTTTAAGAACGCACTATAAAGTAGAAAATAAATACAAAAAAAAAAAAAAAAAAAAAAAAAAAAAAAAAAAAAAACAATATTAGCGTACTTCAACGAAAGCGCTAAAAGGTAGAAAATAATAAAAGCGCTAAAACAGCAGAAAATAATAAAGTGCTTAAAATCACAAAATAAATTGTTACCATTATCTTTAGAAAAAAATGAAATATGCCTCAAGCCAAACAAATTAATATATCATAAAATTACCATCCACGCTAATATTAGGTATTAATTTGTTTGGCTTGGCACAATTTTAAAATTTTGTATGGGTAACGGTAATGCATTATTTTCTGTTTTAAGCAATTTATGATTTTCTAATCTTCAATGCTTTTAATTAAAGTCGGTTAATATATATATTTTTTACATTTTACTACCTCAGAAATGTAATCAACCTTTGAGTGATACTCGCTATATGAACGATAATACCTTACTATCGCAAACCACACGTAATCAATAAAAGTGTACCCACCTCACAGCATAGAAAGTTCTATATTGATGTGGATATCCGCATTTGTCCAGACTTCTATTTTGTATCTAACCATCTATCAGGACAGAATAAATACTTATGTGTTTGATATATACACTATTGTCAACTAATGCAACAAATAGGGGAAAGACGAGTTTATTCTCCATTCTGGAGCGCAGTGGCAATATTTATATCGTATAGAGAAAAACTTTACAAGCGTTTACTGTAATGTCCTGGTCAGGTAATAACAGGGAAGAACCGGATTTTGATCTTCTCTGCAGTCAAGTGCTTTATTTTTTATATTTCTTTCTTTCTGGAACAACTCTCTCTCGTGCGTAGCTCACAAACTTCACGTAGTGGGAGTGAATAGCACAGTGTGTGTGCGCGAGAGGGGTGGGGGTGGGGGGTGTAGACTGACAAGACCGTATGAACTTCCACAAACAAACGTCGTTTGCATCGGAAGGCGCCACTGCATGGGTCTAGAAAGTGGCATTTTACATCTTGCGTCAACTCAGGTCTTCCTGTTTATTTTGAAATTCATGTCTAGATCCGAAAATGATTATACTATTCAAAAAACAAATGTAGGGTTTGTAAAGATATGCAATGAAGAGGAATATATATATTTACAAAATAGACACTTAAAACTGAAAGCTTGTTTCTCACATTTATTTCAGCAATGCTCGGAATGCATATTTCGGATCTATACACAACCAGAATAATGTTGTTTCGGAGCAGACAGAACATGATTAATTCATTAATGTTGTGTGTTGTAAACCTTAAACAGGAAAATATCCCTTTAATAATCATCTTCACTGTATATATATATATATCTTGGATCTTGCTTATGTATTATGAGGAAGCATATTTCAGGGTTTCTACCGGTCAGGGAAGTCAGGGAAGTTCAGGGAAAAAGGTTGGATTGATTACGGTTTGTCTCTATAGGATAAATGTTCTCGTATATAAATATACCGTTATTTATTCCTTATTTATATGTCAACGTCATCCGACACCTGTCATGAAAGTCAGGGAATTTCCTGCCAAAGGTCAGGAAAGTCAGGGAAATAGATTTCTCCAGATCAGTAGAAACTCTGATATAGAAGTCTGTTTTTGTTTGTAGTGTTGTGTAAATATTTATTTGTAAATATTTATTTTCAAATTATTCTGATATTCAGCTCAAGTGTTTCCTTTGGAAAAGGTCAAAATCCTGTATATATATATATAGTTCTTTTTTTTTTTTTTTTTTTTTTTTTTTTTTTTTTTTATTACAATTTAGATTTTGTATAACAAATTGCGATACTTACTTCAATTTGTATGGCAATTTGTAAATTTTGTATCGCATTTTATGTACTATAATGAGTACGGTAATTTATAGATTCATAAAGAAGTCCAATGAATACGAAAGTACTTCACAATTCCATTTATTATGAATGGAATTTTGAATCACTTCCGTATTTATTGGATTTTTGTAAAATTATTATTATTATTATTTATAATTACGCAGCAATACCAATAAAGAATTTTATTAAATTCCAAACAGTTGATCAGTTCATTACAAGCTTAATAAACATGGAATAAAGCATCAAAAATATAACAATTAGAAAAAAATGAATTTGAAACCGTGACATTTTAAACAGTCCTTGCAGATTACAGCAAAATACATGCATTAATTATTGACTTAAATTCCTTGACGAAAATATAGCAGGAGAAAATTATTGACTACGAAAAATATACCAATCTCGTCAATGTATAAATCAGCTGAACTAGTACTCGGTCTCAGACTATATAGAGCTGTTTCTGCCCTACGTGGTTTCTTGTTAAAGAAAAAATATCTCCACTGAACTAACCATATCTAAGCTCCATTCACTCTGCACCGTATATCGGCTAGGTCCAATTAAGTTTGAACGTGTTTTCTCTGCTGCAATGTGCCTTTTCTTAAGGGACATTTCTTTTATTACACACACAGAAACAAGAATAGGATGACCCACTAGCTACAAACCGACAAAGGGAAGGAGAAACAGAGTAGAAAACTGTTTTGTAACCCGAAGTCGAGGCATTTTTTCTTGCAACAACCGACCTTTCAAAGAAAACTTTCTTGAAGTAATAGTAATATTTTTTCAGCGTGCTACTTATTTTAGCTTTCGTGACAATAATGAAAGATGCAAAGATGCATCGCAATTTGCGATACATTTCTCAATTTGCATCGCAAAGTACGATGCGATACCGCTTTAAAAAACGCTTATATATGTATATATATGGTAGTGGTAGAATGCTTTGTTTTTAAAATTATTTCTTTGCTTTGTACCTACAATATGTGTAAGTGCTTTTTTTAAACAATAATAATAATACAAATACACGGTGCCTTCAATGAATTCCGGGATTATCTCCAAATAATATACTTAACGATGCCACAAAAATTTATTACCACGTTAGTTTTCTACATACATCCCTTCCCGTGCCACACACTAGCGGGACCGGTCGTAAAGGCTCGTCCATTGGAATGATATTCAGCAACGCTGTCTTCTTTTATTCGGTGTCAGAATTTCTTAATTTGTTGTCAAGGATCATAATCTTTGAACATTCCCTAAGCTCAAAAATGTCCTAAGAGAGAGTGTTTTTGAAGATGTTGCATCGATTCAAGCGAATGTGACGGTGATACTAAGCAGCATTCCAATAAGGGAGCAGCATTCCAATAAGGGCTTTCCAGGCCTCTGTGACCGGTCCCGTGAGTGTGTGGCACGGAAAGGTATGTAGAAAACGAACGTGGTAATGAATTTCTCTGGCATCGTTAAGTATATTATTTGGAGGTAGTCCCGGAATTTAATTGAACGTACTGTATATGTATATATATACGTTTACTAAATGTATTGTTTCCTCAAAATAATGTGGCTAGTAAAATATCTAATGTGTTGCTTGAATATGCTCGAGTATACTGTTTGTGCTGTAGTTTCATTTGCTATAGCATGTATATGTTTAGAGCAAAGCAAACACATCTAAACTTATTGGCTAGTAGTGGAATATGAATCTTCCATTTATTGACAAACATAAGACTTTTACATTGATAATTAATAAAATTATTTTTAATTTTAACTTCCTGTCTGTTTCGTGGTTTTCTTCTTACGTCATGAAAGTTTTCTGCTATTATTTTATCTTATTTACTTTGAGTTTGTTGTGTTGAAACCACTGTGTTAAATTATTTGTTGAATCCTTAATTTTAAAAATAATTTTCTCTTCTTCATTGGCTAAGTTTTCATTATCAGTAAAAAGTATTATTTTTATTGATGGAGGTAAATCATTAATGAATACTAAGAAAAGAACTGGTCCTAATATTGAGTTTTATATACCAAAAGATATACTATTTCTTTCTGGTACATATGTTCTTCCTATTCCATTTGAACTTGTAGATCGTATCTCAACCTGCTTGTGAGTGATTTTAAATATACATCACATCTCAGCGGCTCGTGAGTGATTTTTAATAGGTACGTGACGTTTGGGCGCGGACATTTGGGCCCCGCCGTTTGGGCACTGGACGTTTGGGCGCGAAGCCATTTGGGCGCCAGACGTTTGGACGCGAGTTAAATTAAAAAGTCATTATGTTCCGCGATGAGTACTAAGTTCGAATCAAGATATCACAAGGTGTCTACTGTAGTGGAAGTCCTTGAATTATTCTGGATTTTGGTTTACATACTAGAAATACTGGAATTTCAAAATTTTAAAAACTGAGTTAACAATTAAATTTTGTAAATTTAAGTTTCAACCAAAGTTAAGTCTGCTTTTTATTTGATAACTTTTCAAGCCAAAGGTAAGTATACCAGACTAGATATGATTGACTGCATTACATACATAATGAGCCTATTCCATTAAAATACTTAAAGCAGGCCTTCTACTGTAGTTATGCAATAAATGTGAATGTCAAACACATTTCTAGTGGCTAAATGACCGTACACTCAACTATTATTTTTCACTTTGAAATCGTTCTTTTTTTCCTTTCGCCACTTTCTATAATGCAGATTAAATGCTTACAATGGGGCGGGAAAAAAAGTGTGTTAAGTTTTGATTTTTATATTGGAATGTTAATTAAAAAAAAGTGATACTAGAAATACGGCATACTGCAGTTCCTAAACTCAATGTCTTAGACACGCTGTATTAACATCTTTCCCTCAACTCGATTAGGATTTAGGATTTTTAGATTTCTGGGCTCTCGGCATCTAAGGCCATTTAGCCCGTCACGTTTGAGGGAGCACACTATCTGGGGAAAGGGAAGGAAGGAAGCGGTCTGGACCTATAAATTAGGTACCACCCCGGCATTTGCCTGGTGTGAATGAGGAAAACCCAGGAAAACCTCATTCAGGGTGACTAGCCTGAAAGAGCGTGTTACACTTTTCCGACCGAGTGCCCCCACCGGGAATCGTACCCGGGAGCGCTCGCACCGAAGGTGAGGGCGTTAGCGACTACGCTACGCGGGGCCATTTCCCTCAACTCGAATGCGCGGAAATCTTTTATTGGTAGTTCTTTATTGGACTTAAGGAAGAGAAGAATTTGGCAAACGTAATACGAAAGAAAGCAAATTTTGATGTTCGTAAGCATGTAATTATTAACTTTTTTTAAAAAAAAATACAAAATTAAATCAATATGTTTTAATTAACATTAAGAAGATTTTTAATAGTTCTTCTGATTCTTTCATTTCCTAACTTTCTTATATAATACAAAAATTCGATCAATATTAGATCAGAAGTACAAGAATCGTGAACAAGCGAAAAATCAATCCATGACGAGGTTAGGCAACATATGCCACAAACGCATTAAACTATTTAATTTAGATGAATAAATAAGATAGAGGTAGAAAATATACAGATAAATGAGGTGAGATAAAGATAGAAGTGTAGGAAATGTATATATCTTGATTCGCGCTTAGTTTTCAGTGCTTAGCTTACTTTATATGTCGTAAATTGTGATTTTTACTATGTACCTCGCGCCCAAACGTCTGGCGCCTAAACGGCTTTGCGCCCAAACGTCCGGCGCCCAAACGGCAGCGCCGAAACGTCCGCGCCCAAATGGTGGCGCCCAAACGTCCTGTCCCGTTTTTAATGTAAGATTTAAACAAATTGTTTACATGGCCTTTAATACCATAATTTTTCATTGTTCTTATAAGCTCTTCATGTGGAACTACATCAAAAGCTTTTGTTAAATCAAGGAATATTCCAGTACATACAAACTTTCGATTTAGTGTTTTTAGTTTGTATTCTAAATAACTGAAAATAGCTGTGTATATGTTTTTTTTCTTTTCGAAAACCATTTTGCGCATCAAATATTATGTTATACTTTTGAAGGTAGTGTGCAACTGATTATTCATTGCTGATTCCATGATAATTGAGAAAACTGAAAATTGTGAAACTGATCTATAATTACCAATGTCTTATCTCTGTCTTATTTTAAAAGGGGGGGGGTATATATTGCTTGCTTTATACTTAATGAGAAGGAAAGATTTATCAAAAACATAGTGGTTTTATAATATATTTACAATTTGTTTTCACAATAGTTGGAGAAACTTCATTTAGACCTGAAGACCATTTGATTTTTAATTTCTCAATAATTCTTTGCCGATCATTAACTGATACAGGTTTCAGAAACATCATTGTTGCATACTTAAGTAGTTTGGCATTTTGTATCTATGGCAGCTTTATGTTAGTTGATTACGTCAACGAAACAGTTGTTGAAAATAGTAGGTATTTGTTCAGGATCATTTATTCTGTCAAATAGAATATAAAATAATGTATTTTCTTTTATACTATTTTCTAAATTCATTTCCTTCTTGATTCTCCCCACACAGCTGAGGATTGTTGTTGATATATTTAATGAAATTTTCATTACATCTTGGTTTGGTTATTTTTATCACCTTTCGATGGATTCGTTTGTTTCCTTAAAAAGTGTTTTTTCCTTAAAACTGAATACGGAAAATGGGATGCGTCTTATAACCGCCAAATACTATACATTAGTTTAAAATTCTTCTCTCCCAGCTTCCCAAATTGATTGACTGATTGAAATTTAACGTCTTGTTTCAGCAGCAAGGGTACATGGGACGGGACATACTGCTTAAACTGAGATCCAAACCATTACTGAAGTTTATATCCAAGGAAAGTACCTACAATTGAGATGGATCCCAGGACCACGCTGTCATAAAGCATGTACATCATCCACTTGTCCACGAAGAGGCCCTCAATTTTACAAAATGAGTTTGTCTAGAATTGACATCCACGACGTTACAAGCAATTGAGCTATCTATGGAAATCTTTAAGGCAAGTTTAGATTACAAAGATACTAGACTCGCGAAAACGAAATGAATATTCTGATAAAGTAATTGATATAATTTGTTCGTCACGACCTTTTATATTAATTACTAGCAGCATTGTATTTAAAGTGTGATGCGTCAGATTTATTCTAGTATGGGTAATTTGGTTTTCATACAATAAAATCTTAAGCAATAACAATATCTCACCAAAGCACTTATTGTCAATGATAATGTTATTTCTTAACCCTAAACTACGCAAGGTATTTTCCTCCTTAATGTACGCAAGGTGAACCTCTGAGGCTCATGGTAATTTTTATAATTATTTCAGTATATATTTTCACTTTTTAAATAATATTATCTTCTTTTCTTCGTAATCTTTGTATTTCAGTACATTTTATAAATATATTTTCACTCTATACATTACAACACACCTTCTAATGTATTACTCTATTTGAGAAACCTTTACATATGTGACAGAATACTATAAATATACCACATTGACTTGATCCCTAGTCTTCGGTTGCAAGCGCTGCTATCGGCTGAAGGAATTCCACTCGCTTTCTCTCGCTTAGCAACAGCTGAACCCTTATTAGCTCAACGCGTGGGTGTGTGAAGGTGTGAGCTTTAGTTCGTATTTTTGCCACGGATCAAGACATTTTGGCAGCACAATAGAATAATGTTAGTCTTGATCATTGTATCAAGGTTACACGTTTCAAATTTGGAGTGACGCACACTTGATAGTAACCCTACGCAAGTTTTCTTTTGAGAAACATAGGAAACAAGCACGAATTGTCTTGTGAAACCAAAGATTGAAGATATATTGCTCGAGATACAGGTGGTCCATATAAGCGACTCCATAATATCTTTGTACTCGAATGATTGCTTTTTTACTTGTGCATCCCCAATAAGCAGCCCAACGAAGGCTTTTATTTCAGAACAGTCACATGGCTTCCAAAGAACTGGAGGACCTTTCGAAGCACAAACTTTCTCAGCTATAGCATTTGTATATTTCATTATTATATTTACGACATCGTCTAAAATGTACAGTTCAAAAGAATCAGTCAGAGTTTCTACAACTTGCAAAGGGGACAATTACTTTATTCATTTGTGATTTTATAATACAGTATTAGATTTAGGGACTCTTTCTTGCAATGGAGGTTCGTTACTCCATACACTACCGTCTTTTCCAAAGAAAGCATTACCCAATTTAGATAGTTCAGGACTTTCGTCGTCATTGTCACTTTCGTCACTGTCGAGGCCTACTTCGTCGGGCTCTTCACTTTATACACTAATGTGATCCATTCATTATCGGCCGGTTGCACAATGTTCGCTTAACTCCTGGTTAAGCGAAGCCGAACTTATTCGGAGAGCAGAATGAACCGTAGTCTGTGCAAAATCAGTTTTCCAAGTGCGGCTTTGTTAAGCAGGAGTTTCTATGGATCTGGCAATATTTCAGCGAAACTTTTGACATTTCGATTTTCTTTTTTCAGCGTTTGTGTCTTATGATTGGTTCAGGGAATGGTCTCTGATTGGTGTTCGTATGCGGCGGAAGGGAATTTTTATGGAGGTGCAAGGAAATGGAAAACTATCTTGGATAAGTATGAATACTGAAAGTAGGAAAAGAACTGCAAACTTTCCGCTGTCTGAAGTAGAACTGCTATTAGACATTGCTATCAAATATAAGAACATTTAAAAAAATAAGCGGATCAACGCTGTGTCGTGAAGCACATGGAACAAAATAGCTATAGAATTTAACAGCAGTGTTGGCTGTGTTTCACGGAAGCCCAAAATTCTCAGAAAAAATACGAGAACTTAAAAAAGGAGCTGCGGAAGAAGGCAGCCCACGAAAAACTGTCGATGTTAAAAAGAGGAGGAGGTCCAAGTGTAAAAACTGAGCACTTCAGCACTTATCATCTAACTCAAGGAAATTGGTTCTTTCCACGTATGTTGGAGGTCGATGAATTCTGTGATTGTCTATAATTTCCATTAGTTGAAGAATTTCATAATTGTCATCATCACTGGATGAATCCGACATTTTCAACAAATTTTCTAATCGTATCTTTCTTCCTTTCAAAACCATCAACAGTATAAGTAAGGTGGCATCTCTAATCCTACCCAGCATTCAAGCAGAATTTTTTAAACAACAAAGCATCGAATGCTCAAGAAAACCCCGCTTAAGAAGTTGAGCGATAGTTCATCTGTCGCCTAGATTTAAGCGGCTTTTAGCTCCGCTTTGCATAAAGTTAACATTGTGCAACATAAAATTTACCATAAGCTGAGCTTAAGCTTTTAAGCGGACATTGTGCAACCGGCCGTATATGTTTCAATACAGTCACTATCACCGTCAGAATTCACATGTCCTAGCAAGGTAGCACATATATCTTCATCAGTTTCTGTCGAGCCATCTTATACACTAATACTATATCACTACAATACACGACAGAGATTTATGCACAGAATACTTCGTCAGTACATCAGTATGTTCCGCATCCACAGTATATCAGTAAACTGGAACAATTCATTTGCGGGAATATGTTATTACTAAGAGAACAACACGCAAATCGTGTACAACTAATAATAACTAGACACGAATAGTAAAGTAGATACAGTCTAGATATAAAAGACTCAATAGTAAAAAAATAATATATAAAATAAAACTTCTATAAGCAAGCTTCGTATACACTGAATATATTTGACGTCCGTTTACAATGTTGTAAGTTAATGTATGTAGTACGATGTTAGGACTTATTTCATCTTCAGTATATAAACTCATATCAAATACATTGCAAATGTACTCCATAAAGGAATGAAATACCACATAGTATTAGAATAATTCTTTGTGCCTCTGAGGCACACCTTGCGTCAATTGAGGACCTAAATCTAATCAAATTTTACGTCACACAAGCCGCGCAACAGACTTGAAAGGCTTAAATATGATGTGTAAAACCAGTGTCTCGAGGAATACAAGAAGTCTCATTTCAATTGACATAAATATTTTTAGTATGTAAGAGAATATACATCCCATTGAGCCTTCCAGGCACACCTTGCGTAGTCAAAAAAAGGCAACATTGTTCTCCAAACGTTTGACGACGTAGAATTCACCTGACTGATTGCCCGAGAACAATTATACTCATCACAACACCAGGAAAGCTTCAGTTATTATTTCAAGACAATAGTTGTTTTTAAGTATAAGAATTTGATCTATATTTGTGTTATGTCAGGTATGTAACGCAAAGTGTATATAATTATTTCGTAGTTGCTGAATGCAAAATTATGTGATGAAAATTATTTCCTTACGAAGTTGTACTGTGTGGACACATTTATGATCCTAATTCCGTATTTGTTTGTTCACGACACGTGCGGAGTGTGTCGATTGGGTTCAGGCTAGACACTTCAGCAATAGTTCGGGTATAAAGCCTTATGCTAAATCAAAGATCGCGTACGGAAGTACACAGTGATAGGCAGAAGCCATCTAAAGTCATAGAACAATTACTAGAAGTAACAAATAGTGCATTCCCGCCAGAGGACAATTAATCAAACCCCGACTTGACTCACGTTCAATTCGTATAGGTTCAACGAAAAACCTGATGATTTGACAATTCTAATCTCGGTGAGTAGAACTGTGGATACTTTACTAGTTGACCGAAACAAGAAGACTTTTTAAATTATGTACAGTAGGATTCAGATTGAGGATTCGTGCTGATTTCAACCTTGGAGACAGTTGCATTGAAGCTGACAAGTCAGTGGTTACATTTGTCCACATGGAATATTGATCATACTTGAGAAACACATATTCCATATTTCATTTCCATTATACATCGTTGTTTCGTGAAGTTTGTGTTCCGTTACTGAAGTCTAATGTTTAAAGTATTCGTCCGGCAACAAAACCTTTCTTTTCCGTGATACAACCCCTCATTTATGAATAAGCTACATTCCCTTGCTCGTATCATCGAAGAAAGACGGCAGTAGTTTGTTAATTTCGGCAATATATCATTCATTGCCTTCATCAGACACTTTATAAAAGTACAATCTAAGGCGAAAGCTTACGTATTGCAGAAAATTAGGAGAGGTCATTGCTAACAACTAATAGGATCCTTCCTTTCAGTTTATAGTTCGAAATTTTTAGTTAGGTACCAGCTTCAATTTTTAATTAGACACACTTGCGTTATCTTATCCTCATATCTTATACTACAGTGCATGTTAATATCCTTTCGTTTTCTTTCTTCTCTGTCCTACCCATTGAAGGAAAATGAGAACAAAAGGATACAATATGCACTGTAGTATAAGGTACTAGCAAAATACTCGTTCTTCGTACGGAAAGAATACTTTAATTTTGGACATAAAGGGCTGAGTGTGGATTTCGGCGGCATCGGAAGTGTTACTGTTCATCTTTGCAATCCTGAAAACTATGTATTTGACACTAATATCGGTCATTTTCGATCATTTTTAAATATCTTCCCCCTCCCCTAAGTTGCACCGTCAAAGTGAAATTATAAAATCCATTCCAGATGTGAACCTCATCTGTATTAAAAATTTGCTCGAGATCAGTGATTCAAGAGTTACTAAGTCGCAAACATAATCACTTTAATTTTTATATATGAGTGATTCCATTTCAAATCGTCCAGGGTGGTCCACACGACTATCTCAGATTTAACTTATTTTTTAAAATAAGAAACTACATACAAAATTATTAGACCCATATTTTTTCTTTTTGCTGAAAAAAATTTTTTCTTCGATATACAGCCTTCCAAAATGGCCGCCCTCCTCTCGGATTGCTCAAAAAATTGAAAAACATGTCAAATTAAAAATTTATTGTAGAGAAACCAGTGTACTTAGTAACATAATCGCAATAGCAGGAAGAGTATAAAGTTGTATGTTTCGTTGGAGAGTAAAAATTCGTCTATTGGTCCAATAGGAATCGCGCAATTCACTCGCAATGTTGCCAACTTTGATGCAATTTTTGCTAACTTCAAACATTTTTTTTTCTGTCCTCACGAGCAATATCAACCATCTGCTTGTAGCATCGAAATCTACTGCATAAGGTCTCTTGAAAATGTAAAGGACTTACGTTTCTGATTATTACATCCCACGTTATAGCATGATGAAAAGCTGAAAATTTCATTAAGACGCCATGTTTGGACGCCATTTTCTCAAAAACCCCACCTTTTAAAAATCTGAATTTTTTACATGTATTGGAAAAGTACCTAAGTATTTAATATCCGTTAACCGTTCATGCGGCTGAAGCCCCTAACATTCGCAATTAATTATTGAAATTTCGATTTTTGTACTTGCAATGTAAATATTTCCTATGGGCATTTAGGTCCTATACACAAGGCGATTTGAAAGGGAGTATGAAAATTTTGAGAGATGAATCCTGACATCAAATCCAGTAAAAAAGTTCCTATAAACATGAGTCGAATTCCGCTTCGTTTTCGAGTTACAGGGTTTCCAACTCGGGACCAAAAATCGGCTCGCGACAATGGAAAATAAAATATATATTTCGCGTTAAATCAGAAACTGCGTGCTAAAGTTATGATGAAGTTCAGAAAGTTGATTTGTATCAATATGAAAATTTTTACGTGCGTTGCAATTCGGTTGGCAGTGTTGCCAACTTGGTAGAACTTTTATTTCTTTCCAAATGACACTACGTGGATTTTATTTGATATCTGGTATTCATTAATGATTGCAAACATCACATGAAGGACAATTTTCCCCACATCACCACAGTTTTCAAAAACTTACATGTATTTCATTAAAAGGTTTATCTCATGCGTTATTGATAGTTTGTGTGATTCGGTGTCGTGAACATCGTCCTAGTGTTCTCTGGAACCATGAAAATTGTTTACACTGGTAGTATGACATTCTAGTGCACTAGTTAAGTGTTTGTGTGAATAACAATGGGGAAGTCCTATTAGAGTAAGGACCGTATTAAATGTGTTGTTTATGCTAAAAGCCGTAAGAGAATTGTGCACAGAAAGAATTCTAGAGAAAAAAATTATCTTGCGGTAAAATATATGGATTGCGTACAGCGTGTCAGCCCAAACGTACTATTAGGGGAGGATGATTATTTGTGTCCTGTACACAAGGCGATTTGAAAGCCAGTATGAAAAATTTTGAGAGGTGAATCCTTCACCGTAGTCTAGGTTTCACCGATAACGGCCGTTTTAATGGGGACACTTTCTTGTTTAGCATGTTAACTGTCTGGTTAATGGTTTCAAAATCTACATTCAGAGGAACAAATTCTTTATCTTGCTGGTGCATAATTTTATATTTACATCTCTTTCGTGGTCACCAATATCTCACACACATTCACGTTGTTCACGGTAAATACTCAAAGCACCCTTTACACAAATAATCATCCTCTCCTAATGCTACGTTTTGGCAGACGCGCTGTACGCAATACATATATTTTACCACAAAATAAAATGTTTGTCAAGAATTCTTTCTGTACACAATTATCTTATGCCTTTTAGAATCGGCAACACATTTAATACGGTCCTTACTGTAATAGGACTTCCTCATTGTTATTCACACGAACACTGAAACTAGTGCACTACAATGTCATGTTACCAGTGTAAACAATTTTCATGGTTCCAGAGAACACTAGGACGATGTTCACGACACCAAACCTCGTAATAAACTGTTTCGTGGTTTCAGCAGAACTTCTTGAACAAGTTCGAACTTGATGCGTGGAGTTATGAGAGGTTTTGCAATAATAAAGAATATTTTTTCTTCTTTTTCTTATTATTATTATGATTATTACAACTTACACAGACATAGTTTTTATTCGACATTTTGGTTTTACTAATGATGACAAACATCGAGTGAAATTCACACTTAATTTTGCAAACTATCAATAACGCACGAGATGAACCTTTTAATGAAATCCATGTAAGTTTTCGAAAACTGTGGTGATGTGGGGAAAATTGTGCTTTATGTGATGTTTGAAATCATTAATGAATACCAAATATCAAATAAAAACCACGTAGTGTCATTTGGAAAGAAATAAAAGTTCTACCAAGTTGGCAACACTGCCAACCGAATTGCAACGCACGTAAAAATTTTCATATTGATACAAATCAACTTTCTGAACTTCATCATAACTTTAGCACGCAGTTTCTGATTTAACGCGAAATATATATTTTATTTTCCATTGTCGCGAGCCGATTTTTGGTCCCGAGTTGGAAACCCTGTAACTCGAAAACTAAGCGGAATTCGACTCATGTTTATAGGAACTTTTTTACTGGATTTGATGTCAGGATTCATCTCTCAAAATTTTCATACTCCCTTTCAAATCGCCTTGTGTATAGGACCTAAATGCCCATAGGAAATATTTACATTGCAAGTACAAAAATCGAAATTTCAATAATTAATTGCGAATGTTAGGGGCTTCAGCCGCATGAACGGTTAACGGATATTAAATACTTAGGTACTTTTCCAATACATGTAAAAAATTCAGATTTTTAAAAGGTGGGGTTTTTGAGAAAATGGCGTCCAAACATGGCGTCTTAATGAAATTTTCAGCTTTTCATCATGCTATAACGTGGGATGTAATAATCAGAAATGTAAGTCCTTTACATTTTCAAGAGACCTTATGCAGTAGATTTCGATGCTACAAGCAGATGGTTGATATTGCTCATGAAGACAGAAAAAAAAATGTTTGAAGTTAGCAAAATTTTCATCAAAGTTGGCAACATTGCGAGTGAATTGCGCGATTCCTATTGAACCAATAGACGAATTTTTACCCTCCAACGAAACATACAACTTTATACTCTTCCTGCTATTGCGATTATGTTACTAAGTACATTAGTTTCTCTACAACAAAACTTTTAATTTGACATGTTTTTCAATTTTTCGAGCAATCCGAGAGGAGGGCAGCCATTTTGGAAGGCTGTATATCGAAGGAAAAATTTTTTTCAGCAAAAATAAAAAATATGGGTCTAATAATATTGCATGTAGATCCCATATACAAAAAATAAATGAAATCTGAGACTATGATGGGGACCAATTGTGGTTTGCCTGGACGATTTGAAATGGAATTGGTCATATATAAATAAAAAAGACGTGTGCCTAATTAAAACTGACTTTTTTTTAAAGTGAATGTTTGAACGTAATTAACGCTTTGCGAACCTTTTTAATTTTTTTCCGAGTTCGTGTGAACAGATCTGCATTAATTTGCTAAATTACAGCGTCTGGCATTCAGTTTCTTAAAGACTCCACTTCCAAATTACACGTTCGTACCATGCTGTCGCAAGAAGCTTGTCAAGCGTGACTCGACATCAGACTGGAATAAACATCCTAAATGTCGAGTTCCGCTCGACAATTGCAGCTAACTAAATGTTTAGAACCGTAAAACTGAAAGGAAAAATCTTATTGGTTGCTAGAAGGTTGGTGCCTAGTCTTATTTTTTAAAATATCTACGCTGTGGCCATACATTTTACTTTTATCAAATGTTCGATAAAGGCTTCTATCCCAGATCCCGCCAGGTAGGCTTCGTAGTAGGAAATGCCGTGTGCGTCTGTTTTTAGGGGTTATCTCGTTTCTTCCACTTTCATCTTTACACCATTATTACCTACCTCATTCTTAGCGTCTCCTTTACCCTCGGTGCATAATCGTGGGACGTTAAACTGAAAAAAAAAGCCAAGCACTGCGATCGGTGCCTGACCGTTGCTAACGTAGACATTTGACATGTTTCATACCGCAGGTATTTCTATTAGTTTGATAACCATCTATATGTGTAACGGAAGCTGGAAAAAAGGAGTAAAATATTCTGTATTGATAACCGTATAAGCACTGGCCATAGTCTTAGAGGAAGCAGGTAGTTCTTCCCACGGAGCGTCCACAAGTGGTAACATATTCCCACCGTCTTCACATGGATACACTAAGTACGAAAGAAAATGAAATGAAATGAAATCTTTGAGTTTTACGTCCCACGGTTATGCCGGTTAGGCTAAAGGAGACGGTGATTATGAGAAATGAATGAAATGGTGGAATGAAGAAAGTGGGAGGAAACGGAAGAACCCCGAGAAAACCCACGCACTCGGTGACTAAGTACGAAAGAGCAGCAAGATCGTAAAGTTTCCATTTTTATTCTAATAAAGGTGCTGGCAACCACAGTTATAATTTGGATTCTTACTATTCGTTATCACCTTAACAATGGGTAGTTATTTGTACCTTTGCGTTTGTTAAAGGATTGGGTTCTTTACAGAATCCGCATTTCTTGTAGCGAAACGTCTACTGCGGCGAAAACTCGGGGATCTGAGGCCTGTCCCTAGTAAATTGAGTATCATATCTTTGGTGGTGTGGTTGGTTGCAGGGGTTATTAATAAGTTTTTCTTTCCTCTTTTCTTTAAATAATAAAATAAAATATATCAGCATATTGTTTAGAAGGAAGGATTGTTATGAGTAAAAAGATAAATAAATAAATAGTTTTCGCATGGTGTACTAGATTTTTTTCTTAACTGTATATACGCTATATGGATTAATGTTAATGAATGAATTATTTTATTATCATCATTATTTATCATAAATAATACTTGTTATTCGCTTAGTGTATTTTATCTATATAGCACACAGCTTAAGAAATTTGTTTTTGTTTTATTTTATGCTTTGAGAAAATGGTTTTCCCAACAGTTTTACATTTAGCAATGAAGACCTTGAAAATTCATCTTCATTTTGTATCGATAAGTAAGCTGAGATTCTTTTTGTTCTTTGTTTTAGTTCGCTAAGTGAATATATTTTGTAGAAGAAATGACAGATCTTGATATCTTTCACACTGATGATGTGTACATAAAACGTGAATTTGTAACAGAATCAGAAAATGAGGAGCTTGGACAACAAAACGATGATACCAGGTTTACGGGAGATGAAGACACAACTCCAAAGCCACAGGAAACAGGTAAATGGGGGAAGGAAGCATTTACTATTAATGTAACTTTTAGCGTAAACATGAGAGCGCTTCAAGGCCAAGTCTAATTGCATAGAATAAAAGGAAATTGTCTGAAAGTTATATAAAATATACGAAACTGTCTAAGAAATGACGTGACGGCAGTTATCAATATTTTAGCTGTAAATTTAGTTCAACAATATAATTAATCTGTAAATTTAATTCATATAATTAAATTATGCAAATATGATATCAGCTAATTTCAGGTTATAGAACTGATATTCAGTTCCTGGAGGAGGGAATGAATTATATCACTACAACTACAGTCTTTTTATGCAATCATCAGAATAGCAGATATGAAGAGAAGGTACTACTAGGTAGGAGCACAGTGGCTATGTGGTAGAGCGCTCACCTCTAGCGAAAGGAGTCTATGGTTCGATCCCAGGCCATGCAAGTTTGTGGTCGAGGGTTCTCTCGAGATTTTCCCGTTTTCTCCTTACATTCCCATTCCAGCAAGTACTTCATAGTCTTTGACTTCCATTAATTTGTGATCTTTAGCGTAAAAAAATCATAGTGTGGGACGTTAAACTAGAAGCTTCTGGATGACAGAAGCTTAATTTCTTTTGTGTGTCTGAAAACAAAACAGTTGTGTTACCATATTTTTTTATTTGCTGGGAACTAACACTATGTCCATTAAAAATAAAGGAGAACTAAGTAAATAGGTCCTGATTACTGCGGTTAATGTTTGAGTAATCTTGTATGTGCTTGGAATAATGGCATTTGAATTGAGTGAGGTTACGAACTATCAACGCGTTTTGAGGAAATAATCGCTTACCTAACTGGGTTTTACTAAAATTCCTCGAAATACCTACCGTATCCTTTTTCCGTTAAGTTGGAATCTTCTAATAGAAAGTTTGTTTGTGTGTTTGTCTGTCTGTGTGCAGCCTGGGGACCAGACGAGGGACCAAGAGTTACCAAATTTCGGTCACGGGTACATTAGTCTAGGCACCAGATTAAGACGAAGCGCTTTTTTTCAAATTTCGAACCAGGAGTGCCTCAGGTGGGGAGGCGTTTACCTGGACCGGCCTGGGGATCAGACAAGTTGATCGAGAGTTACCAAATTTTGGTCCTTGGTCCAGGCCCCAGACCAAGGCGAAGCGTTTTTGTCAAAATCGAACCAGGGGGACGTTTACCGGGACATGTAAAAATGGTAAGAAATGACCAACATTAGTGTCTAATTTATAGTTTTCTCGGTCGCTGAGATCTATGGTGAAGCTGCAATCACATTAACTTCCAAATTCACCCTATTCGGCTGCGGGCCGGGGTTCAGCGGAGGTGGGGGTGGATACCGAGACATGTAAAAGTAATCCAAAATGATCGATATTAGTGTCAAATCCATAGTTTTCGCGATCGCTGAGATCAACGGTGATACTTCCATTAGGAATGACTTGCAAATTCAGCTACCATTGCAAGAGGACCAGGGGTCAGCGAAGGGGGGGGGGGGATACCAAGACATGTAAAAATAGCCTAAAATGGCCGATATTAGTGTCGAATCCATAGTTTTCGCGGTCGCTGAAATAAATGGTGATACTCCCACAGGCGTTGACTTCCAGATACAGCTCCCATGCGAAGAATTGGTATATTCAGCTAGTGTATAAATATGAAAAAGACCTGTGATCCGCTTTAAAAAAATCTAAATGGTTGTAAAGGAAATGGTCTTTGCTACACTTCCCAATACTTTCTACAGCCTTCTTGTAAATAACTCAGTAACAAATTATATAAAATGTTCGGAAAGCAGGCGAGTTAATACTTCTGGAATGTTATTAAATGTCTAAGACTTTCCATCTAGTAGAGAAATTTGACTGCCCGATAATTATGACGTCATACACTATACATTAAAATTTTTTGTCCTATAAGAGTTGCAAGAACGTCGTAGGAAGTAAGCTCGACAAATAAACGCAAGTTTCCAGTAAATTAACTGAGTGAATTTGAGTAAGATCAGTGATGGCCGACTTCCAAGCACCGCAAGCCATAACAAAATAAGAACCGAACTTCAGCCACTTTTCACTTTTCCCATCCCCCCTTCTCACTGAGGCCAGGGATGTTGAATATGCGTAAGATATATATTGTCTAATTTTTTGTTGTCCGTATCCTGCTTCTTGTTTCAATGTCACAAACATTTGAGGGTGACTATAAAACTTGCAATTTTTTAAAAATCAATCTCCCGATATCCCATATCTTGCAGAATAGACTTGGTAACCAAAAGGTTAAGAAAATATTTTCACATGTAATAATCAACTGTTGATTCAGGTATATTATTGTGGCATCTATACACTTCCTGTGCATGAAGGTAATATATATATATATATATATATATATATATATATATATTCGCGAGCTGGATGAAACATACTCGTGGACTGCCATTTAGCTATCACTGCTTAAGAAAATAACACACCTAATAAATAGGTGAAATAGGTGATGATGATATTTAAAATTTTTACAATGCTTAAAATCAGACATCTTGGTTTTCTAAATTTAAATATAATGTGAAAGTAGGATAAATTTAAATGAAATGTACACAGAATAGAGATACAACATATCATAACGGAAAATGAACAATAAAGCATGTAAAAGGTAATCAAAAAAATAAATAACAAGATTAACAGGGCCCAATAGTTAGGATTTGTAGTGACAGAGATCTGGGCCGCTACAAATTCGAATAGCAAAGATGAGCGACTAGACCGACAATCGAACTTGAGTCTTCGGCTTATCGTGTCAGTGCGTCAACCTCCATGATTCCTGACCAACTACGCAATTTTACTCGAGATCGCTACTGAGCTATTCACATTACATGGACTGTACCACAACTCCTGTTATTCTTGAACAACACAGGGTCTGTATTATGGAACACCTATTGCATTTCAATTAAATATTAAATATAACATGCCCGTATAATAGTCCAGTCAATTTAAGCTAAAAAGGGGATCAACCTAGAACAAATTGCAACAGAAATTGTTTTTGTGGTATCGAGCTCTATGAAGTGTCCTGACTAACATATCAAAAGTCTACCAGGCAAAATCCGTCATTTTCGGCTGCCATCTTGGATATTGCCGTAAACAGTTATAATATACTTTTCTCCCAATATCCTCCCAAGGAATCGAGCTAGAAACTTCGGTTTGTGCCAAATTAAAGCTAATGAACAGTATACTCAAGGAAGCGTAGAAAACCATTTATGTAGTGCAGTTTTATTTAAATACGGAGCTGAAATTTTGAAAATGATGTTGCACATATGCCGTTTTCAACATATTAACATTGGCAAATACAAATAAAATGGAAAGGAAAGTTAACAGTGAAGATTTGAAATGTTTAATAAAATATAACTACAAAGTTCGTGTAACTATCCATTTTGATTACGGTAATGAAAAAAAAAAGCATTGTTAAAAAGTTCTAACATATTATTAAAAATTCTTTTTATTAAAACATAATTTTTCCCTGATTTAAACAAATACAGGAGCAGTAATTTTACATAAAATGTTATACAATATGCATGCAAAAATGTATTGTATAGTCCACAGCACAACAAAGAAAAATTATTAACCAGATTAAAAAAGGAAATAACCAGTAATCAATACAAAGCAAGACATTTTCACAACCTTCATTACCGATACAGGTCATGATTTTTGGCACATCTTTTTCATTCTAGTTAATACTCTCCCTGACTACTTCATTATTATAATCTCCATCAGATACTACATTTTCAATGATACAGTTTGTACATGATTTCCCCTTTACATTCTTTGCACGCTACAGAACATTCGACATGTTTACGACATGAACATCGTGTCGACGAACAGTAAATTCTACAACTACAGCGAATAACAGAAAGGATGGCGTCTGGTGCTGGTTACATATGTATGAGAACCGAAAGATATTGACTACTTTGTATTCGCCAGGCCCAGTCTTTCGGTGCCAAAACTGAGCTTTTTGAGCCATCTTATACTTGGAAATAGACTCTAAGACTGTGAAATTCGCTGAATCAGATGTTGGTGTGGTTATTGAGGATGTGCGGAAAACATATTTCTTGCAATTTTAGAGAAAGATCGCTTTTATCGCAGTGTATCTAATGAATCTGAGATCGTGCCATCATAAACCAGACTTTTCTCTCCAGCTGAAACTATACTTTGCACATTAGATGTAGTGCTGTTGAAAATTTTAGCGTAACATACTAGCTCGGGATGCTGTTTCAACAGCTTTATTGTATTGCCTTTCCCGACGTAGAACAGTTGCGACGTTGTGTCACAATCTAACAAAGCATGCATAAATGGGAGATTCGAACACAAACTTTCTCCAAGGATTATTTTTACTGTTTTGATATCCTGTACCTGATGTTTATGCGTGTTGGACTTTGAATCTGGATGTAAAAGCACAGTATGGTTATGACATTTGACTTTCTTTTGACCAAATTCTCTCAGTGTTTCTGGAAGGTATTCGGGACACTTATCAAGAGATATTTCTTCTGTTGATGGGTATGCCGTAACATCTTTTAGAGTTGATCTATGTCATTTCTTATTAGCTTTGCAGCTGTGACAATAATCCTCATCTTCTCTGAAACTGGGTTATCTTCTTATGGGGTATTGTAATGCTCTTGAAGGATGGAAGATGAATGTTGCAACATTTGCTTTTCCCAACAGATCTGTAATAATGATTTCTTCACCATAATGATCTATAACGAGCTGGTTCATATATTTCTTTGAATATGGTTCATCTTCAAGTTGTTCTTGTTCCAGATACTTTTTCATTATTTTGACTAGATCAGAGACAGTAATTTGTTCATCATTTTCTCTTAAATATCGCATAGCATTCAAAAATGCTTGCTTTCTTACTTCCCAGGGAGGTCTTTCAGTCTTCTAGTGTTTCTGACATGATTCTTGTCTTTCCTTCATATAACGCTACCCAGTCCGAATATTAACATTACACTGCTGATGATATACTGCATCCGCAGCCGGTAAATCTTCTGTAAATGCCAACTTACCCTTCACAGTACGGCTCCAGTGATCGTTTCTTTCCTTATATTCACTTCTGTTCCGCACTATACATTTTAAAATCAAAATATAAAAATAGGTTGCTGTAGAAATACGGTAGTTTTGGTAAATTTTATAAATTTGAGTGGTTGTATGAGCCTTATTTTTTTAACAAGGCACTTTTGAAAGGTGTAAATATTTATCTGCATTCAATTTTCTCTATTTTGATAGTATATTTGTGAAATTTGGTCTTGTAGATGCTGAGTTATAAGAAGTTTTGTGTTCAAACATCAATATCCAAGATGGCGGCCAAAAATGGCGGATTTTGCCTGGTCAGATTTTGATAGACATTTGATTTGTTATTTAGCGTACTTGATAGAAACTGAAACAGCAAAAATCATTTCTGTTGCAATTTGTTCTAGGTCATTCGGTATTTTGACTGGACTATAACTATTCTGGGCGTACACTTAAAAGTCTATTAAGAATATTTAAAAAGAAAGACGAGTCAGAGTACATAGGATTAAATAATTCCATCAATAGAAAAAGGAAGTAATAAAATAGACATCCATCTAAGAATTGGACCTTTCTTTTTCTTCAGAAAATAGGTAGAAAATTAGTTTTTGTAACATGCTGTTATTTTTATTTTTTTTATTATTATTATTTTTTTTTTAGAAAACAAGGATTTTAGAAAAACAAAAATTGATCAAAAGATTGCTATGTTGACCAATAATTAGTTTTTGGATCAGGGGCCACAAAATTTTTGAACGACCCCTAAATCGAGTTTTGGTATTTTCTACGGAATAAGTACATCATATTGAGTTAACTAATAGTTTGGGTTTGGCTACACTATATGTAGTTCTCGAGATATAAGCTCTACAATAAAATTTTTGATTGAAATATATTGGATCTTTTAATCCAAAGCAAGATTGTAAAATGACAGTCCCTATACTGATCTTCATTAAAATTTCTTTTCAAGTAAGAAGTACATTTGTTAGAAACAGAATCAAAGTTGTACTCACCGTATTACGACGAAATAATGCTTAATTGTAAACCGGTCTTCCTTATTCTCATTTTAGTTAAAATCGGGCAAAATTATTATTTACATTTAAAAAATATTTATTAGTGTGTTTGTTACCTTGTCTAACGAAATTAGTTAATCATAATAAACGTTTCGCTTTGTTCATGTCTAGATGATGATGATGATGGAGAAGCTCCCGAAATAGAATTCAAGGATGTCGGAGTTAAAGTGGAAATTGTTGAGAACTCAGAAGAAGAAGACTTTTCTCCTGAAAGTAAAAATCCATTGCAGTTCGAAGGACTTACTTTCGTAGACATCGACAGGCTAAGGTATTGGAGTTAATATTTGTGACAAAATGTAGAGAGCAAATCATAACAGAATATATATATATATAAGTTCTCTGCTTAAACTTTTTGGCATCTAATTGTTGATTGACTCCTTCAATCATCAATTTGGAGAGTTTTAAAAAAAGGGGTAGTTGGTAAAATGTAAGGAAACTTACTCGTTTATATTTTTAAATAAATATATATTAGGGTGGCAACCAGTTATATGGGAAAATTTCGAAATTTATTTTAACAGTCTCACCCCCTAAATTTATTCCTTTGGTTACTTAAGCATGCGTGCAAAATTTCATGAAAGTATTTTAATATTTAAAGCTCGCTCAAAGCGCTCAAACTTATAGCTACGTTTACATTACCGGTACTTAAGGGTTACTTGCGAAACTTAGCATGTTTTCCCCCAACTCTTTCTCTTTGAGTTGCAGTTTTCACACTTACAATATATAACCTCCGGATGTATTCACAGCGTATTGTATAGTTTGGTTATATGTTTAGAACTGTCATATATAGGGTGCGTGACGAGTATATTACATTGGGCACTTGTGACACCATTTGACTTTCTCATTTTACTTGAGATTTTCTTCTCAAACCTAACATTTATTACAACTATTTGGCATTTGAAAATAAGATACAATGTGAAATACACTTTAGCAATCATGAATACACTTTGAGAAAGTAATTCTATTAAGACCCTGCTCACTATTTTTCTGTTCCTTCCAAAGAAAACTCGCTGAGGGACGCTATCTCTTAGATGAGATTATTTACTAGAAATAAATTTTGGAAAGAATCAACGGAAAATGTGTATGAAACAGGTCCTACTTTCCGAAGGCTGTGTGTTACGAAGAAGCCAAAGTTGTGTCGGCCAACCAACATCATTACACCAGACCTATCTTCAGCACTGGATCGTGCAAAAATCAGCGAAAGAAATGCCACTCATGTTCTAGCTGGTGCGGCGGAAGCTTTGGGCTACCGCTCACGAGAAATCTGTGTTAATATGGAATCTATTAGAAGAGCACGCAGAAGGAACCGCAAGGAAATAATCGATAGTAAAATTTGTTCGTGTTTTCCATTTGGTGATCCACTTACAGTGCATTGGGATGAGAAGTTGTTACGTGCTTTAACTTCTAAGGAATCATTTAATAGCATAGCGATTCTCGTTTCTGGGAATGGTGTTACGAAACTATTAGTAGTGTCTGCTATTCCAAATGGAAGTGGTACCTTCCAGTCGGAAGCTGTTTTTAAATTGCTGGAGGATTGGAACTTAACTATACGTGTGCATTTCATGTGCTTTGATGCAATAGCATATAACACGGGTTCACAAAATGGAGCTTTATACTGTGCTGGAACAGAAAGTGCAGAAGGATCTGAACAGGGTCCCTTGCAGGTATCACATAATGGAACTAATTGTGACGAGAGTGTTCGACATGATTTTCGGTGCTTCAATGGATCCACACATAAAACTTTTTCAACGTTTCTCTGAGGCATGGAACTCAATTGACAAGCTGAAGTTCGACACCGGAATCCAGGACGAATTTGGCTCAGAGGTTTTGACCCCAGTAAAGTATGAACTGATATCTTCAAGCAGCAACTGACGCACGATCAACCCAGAGATATTACAGAGAACTTGCTCTCCTATTTCTTGGCGAAGGTCTTCCAGGAGGTGTCACATTCTATGTCCCTGGAGCCTACCATCATGCACGATGGATGACGAAATAAATTTATTGTTTGAAGATAAATCTTTTCCGGTCACAGTTTTACCTTACATCTCGTGAGCTGAACAGGCTTCGAAACTTCGACATATTTGCAGTCGCATGTATTTGAAGACATGGTATTCCTCTCCTCTTGTGCGTTTAGCTCCAAGAAATGACCTGAATCTCTTACATTTCTACAATAATGTTAATGCAAAACTTGAAGAAGCAGCAATGCACAGTTTCTCGAGACATCTGTGGTATTTGAGCGAACCACTCACTGGTCTCAGTTTCTTTTATCCTGAAGTCCACGCAGCAGTGAAGAAAGACATGGTTACAGTGTTATTGAGGGATGGAAGTAAAGGAGAAGAACTCGTGCGCTTAAGATATGAGGAGACCACAAAGATAAAGCCCTTAGTGACTTCGTTTCCAGAAACACCAGAAAGCTGTTTGGATCACTAGAGATATCCAGGGATTCTTTTATTAGAAAACCCTGAAATATGGGAAACGAACTATACTTTCCTTCAGGTTCGAGAGCGTGTGAAAGGTCTACAATATTGTAAATGATCTGGCAGAATGAGGAATTTAATTGATTCAAAACTTCAATGGAAAACTGACCAATCAGGAAGATCAGGTCCAATTTATTCTACAAGTTGTAGAGCACCACAGAAAGAGCACACTTTCCCCACCCCAAGTAAATTCATTCTCAATCAAAGTATTTTTGTTTGTTGTGATGAATATACTTCCGCAAACATAAATACTGAAAAAATATACATTCGTAAAACATAAATAATACTAAAGGATGTTTCCAAACATATTTTTGAATTTCATATCAGACCCTATTTATATGTGAATTTTTACTGGTTTTAAGCGAATTTATTGATGCGTTGAGCGACCACTGAATATTGTGTAATTGCTTCAAAATTTTTGTAGTAAACATTTGAGATAAAAATAAATAAAATTTGACCCTGAGACCATTAAAAATGCAAAAGTGAATTTTCGTTCCCACCCTAATATTTATTAATTTATTTATATAGTGTTTTATTTCTGGTGTTATGCAACGGTACGGCATATCGACGTCTTTTTAACGAGAACGGAGTATTTTCTTTTCTGTCGTGAAAAAGAATTTATGAGAAACTTCGAAAATACCGAATAGTAAATATGTAGTTTTATTAAGAAATCAGGATTTCTATTGTTTTCGTTTTCCTTTTCTTCTTTCTAGAGAAAGAGTTGCGAATCTTTGTTCTTCTTTGAAGTCAGTTAATTGTATTCAGAGACTAGAAATATTTGGGCCCTTTTTTCTCTCTCTCGCTCGCATGTCCTAGAGTCCCCTTGGTTTTATTCCTTTTTCGCACGGTAATGTAAACCATAAAGGCCGACCAGATTTCTGCTGAAAGGACTGACCTACTACAACGAAATAATCTCAACAAATTTGTCTGTCGCTGAAGTTCGACTAAACTGAAAGGCAGTACAAACATTCAGTTTGGACTCCACCTCTGTACGATCTCCGTAGAAGAGTTAGTTCCTATTTTAGTGTATCTATTTAGTTGTTTTTACTTATTATTAGGACGAGGATTAAGTGAAAACATCCCGTAGTTTGTTTTTTCGCAAAGTTTATCCATTAATTTAGTAAAACTTTGTAGAACACTTTGATAGCTGATTGGTATTCAAAAGAACATTATGTGAACAATGTACTGTATGTGTGTTGTTATTGAAATTCAGAATTTGTGAAACTCTTGAAGCGTTTTGAAAACAAACAATAGCAATTTACTTTCGCCCGTTTACAAAAAGAGAGAAAAGTAAGAAACAAATCACTAAAAATATTGATTATCATTACGTTTATTGTAATATAAAATCAAGATGTGGGAATCAGTACGTAAGAGTTTTTAGTTACAAGACTGCATTGATATGTTAATGGACAATATAATTATTATTGTTAATAATAATAATAATAATACCCTGAAATGTATGCAACATTTTAACGATTATGAACCTGAGGTCCAGCGTAACGGCACGTTCATTTTTAGAAATAAAATGCTGTGTGTGTATATATATAGAGTGTTTAATAAGTAATGGTCATAAATTAAACCGTAGATAGTACATGCCAAAACTAACAAAAAAGTCTTAGTAAACATGTGTCCGCAAATGCTTCGTAACGGAGATAGGGGCTGTCGAAAGTGTGGGAAAATGAAGTTTAGAGACGAATATCTCAAAAAGTATGAATCGGACAGAGGGCGGTCCAATGAATGACTATCGAAGTCACACATGCGCTATGCAGAAATGCATGATTGATAACTCTGCAATGCGCGCAAGGGATTCCCCAAAGAAACGGAGGGATTCCCGGAAAATTGTCCAAGGAAAGGGGGCACGAGATGAACATCGAGGGCGAGTCTATCCACCAGTAATTCATACGTCGTGGTACCAGGTCGAAAGCTCGAAAAGATACAAAATGGCGCACAATGTTTACTTGCCGTGCGTGGTTGCATAACCAACAGGAAATGCGAGAGGCAATCGAAGAAAGGTGGTGGTGCATGTTCTGAACTACTTCAGAGCACATTCCTAAGACGAATGCACATGTACAGAGTAGTCCTTTACTGTACCAATACCAAGGTAAAACAAACGATGCGCGAAAATGAATGGAATGGCCGAAAGGAACACTGGTAGAACATGCAAGCCAGCTGGAAATACTGAATCGGGGTTGCAACAGACGTTGAGCTCACCTTGGGTGCATGATGTTACGGGTTCAAATCAACTGAAGTGCCCACTGAATGCAGTGGTTCTGATCTCAGATTTTCCAAATCGTAGGTCCCGTCCTTCGAAGCTCCTAAGCTCGTTTAAAACAACAATAACTCAATCAATCGAGCGCCTGTAGGTTGCTCATTATTTGGTTCATCCCTTGTACGTATACGTAAAGAAAAAAACTGTGCACGCAGTTCTGTCAATCAGCTGGCAAACCAGGAAATATGGAATGGAAGAACACTACATTGTTTCGATTACAGACGTGAATTGGAAACACGTTTGCCTTTCCACGTTTGTTTGTTATGTTGCCTGAAGGGTTCTGCTACAGGTCTACATGCTTTCGTCGTACCGGAGTAGTCGCTTGGGAGAATGATTCAGCGTGTAGAGGTTCATTGTCTTCACTTGTCTTTCTCGCCTACAGTGAATGTAGTAGTTCTGTGTGTTGAAGAGGTGTCAAACGCGCGTGCCTTTACAGTGTTGTGGATGTACTTACTTCATCGTATTGTGGGGAACAGTGCAATAGTTTCAGTAGTGTTGCAAAGCCACGGGGATACTATTGTGCAGTGTTAATTAGTGCTATTAGTGTGTTGCTAAATTATTGTTTACCTTGCCATTGATACAATATACAATAATATTGAGTATGCTGACATGCACTTTATGTACGGCAAAGCAAACGGGAATGCGGTAGAGGCCGTTAAGTTATATCGCGAGACTTTCCCTACGAGACATCAATCAGACCGAAGAACATTCCTCAGAATACATCAGCGGCTACGAGAACATGGGAGCTTTACACATTGTTCCAGGACGGGAAGGCCAAGGACAGTACGTACTCCTGAATTAGAAGAACGCGTACTACAGACAGTGGACGAAAACCCAGGAACGAGCACAAGACGTGTGGGACTTGCCGAACGCGTATCCAATGCTCTCGTATGGCACATTCTCCATGAACAGCAGTTGTACCCATCACATCTGCAACGTGTCCAACCTCTGCCCTCCCACAGACTTTCCGACGAAAATGCAGTTTTGTCATTGGCTTCGCAGATAAATTACTGGCAATCCTCATTTCACTGATGACGTCCTATTTACTGATGAAGCACAATTCACCCGGAATGGCATTGTTAATTTTCACAATTCTCATGTATGGGCCCCTAAGAATCCACATGCAATAGTGGAGTTAGGACATCAGCGTAGGTTTTCCTTAAATGTGTGGGTAGGACTCTTAGGTGATCAGCTCGTAAGACCATTCTTTCTTCCTAATGCATTAACTGCAGTCTCATATTTGGATTTTTCTCCAACACGGTTCGCTGCTTCTACTCGAAGATATACCTCTCGATAGGCGTCAGCGACTGTGGTTTATGCATGACGGAGCGCCAGCACATCTCTAATTGTGTCAGAGAACATTTACATGCCCAATTCGGACGAAAGTGGATAGGACGTGGGGTTCCTATTGCTAGGCCACCGCGCTCCCCGGACTTAAACCCTTTAGATTTCTTTCTTTGGTGCCATGTGAAATCGCAAGTTTATTTTACCCCTGTTGCAACATTAGAAGACCTTCGAGAAAGGGTGGAACAATGGTGCGGACATATTTAACAGGATGCCAACATGTTATCACGAGTACGTGGATCTTTGCGAAAACGAGTACGAGCATGCATTCGCAAGAATGGACGATACCTCCAACATTTACTTTAATGATAGAGGGACGTTTATTTCTCATGCATCTCTTCTGTGGTTACACATCTGGGTATTTACTGTTTACCTTATGATTAATACTGTACACATTACCAAAATGATTATTTCTGTTTGTTGATATGGAGAAACACGACATGTCAATCATTTTTTGCTTGTTGTAATACACTTACGCGTTTAACATGCGGAATGTTTCAGATTCGCCTCCCACATACTCAAATGTTGTCATGCTTTTCCCATTGTAATCCAGTTTGCGGATATTCGTTACGTTAACTGCTTAGAACATAATGCTTCATCAGTGCCTTGCATACCGTTTGCTTTACCTAAGTGCTGCCACACTTGTACATATGCATTAGTTGTCGGAATTCTTCCTGGAGCAATTTTGAACGTACATCACCACACTTCGATTACCTCTCTCATTTCCTGCTGGTTATGCAACCACACACGGCACATAAACATTGTCCACCATTTTGTATCTTTTCGAGCTTTCGACCTGGTACCACGACTTATGAATTACTGGTGGATAGACTCGCCCTCGATGTTCATTTCGAGCCCCCTTTCCTTAGACAATTTTCCGGGAATCCCTCCGTTTCTTTGGGGAATCCCTTGCGCGCGCATTGCAGAGTTATCAATCATGCATTTCTGCATAGCGCGTGTGTGACTTCGATAGTTATTCATTGGACCGCCCTCTGTCCGATTCATACTTTTTGAGATATTCGTCTCTAAACTTCATTTTCCCACACTTTCGACAGCCCCTATCTCCGTTACGAAGCGTTTGCGGACACATGTTTACTAAGACTTTTTTGTTAGTTTTGGCATGTACTGTCTACGGTTTAATTTATGACCATTACTTATTAAACACCCTGCATAATGACAGGGGTGCCAACTTGGAATCAAAACTCCAATTGTGACAGTTGGAACGGAACAGAAAGATGTGCACATACTTCAGGAGGTGATTCGTCACATCGAAAGAAGACAAAAAGTCCTCTTGCATGTTGTCGAATTCCGCGACGTGTACGACTGACAGGGAGTGCCAATTTGGAATCGATACTCGAATCCTGACAATTGGAACGGAATAGAAAATGTGCACATCAATGCATCATGCAAGAAACTTCTGACTTCTTTAGATGTAACGAATTACCTGCCGAAGTATGTGCACACCTTTCTATTCTGTTCCAATTGCTTGTGTTCGAGTTTCGATTCCAAGTTGACAGCCCTATCAGTCGTACACGACGCGGAATTCGATAGCATACAACAGGACTTTTTATCTTATTTTGATGTTACGAATCACTTCCCGAAGTATGCGCACATCTTTCTGTTCCGTTCCAACTGTCACAATTGGAGTTTTGATTCTAAGTTGGCACCCCTGTCACTCTTACACGATGCGGAATTCAACAACAGGCAAGGAGACTTTTTGTCTTCTTTTGAAGTCAAGAATCATCTCCCGGAGTTCGTGCTGCACATCTTTAAGTTTCACCACACTTAAAAATGAACATCAGTAAAAATACTATGCTGGTCTGTTGAACCATTTTTTAATATTATATAATATTTGACATATCCTTCTCTCAAATAACTTTTAAACTTCAGACAATACATTTCTATATTTATTAGTGATGTTTCATTTTAAGCTTGGGGCTTTTATTCATCATGAATAATAATTTTGAGTGTTTAGTGTTTTCATACAAACTAATAATTTCGAAAGAGTATTTAGTGGATGAAATTATATTACATCAAAGATTTAGGGGGTGAAGGGGAATGTTTACAGCGTATTTACAATAGACAAGTGGTAAAATATACATATATATCATTACATAAGAAGAAAGATAAAAGAACTAACATCTGGAAAATATGATTTCGTAGGCATATTTCGATACTTGGTAGTTACCTGAAAATTGAAAATACATATTCAGCCAATGATTCTAGGGCGTGATCAAACATTTCCATAAACAGTGAAAATTCCAAGGTTTAAAAGTTATTGTAGAGAGGGGTGTGTCAAAAGGCTGTGCGAAGTAGCATATTAATGCAAAAGCAAATATATTGAAGTGAGGATTAGGGAACATACGAAGGACTGGAAAATTAATGAAAATATTGATTCAGGTTTATCATAGCATTTCGTAGAGAACGAAAAAAAAAAAAAAAAAAAAAAAAAAAAAGAATCAGAACAATACAAATACAAATACTTTTGAATCATTTTATACTTTGACGAGGAATTCTAGACTAAATGTCGACACAGGCAAACCTTAAGCGTATCTCAACATCGTAAAATTATATGAAAGTCAACAATAGTGCTTCAGTAACGTGAGTTTTAGGTATAATTTTGAGTTGATTATATTGACTAAATAGATAATCAAAATAAAACCTAATGAATGTTAATTATTTTGTTAGCTATTTGAAAAGTTTATTATAGACATTAAACGGGGAGGTTTTCATCGCTTCTGTAAATCTTAAATATTCGTTTCCGCACTTTTTAATTAAAAAAAAAAAAAAAATCAAACACAAGAGGTAGAAAAAATCTTTAGTAAAGAGTTTGCAGCATATATATATATATATATTAAAAATAACATGGTACACTTTTAAACTTAATCTTTCAAGATATATTACGTATGAAGAAGGTTCTTTCGGATTTTAACCGTACACAGAGAAAGACGATAACATGGTACTTGAAAGTCTATATCAGCAGTAATAACTTGTCTCCAAGTTTTGGTCAGTCTCTGAATTCAACAGTGGTAATTGAGCAGAGCATGGGAGCAAAGAATTCGTCACCTAGTCGAGAGTTCCCGTAGACGGTTGTCTAACTAATAAAATAAATGATAATCCGATGATGTTCGGAGAGGTGGCAGATATAATATAATAGTGGCACTTGTTAATCAAGTTGGATAAATTTGACGCGGGTGCCGTAGTAATAGGTGGTTTCTCATGCTCCTTAAGCAGAATAACCCTCCTGCGATTCACAGCCATTGGCTCCTTAGGGTTCAGCTTTTCATGCACAGGTTATAATTTCTACGAGTACACAATGGCATTGATCATCTGGCCAGGTCTCAGTAGTTTGCAATGCATTACACCACGGTCAGTCAATCAAACAGAGTATGGCCTTTCATTGATCTAGTAGTGCTGTTGGTTATTTGGAAATTAGTTGTGTTGTCAATCAGTGAATTTGATTTGGAATTCAAGGTCCCTTTCAGCAGCAAAGATATATATGAGTTTGGACCTACAGCTTAACATGGGATTCAAACCACATGAACTCCCGCTGGGAGTCGAACGCGGGTCTCTTTCACCAAAGGCACGTATGCTAACCGCTTACCCATGAGGAATCTCTGTCAATCAATGAAGACGGCGCCGTGAGGTATGAATGAAACATCTGCTTGGGAATACTTTTTTCAATGTTGAAACATATCTTAATATATAAGCTAGAGAATTGCTATTACAGTAGCAAAATCATTTTTCAGGTAGCTAATCAAAGAAAAAAATAATTCATCCTAAAAATTATAAACTTGTTTGAATATTTATAAGCAATAAGAAAAAATTTCAGACGAAGACATTAAAAGGTGGATTGATCAGTTTTAAACATCTTTATTCCCTTTAAAATATCAAATCACGTATCACTCGGATACCTTCACTTTGTGTTTATATTGTATTTGTAGATTTTTTTAAGCAGTATGTAGCAGTTTAAAAACTCCTCTGTATAAAAGGGACGATATCTTGGTAAATAGCTTTATTTGGAGTAAATCAGATTTGAGACTCTCTTCGCCTGTCATGTTCAATTTTGTGTATAATCAGGGTGTCTATCGGTCACGAAAGTCAGGAAAAAGTCACAAAATCAAAGTGGTCATGAAAGTCAAAAAATTTAACTTTTGGGTCACAATTTTTTTAATCTGTACAAATATAAGTACATACTGGAAAATTTTGTTCTATAAAATGTCAAAATTCACTACCAAAAATGTCTGTGGCCGGCTTTAGACGCTAGCAAATCGCAAGCAAAATATGCTTCTGTCGCATGCATGAAAATTCGGCCTAATTCGCACCCAAATTCGCTCTGGAAAATGTTACGAAATTTTATGGTTTGGTAAAGAAAAAGTTACGAAATTTCATTTTGGAATTTTAGTAGACACCCTGATAATGCAGAAGCCGATAAAAAATAATAATGAAGTTCCGTATAAAACAAATTGACGGTATACTTCGTTTACCTGCAACTATCATGTTTGACAAAAGAGTAACTCAGTGGGAGCTCATATGTTCAGATCCCACTTTCAGTTCTACATCCAAGTCTCATACAGCTTCGCATCTGAAACGAGACGGTATACTCCAAAACAACCAACCAG
Source organism: Thermobia domestica (assembly GCF_964235325.1). NCBI lineage: Eukaryota > Metazoa > Arthropoda > Insecta > Zygentoma > Lepismatidae > Thermobia > Thermobia domestica. The sequence continues at coordinate 205,829,452 of NC_137460.1, forward strand.
GAACTTGAGACCAATTGGGAAACAGTTGATTTTGTTGTAATTTGTATACAGTTTCTGAACTATCTTACACGCCAATACTTTTTGGAATGTTCAGTGGATTGTTGTATACAGATGTGAGTATTGGCCTGTCGTTTCAATTTGCATGAGCTATCATTGGGAAGGTTCCCAAATGGTTCCAATGCAATTCCTAATCATTAGTTTCTTGCCACGTCCTAGTTTCCTGGATACAGATTCCACTTATTTAACAATATATTTTTCATTAACTCTAGACATGTTTGTTTAATATTGTGATCATGTACATATCTTCTTTTTTTGTGCCATTCATTAGATTTGGATATGTATTCTTCAGTTCAAATCAAAATATATTGTAAAACTTTGTCCCATATAGGTATAGGTAGAGCATTTAATAAAAAGAGGTTCGGAATCGATCTCCCACTACCAGTTTTATTATAAAACTTCCACTATAAAAGTATTTTCACAAAATACTATACAAAATAATCTCTCTAATATGAAAGGTTAGAAATAGGTAGTCTTTGACCGTAAGGTCGCAGACAGGATCTCCACAGAGCCCCGTAGCAGGCTAAGCAGAGGGGAATTAAGGAACCAATGCTCCGTAGCAAGCAGAGGCGGGTTAAGTGGCCAACAGAGCCCCGTACCAGGCTAAGCGGCTGAGGTTAGGATTCCCGGACAGAGCCCCGTAGCAGGCTAAGCCAAGAGATAGGATAGGTGTAGTCCCGTAGCAGACTAGAGGCCTGGGGTTAGGTTACTCCAAAAAACCCGTAGCAGACTAGAGGAGGGTCACCAGAATACTGGTATCGAGTTGTCTTCATCCATCCAATTTATAGGGTTCCTTGGATGGCGGTGGCGCTGCTGCTCCGATGTCGTCTTCTGTTCCGTGGGAGGGGCCAGAAGCCGTCGTCTGCATGTGACTGTAGATCCCTCTGGTGGGAGATCCTCTTGCCGAACCATGTGGTGGTATTTGTAAACACTGACATGTGGAATTGTTTATTTACAACATCACATGGGATATTACAATATATAGTTTTACCGTATGGAATATATTATAAAGAAATTAATACATACTAGTTAAATAGTTGTGAAAAGAATTAGTGTATAACCTTCTCAGTTTTGGATGCGATGTACGAGGGTTGTTACAAGAGTTCTAAGGCTATCTATAAACGGAGTAGCAGAGAGTCTATGGATGGTGTTACTTTTTACCATAGTCCCTTGACAAGTCAACACATTTTGCTCATCGATGTTCAAGAGTGTTAATGTCACTGATAAAAAATGATTTGCCAAAGAGGTATAAAATTTCATTACGGCATGCATGACGTCATTATCAGTGTCAAAATGAGTACGTTCTAACTTCTTTTGAGCTTCGGAAAGAAACGAAAGTCAGAAGGTGCCAAATCAGGCGAATAAGGTGGGTGGGGGGCATCTGTATCCGCAATCGAGAATTGCTGCCATTACGATGACTGACTTGTGGCTAGGGGCGTTGTCTTGATGAAGAAGCAGACCTGCTGTCAGTTTCCTACGACGCTTCTGCTGAATATTACCACGCAGCTGTCGTAGAAGACCTGCATAGTACTCTTCAGTCACTATTCGCCTCTTTGGAAGATAATCCACTGTCACTATCTCTTCCGAATCCCAGAAAACTGTAGCTATCACTTTTCCAGCTAAGGGTACTGACTTGGCCCTTTTCGGAGGGGGCAGGGGTGAGGGTGTTTTCACTGCTTAGAACTTTGTTTGGACTCTGGTTGCTAATGGTGGAACCAAGTCTCATCTACTGTTACGAATCGAGTGCGAAATGCATGTGGATTTGCTGGAAGATGTGAAGATTGTCCCTTGAAATGTTGGATCTGGTGAGCCTTTGATCAGGTATCAAAAGTTTTGGCACCCATTTCGCGGAAACCTTGCTCATTCCCAGTGCTGGGTGATAATTCGGTCAACGTTTGCAGTAAATAAGTCCACTGTCTGGGCAATCTGCCTGATGGTCATTCGTTGATCATTCATGATTTCATGCACTTTGTCAATGTTCTTCTGGGTTACGGACTTTCTTGATCAAGTGTCATCTTCAATGGAGGTTCTCCCCCTCTTAAATTCGGCTGCCCATTTTTTGATTGTGGGATATGAAGGGGCACTATCACCATAAGTAGCAAGCATGTCGGCGTGGGTCTGCGGCTTTAAACCTTTCTTATGGAGATATTCAATAACAGCTGTCGCCTTCAATTTCTCAATTCGGTCACAGTTTGTTCACTCTTCTGTCTTTCGTAACCTGTAACAACACGATGAACGTCGATATTAATACCAAATTTGGTTTGACATCGTAGGAAGATTCAATAAATACGGTCTAAAAGTATTATATGTCTCGTTGTAATATTTCTTGGTTAGGCTTAGAATTTATTTATGTAAATTCTTGTATCTGTAGAAAAGCATATCGTATGAAGAAACATTGAACAACTGGCAATGGCATACAGGTAATATAAATGTAAAGATATCTTTATAATAGTGGAGTGTATAACTTAAAAATAAGGAAGTAAAATGAATGCAACATATAGTAAAAATAAATGTAATCCTTATCGTTTTGTTTCTATTTCAGAGAATCTTTGAAAAGGCCGTATTTTTGTAACGTGTGCAGTAGTGCATTTTCATTAAAATCAGCATTAAAGCGACATATAAGGATACATGAAAATAGTAATAGCTATCCTTGTTTATATTGCAATCGAAGTTTTACAGAAGAGTCAAGTTTGGTCATACATATCAAAATTCATACAGATAAAAGTCCATTTTCATGTGATTTATGCAAGAAGAGTTTTCCAAAGATTGGACAATTGAAGCTGCATATGCGAACACACACAGGCGAAAGACCATTCATTTGTACCGAATGTGGCAAGGGGTTTTCTTGTCGTGGCAATTTAAAAACACACATAATGCGACACAATAACGAAAGACCATATGAATGTGATCATTGTAACGAGCGATTTCTGGAAGTCGCTGAACTAAGAATGCATATTAGACGACACACAGGAGAAAAACCATTTGTGTGTGAATACTGTAGCAAGTCATTTACTCGTCCAAAAATCTTAAAAGAGCACAGAAGAATACATACTGGAGAAAAACCCTACAGTTGTAGTTATTGCCAGAAAAGATTTTCCCGCTCTACGCATATGAAAGCTCATGTGAGAACACACACAGGAGAAAAACCTTATACTTGTAAACATTGCGACAAAACATTCGCATTTTTAAGTGGAATGAATGCACACGTAGCAAGATATCATACAAATGTGAAACCTGATAAAAAGTGTGCTCTAAACCTTCATAAATGAAAGTTCATTTACGGATATATATGGCTGAAAAACCATATACGTTTATGATTGTAATAGAAATTTTGAAAAATATTCTAGATTTTAGACTACTTGAGACGTTACAGGGCGAAAAATAGCACAAATGCTTGTTATCTACAAACACCAAGTAGCAATGTTGCGAATGTGTCCAAGCTCAGGAAATGTACGGCAGGATGTGACGTCAACAGCGCCCTCGGTTCGGTACGTGCAGCAATATCGCGAGAGCGCGGTTTGTGTAGCACTTAGGTAATGTGACGTGGACACAAAACCTATGGGCAAGCATCACTATGACTAATGGACGTCAAAGGGCGCCATATAAACAGACGAATACATGTAATGTATACCAAGATCGCATTGTCGGTATAGGGGAAGGCAGGGGGTAACATATGAAGCTTATCAGGAAAGTAAAGATACAAACACATTTGCACGTTAGGAGGGATTCATACGATGAGGATTGTAAGTGATTCGTCAGTGCTGTGCTAGGTCTTGTGCGAGAAGCGCGCAACAATGAGATCAGGGAAAAAGTCAAAACAAGTACATTCAGATATCCGATTTTTAAGATTCTGGAGCACAAAAACTTGTTCTGCTTTTGAACAAATAGTTGGATAGTGGTGGCACTTACGTGGAGAAATAGCCCCTATAGCAATATAGTTTTCTTTGCGTCAAATATATTGGATATATAATCGCCTGGTATCGGGTCGCTGTTCGGGTATCATTTATTTATATAACTGTTTTCCTGGGTCTGTCCTCCGTGGTCCTACCAATGAATATGTTCCGGATACCTGGACTTACCTGGGTAAGGCGTTGAAGGACATCTAAAAGGGATTACAAAATTACCTTTAAATTGCCTGCTGGTCTCAATAATGAGATGGGTATTTAGGCACCGAGAGGTTCGAATGTCTCGTCTCGAAAACCTCACGGACCATCAGACGGTCACTCAGACCACAACGCACACAAACATCACTTATACACACAACAAAAACACACTGGATTAAACGACACTATGCTTATTTATTAAAATACTATTTAAAGAAAAAAAATAACGGATTAGAAAAATAATCACAACACTCAACACTGCATATGTATAATTATTTCTTTTAATAAAATCATACTTGACTTTCTCACTATACTTTAGCCCTTTGTCACTTTATATATTAGGGTTGAAGATTAAGATAATGATTCCATTAGATCTATTTTTCTCACACCATTAATGCACTTGGGGGATTAGCACTGAGGAAAAGTCGCCAGGATAATCCCACGAAGTAATATAGTTGCTGTTCCAAACAATCCTCAAATGTCGACGTTAATCCTCAGTAAAAATAGGTAGTCTTTAAAGTGGAATGACAATGTTGGAGGGCGCGTTTATAACTTATATGCACAAGGTGTGTGAACCTGGGTTTCACTGATTGGGACTAGCTAATAACGTATACGAGCACAACATTATACTTGATGCTCGACGCGACGTGCGTGGTTGCTGCCTCGAAACGTGGAGTAACACTCCTCGAACTTAGAGGTTCGAGATACAAGCTGCATTGATGGACTGATCAATGTTGGCAGTTCATTTTCAAAAGCACTCAGGTTAAATCACCTGTATCTACATGTAAAAAGAATATAAAAAAAAGAGTTGACGTTAATTTTAGTCCACTGGCCACAACGCACAAGACATCGCGATAATTTGACTGTGGGAACATTTAGATAACGAACTGCTAAAGCGATGTGGCTGGCGTCTCCTTGGTGCTCAGACACTTAGTTTGCTTTAGATCGCAGTATTTTCATAAATGATTGGAAGATATACTGAATTCAGTTTCAAATAACCATAGAACATAGTTTTTGCATATTACTAAGTTAGGGAGAAACACTGAGAAGTTTCGTTGCTCACTGAAATGTTTTCACCACAAAGCAACATTTTAAATATATATATGAATAGACTATAAAGACTTCTTTGTTCAATTGCGTGGGAAAGAAGCAATTCCCACCGAAGAAAGAACTTATTTGCGTCGCGGAATAAAGTATAAATCGAAAAAATAATTACAGTCTTTTCAAAATATACAGAGCGTCCACAAAAATACTTCTATAAGCTGGTGACGGTTATATATATTTTATATTTTGTTTGTATCTTTGCTGACGAGCATCGTATATCTTGTTCGCATAGCTGTGAGAGACCATATAACGTTGCTTACAGTGTCGGCTGGACGCTGAAGCACGGTAATTATTACGGACTTGTCTGTGTCGATGGTTTGATGCCATCTGGTAAACACAGGACTGATGGCACGCATATCTGTGCCGCCATGCATTGACCTAGAATTACAAATGCTTCAGGCTGCAATACATACTAACACCGTCGCTGGTGTGCTAGGTAGAGATCGTCGTCTTTGACGTTCCGCTTTATTGTGTCCAATACTGATAGCGGCATACACGTTAGACGATATCGTTGTAAGCCCAATTTGCCAGCATGTGTCGTCGAATGTCATGCAGCCAAATTGCAGGTCTGATGATGTGATGCGCCATTGTGTTAACACGTTGACTCTCGGCTACTACGCATTGAGAATAACCACTAATCACTACATTAGATAAGCTGTAAAGCCTGAGGTCACATCCTTACCCCAGATAACTCTGGACGCCATAATTCAACAGGTCAATGGTTGACTATATATGTATCCTGTATGTTAAACTTTCTTCAGGGAACGACGGGTATCGCTGCTTCCCTAACCTTCACCTAATGCGGTACCCATCGAACATGTGGGGTATGGTTGTTCGGTACCCCTTCCAGCATACAGTATCGATGCTTGTGGATTCGTATACAAGAAACCTAAGAAGCAATTCCTCAGGTACATGTCGAGCGCGTTTGATTCAGTATAGAGGCTCTGATTGCAGACATGGAAGTATCACGCCATACTGATTTATCATTGTTAGAAGTTCTGTACAGGTCTGTAATTGTAATCATTTTTGTCTAGTCATATAACGAATATGTGGTATAAATGTCACTCCACTTACGTTTGACTTTCTTGGAGTAGCTGTTTGTACAAGCAGCAGTGTACGTGAAAATCAGATCATTGACTTCCCATGTATGTAACACTTTGCTAGTGTAATTTATGTGAAACAGTGGATTGAACCTTATATGAGATCACAGAAATAGGATAAATATTAAGTGGACTATTTTTCCGTAAGCAACCTTAAATGGTTTGTAAATGGCCAAACAAAGCTTAAACAAGACTCTTGTTTAAGACTGTTTAATGAAAATAACGTCAGCACTTACATAATTTTGTCTTAAATCGAATGGTTTCGTTCAAAATACTTCGTTTCGGTCCTGTTTTAAGCAATCCAATTCAAGAGTGTTCAATAACCATTCAGCGCTCGAGTTCATTGCAGGAAAAAACAGAACAATTATGTTGGCATCGTGGGACAGAGCAGCAGTAGTTAAATCTCTCTTCTTGAATATTTTCCATGTTTATACAGAGAATCCATAAAGTATTCTTACACCTCGTAATTTTGTAAAAATCGCGCCAGTGAATCGCTATTTCATATGGAATGCCTGCAGAAAATAACACTTGCTGCAGTATGGCCCAGGCAATTTATTCCATACAAAATATCCACAACAAAAGTATAATATTTGCTAGAAAAAAATATAAAACAATAAACAATTTTAAGGTCCAAACAAGTATTCGTACACCCAGCATTTCATTGGAAGTGAGCTTGTTTTGGGACGAATCTCGGTTCGCTGGCTGCGCGGGGAAGGAAAGGGTAGGTGTGAGTGACGATAGATGTCTCGTCACTTCGGTCACAACGGTCTTGGCGCACTCACTAAACTGCTGAGCGAATACTACAGTCAACCCTGTCAACATGGGCCGCAAAGGAAAGGAAACGTCACTGGAGGCTCATTCTACGCCTCCACAACAAGTGCAAATCGCTGCGGAAGATATCGGAGCTAGTCGATAGGCCATGGTCAACGGTACAAAGTGTGATAACCGTTTCTGTGTGACAAAATCTCTGCGCAGTAGGAGGAGGACTAGACGACCCCTATCTCTCAGTGAGCAAGACAAGCGCGTCATAGTCCGCGCGATCAAGAAAAAAAAAAAAAAAATAGTGCTCCTAAAGTTGCTGCAGAGCTGGAGCGACTCGGTACCAAGGTGTGCAACGAAACAGTGTGCAAACAGCTACGGGCCGCGGGGTACAGTGGACGGACTGCCCGTAGGAAGTTTAGGTTGATCGAGAAGAATCGGAATAAGCGCCTCGCTTTCGCGAAGGAACACTTGGCAGACACTCCAGAGCAGTGGGAGCACCTTATCTTCTCGGATGAAAGTAAATTAAACATTTTTGGATCAGACGGTAGCTAGAAAGTGTGGCGGCAAAAAAATGCAGAACTTGAACCTCGTAATCTGTTGCCAACAGTGAAGTATGGTGGTGGTAGTGTCCTTGTGTGGGGGTGCATGAGTGCCGCTGGGGGTGGAAACCTACATTTCATTGATGGAATCATGGACCACAAAATGTATATAGACATATTGAAACAAAATTTGGATGCTAGTGCTGCAAAACTAGGACTAGGCAAAAATTGTGTGTTTCAACAGGACAATGACCCCAAGCATAAAGCTCAAACTACTAAGCTGTGGCTTCTGTACAATTGCCCTAAACAATTACATACCTCCCCCCCTCCCAATCTCCTGACATGAACCCAATTGAACATTTGTGGAGTTATCTTGAGAAGCAAATTAGAAAAAGGGTGATTTCTAATGCGTCTGACCTGAAAAATGCTTTGGCAGAGGAGTGGGATAGAATTCCCTCCTCAGTGACTGTTATGTGTGTTTAAAAACGTTCCCAAGAGGCTGCAAGCTTTTATCAAGGCCAACGGTTACCCCACCAGATATTAGAATAGTGAAAACGGGCTGTGATAGTGATGATTTCTGGAAAAAACTATGACTGTACGAATACTTGTTTGTGATCTTAAAACTGATTTATTTTTGTTTTATTATTTTTTCTACCAGATGTTTTATTTTTGCTGTGGATTTTTTGTATCGAATAAATGACCTGTGCCATACTGCAACATGAGCGTTATCTTCATGGGTTTCATGCGAATTAGCGCTGCACTGGCGCGATATTGACAAAATTTCGAGGTGTACGAATACTTTCTGGACTCACTGTATAATGTTCAAGGTGTGTATTATAATAATAATAAAATGATATCCGCACTGAAAGATATTGTGTGCAATTTTTCCGATAGTACACAAGTGCGATAGTGTATACGAATTATGTACTTGCGGTGCATGTATGTCCATAGTTGTTAAAATAGTGCAGGCTAAGAATAGTCAGTCATATTTTTAAAAAATGCTTTGACTTTTCTTACTTTAAATAATTCCGAAGACGTTCTAGACTGTTACAACCGCGGTCTATTCCCGAATAGTTGCTTACAGATTGTTAATATGCGTGCAAACTGATGCACCCCGGAAATCTTTACGTACTATCCTATTATATGCAATTACTTCATCCCCAGAGTCATTCGTAGTGTCTTCGAAATCGTTTCTTACTTTAGAGTTGCATTTATGGGTACAGATTTATTTGACGAGGACTTTCCCGAACGGATATATACCATAGAAACGACTGTGCATAAAACGCAAACCAATTTGAGCTAATGGATACTAAAAAGCGAGAATGCCACCTAACCGAGTCAGGGCAGAAGTGCAGTAGATGGACCCGCGCAGGAGTATGTTCGTAGAGAGTTGTCGCGTGAGCACTTGATATAGCAAAGAACACAAAGGGTAGGAACGCGGAGGTGCGTCTGTAGGGAGCAGGCACATCAGCTACAGTACATATTTATTTATTTTGCGTTCAAGAGACCACAGTATTGTACATTTGTACATGCGGTATAGAACATGTCAAATTCTATTATTGTCTATATAATAAACTACTACTATAGTTCCTTATACATTACATTAGTCTTACAACATGATACATATATATACATAGAAATACCATACCTTATCTATTCATCTACCTGGTTTTATTCGTAGTGCGAGAATCTATAGTTTTTTCTTTACACTATGCTATCTTCATTTAGTATTTAGGAAACACGTATTGAAGATATTTGGTTATAATAGTATATAAATAAATATGACTACTCATGTAATAATAAAATAAAATAAATACCTTACTATTTATTCATACAACAACAAGTTTCTAGCTTGAGCATGTTCATAAAATTCCAAGACAGTATAAAAGCAGTGCTCTTGTAGGTACTTTGTTAGTCTTTGTTTAAAAAGGTGATCAGATTTTGAGTTTCTTATGTTGATGGGTAAGTTGTTGTATTCTTGTATATTTTGGACCTTTTTGGTAAAGTGCTGTATTATGAATGGGAATTGCAAAATCGCTTTTGTTTCTGGTATTGTATGTATGAATGTCACTGTTGCATTTAAGAGACGGTTTCAGGTATTTTCTTATAAAGATTGCCGTTCGTAATATGTAAAGGCAAGGCAGTGGAGAATTTTAAGCTCACGGAATATTCTTTTGCATGTTACTCTTGATTTTGTACCTTTCATGGTTCTCAGTACCCTTTTTTGAATCTTAAAAATTGTCTTACTTTCTGCTGCGTTTCCCCAGTGTATTATTCCATACGTAAGTAGACTCTCAAACTGAATATGATAAATTACTTTTAATGCTGTTATATTGAATGATGTCTTCACACTTTTTAAGTCATAGTGCACTTTACAAAGTTTCTTTTGGAGTACAGATACGTGCCTATCCCACGTTAGTGTATCACTTACCCAAAGTCCTAGAAATTTCGTTGCTTTAACGTTATCTATAAATTTATTTTTAATAGATATGATTGGATTATTTACATTTGTATTTCGAGAGTGATGAAAGTTTATTACTGTAGTTTTATCGGTATTTAATTTTAATTTATTATTTTCAAGCCATGAGTTTAATTCTTCTATTGTATGTTCGATACTAACTTTCATTTTACTGTCAGTGTATTCAGTAATGGGTATCGTCAGCAAACATGGTTGGTTTGGCTGTTTTTATGTAAGCTGGAAGATCACTGATGAAAATTATAAAGAAAGTAGGGCCTAAAATCGAGCCTTGTGGTACCGCGCATTTTATTGGTTTGATGTCAGAGATATATTTGAAACTTGTATCCCGCTGATCCGTGTAATCAATTTCTACGGCTTGATTTCTATCTTCTAAATAACTTTGGAACCATTTATTTACAACTCCTCTTACACCGATATTGTTTAGTTTTTCGAGGAGTATTTGATGCGAAACAAGGTCGAATGCCTTAGTTAAGTCAAAAAAAATGCCAGTACATTTTTTCCTGTCGTCTAATGCATCCCGAATATAATCGAGATAATTAAATATCGCCGTCTCAGTTGACTTTTTGCGTTGGAAACCATTTTGAGCAATGTCTATTATATTATATTTTTCCAAGAAGCTTACTATACGTTTTTGCATAGTTGATTCGATGAATTTTGAGAAGGGCGAAAGTAAGGCAATGGGTCTGTAGTTTTCTACCTTATACCTATCATCTTTTTTATGAATTGGTTTAATTCGTGCTAATTTTAATTTTTGAGGAAACTGTCCTGATGAAAAGGAAAGATTTATAAGATATGTCAAAGGTTCCTCTACATAAGCGAAACTTTTCTTCACTATTGTCATTGGAATGTTATCAAAATCTACGGACCATTTGTCTTTTTGCTTTGCAATAATTTGAGCAACTTCGTTAGGTATTACTGGCTGAAGGAACATCGTTTTTTGTAGCCTATCTTCCGTAGATTTTATTTCGAATTTAGTACCCGTCATACTTTTATTTCCGATTTCAGTAAAATAGTAGTTCATAATATTAGCAACTAGTACTGGGTCAGTTATTTTAGTATCTACATGATTCAATTCAGTGTTTCCTATCTCCCTAGAAAATGCTTTACTATTTGTTTCACTTTTATCATATGTGCAAAGATAATGAGACTGCAACAAACACTTGACATTGCTGTTATCATTTTACCCCTACTTTATCCCTTGTAACCGTTTGATACAAGTAACAATACACGTGTAAACATAAAATACTAGTTTCCTAGATTGTACCGGAATGCTTTGACAGTGGAAGTGTGAATATCCTAGACAATATTCTTTCACATGAATTCACTCTTTTTAAAAGTAAGTTTACTATTATTATGACGGACTATTCTTTACCAGCAGTGTTTAAAATTATAAAGGCAATAATAACAAGTGTGAATATTAACTTGAGAATTTACTATACAAGAATATCAGCTAGGTTAGTGAAGGAAGTCTGACGGAGATATATGAGATATATAAGCGGTAAATGCAGTAGAAAGAAAAGAATAATGTAATTTCTATCATGTTCTTTGCTTGGTTTTACTGTGTTTGACGATCTCTTCTTTAAAACAAAATCTTCGATACTATAGCATAGTGGTAAATAACATTAAAAGATACTCATTACCTCGTGGCATTGATCCACAATTTTTGGAAAACATTCGCGTATTTTTTTCTTGGATTTCATTCTGTCATCCGTACGCAGTTTGAAGAATAAAATAAAAAATCAGAGTACACGGAGCGATTTTGTGTCTATGCAATATTGTACTGTTCTTAACGAAAATTAACCTATCGTACATTTGATGTACTGTACAAGGACCAAAATACTTAGCGAAAATTTGCTAGTGAAACTATACAAATCAACTGACATATTTTCTAAAACGTTTAATGTAATCTATCAAATTGCAAATGCCTGCAGAAATTAGAAAAGAAACGCTAATATGTAATCATTCGCGGTCAAGCAAGATGTAATATCAATACGCAGTTTTACTTTCACATATTTGCATATTTTCTATCACTTGTTTTGGACTCCTGCCTATCAACAAGTGTATAAAACACGATTGAACACTTCTATAATCGCGTATAAAATGTTTCAAATTTATTTGAGAGACTTGATGAATGCTCGTTCGAACGTGTAAATCTGAAGTATTGAATGGTGTAGCACAAGCTGTCTTTGACCATGTACAGTCCGCAGCAAAAAACCTGCAACATGAGCATGTAAGTTTATTGTGAAAGGACGAAGTCTTTTGCTCCAAAATAAGTGTGCAGTTCAGGAATCCTAGGTTTCTCCTGGCGTGATTCGTTCCACTTAGCGTTATGTTGATTCATTGTGCTGTTAGGCGTAGTTTTATAATAAACTTACATGCTCATGTTGCAGGGTTTTTTTTTTTTTTTTTTTTTTTTTTTTCTAGGGACTGTACAAGCCAATTTAGAAATGAAAGCTATCGAGTTTATTGTACAAAAGCTGAAAATATTTTGAAATGCTAGATTGCAAATATACGATATTGTTGAGAAACAATGGCAGGCCTTTGTAATCTTTCTATGTTAAGCCTTCTTAGGCCAAAGTGTCTTTTAAAAGTATGAAATTTAGGTTCTGATTTCACAGAAAACTTTAATTTACGAAAATGAATAAATAAACCCTTTGTTGCGTGTGACAATGTGGAAATTTTCCTAATCTGGCCTCCACATCAAAAAATCACTTTGGTGGCGTGTCTGATATGAACATTTTAATGACGTATGTTTCTGTATGATTAGGTTGTAGATTTTTGCTTTATATGTGTTCATAATTTAGAACCAAAACTGCCTTAATGTATTTCTTGACACCTTGATGTTAAATATTAATGTAATCCTAGTGTCTATGTTATGTCAAATTCAAATACATTTTAATAATAACAATAAATATTATATATGGGATTGCAGATAACTAAAATTGTTTCTTAATTTCACCTGTACTAATTCCAAGTCTAAAATGTAAACTTATATGAAGGGTAAGGGGAAAAAACGAAAAATGTCCATGTGTGTGCTTTGTCCTATCTGTTGTTGACTCTTGATACTATTTGACTGTATCAGCCACGCATGCGTAGATGTAGAAATAGCCACGCATGCGTAGATGTAGAAATGTCCACGTAAAAAGGAGCAAAAGATTTGATTAACCCTCTTCATTTTGTACTTGGTTTCAATATTAAAACGTTGTTTTCTCGAAAATGCAGTTTTGTGACATTCCTTCTTTTTTCCCCTTACCCTTCATATAAAAGAAATTCATACGTGCTGATTTGCTTGTAATCTCGCAAGAAAATAATACATTTATCTGCTCTGAATACTAATAATCTGATGATACCACGATGGAAACACCTGCTTTACTTATGGTTTATAAACTCCTGACAATGAAATGTCCTAAATACTTACATCGTAAATTCACATATCGCTCAGAGATCCTTTCTTATGGCATCTATAATAGTGAAAAAATTAATATACTACAACACAAGCTAAAACAAGTAGAAGAATGTTTCTCTATATTAGGTTCAAGAGCATGGAACGCATTGGGTAAAGCAAAGACCAGCAGGTACTCATCAACGCCTTTAAAATCAATAATAAGTGGTAGATGCTCTAGGGTGCATATTTAAGAGAATAGAACTCACCTTGAATCCGTTGCTGTTTTCTATATTTTGACACGCTCTTGAGCAATTGACACGAACACTTCGAATGGCATCTGGAGTAAATTATTTATATTACTCTTGTTTTTATTCCTGTAATAAGAATTTAGGACAATGGCAGTGGACGAAATGGCAGGGAGTTAATTTAGCAAAATATATAACTCCTAGGGCTCATATTTTAAAGTTTCATCTATTGTGTTTGTTAGTTGGTATTGGTTCTCGATTTAGTCATTTCTGCCTCGAATGTCCAAAGCATATAAATACGGCTAAATTGAACCAAGAGGGTAAATATCAGTTATCCAACTTTTTTCTTAAATTTATTTCTTTGTAACCATCTTCCAATTGATATCTTGGATTTATAACAATTCTAAGTACAAAAAAATATAGATAGAAAGCAAACAAGGTAAGTACAAAACTGAAAGAATGGTTAGCCTACTATTTATTCTTCAATACTAATACATATCATAGTACCGATCTGTAAAATTCTTTTACAGTTACAGGAATGACTTTTTTTTTTCTAATTTCCTATAACATATCCTTTACATTATAAAAACAACTTGTGGTTGTAAGAATGTCTAATTACGAACATCTTTCTTAATTCTCAATAATAACAGATACCGTAAAACAGACTATAAAGAACACTCTTCAGTCGTTAGAATGACCAATTATTTACATCGTCATTAATTTTATATAAAAAATATATCGCAATATAGAATATAAGCACACTTTGCAGTCGTAAGAATGACTATTTACATATTAGATCGTTAATATCTTATAACACATATCCTAGAACACAATATAAAAACATTCTGCAGTTGTACGAATGACTAATAATTACATCGGCATTAATTTTATATAACAAAATATACCGTAAAACAGACTAAAAAAAACAATTTTCAGTCATAAGAATGGCTAGCTACTTACATTGTCGTTAATTTCAAGTTGTGAGCAATTTCCCGCAAGAATTCCTCAAGAGATCTTTTGTTTGTGTCAAATGAGAAATTAACTATTTCAACAAATACACTTTTATTGTCCTCAAATCTATTTCACTTTTTTCCACTAGCTTCTTTATGATTACAAACATAATTTTTAATACAGAGCACAGTGAGAAATAAAGATAAAAGCTGCTTTCTTCTAGTAATACCCGAAAACATCTTAAATAATATATATAAAAAAGAAAACGACTAAAACTAATTTCTTTCATTAAGACACTGCTGGTATAAATAGAAAGCTTGCAATAGTAAGGTGTTTGTAGAAGACTGTCAATTAGAATTGAAATATTATTAGCAGTTCGAATTTTGGAACATAATGAATAAATCGAAAATTTATGTTGAAATCTTCATTTACCAAGTAAGAAACAAAATAGTTTAAAACATGAGAATTCAAATTATACTTTCTGCCTTTATGTCCTCCTGCCATTTTATCCTGCCATAATGTCCCCTGCCATTCTGTCCGTTCCCCTGTAATAAAGAGGTAGTCTTTTTAGATGAATTTCTGTTATGAAACTGACTCACTTCTTACTAACACATTTTACTGCAACACAACCATTCAGGTCTCTGCAAAATCGAATTTATCACTTGTTGATGTTGATCATTTCTCAGCAGCAATGGCTTCTTTTTCAATGCGCCGACTGTGGGCATGACATACCTCTTTCAGAATCTAAATTTCAACGAGGCTATGGGGAAGATTCGTGATCAAGTTCGAAACAACGTTTTCTTCACCATCGATGAAACCACAGATGAGGAGGGCTGTTTTGTTGAATCTGTCTTGGTTGATACACTTCAAGAAGACTTCCGTAGACAAATATTTCTACTGATGTCTGGAAGTACTGGAAAACGTCAACCATCAGGGTTGAGTGTTGTTCGATAAAACGTTGTTTCCTGTGTAGCCAAGAGAACTGTACACGATAGTGTTCTAGTTTTTGAGTCTGATTCTACGCCTTATATAGTAAACAGAGGGAAGGCTATAAAGGCATTCTACATGAAAATGGTCTTCATTACTTGGCTTGCATATGCTCTGCACAGTGTGTGAGCAGGTTCGCAAACGTTTTCCACATATGGACAAACTTGTTTCTAGTGTCAGTTAAGTGCTGCTCAAATCCCCATCCAAGTTGCAGCATTTCCGAGAGACGGCCCCCGGTGGGGCTCTGCCTCTACAACCAGTACTCTCTTGGTAGGGCACCTAGATGGGGTCGCGGCAGAAGTCCTAAACGCCATAAGACCTAAAGGCAGAAGTCCTAAAAATCATTTCGCGTCACAGGTCCTAAACAGCACTGGACCTAAAAATTTCTTGTGGCGCTACTATCGCGTCCGTGCCAAGAATACTGTCAATCTGTTAGTCAAAGTTTTAAATATACTGTTTCATATTACAGAACCTTAGTTCTTACAAGTAATTTGTATAAATACATATTCCATCGTTGTGAAATAATGAATAAATGAAGCCTATTGTCCTTTCTTGCTCTTTCCGTGATATATTTCTATGGTGACAAAATTTTAACTTCCTACCAAATGTGATTCCCAGATCTTGCCGCAATCATGGTTGGGGAAGGGATGTATTAAAGTATGTAAGATTGCCAGATTGCCAGTGGCAAGAAGAAGTGGACCGAAGTGAATGAAATTGTGCACATATATTGTTGACGTAAAATGAGGGAATACGTGTTTCGTATTTTCCTAGAAAAAAAAAAAAAAAAAACGGTTGGGTGGGGCACGGACCTCTCCAAACCTTTGATTACGAAATATCAAAAATGCTAATAATAGTATTTCAGAAGTGCCTAAAGGACATGAAGAACTGCAACGAAACTTTGTGTAGCGACAATAAGCAAAAAATAAACTAACACGGGTTTTTTATTTTCTTCAGAAAAATGATTTTAGGGGCAAAATCACCCACTCAAAATTTTGAAAGTTGACGCCCGACAGGCAAGAAGAAGTAGACCGAAGTGAATAACATTGTACACAGATATTGTAGACATAACAGGTCATTCAATAAGTCCGTAGGATAAGTAAGAAAAAAACAAAATTTTGACAAAACTCGATTTCATTATTCAACATAGTTGCCTTCGAGGGCGATACAACGAGTATAGCGATTTTCCAACTTTTCGATACCACTTTTATAGTACGATTTCTCTTTCTCGTCAAAATAGGCCTCAGTTTCAACGATGACTTCATCATTGCACTTAAATTTCTTTCCAGCGAGCATTCTCTGGAGATCTGAAAACAGGAAAAAGTCGCTGGGGGCTCAATCTGGAGAATATGGTAGGTGAGTAAGCAATTCGAAGCCCAATTCATTCAATTTTGCCATCGTTTTACTCGATCTGTGACACGCTGCATTGTCTTCGTGAAACAACACTTTTTTTTTCTTTTGTAAATGTGGCCGTTTCTTTGCGATTTCAGTCTTCAATCGATCCAAAAGTGCACAGTAATAGTCGCTGTTGATGGTGGTTCCTTTTTGGAGATAGTCGATGAATATTATTCCGTTCGCATCCCAAAATACAGACGCCATCACCTTACTGGCCGACTGTTGCGTCTTTGCTCGCTTTGGATTCGGTTCGTCGACTGCTGTCCACTCAGCTGACTGTCTTTTGGATTCTGGTGTGTAATATTGAAGCCATGTTTTATCCATTGTCACATATCGACGATAGAATTCCCTTTTATTGTGGTTTAACAGCGCCAAACACTCCTCTGAAGCATCGATTCGTTGTTGTTTTTGATCGACTGTGAGCTCACGCGGCACCCACTTTGCACAGAGCTTTCGCATACCCAAATGTTCGTGTAAAATGGTAAAAACACTACCATCTGATATCTTTACAATGTCAGCTAGCTCGCGCACCTTCAATTTGCGATCGTTCATAACCAATTTGTGAATTTTTTTTTTAATGTTTTCTGGAATAACAGCCTCATTTGGGGGTCCACTACGCTCTGCATCATTTGTGCTGGTACGACCACATTTAATTCAGTAATCCACTTCTCTACCATTTGTCTCGATGGAGCAGAGTTCGGATAATGTTTATCAAGCCATTGTTTGATTTCCACTGTAGTTTTTTTCATCAAAAAGCAATGCTTTATAAAACTCGAAATTCACTTTTGTCCATTGTTTTTGCACTAGCACATGTTGCTTCACACAAAAAGCTATAACTCACGAATCAACCCTAATATTAGCACAAGTAGTCCACGGGACGTCCCATTATGATTCCGTACGACCCACAACGATCCTAAAAAATCCAGGATATAAATAGGTAATCCCAGGGAAGTCCCGCTTGGGACAGGCATGGGTCTATATCCATGGGAATTCCACGGTTGTCCCGCAGGATGGCCACTAGCAACGGGAAATAGAAACTCACAAAATTATACGTATTTCTCTCACAACAAAAGAATATGTTTAAAAATCTGCAGAAAAGAAAATATAAACCACAAAATTTCGCCTGGTCCTCAGTGTTGTGCTGCGCGTTCCGAACAGTCATTTGTTTGTCACAATTGCATTGTGGTTTGTGGTATTGGAGGGAATACATACATGCGGTTCACCGACGTGTGACACACTTGGTTGATTTTAAAGTACAGTGACTGCAGAATAATCGAATTCGGTAAGCGTGTGAAATGAAAATTTAGTGATTAAAAAAAAAGGTAAAAATTAACACACCTCTAATAATTTCTGAACTTCTTTCATTAGTCAAAGAATGTGTGTTGTTATTCTAGTTGTAAAAAAAATGAAATTTAAGTATACGAACAGTCACCGCGGTAGAGAAGGACGCTCAATCTGATGCCCGTAGTATTCTTCACTTTTGATGTTTCAAATAAATATCTATAATGTTCTTACTGTTATTTCGTGCTGAAATTATCGCGTACAGTTTAATAATATGCACGCAAACTGATTTATCATAAAACCTGCATTGTAGGACTACCTGATGTACCAAAACTGATAATCAGTGTCCACAATCAGCCTCAGGGATTTTTTAAACATGTGCGTGGTAAAGCCAAGATGAGCAAATTTACTTTAGCAAAGTCAAGGTAACGGTCATATCAAATATATATCGTCAATTTTTTAGTAGATTTGGGGCACTAGTGTTACAAAACGCTTCTCAAAACATAGCTGAGCGACCGAAGGGACTTAGAAGACCCCCAAAGGCTCGTTCTTTTATACCTTTGAAGTGAAACATGATTGGCAGTGCAACCATTGTTTCTAGCCATTTCCCAAAGCTTCAGATATAACACTTACTGCCATCTCGTTCCTTGCTTGTATTCAGCCGCCTTTTGCCTTGCAAATAGTTCCACTATAACATACTTTCCTATGTATACTCACTCCCACATATAGTTTACGAAATGGAATGAAATGAAATATTTAGTTTAACGTCCCACGCTTATGCACCGAGGCTAAGGGAAAGGGTGGTGATGAGAAATGAATGAAATGGTGGAATGAAGAAAGTGGGAGGAAACGGGAAAACCCCGAGAAAACCCACGCACACGGTGCTTGTCCACCACAGCTCACTTGGCGCGAGCTGGCATCGAACCAGAGACCCTACGCACCAGAGGTAAACGCTCTACCATTCAACCACCGCGGCACCATATGGTGTATGAGTTTAAACACATATTACCGTTTCACTATTTTATTACTAATATTTTTCGACCTATAAATTTTTCTTTTGGTACAGCGGTCTGCTAAAATTAACCCGCCAAGATGTTAGTTAGTTGGCGAAGTTTATGGGCATTGATTATTTTCAATTAAAACTGCTTTCATCACAGGTTTTGTATTTTTTTTTCTGTTGTGAAGTGATTTAAGCAAAGCCAACAGTGTTGCACTTAAAAACAGTTGTTCTATTAATAGGTTGCAGCAGTATCTGCCTTTTTACAAATTTTGACCGAACGTATCTCATGCAAATTTCATCATAGTGTTGAAACTTGGGCATATTTTTGGAACTGAGGGACCAGAATATTTTGCTTAAATTTTGTACTTTCTTGATATATTTTCTGTATTTTTTCATGGTTTAGGTAGGTTAGGTTAGGATATTTGGGGCATTACTCGAGTAGTCTGTTCTACTAAATTTTCACACTCTCATTGCATTTTCCGGTTTCTTTTTGCAGAGCATGCATTAAATGAACTAGTGCATAATCCACGAACCAACTTGTGCTAGGTGGTCACTAAAAAGCACAAATGCCACCTAACAGTCATTGCAGGAGCGCAGCAGGTGGGCCCGAGCGTAGCGAGCGGGGTTCGGCCGTAGGGAGCAGATGCATCAGCGACGGGGGGCATACGCATAAACGAGGATTGTGCAGGACTACATACAATATCCGCAATAATTTTTACATGGTGATTTTTATCTGAATCCGTACTTTCTTCCAGGTTAGGTTAGATTAGTTTAGGTCATGTTAGGTCAGTACTTAGCAATTACACTTACGTAACATCAAATAATTTCTCCCGTAAACATGGTGCTTTTACCAGATTTTGGCCCCGCACTTCCAAAATTATCCCGAAACTTGCAAAGGCGACGCAATGAAACCGTTTAAAGGGCACGGTGGAGAAGTTTTTTTTTTATTTTTTTATTTTTAATACGTAGCTTTACTTATACCCCTCCACTATGTTAATGTTTAAATTAAAAGTGGTTTACTTACTTTACGAAATGTTGGTCTAGCTGAGCGAACGAACGGGGTCAGAAGCCCCGCAGGGTTCGTTGTATTCTGTTCTTGACAATATTTGATGTAAAACATCATGTTCGATGTACCAATCCGTCATATTATATGACTGCCATGCTTATCAAGCTTGCTTACCTTCTGCGTTTTGGAAATAGTACCAACATCTCCGTATAATTTCTCATATTACGTCAACTTTAATCGCAACATTACACACTGACAGTTCACATAAGAACTTAAAATTACCATTTCTAATCTCGTTTCTCTTGTAAATTTTGCAGATTGTTTTATAAAAACGGATGAGTGTATAGCTTAGCTCACGAATCTCTGCCGCGGCTGACGGCATAAACGTATTAGAATCGCGGCAGAGATTCGTGAGCTAAGCTCTAGATAAAGTTAACCCGTTTATATAAACGGAAGAGTGTAGATAAAGTTAGAGTTAGCCCTTTAAAGCATAATGAACGTCCTTTGTTTAAAATGTATGAGATACGTATGCATTTGTGTAAAATTCGTGAGGAAAATAAAAGGAAAAGAGACGGAGATTGTACTACCGTATATTGGCAAGGCAACCGCTTGTTCTATCCCAGACTAAGTGAGTACGTGGTGGACAACATTATGTCTGAGTTTTCTCGGGTTTTCCGTTTCCTCCCACTTTCTCATTTCATCATTCACTTGCTATATCATCCGTCCCCTTTGGCCTTAGCTTGCGTAAACCTTGGACGTTAAGCTACAGATTTTATTTCATTTCAATTCAATTGGGAAAGATACATTTGTATCTTCGAGCAAAGATTCCTCCAGAAGATGGTGAATCACTAAATTTTGTTTTTTAACTACAGCTCATCGTCAATGTAGTGAAAATCGATAGGCATTCGTATTAATTATCAGAAGTCCGTTGTTCAAATTAAGAAAATAGGTTTCACTGAAAGCTTACTTTTGTACACGTTATGACGTTTAATACACAAGATTGTGGCGTCTTCCTAGATGGTCTTTTATCTGCGGCCTGAAAAGTTTTAATCTATAGCTGACAGAATAAATTATATAAAAAATGTTGGTACAGTTTCCTGTGATGTAAGTAAGGTAATGTTACCATTATAATTATTGATTTTCTTTTCTTTCCATTCTCAACAGAATTCCAAAAGCAGGCGCTTGCACACTTAGCAAGTTTGAAATATTCAGTCCAACATGTACAGCAGGCTATACATCGATTAGAAGAAAAGGTAGACACTATTGGAGCGTTAAAGACCAATGATAACCCACCAGTAGAGGAATATAACGGAAGATCACCGCTAGAGAATTTCCCTCTTCAAACGCTGGACGACCATTATGAGTGAGAGAGGAGGATTACAGATGATCCAGCATTTAGGAAACGTTTGGTATGTTCAGCTCCGTATTTTTTGAATATATTTAGTTACGAAAAGAAAATTTATTTTTTTACAAACGACAAATATAGGGTTGCTACCTACCGTGAAAAGTCAGGGATTTTTTTATTTTATTTACGGTTAATTTGAGCTTAGCTGAAAATATAAGAATCACTGCCAAGCCGGTTTGTTTCTGTATGTTTTATTGTAAAGGAATCCATACTGTTCTTGTGGGTGAGACAAATAGTGATTAAAAGAAGAGCGGTAGTTCGGTTCTCCTATATTATGCATATGAACTATAGCTATCAGGACATGTGCGAGTGATGTACATTTGTCAAATCGAAGTATTTTAACTTAGAACTGTGCAGTTTTTTACTACTCAAATTTTTGTTATGCGGGTGACCACTTTTAAATGTATAAGAAACGTTTGTGGCGTGACTTGCTTGCAGTTTTAGGCCCCATGCTGTGAAATTTTAAATTTAAATTAGAGTAGTAACAATCAGTTTTTCAGTTCTTGTTGTTGATCATCCTCTTGAAACTTACGTTTTCCTTTTATAATGTAAACGTGCATACAAAGGTAGACTACTGTATTTTTGTGGTGTACTAATGGTAATGTAAATTGTGCCAAGCTTCAGACTGAAAGTTGCCAAATATATATATATACACCTTCTGTAATATTTAAAATATTGTTATGCTTTTGCAGTTCCTTACATAGCTTTTTTTTATCCACTATAGTATAGCTGAAGTGTGTTATTTATTTTCAAAAATTCAAAAGTGCCCATTTTAGGTATTTAGTGTAAAATTTTGTGAGAAACCTTGAAGGGTAAGAGAGTTTTGAAATCCCGAAAGAGTAGCCAGCCTCAAAAATAGCAGGCCTGTGCCCGCAAGGAGACTATGGAGAGTTAAGACCCTTCTAGAACATTTTTAAAAACATTGATCATGGTTACCTAATGTGCTCTGGCAATATGTTCTAAGAAAACACACGTACATACGGGGAAAAAAAATCAATAACATAGGCATTTTCCATACGTACAACAGATAAATCAATCAACGTTTTTCAAAAAACAAACCACAGAAGACACCAAATGAAACTAATAAATCTACAGAACCAGACAACCAGCTTGAATGTGTCAGATACACCTTCAGTGCCTAAAAAATTTGCTTTATGTCTTTCTTTTTATCTTGATTTAATTCAGTTTTTTTTTTTTTTTTTTTTTTTTTCTGTCCAGACCGTTGGAGACAAACATTTAGCCGAAGTCCAGTCTTCGAAACTTTTTTGTTGTGTGAGAAAGCTTAGTATGTTTCGTGAATATAATGGTATATGTTCTTGCTGTGTACAATATATTGAGTATTTTTTGGTGTTTCTTAATGTCCGAGACATATTTTAAACTGAAACATTGGGGGTAAGAACAACAACCAACTTCGATAAGAACGGAGTATACTTCATTGTGTTAGTATCGTTTTGGAATTTAAATACTTTTTTCAAAAATAATTACAAACAACACCTCTAAATTTTTTTTACAAAGTTCATAACGTTTAAAATGCTAAGACCTTATAATTCCAAGTAGGCAATCAATAGAATTTTATATTTCAGATTGCAGAGCTCCGTAGGATAGGGGGTACTAATATTGACAGTATTGTTACGAATATAATGAAGCGAATTCTAACCAACATGTTAGCAGCGGAAATAAGTTGGACAGGCGGAAAGACGAAGACATCATTCTCAGCCCTTGCACTTTGAGATGTTCTTACAGATAATATACTATGTTTTATTACATATTTTTCCATGTTATTATTTAAGACGATTAACTAGAATTTGTATGTGTTTTCACTCAATTCGACCATCCACCAGAAAATTATCGAGAGGTTAGTATTGTAAGACAATTCTCCGAAGTAATTTGTTCACAGAGCTTAGTTTTTCCAAAGGATTTCTATGAGTACGCAAGATTATCCAAGAAAAACTTGTTCTTACTTTAAAGATCCAGCTGAATGTAATACCTATGGCGAAACACAACCCACCTACAGTACCGCTGTCAAGGTAAACCTGCTCCCGACCCGGCCAAATCCTAATTACTTGCACCACTCCTTCCAATATACACACCCACTACGGAAAATTGTATTCCAGTTACGTAGTAAAACTCCAGAGAGAAATTAAGACGATTTACAACAAGGCGAGGTCTCTTCTGGGAAAGAAACATATGGAATACAAGAAACAGTACGACAAAGGAAGAAAAAGAAACCCGTTGACAGTAGGGGAGAAGGTTTAGGTGAGAGCTGTTAGAATATCAAATCCATTTCAGAGAATTTCAGCCTCTTTGTTATCTAGATATCACGGACAGTTTATTTTGGACAAAAAATTGGCTGAAAACTCTATCTGGCTAAAAATATCTGGACTGGGAAGATATTTAGGACACATGCTGACATGCGCAACAAGATTCATCAACCTTCGGATTTCGCGAACAACGTTCCTGAGCTAAACTATGGGTATACTAAGGAAATAACCAGTTCATAAAAGAGGAGAGGAAAACAAGGGAACCTCTTGAAGGGAAAATTTAAAAACTTAAAGAATAAGTCGGGTCGGTTTCATAGAGAAAAACATCGAGAATTCAATCTTAACTAGTTTCTCATCGAGGTCGGTTCAGTTATGAAGAATATAAGCAGAATGTTTAAGTGCCCGAGAACTACGCGCAGCGTATATCCAAGATGAATCTAAAATACAATTATTATTCCACGTAGATTCATCAAGGAATAATGAGAGGAGACAAAAACGAATACAAGAAAAAATTCCGAATCAAATGCGAAATGTATGTTAATGTAAACTGATTACAAGTGAAGTAAATACTACAGTTAGTGACTGTTCCAGACTTCTAGTGACTAGAAATGAGAATTCTAGTTAGGAACCATCAAGAGTTTAAATAGAGAAGTTCATAAACCAACAAACTCTTTTAATTAGTAAATAATATCTCAAAAGGTGTCTATGATTTCAATGTCCAAAAATCGTTCCCGGAACCTTAGATTTATGAACATGCAATTTTACTCCTAGACAATTAGTAAATTTTATGTTAATGAGCCAATTTGCAAAAACCTACTTTCTCGATTAGTTAAACGAAAGAGAAGGAAGTCCATCAGAGTAAGGTAAATGACAAGATGCCTTTATAAATTTATGATGCGCACGGTCGGGATAGTACAGTGGAAGGCTAAGGAAGAAGAATTGATTGAATTCCGAGAAATAGTTAAGTCCGATGTAGTTATTTATATAACAAATAAATCTCTCTCTTCTTATTCTTTCATAGTAAACTAAGAGTGGTTTTACTAAGTCTTATAGTGAGTCATCCATATATAGTAAATGGTGTGGAATATCCAAAGAAATTACTTTGCATAGAGTTGTGTGTTAGACAAGGACCACGAGAGAGTAAGAGAATTGCGTGGCACTGTCCACACACACAATGTAGAGACAAGAGCAAGCAGGCTTCCGACCCAACTATAGCATCCTTGACCAATTCCTAAATCTTAGCACCGCAATCTACAATCAGTTTAACCGATCAAAACCCTCCTGCCTTGTAACCTTCAACCTCGAAAAAGCGTTCGACAAAGTCTAGCACGCTAGACTGATTCAGAACTTCTTTTTAACCACAACTATATTCGACTCATACACTGCTTCCTAACCGACAGAATAATATACGTCACCATTAATGAATTCTTCTCACATTATATTTTTCTCCATTGTGGAATTCTGCAAGATTCTGCTCTATCGCCTGTCGTTTACATACTGCATGCTGCCGATCTCCCGTAATTTCTAAATAACCTAAACCTTTTTCAATTTGAGGACAACACCGACTTCCTTACTACAGAAAACTCCAATTAACACAAACAAAATACTACAAACCAAAACCCAAGCCATAGTATTCCTACCTCCTGCAACCGTCCCCTTCTGGCCCACTTGCTGGATTTCTCATGAATTCCAGTATTTACCATATGTATAAAGGGTAAACTTCTATATATCAATATATGTAATTAAATATGTATAGTTGTATAATTTTGTAATACTAAATAGATATAAGAAAAATCAGCTTTGTTTCAATTGTTCAAAGGTTTATATATATTTAGTATTGTTGTTGTATATCTTGTATTTATCTCGTATATTTATAGACTAAAAATTTTGCATATTCTTTCTATATATTTCAGCATTTAAAGAAAATAGATTTTCATCTTTATAGATATCTAAAGTCACATGGAAGTCTTGTTCCGTTTCCAGCCTGTTAGGATTGCGACATAGGGGATCTGGGATCAATAGATGTTATCTTTTTTTTTTTTTTTTTAGTTCCGCCCATCAGGGCTGCAACTAGGGGGTGGGGAGAGGAGGCACGTGCCCCGGGCGCGTGGTTGGAGGGGCGCCGGAAAGAAGATATATGAATTCTTTTAAAAATCGCACCCTTTCCCTCGAGGAACTTATTCTAGAGGTTAAAAGAAATTAAAAGTTTACTTGGCCTTTTCCATGGGATCTCTTTTCGTTGATTATATATATAGACAGAGTCTCATCTAAATAGGTGTTATGTCATACATTATAAACCTAATATTGCATGCATTTGTTCCCTTGGACAACCACATAGAATCCCCCCCCCCCTCCTTTCCTACCACAAAAAGTTTGGATAATTCCATTGAGAACAGCTCTGAAGTTTACAATGCTGTTATCAATAGGAGCGGGGGCGAAAATTTACCGATTGTTCTTGCTTGCTGGTGGTTGAAGGGTTTAGCTCAGACGCGCCCCCTGCAATGTTACGCAATTGCTGTAATATTTTTAAACTAGAGGGCAGTTTTGCGGCGGAACAGATAAGTTACACGCCTCGGTGTATTTAATTGTTTCTTGTACGCCTAAATAGCAAGGGGTTTTGCAAGTGAAGGCTGTATGCAGTTTTGTCTATTAGTTTTGCTTGAGAGCTTTTCGAGGCAATTTGAATTGTTATCTATCAGTGAATAATGTCGAAGAAACCATCTGGAGCGGCATACAGGAAGAAAGCAAAAGAAAGAAGTGAAGCTGCGTATCGATCATCCTCCTTTTTGACATCTTGGTTAAGCGACAACACTAAAGGTAAGTTGAAGACTTTTCTTTAACGCTCCCTAGTAAAACTAAACAAGACTGAGTAATTAATTTTAAATAATAATTTATGGTGAATTAACTCAGATCTTAATAAGTAAAAAAAATGTTTACCACATATCTTTAGATGACTGATGGACAGCTACTGCATCTCCTTGTGTTACAATGTGAAGCCAACTGACAGTGCAGTAATGCTTTATGAATCCTTGAATCTAAGCATTCTCCTATTCGATTAAGAATCTAGAAACCTGCATTATTATTATTATTATTATTATTGAAAACTAAAAATTATATATATTTACCACTTACCTTTACCTATTAATGAAAATTAAAATTTACCGTCCACAGGCTGTACATTCCTGGCATCAAATCAAGAATTAAAAGACCCAATACATATGGGTCGAAACTGGCCGTTGTGGGGAAACAAGGTGTCCAAATTGTGGGAAAATAATCTTTGGAGCCTTATTTCTCGAAATCTCTCAGTCGCAGAGCTGATCTGATAGTTGATCGTCAAGGAAGTTAGCAATTCTGTATCCAAATATCCAACTTACAGTCTTGTGCGAGAAAGGCAAAGTAGATTCCTGAAAGATGTTGTTTTATATCTCGGCAATTCTGTGCAGAAAAGAATCTCTGTTTAGGACCTCCTTTGTCTTTCTCCTAACCCAGGATTGTAAATTAAATATTTTAATAGGGGAATAGAGCACGGTTCTCAACGAGGGATCGAGGTCTCTAGTGGATTCCGAGAGGTATATATGAAGGTCGCGAAATATATATATATATATATATATATATATATATATATATATATATATATATATATATATATATATATTTAAATATCTACCTATAAGCTATTTAAGAACCGTATCATAAGTGACTGGGGGTTGGTGGAAAAAGGATGTGCTAAAAAGAATCCGTACTATGAAATAGTTGAACCATTGAGTAGAGTATTATTGATCTTTATGATCACCTCTTGTATCAGCCCTACGACCAATAGTTTTGGACAAATAAGGACGAAATTTAATTTTCGCATGTTTTCGGCACCTTGTTGATGCGTAA
Organism: Thermobia domestica; assembly: GCF_964235325.1. NCBI lineage: Eukaryota > Metazoa > Arthropoda > Insecta > Zygentoma > Lepismatidae > Thermobia > Thermobia domestica. Next base: position 205,857,391 of record NC_137460.1, read on the forward strand.
AGGTGTTTCTCGGATTAAGTTTACTGGATTTTTTCGGTTTGTGTTAGGAATCGCTTCTTTCTTTCTTTAATGAACTCCAGACACGGCTCAAAGATTCATTTTAGCTAGATATAACAACACCGAGGCTTAAAAAAAAAAAAAAAAAAAAAAAAAAAAAAAGCGTGATGGAGATGAATCAATGATATTTTCGGTGATCAGCGTAGTCCATTTATTTAAAATATGTTCTTTTTATGTAGAGCACACATAGCAAATCAATTACGCGTGTTTTCATTCAGCAGTTTCTTGCGATTAATGTTACTGTTTCTTTTCCGGTAAATCCGAGAATATCCCAGGACCATGTGAAGGTTCCGACGTATATTTTCAAGAAGAAGGCCGATTTTTCGAGCTATGAAAAGATGGGAAATGAGAATATACCTGAAAGGATTGCTGCCAGCTGTGGTTCCAGTGCAACAGCATTAGATCAGATCCTGGATGGAACTGTAATTGCAGCAGATAATCAGGAGCTTCCGCACAGTGAGTATGATTCTGAATTAGACTTTCAAGACCCTGGAACTTGGCCTAGTAATATCTCTGACTCTCAGAGATGTTATATTACAAAAATGAGAACAGAAATTACAGCTATACCTTATTTAAGTGCGAGTGCAAGAGACGGCCGAAACCTCACGGAAGATTAGTTTCACAAGGTCCTACCAAATGGACATCGTATTAGCTTATAGCCAGTTAAAAAATGCATTGTATTGTGTTCCTTGTAGGTTATTTTCTCACCTTTCTCGAGAGTCCAATGCAACTCTGTCATTTTTGGCTAAAGAAGAGGGCTTTACGAATTGAAAAAAAAAAAAAACTCAGTAACAAGATTCCACTTCACGAAAATTCGCAAAAAGCTCTCGAGTGTTCTCTGGCAAAAGGTGGAATAGACAAGAACCTTCAAGATCAAATAGTAAAAGAGGAAAATCACTGGAAGGAAGTACTGCGTTGTGTTGTCGATGCTGTCATATTTCTAGCTAAACAAGGAAGTTCGTTTAGGGTGTCACAAGAACAACTTGACTTTAGCGATCCAAGAAGCGGAAAATTTCTTAACACAATTGAATTAATTTCTCACTACCATGCTCATTTGCGAGAACATATTGAAAGGCATAAGAAAGGACAGTTGAGCTATTTCTCATGGAAAATACAAAACGAGTTCCTGGATATTATAGCAGGGAAAATAAAAGAGGATATACTGAACGATGTTAAAGAAGCAAAATATTTCTCAATTTTTGATACAACCCCTGATACCAGTCATAACGAACAAATGACAGAAATAATTCGTTATGTGAAAATGACGGAATACGGATCAGAAATTTTAGAAAGCTTCATAGACTTTCTTAGCGTTAGTGACAAGACAGGATTAGGTCTGACTACAGAGATTTTGGACAAAATAGAAAAGGATGGCTTGGATATGAAGAATTGCAGAGGGCAGTCATACGATAATGGGGCCAATATGGCTGGTATCTATAAAAGGGGTACAGTCGAAGATACTCCAGGAATACAAACTTGCATATTTTGTACCGTGTACAGCGCATTCACTGAATTTAATTGGAACACATGCTGCAGAAATATCACCCGAAGCTCACACATTCTTCAGTACTCTAAATTGTTTGTATACATTTTTTTCAGCCTCTACATCTAGATGGGAAGTTTTAATAAAACATGTACCACTTTCCTTAAAATCTCAAAGTAACACCAGGTGGTCATCGAAAGAGGAAGCTGTTGAAGTTTTATATGAACATTTTGACAAGATTTGCGAAGCCCTGGATGAACTAGCACTCAACCGCCTCTGCACTTCTGAGACAAAGACCGAAGCCAGAAATTTGAAAGGAAACATTAGTAAGTTCGAATTCATTGTAATGACCTGCTTTTGGTATAGAATTCTTAAACAAATCGATCGTGTAAATAAGTTTCTTCAAAGAGATGACATATCAGTAGATGAGTCAGTCAAACATATTCATGGCCTTATTAACTTCTTGGAAGCGATCAGAGATAATGCTCCATCCAAAGCTACTGAAGAAGCTAAATTAATTGCTGAGAAGATTAGGATACCTGCTGAATTGGAAGAGAAAAGAAAAAAAAAAATGTTTGACGACAGCTGCGAAGATGAAAGTGTCGCCCTATCAGGGAAAGATATACTTAGAATTGCTTTATTTGAGATCGTTGATAACATAATTGGTAAATTAAAAATCCGGTTTCGATCTCTGGAAGAAATCAATGAAAAATTTAGCTTTCTAAATGGTAGTAACATCCACAAAATGAATATGAACGACTTACATACAGCAGCGAGAAAGTTAGCAGACACCTACATGGACGACATAAATGAAGACGAATTTCTTGAGGAAATTGAAAGTTTTAAGCACGACGCGTTTATAGTAGATGCCAACATGAAAGCTGCGCCGCCAGCGAGACTCATGAATCTCATCTACGAGCATAGGCTTGAGGACGGATATCCAAATTTGACCACAGCCTTAAAAATATTTTTAACTCTCCCCGTAACAGTAGCTTCAGGTGAAAAAAGTTTTAGTAAACTAAAGTTTATAAAAAAATTACTTAAGAAGCACCATGACACAAGAAAGACTTTCAAACTTGAGTATTATTGCTATTGAACATAAAAGAGCTTTGACTTTTTTTTTTTTTTTTTGACAATATAATCAAACTCTTTGGTTCCAAAAATGCTCACAGACCAGGGGCGGACTGGCAACCATAGGGCCCACCCTGCTAAACTGAAATGAGGGCCCACTGTATAAAAATGTAAAAAAATGTACTTGGCATTCTTCATATGTATTACATATAAAAGTCCATCTTCGAACCCATAAATAGTATCCCATATATTCATACGAAAGCAAAACATTAATTACAAAAAATCTGAAGTAGGAATATTTTAATAGTAACTCATACAGTGTGTAATTGGCATTATCATTTTTTATTGTAAACACACACAATATCGGAATTGGTGCTTTCAGTTATTTATATAGTGCTATTGTTTTTTTATGTAATGAATTTAAACCATTTATTTAAACAAATGAGGGTCATGTTTTAGAAAACCCAAAATAATAAGTAAAAACTAATCTCAAGTCAACTTTGAAACACTAAATAATTAAAGCACTGACAGAAATAATGTAAGTTTCTTTCCTTATAAATCAGTTCTAATATCAAATTGGTTGAAATTTTCTACTGAATTGCATACTGTAACCTTATATAATATAATATTAATATGAACGCCAGAAATGTATCACTTACTTAATATCTTCATTATGCCCCAGTTACACTCACAATTTCAAATATCTACCTAATTCTTTGGAGCCAGATACAAGATCGTCAATCACTTTGTCGTAATCAAACGTATATGATCTTTCTATGTATAAAAGAATAAAATCTCCCAACAAATCTTGTCCAAGCGATGAACGCAACCGATTTTTGATCACTTTCATAATCGAGAAAATTTATGTTCAGGAATGCGATGATTCATCGTTGCACAGCCCCATTTACACATGACGGAAAAAGTTTTTCAATGGAATAAGGGCATGTAGCCTATTCAGGGCCGGCGGAGAATGAACAACAGATTTTTTAAAAATATAAACTAGTTAATTTTGACATGATTTTACCCATGTCTGCTGGAAATCCCAAAATAAAGACTGGTATTTCAGAAAATGTCATTAGATTAAAAAAAAAAAAAAAAAAAAAAAAAAAAAAAAAAAAAAAAAAAAAAAAAAAAAAAAGCAGTAGAGGAGATACAGACATTTGGGAAACGTTAATTAATTTTGAGGCAATTTTTATTGTTTTCATGTAAAATAACATATCTGAAACTTTTTTTTTTTTTTTTTTTTTTTTTTTTTTTTTTTTAAGTAACCAAACCTGCAACCACCCTACTTAACAAAGATCCGTATTTTGTCATAGCTGATCTGGGGCTTCCCTCCCACTTGATGCGTAAAAAATATCACTTACTTCAGTCGGGAGTCTGCTCGCGAATGTGCCGCAATCTCTCTCTGTACCTGTCTTTTTGGCGAGAAGAAAATGCTGTAACCCACATACACAAACTCGTCTAAATATTGCTGTATAATCTCGAGGAAGTACGTCCCGCTCTTAGCAGACAACCCCCCCCCCCCCCTTCCCAAGCGTGTCAGGTGAGACAACAGACATGGCGTCAGTGTTGGAAACTTGAAAAAGCTGTAATTTTGTGGCCTCAATGCAACACAAAGAATGTGATTGGGGGTAAATTTGCGATAGATTTCGAAACGCAAGATTTTCCTTGACATAAGTAAGTCATAATATCATATCTTCATGTCGCAGAAAGATTAGATACCGTCTATCGTCTAGTATAGTCCGCCCATTCTTCAGCTGGCCCCAACTTCTCTTTTCATATGAATACCTACTTTGCACATCACAAATAATTTTTACATTTTACTACACTTTTATTTTAAATTAACTTTAAATAACTAAAGGGAAGTTAACATTTACACGATATACACATTGATTTGACTGACAGCATAAGTGTTCAGCATTTTAAAAGTTACACCAACGCTTACTGAGCCCAGTGCCGGCAGCTAGTGCTCTCAAACGGGTCAGGTCAGGCTTCATCGGGTCAGGGCTCGAGTCGAACCTCCTTGAGTCAGGTCGGGTCAGGGCTGCTCTAGCCACGAGTCGGCTCGGGTCAACCTTCTTATGCATCGTTTCGACTAAAATCTATTCAGGTCATGAGTCGGGTCGGGTCGACGTTCGACTTGACCCGGCCCTCTCGACCCGAGAAGGATTTAGCCGAAACAGAGCATAAGAAAGTTGACCCGAGCCGACCCGTGGCTAGAGCAGCCCTAACCCTAGCATAGGTGACCTGACCCGACTCGTGTCTCAAGCAGGCTTGACTCGACCTCTGGCCCATGAAAGCCTGATCTGATCCGTTTGAAAGCACCACGCGGCAGCAAACAGTTCAGTTAATTTCGTGTTCGCCTGTTAAAGTTGTGTAATTTCAAGTAAAAATAGCCATAAAAGATAAGCTACAATTGACTGAAATCATCCAAAGACGTGGTGTATACATTATAATTTATAAACACCTTAGGCAGAAAAAAAACCCTGGCAACTGTCCTGCAGTACTCGGATGAGTCACATCACGCTCATTTGTTTCTTGAGGCTTCACATATTCAAATAGTCTACGTTGTTTTGGGTCAGATGCATCTTTTTGTAAATCACATCTTCGTTTGTGTTCTCGCTTTTTAGCACCACTTTTATACTTTTTCTTTACAGTAATCTTACAATCACTCCTACCATCCATACTGACACAACCACATCTGTCTTTCACGACAAACGACACGTAACTGGTGTTCCAATAATTGAATTGCTGCTATCGGATTTGCTCTTCGATTTAATATACAAATAAAACACGAGCCGAGGGCAGCAACTTCATAGTATATTGTCTGAGGTTTGTATAAAACAATCGTTGATGGTGGCGACTAATTTCTTTTCGCTTTACCGCACTGAAAAAATAAAACGAAGCCTGATCCGATTTCTTTCTTCGAAGCTTGGTCTGAGGACAATGCAGTTCAAAAGCGTTCCGGCTCCACCTCCACTTTCCACAATAACAATATCTACGAAACTATTGTTTCTTTAAAACATTGCCACTCGCCGGCTTGTAAAAGGACCGGAGTAGGCAATGGTATCCAAATCCAATAACAGCCTGAAATCTACTGTGTTTCTTATACTGTATTTAAAAAAAAAAAGTAAGGTATGTTGAAAAATGATACGAACTATCCAAATATGTACCATAACTTTAGTAAGTGCACGTCACGGATGGAATACGTGATATGTAGAGATGTATAAGGAGGATATGTTTACAGACCATGGATAGTTCATTCATTTCCACGGCTAACCAAGTTGAAAACAAAAAACAATCAAAACAACATGATAATGACTGTTGCAAAATGATACGAACGCAATACAATAGCTAGTTCTAACAGACAATAAATGAGCCACTGCATAAGACCAGCTTGAACACTCAATTAAACATGATGTTTACCAGCGTTTGCAGTAGAGTCACATCAATTTGATTCCATGCAGCGATGATGGCATTCTGCAACTCACGAACATTGTTGTACTGGGTACCGATGGCGATCACTGAGCGACACAACATTTCCTAAAGATTTCCCATCTGGTTTTTGTCTGGGAAATTGAAAGGCCAATCAAGTACAATCACGTCTTTCTCCCGAAAGCAATCCTTGGTAGTTCCAACAACGTGGACAGTAGCATTATCCTGTTGGAAGATACACTCTGGACCAGCAATTCGCAAGGTAAATGACAATAAATTGTCTGCAAGTACTGTTTACTACGTGGTTGATATCATATGAGATGTAAGAAATTCGTGATTTGTTGTACCATAACAACCGAAGCCCTCCCCCCACACATAATTACCGACTGTCCTTGCTATCGCTTGGAGTACATCTGCTTCTACTTCCGCAGATCGTGTCAATAGTATCATCAGCCATCGGGACCATTCAAATTAAATTTCTTTTCGTCACTGAAGATGACACGACGCGCTCTGCTTCCAGGTCACATGTATTTTGGTCCAGATCACCCGTCGCTCCTTGTGCTGCGCGGTGAGTTGTGGCTGACGCTTACGCTTCTTCTATCAGAGATATGATTACAGCGTTTCATAGGTCTTGATAGGGTAGACTTATGTACACGAATGTTAGGGTCTTGTGCCAACTGTGTAAGGGATATTCCAGCACAACTTAGCTTTCGAACAACCTGTCTTTGCTGTTGTGGCGTGAATTAACGCGGCCTTCCTGATGATTTCCTTACTTCATACCGCATCCCAAGTTTAAGAAAATTGTTCAGGACACAAGCACATTGCCCAATTCGACGTGCAATTTCATTAACAGATATACAGATATACCTTCTTCTTTATATGCCATTATTTGGCAATTTTCGCACTCAGATAATACTTTGTCAGGGCCCATTATGCTTCTCTTACTCGTCACCTCACACAGATGTCCTCGCCGTAGTAAACTAGCCTACACTTCTATCACTCGTCTGCTATACATTTTGCCTTCTCGTCTAGCGCCCTCTATGTTCCTAGCAGAGACCTAGCTACATGTTATTACACTAAACATGTCATCGTTCGTATCATTTTGCAACACTTTTCATGGGCTGATTTTTCATTTTTGTTTCTCCCTGTCCTCTATACGTGTATATTTCTACAGTACCTGTGTTTGTGTGACATAAATACAACACTGTTTCATTCACCCTCACTTCTATTTTCCGTTTCCTTTCCGATCACATAATATGACGATATCTGGTATCGTTCGTATCATTTTGCAACGCACCTTAGTAGTTAACGTGCTCGTTTTTAACAGCTGCTGTACTACAAACCCCGCAATGTTTTAGGGCCTGATTGTCTCATAGACAGAACCTTTTCAAGTCGATAAACGTGAAGAAGAATAAGGTCTGTTCATGAAAGTTTAACTTTACGTCATTTTTATGCAAAACACAAGTTTGCGGGAGTTACCCTGCCATATTTTTGATGCTGGTAGGTTTAATTGAGCACATCTTTTTAAAATTGGTGGAGGGGGCCCACCTGTTTGGGGGTCCACCCTGCATTTGCAGGGTAGCAGGGTGGGCCAGTCCGTCCCTGTCACAGACTACATATTTAAGACAACTATTAGCGTTGTACCGATGATTATATTTTGTATGCAAGAAAAATATATTTGTGTGATTAATTTTACTTAACGTGTTTATGTGATTACAGCATTATTTTAAAATTTTAACTTTATAATATACCAGATATTTTCCAGTTCATTTTGTATTGATTTTTTCATACAATATTAAAACAGAAAGTATGTACAAAATTATTCTTAAAACTTGTGAGCAAATAACGAATGTAATACATTTTTGAGGTTAAAGTAAGTTGGATTAAAGTACTTAAAAATCGATATAACTGGTTTCATTAAGAATGTTATTTACAGTTGCAATCCATAAGTAAGTGATACTTTTCGACTAAACTTTGACGGGGGGGGGGGGGGGGGCGCCGAATTGTGTGTTTGCCCCGGATGACAGAAACCCTAGTTGCGGGCCTGCCGCCCATGCCCTTCTACATGTCTATGTGAGTCAGTTTACGAGAAAGGCGGTTGGCAATCTCTTTAAACTTCTCATATATATAGGTGAGCTCCATAGGCGGAGAACCACGTTTGCTTTGTTAGTGAAAGAGGCGGTTTTTGTCTTTCTCTTGTTTCTTACAAGGGATGAGAGGTGCCCTGAGAAACAGTTTAAGTTATGACTGTGGTTTCGGATGGCTTCTTAGGAGGCAGAAAGATTCACCATGTATAAAGTAGGGAATGGACAAGTGAGTCCATTGGGATAGTTTAGAAGGAAACATTTTTTCTTTCTAGTTGATATTTAATTTTATCAAATTCAATTTAGCTCGCGATATCTTTCAAGATTTTATCTAGGAAGTTTAGAGATGGTAATTTGTTTATAGACAATTGTGGTCTCCTGTTCGAGATCAGTGGCTAGGCTACTAGGTTTTGATTTAGAGAGCCCCTGAGTTCGAGTCCTGCTGACGTCAGACTATATAAGGCCTGACTGATAGATTTCAAATAATTTTGGTTTCGCGATAGAATGCTACATTCAGAAGGAATGTAGGACCCTTCTGAATAAACTGTAAACCTGATATCGCAACGGCTAAAAGAAAAACCGGCCGCTAGGAGTACGCCCAAAACGCTCCTAGAGGGTGTGTGACAAGCCATCCCAGCGACTTCGGCCCTTAGGAGAGCCACTTCGTGAATACTAGTTGTTCGATGGACTATAAGTAATCTCTCGCGAGTGTCACATAGTGAATTGTGTGTGCTACTAAACTGGATCCGGCCCTTGCTAGAGCCACATAATTAACGCTAGTTAGTTAACTTCAGACATCGATAACGGCCCTTACCAGAGCCAAACAGTAAACTTAGTGACTACTGTAGTGACTGCGGCCCTTACAAGAGCCACATAAGAAACACTACGGTCAACAAGTGGCTCCGGCCCTTACAAGACCCACACGCGAACTGTAAACATTACTCAATTTTTCAGTAAAAACGTCCATAACATGTCAGTATCAGCTTCCAAGTTCCGTAAGCCTCCCGCCGGACAACTCAAGGAGGGGAACAAACCATTGAAAAGGAAATTCACCACGTTGGGCACCGCCCCCCGCCGCCGCCAGAAAGCGCTGCTCATGGCAGCCACAGCCCAACTCAACAGCCAAGAACAGCTAGGAAAGATACCCACGCAAGAGACCGACCACTCATCGCAGTCCCCCAACAGAACCAGACGCGATCAACCCAGCTCAGGACGAATTTCCCCTCATCCCCGGAGGCCCAAAAGCCACTGAAAGCAATGATAAGATGGACATCGCAAGGGAAGATCCTCCAGCAGAGACGGCTTTGTTCAACCTCGCCGCACCGCCAGGCTACCCCACAACCAAGCGCCATCCATCACATCGTTAATACTATTCAGCATCAAATACGCTCCCCTTTGCCCCAGGGCATCAGAAGAGGACTGGGGAAATCAAGATCACATCAACAACCAAGATAGGCAAGAAGAAATGGAATATGGTATGGCAACCGCCGTCCCCACCCTCTCAGCAAAGAAGATACCACCTCTATACATTTATGGGGTCAACAGGAAGTGCGCGCTTACAAACTCACTGCGACGGACGTTGGAAGGCCCTATAACTTCGTACCACATGTACAACACGCTAAAAATCCATTGCTCCACTTGGGCGGACTTCTCCAAAGTGGAAGCATTTCTCACTCAGTCGAACTACGAGTTTGAAACAGAGATGCCCAATGCTAACCGTCCACTCAAGGTTGTCTTACGGAAGCTGCCCATGGACGCCGGGCCAGCAGACATCAAACAGGAACTAGAGCAGCTAGGATATCCAGTTGAGTCCGTCAGCCAACTCAGAGGTCGTCCCGACGCAGACGGCAACCGCCCTTTGTTTCCGATCTTCCTGACCACCCTCCTGAAGAGCCCCGGTCCCAATATATACGACGTACATCTACTGAGCTACAAGGTAGAAATTGAGCCATACAAGGGAAGGGACATCTTGCAGTGTCACCAATGTCAAAGACTCGGCCACTTGCAGCAAACCTGTCGAGCAGATGCACGATGTGTCAAGTGCGGAGGAGCTCACCTAACGCAAGACTGCCTGAAGAAAATGAGAGACACACCACCCGTCTGCGTCAACTGCCAGGGGTCGCATCCGGCGAACTACCAAGGATGCCCCTACATCCAGGCGGAAAAGAAGAAGCGGAAGGGGCAGAAGCAGGACATCCCACCTCCCGCCAATGACAAAGACAAGCTAGAGATAACCAACAAGCAAACACCACCAGCGGACAAGAAGGTGAGCACCAGGACCAGGTCCAACACCCAAGAAACTGTGTCCACCACACAAACTCAACCGGAGCAGACCATCGAGACACCGCCAGTCGCATAAGACAGCCAGTCGACACTCCAAGCAAAGCACCAACCACACCACCGCCACCCATTGCAGGGACAGCAGCAGCCACTACAGCAGAGACAACAGATGCCACAACAGCACCGCCCGACCACAACACCGCCACCACTGCAATAGTAGATACCTCCCTGGTCACCACCCTGAAAGAGATAATGAATCTCCTGACCGGATTGAACGTTAAGAAGTTTTTCGAAACGCTCAAGAGCGGACTGCACAAGATCAATGACGCCAAAGACCAGGTCTCCAAAATGACCGCCATCGTGGAAGTAGCTGCCGCACTCATCGATGATGGATCCCACTAGAACCAGAATTAACCGGGACATCAGACTGATCTGTTGGAACGCAGATGGCATCAAAACCCAACACGAGTTCACAGACTTCCTGACCAGGGAGAGTGTCGACGTCGCGCTCGTCAGCGAGACTTGGCTCAAGTCTCACGACATCTTCCGCATCAGGAATTACATTGTATACAGAACCGATCGACCAGGCATCAAAGGTGGCACGGCAGTAATCATCAAGAGACAAATCCCACAGGATCCACTCCCACCCCCAGCCATGCAGTCAATAGAAGCAACAAGCTTAACTCTGCACTCACCGGAAGGACCTATGCACCTGATCTCGGCGTACAAGCCTCCAGCTCAGCCACTTCACGCCCCGGACCTCCAGCTGTTACGAAGACTGGGTTACCGCATCTTCATCGGTGGTGACCTAAACTGTAAACATCCGGAATGGAATTCCCGTGTGTCCAACGTTAATGGAAGAGCACTTCAGCGAGCGTTGAGAGGAATAGACCTCATACCTGCAGCACCCACGGAGCCCACCTTCTATACGAAGAACGGGAACCTACCTGATATACTGGATATAACTCTGACAGCCAACGTAGCAATTCTGGAGGGACCAGATGTCATCCATGCGCTACAGTCAGATCATATTCCAGTGATAACAATCAGAGCCATCAGGCACTACACACCTGCATACCAACTACCGCAGGAGAAGACCACTGACTGGAACATGTACAGACAACTAATGGCCGAAATGGTGGACACACAGCTTCCAGTGGGAACACCAACGGAGATAGATGCAGCGATCCAATCTCTGAACAACAATGCAGTCTGCGTTATGCCCAGCAACAACACGGGCGGCAAAACACCAAGAGCAGCAAGCAGACCACGAACAACTTCGCACCACCGCACTGATGCAAATGAAAAGATGGTGTCGGAAGAAGTGGCAAACTTCGAGGCAACCACAATACAAGCAGCTGTGGAACGTACTTGCCGCAAGCGTTAAGAGGAGGCTGAAGCGACTCAAAATCCAGAAATTGGACAAGACGCTGCAAGAGCTGGACGCACCATCACCGGACTTCTGGAGGTTCCTGCGCTCTATCACGAAACCCCAAGTACCGACTCGCACGCAGCCGATTCGAGGCCCACAAGGAATGGTGTACTCAGCTCTAGATCAAGCTGAACTCTTCGCGGCTCATTGGGAAGACACGTTCAAGGAGCATCAGATCCACCCAGATTCAGCAACCTTGGAAGAAGTAGAGGAAAGCCTACGGCTCATCCAACAACCAACCCAGTGCCCAGCAGACCAACTGACCACGCCAAGAGAGGTGCAGCAGCTCATCAGAAGAATACACCCAAAGAGAGCAGCCGGAGCAGACAAGATACCTCCTCTAGCATTCAAGTATGCCCCACGGAAAGTGATAGTCCTCCTATGTAGAATCATCAACGGTATCCTGCAAACAGGCCATTACTCTTCCTGCTGGAAGGAGGCTAGACTGATAATGATTCTGAAAGGAAAAGGATTGAGGTCGGAAATCAAGAACCACAGGCCAATAAGCTCCTATCACACATCAGCAACGTGGCCGAAAGGGTCATCCAGAGCAGACTCCTCCAGCAAACAGAAGAACTCAACATAGTGCCGCAGCATCAGTTCGGATTCAGATGTGGTCATAGCACGACCCTGCAACTGGTTAGAGTGACAGAAAACATCACATACCAATTCAACGCCGTAGGCCACACTCTTGGAATTTTCCTCGATATCGAAAAAGTCTTCGATAGAGTGTGGCACTCCGGACTCATCCACAAACTCAGGATAGCAGGAATACCACCGTACCTAGTTAAAGTGATACACAGCTACCTCCAGCATCGTACCTTCAAGGTCCACCATGCAGGGGTAACGGCAGCAGCAAGACAGATTAGAGCAGGGGTCCCTCAAGGATCATGCATATTCCCTCTGCTATACAGCATATACACAGCCGACCTCCCGACGACTGCGCGCACGATGAAGGCCACCTTCGCTGATGACACTACGATCTTCGCGAGTAACCGCAACCGGGGCTATGCGGAAGTGGCGCTCCAAAGACATCTGACCTACATAGAGCACTGGACCAGGAAGTGGAAAATAAAAATAAACCCAGCGAAGACAACGCTCGTCGACTTCGGAAAATACCACAAGAGGAGGAACTACAACCTGACGCTGCACGGCACCCATCTCAAACAACAACCACATGCCAAATACCTAAGAGTTATCCTTGACAGAAAGCTGACGTTTGAACATATCATCGAAACGACAGCAGCTGTTAACAGAAGATTCAAGGCACTCCTTCCGATTCTTCTCAGCCCACAACTATCACATGAAGCACACAGAAACGTGTATGTAATGTTCATTCGTTCTCTACTGCTGTATGCGCACCCGGTGTGGGAGCATGCAGCGCAATACCACCTTCGGCGCCTCCAGTGCAAAACAGAGCAGCAAGGGCGATCACAGGCTACTCCCTGAACACACCTATCGCGCAGATACACGAGGACTTGGACCTGCCTCTCCTCAGCGAAGTAAGGCAATCGCTCTCGACCAGATTCTGGACCAATGCCCGATCTCAAACGAACCCAGCAGTCGCCCAGATTGGAACCAGACCACCACCGCCAAGAAGAACGTATCCAATGCCACGCCCGCAATAGGCTAGACAGAAGAAAGCACAAAGGACTCGCGACAGTTGCAGTCCTTCAGAAGAGATACGTCAACAACCAGCAGTCAAGTCGACACAGCACATGGAAGGCAGGAGCCTAGGCTCGTAACTTTTCGCAGGAAAAATGTCAAGAATACTCAATGCTCAATGCTATATGTTCCCGTCTCGAGCGCTCACAATCTGGGGGCTCGCAGTAGCAACGCACGAAGTGGGGGCTCGCAAAAGCCAATCAGAAAGTGGGGTATCGTACTAGACACTCACTTCTAAGACATCTTGACTTCTAGATATCAACATCGACGATACTCCAATTCCTCCAACAAACATATTTACCTATCTTGGGATCACATAGGACTCGAGGCCAGCTTGGACTCTACACCTGCAAACCATTATCTGAAAAGTCCGAAACCGACTTAATCTTTTAAAACGATTATGTTGCATAACATGAGAACTCAATGCACATATACCCATCCATACCTCAAACCCTTCTTAAGACGTTCTTACCTATGACCACACTGCATGGATCTCAGCAAACTAAAACTTCTACGAGAAACTAGCCTCACAGTCTCTAGTTTAATTCCTGGAAAGGCATATAGTCCGCCTCACATACAGAATTAACATCGACCAGAAACTGACAATTACCACTTTTGCTCAGAAGAAGCGAATAGTTTTGTGGAAGAACACAATGAAAAATCCAATGGAGAAACTAGTACCAAAACTTCTTTGGCAAAGCGTCTTGGCAAGTCGAGTGCGAAACATTATACAGAAGACAGTAATCAGCTTAGTTTAGGCGAAGTGAATGTGCATGAAAAACCTAGTTTACTATCTGGCGAGGTGAGCGAAGAACATCGACCAGAAACTGACAATTACCACTTTTGCTCAGAAGAAGTGAATAGTTTTGTAAAAGAACACAATGCAAAATCCAGTGGAGAAACTAGTACCAAAACTTCTTTAGCAAAGCGTCTTGGCGAGTCGAGTGCGAAACATTATACAGAAGACAGTAATCAGCTTAGTTTAGACGAGGTGAATGTGAATGAAAAATCTAGTGAGGAATCCACTACACAATTTCGTTCATTGGGTCGTCTTGTATTAGTCCCATATTCGGACTCTGAAGAGTCTTTTGACGAAGATTCCTCTGGCTGTAGTGGCGTTTCTCTCCAAATGAATGAAAAAAAAAAAAAAAAAAAAAAAAAAAAAAAAAAAAACTACGTCAGAACTTTGTGCTAGTTCTTCCTTTAACAAAACTGGAGATTCATTTAGTGAAATATCCGGTTATAGTAGTGAAGAAATGGAAACTGACACTCACGTACTTGATTCAGATGATTCCGAAACTGATCCTACGACACTGATACAAGCGAAACTGATACAAGCCGCAATTATTTTTTTAAGAAATCTCCCACATACATCAAGGTCTACTGTAAATTATTTTAGTATCGATAATAATACCAATCATACGAGCGCTTCTGAAAATATTACTGCAGTAAACTTTTCAGAAAACCAATCCGTAGCAGATTCAACATGTAAATTGGATTATTGATCTTCTGAAGAATATTGCGGTACTAGCTTGTCACACAAACAACCATTCTCTTCTGCAGAGAGAGAGAGAGAGACTCGCGATGTTTTTCCCGAACCAGTCTCCAGCGACATTTCCGAAGCAACGAAAAAAAACATTGACAATATTCTGAAGAAAAAAAATGTCATCATTAGAGGAGAATAGAGATGAACTGAGTGTGAACACAAGCGCAAATATCTCTAATACCCAGACGAAAGCAGTAATCAGTACATGTAAAAGCGTGAGAACTGCTAATGTACACTGCTACAACAGAAGATCTGTATGTTTGTATTGCTCAAAAATTGTATCAAAATTATCGAAACATATTTATACAAAGCATAGCAATGAAAGCGAGGTGGCCTTATGCCAAAGTTACCCCAAAAAATCTGAAAAAAAGGAAAACAATATTAAAGAAAATTCGATATGCCGAGAACTTCAAGCATAACAAAAGTGTAATATTAAATAATAGTGGAACGGTAATTCCAGCAAAAAGGCCATCTAGAGAAATACCGATTCAACAATACGTTCCTTGTAACAAATGTTTAGGTTTTTTCTTAAGAGAGATTTGTGGAGACACAAGAAGAAATGCATAGGAGCTGAAAACTTCCAAAAGCAATGTCGTCAAGATGCATCATTAATGTTATTACCTTCACCAGAATTTTGTACAGAAGAATTCAAAAATAACGTGCTCAACCGTATGCAAAGTGACCAAATTACATTAGTAGTAAAAAATCATAGACATATTTTGCAATACGGACGAAAGTTGTTTCAGAAGCATGGGCATGAACGTCACTTACATAATTATGTAAGTCAAAAGATGAGGGAAGTAGCTAGATTTCTTCTTTGTACAAGTAAACTTGATAACAGCGTAAGTAACTTATTAGATTGTCTAAAACCAGCTAAATTTCCTGTAGTGATAAAAGCCGTGCGAGAGTTATGTGGTTTTGATTTTGAAACACATAAATTCAAGAATCCGTCCTTGGCTTTAAAATTGGGGCATAGTTTGAGGAAAATTGCATTAATAATTAAAAGCGATGGGATAACCATGAATAACCTGGAAATGCAGAAGGATTCCGATAATTTTGTATGTTTATTAGATATGGAATGGACAAGTGAGGTATCTTCAAATGCATTAACTACCTTATCTACGAGAAAGTGGAATAAATTGCAGTTATTTCCAGTGGCAGAAGATATTAAGTAACTTCTTAAAACTATCAAAGAGGAATTTCAAAAGTGGAAGTCGTATTTGGAAAACGATTATGACAAACATGCTTGGTACGAATTAAATAAATGTACAGTTGGCATCCATTATTTTGTTCAATAGGAAAAGAGGTGGAGAAGCACAAAGGGTGTTTCTTCAAACATATTTAAATCGTGATACCGAACAATGTCACCCTGAAATACAACAGACTTTGTCGAAGTTTGAGCAAACTCTTGTGCAGAATTACGAAATTGTAGAAACAAAAGGGAAGGAAAGTACCTATTTTCCTTTCAAAAGAGGTAGTAAATGCGATTGATTTACTGATATCACACCGATCACAAGCAGGAGTTTCAGATCAAAATCCTTATTTATTTGCGAGACCAAACGCCATGTCAATATCAAGCATCAGAGGCTCTGATCTAATGCGACATTACGCATTATTAGCTGGAGTTAACAATGTAGAGTCACTTACTTCTACTAAATTAAGACAACACATTGCAACTATGGCTCAAGTATTCTGTTTGTCCAAATCCGAGTTAGAAAATCTTGCGACATTTTTAGGCCAGGATACTACTTTCTTCCATTCTAGCTACATGGCCCGCCCACCTAAGCCTCCTAGTCTTGACGACCCTAACAATGTTGGGTGAACCATATAAAATAATATCTCGTACATTTCTAATAAATAAGAACGTAAGTAAAAAGTAATTGTTCATCAAAATATGTGAAAAAAGTGAATGTTGTTAAAGATACATTGTGAAAATTACGAAGTATGTTGACATTAATTATTGTTCCTTTATTTTACAGTGACTTTTTCTGCTATCATGGACACCGCCAATGTTGTTGGGCTGTCTCGGAAAGACCTCTTCGTGCTACTGAGGGACCACTTAAATGATAGCGCGGCTATCATTTACAGCACAATTGAGGCAAAAATGACCAGTCAACTCGGTCGCTCTTTCAAATTGGCCCAAGGTTCGAAGTCCGGAATTCACAAGCTGGTGAGCGATTTTCGATCTAAGTGGCAGGAAGTTAAGAGCACTGAACTGAAGCCTTATTCTTCGAAAAGTTCGGAAGCTTGCTAGAGGTTGTTGTTTCTTTCAACGAAATGGACAGTGCAAAATGCGAGCAAAGTCCACAAAGCTCAGGTCGACCTTCGTTGAGTTTCAATGCTGCCAGCGAAAGGACAAAGCGGAGGAAGACAGAAGTACTACGGGCAAGTACATCTCTCGAGGAACTGTCTTACGCTACTCAAATGAGTCTTCGGGAAATGTGAATGCTGAAAATATCGTCAAAGGGGTTTCAAATGATCCATCAACCGCTAGTACCTACAAAAAAATCGGCATCTTTCATTCCTGAAACGCAGTTATCTGGCGACTCTGCTCTGTCTCTTATGATCGAACAGAAACTGTCAAGAAATCAGTACCAAGGTTTACGAAATACAAGCTAACAAAATAATTGTCATTTATATCCGTCATATAAATTAGTGCAACAGGCTAAGCGAAAATGTTATCCCCCTAAATCTGATATGACAATAAATGAATCTAATGCCGAGGTAAAGTTGCAATCCTTGCTGAATCATACCGTTGAACGTATTTTAATAATGCAAACAGAAGTTATTAAGAAGTTGACTTCTGATAACGCTTACAATATGAATTTGATTTGCAAGTGGGGATGTGATGGTACCTCTGGCCAAAGCATGTATAAACAAAAATTTACTGACGATGACGGATCTAAATCAGATTTTTTTTTTTTTTTTTTTTTTTTTTTTTTTTACTTCGATTGTACCTTTGCAACTGATTTATATGAAAGACAATTCAGAAATTGATGTTTGGAAAAATCCTAGACCTTCGTCTCCTCGGTTTTGTAGGCCTATTATGATACAATTCTTACATGAAAACGCCAAAGATACACTTTGCGAAACCAATTATATTAAAGATCAAGAAAAAAAAAAAAAACTTAATACCTTTTATTACTGTGATTGATAGGAAGGAAATAATTGTGTCGTACAAACTGGCATTAACGATGATTGATATGAAAATTTGCAACGCAATAACGAGCAATACGTCCACTCAACGCTGTTTCTTATGTCAAGCTACGTCAAAACAATTTAACGACTTAGACAAAATTTTAAAATTAAAAGTAAATGAAGATCATTTAGATTTTGGAATGTCCACGTTACATGCGTGGATAAGATGTTTTGAAATGTTTTTGCACTTGGCGTTTAAGCTTGAAATAAAAAAGTGGCAAGCGCGAACACCTGAAGAGAAGCAAAAAGTTGCGGATGCAAAATATATATATATATATAAACCGGATTTCGCGTACAGCTTGGACTCATTGTTGACAAACGCAAACCTGGCTTCGGTAGTACCAATGATGGTAATACAGCTCGTCGTTTTTTTGAAAACGAAGCTGTTTCTGTGGTAATCACAGGGGTAAATGAAGATTGAGTAAAAAGATTTCATGTAATTTTGCAGGTAATTTCATGTGGTCATGCTATTAGTTTGGATGACTGAAGAGTACTGCTTACAAACAGCTAAAAAGTACGTCGAACTGTATCCGTGGTTTTTCATGCCGACTTCCGTACATAAATTGCTCATACACGGAAAACAAATCGTGGAAGCATCATTGCTTCATATTGGACAAATGTCAGAAGACTCACAAGAGTCGTGTAACAAATTGTTAAAAAGGTATAGGGAAGATTATGCACGGAAGTGTAGTCGAGTCAAAACTATGGAAGATGTGTTTCTACAATTGTTAGTGTCTTCAGATCCTTACATTTCTAGTTTGAGAAAATTACCGCGTAAACAGATGAAATCGTTGCGACCGGAAGCTCTTCGATTATTAATTCCTCCAAACTCTTCCCCAATTATTTACACATCTTCTGAAGAGTCTAGTGATTACGACACGGACGATTCAGGCGATTACTAGACTTTAATTCCAATTTATAGGCGCAATAAACAGTTGAAATAAGATTCATTGTTAAGAGAGATCTCAATTAAAATGTTAAACTTGGCCGACCTTAAATGATGTATCTGTACACAAGATTAACGAATAGTGACATCGTTAGTTTCGAAAGCGTAATCTTCGTATGTTAAACACTTGTTCATTGTGCATATAGATGAATTTGTGTTTGGCTCCAAAACTTAAATTATTCACCTTTAGTTAAATTTAAACATTCGCACCCATACTAATTCGCCATCATCGCGTGACATCATACGTGTGTGCGCGCATTTCTAATTAGTTACTAACTTCAAGTTGCATTTAGTTTTAAAAGAACAAAAATTGATCTGTATTGTTTTGATTGTAATAATTAGTGTTGATAATATTGAATTATTTAACATTTATATTTTGTTACATGTAAATAAAGAAAATAATTCAGTAGGACATGTGACTTATTATTTTCCACTTTTTCAACCTCGACAATATTAACAACGTTTTTTTTGCCAGCTTTAGGTACAGAATCGTAATGAGCAACCTCACAAACTCCTTTATTACCACTTTTGAGAACATTTCTACGACTTTTTCGACTTTTGCAAATTTTATTCCGCCATTTTTTTTTTTTTTTCAACTTTAGTTGCAGAATCGTAATCAGCAACCTCAATAACCCCTTTATCGCCACTTTTGAGAACATTTCTACGACTTTTTCGACTTTTGCAAATTTTATTCCGCCATTTTTTTTTTCAACTTTAGTTGCAGAATCGTAATTAGCAACCTCAATAACCCTTTTATCGCCGCTTTTGAGAACATTTCTACGACTTTTTCGACTTTTGCAAATTTTATTCCGCCATTTTTTTTTTTTTCAACTTTAGTTGCAGAATCGTAATCAGCAACCTCAATAACCCCTTTATCGCCACTTTTGAGAACATTTCTACGACTTTTTCGACTTTTGCAAATTTTATTCCGCCATTTTTTTTTCAACTTTAGTTGCAGAATCGTAATTAGCAACCTCAATAACCCTTTTATCGCCGCTTTTGAGAACATTTCTACGACTTTTTCGACTTTTGCAAATTTTATTCCGCCATTTTTTTTTTCAACTTTAGTTGCAGAATCGTAATCAGCAACCTCAATAACCCCTTTATCGCCACTTTTGAGAACATTTCTACGACTTTTTCGACTTTTGCAAATTTTATTCCGCCATTTTTTTTTTCAACTTTAGTTGCAGAATCGTAATTAGCAACCTCAATAACCCTTTTATCGCCGCTTTTGAGAACATTTCTACGACTTTTTCGACTTTTGCAAATTTTATTCCGCCATTTTTTTTTTTTCAACTTTAGTTGCAGAATCGTAATCAGCAACCTCAATAACCCCTTAATACTAAATTTCATTCAATTTGAATATAGTTATAATATTTTGGCCAGCTTTTTGCGTTTTCGCCCCACTGTGGCGGCAGTTCCCCACTTCGTCGGATTACACCCATTCTTTATTTTTAAAGATAGAACAAAGTGAAATATATATTTGTAATCAGCGTGATGAGACCAACACGAAAATAGGTGAATTTTCTCCTAGGACCATTATTTCTATGGGCACCCACAACGTTGTGTTTTGAACGATGGCCCCACAAAGCACAAAATACAAACAGGGTGTGTGTGTGTGTGTTTTCTCTCACAGAAAAAGTGTCAATCAATATCCTAAAGAACTAGAAGAGTCTGAATAAGTGATTTGGATTAATCGCTCTTTTCACTTTTTCTCTTTTAAGTGCAACGTTAAGTTTTTTTTCTTGAAACGTCAGTGACTTGCAGTCCCTTCTTAGGGAGCTGCTAGAAATATTTGTAATCACTATTTTGGTTATTATTCTTGTATATATTATGTGTTGGTAGTTAATATAGATTTGGAAACAAACCCCGGCGAGTAAATCATTATTACAGTATATAAAATCTATATTTATTCTTGTCTTTAATATAATTCGTGTTTTATGTAGTTTAATTGTTAACTAAGAGCAGTTTTCCTTCTTTCCGAAACATATATATTTTTTTAAGAGATTGGTCTAGCAACAATCTATAAGGGGATCTTTAATTAATAGTTCTTTTTTTTCTGCTCACTTAGGGGAGAGCCAAAAACGCTAATCTTGCTTTTCAATTTCGTTGCTTAAAAATAACTAAATAAATAAATAAATCAAGTGTCTGCATGGTTACCGTTAAAGGTAGTATTCCGTGGTAGTATGCTTAAGGCACAGAGCTGCTTAGTTCTACATACCAAAACAGTAATGTGGATGTAAGTTCAAGAAAACAAACTTATTCAGTGCATATAAATACAAACAGTAAAAACTCATATTCATGTCCGTGTCGTGGTGTTAGTTCGAAACAGCAAAATACGTCTCTATTAAAACTAGGTTGTTAGAATATACCCAAAGCCTACGAAACAGGTGAAACAAAGTTATATGCAGTCTCATTATGTATACTGTAGTCTACTTGTTAGACACTGCTAAAACAGTCAGTCTGGACGTCAATCAGCAGTCTCTTCTTTAATACCTCATCAACCCATCAGGACTATAGCAGTATGTGAAGGAGACCTATCGGCTACAGAAAGATTTGGCTATCAAACTGGTTCGTCATTTAAGAAAAAAAAAATCTTGATCCAAATTCCTTCGAGAAAGTTAGTATACTGCATGCCGTACAACTTTTGCTTCTTCCGTCACTTCCACAATAGAGTACATCATGGATAACGACCTGCTCTTCAACACACAAATCAATTTTTCCGAAGCGGCTTCCACAATCAAGTTCATGAAGAACGTATGCATGTTTTTCAATGTGCATGATGTCAGTGACACAACAAAACCTGCAAGGCACAACCATGAAAACGCTATACAGTTTTAATCACTTCCCGATCACCGCCTCAAATGGCTAAATGAAGAATTTTGTGTGTATTTAAAGGAAATTTAAGAAGAATCTAAGAGAAACAAGTCTCAGAGGACTAACAAGAGAAACCTCTGAAGCTTTAATCTTCACTGCGCAATCCACTGTATCATGCATCGCTCATCTCTTAGACAACGACTTTTACTATATGTTGACGAGAAGGTTTTCTAGTGATCCCATAAAAGCGTTGTTTAATTCTGTAAGAATGGTGGGTGGAAGCAATGACATGACTGATGCCAGAACAGCCCGAAATGCCATAAAAAGAACTGTAAGATCTGGACTTATTCTAGCATCAAAAGATGTAAATATTGCATGCCAAAAAGACTGATTCTATCTCAGAATCTATCAATTTGAATTCGAATACTATAATGCCGCCAATATCTGAACTACCACGTTCAGTTCTGGTAATATTAGAGGAAATTCACGAGCCAAGAACGTCCCTTTATGTAAATCTGGAAAGTGCAGCGCAGAAAATATAGGCTGCACTACATGTATCGAAAATATTTCGGTGTCACCAACTAGAACACGATTAATGGATTTGATACGCACTCAGGATAGAGGAAGACTTCGTTATCCTACTCCTTACTTTCTGCGAATTGTGAAAAATATACAGGCATTTATTGAAACGGCTTTATTCTGTTGCAAAAAGTCAGACTGCCTTCTCCAAACTATGAGTCATTATATAGCTCCAGCGTTATGCCAAACTACGTTCAGATGCCCAAAACATACAATTCACTTATCTCAAGTGGCAAATATAGTGCTACAGAAATTCGTAAAATCTCTTCTTACAAACATTGGCAAGAGACAGTCGGAGAAAATGACACGAATTCGTTGCAGATCAAGGCCTCTTTCACGGAAAATATTAAAAAATTGTGATTAGTGAACTAAAAACCTACGGAAACAACAGAATTTCCAATGTTCAATATTGTTCTTCACATGGCTCTTCTTTGATATCAGAACACGAAATTATAATGATACAAGTATGTTTCAAATTCTCAAAACATTATAAAAATGAGTCTATTTAGGAATACATGAAACTCTTACGTGAACTTTTGTGTAGATATTGCTTTATATTTGGAGTGTGAGTGATAGCATCGTGAATGGATGAACCGCGAGACTTACTAACGGTTTGGAACGGCATCGCAAGAAGGTAAGTAATTTAGTGTTTCTTTGCTTAGATTTTATTAATGAAAATAGAAACACGCACACAAAATGATAAATACTTTGTCAGATGTGGCCTAACAATTTCACAGAAATTTCTTGGTAGTGTCCCTTTGAACAAACATTCAAGAAATAATTATACTCAAACATTTAGAAGCTCGAGTCCTGTGGTGGTATAGTAGTGACGCCACGCGGCGAAGTCTGGCGCTACTCGTGTACATGAAAACTCACACGAGTAGTAACGAGCGAACCTCCCGTCCGTCCAGCAGGTGGTAGTTCAAACATAATGCTAGAAAACAAAAATGTGCACTCCAAGACGGCCACTACGCTCTAAAGAAAAGACCACGGTTCGAGACCCAGGAATACACATTACAGTAACTAGGGGTCTCCAGCTGAACGTCTATACGGACAGACAAGGACGAGAAGCCAAAACCGTCTACTAGCAAATTTTAGGAGTTGGAGGAAGATTTAGACTACCTTGAACTAATAACAGACAGGGGAAAGACCTAGATGTAGAATCCCTTCCGAAAACGCCGGGAAAAAATCGAGAACTAGATCGGGATATACACGGAGAGCCAGCGAAACGTAAGTTAAGATTCTGATCGACACTGTGGAGTAACGGACATTCGTGAGTGCAATGCCGTGAAGTTCCATTTGTGTGTTTCTTTACCAAATCTGTGTGAATAATTTTGAACAGTTCCGGACTGGAAACGTTCTTGATTACACTAGTTAACAAATTTAAACTTTTTGTTTATTACATGAGAAAAATCACCTGATCTTAAAGGAACTTTTTGCGCTGAATTCGAATATGCACTCGGTTTCTCTCCATCACGTACAGTTTTCCCGTAACAGAGGGATTTTCGGGAAATTCCCTCAAAAATTTCCCTTTTTCAGATATTTTATTCCCCTAGCTCCTGTCCTCTTACATATAGTAACAGAAATTATACCTAAGTATACCTTGATTTATATTTAATAAACCCTAAAAGTCTCGTAAAAATCGCTTTGTTCTTTCTAGAGAAATAAATATATTTGTATGTATACTGTGTGCACTGTTTATTGCACTTGATAGTAATGCTTTCAGATCTCCTGAGTTGGGGTAAAAACGATTTGCTTTATTACTACAAACCCAGACATAAAAATGAATATTTACAATAGTCAACAACACACTTGTATTGCTCTCTGTAAATT
The DNA here is from genome assembly GCF_964235325.1 of Thermobia domestica. NCBI lineage: Eukaryota > Metazoa > Arthropoda > Insecta > Zygentoma > Lepismatidae > Thermobia > Thermobia domestica. The sequence continues at coordinate 205,881,817 of NC_137460.1, forward strand.
AGAAACGTGTATAAAAATAGAATGTACTTCCAACGTATATTTTTTTTTAAACGTACAGTATATGTATATCTTAATACATATATATACAATACTCCAAGGTAGTTGTTATTTTATTAGGACTGCAGTGCGGTTACACGAAGTACCAATGTTTTTTATGTTTATGGGATAGCCGAGCTGATGACAAACATTATGAAGTGAAGGAATGGGAACCTAGAGTGAATTACGTACCTGGAGAATGCAACGTCAAATACGCTCCTTTGGTAGATCCTAATAAGATATTACTATCGCCACTTCATATCAAGTTAGGACTTATGAAAAACTTTGTCAAAGCCATGGACACATCTGGTGAAGGTTTCAAGTATTTGCGACATAAGTTCCCTAACCTGAGTGATGCTAAGATTTCAGCGGGAGTGTTTATTGGTCCCCAAATTAGGAAATTAATGCTTGATGATAGCTTTGACAGCAAGTTAAACAGTGCTGAGCTAGCTGCCTGGACAGCATTTAAGTGTGTTGTGCGGAACTTTCTGGACAATAACAAAGCTGAGAGTTATACAGAAATCGTACAGGACATGATACAGAAATACAAAGAGTTGGGTTGTAGGATGTCTTTAAAAATCCATTTTTTGCACTCCCACCTCAGCTTCTTTCCTGCTAACCTAGGTGCTCTCAGCGACGAACAGGGGGAAAGATTCCACCAAGATATAATGGCAATGGAGAAAAGGTACCAGGGACGATGGGATCCTTCAATGATGGGGGACTATTGTTGGGGTCTTGTTAGAGAATGCAACATTTCTTACAAAAGAAGGAAGTAGTGTACGTTTTTGTAACCCAATGGAAGTTTCATATATTGTGATAGTTTTGATTGTCTTTTCATGACCTTTTGGTACATTTGTATTATTGTTTATTGTAAATTGTCACACTTGTAAATTATATTGTATTATATTTTATATATGTGTTTGTGGTAATAAAGCAAAACATTTTACCTCAACTTAAGAGATCTGAAAGCATTACTATAAGGTGCAATAAACAGTACACACAGTATACATACAAACATATTTATTTCTCTAGAAAGAATAAAGCGATTATTACGAAACTTGGAGGGTTTGTTAAATATGAATCAAAGTATACTTAGGTATAATTTCTATGTTAGTATATGCAAGGGGACAAGATCTTGGGGTGTAAAATAAACGAAAAGGGAAATTTTTGAGGGATTTTCCCGAAAATCCCTCTGTTACGGGAAAATCGCATGTGATGGAGAAAAACCGAGTGCATATTCGAATTCAGCGCAAAAAGTTCCTTTAAGAACAGGTATTTCCTTTTATGTAACAAAACCTTTGTTAACTAGTGTTATCAACCACTTTTTTTTGTTTGTTTTCTCTTTTCCCTTTCAGCAAAAGGTGTATTTAGTGTGTGTTACTATTTTTTTTTTAAAAAAAAAAAGTGAATTACAAAAACAGTAGGAGGTTATAAACAGTCGGGCCACAGTAGCCCTGAAAAATATATATATATATTCACTTTTTCTTAGTGAAAGAAGTCTTTTGTGTGAGTGTGAAACTGTGAGTAAATATTAGTGATTTCTCTAGTTGTTCACCAAGAGAAATAGACAGTTAGAGACTAAGAGCTGTCAAGGTTTGGAAAGACATATCAAACTAAGACTGACCAAATTTCTTTCTTTCTTTTTTTTTTTTTTTTTTTTTTTTTCAAGAAAGGGAATTTTGCATGGAACCCCTCCAGGCCCTCTTGTTGGTTTCATACATATTTCTAAATATATATATATATATATATATACATACATATATATATATATATATATATATATATATATATATATATATATATATATATATATATATATATATATATATATATTTCAGGTACCTACATAAATTAAATGCGTATGCTTGTATATTTGTAATTACTAAATAGATATAAGGAAACCAGCGCTGGTTCAAAGGTTTAAAAGTTCTACTGAATATATATATTTATTATTGCTATTACTAGTATTCATGTAAAACATCTTGTATTTACTCTGCATAATTTGTATATTAATCTTGTATATTCTTTCTGTAGCATTTAAATGAAAATAGATACTTTTCCTCTTCCATAGATATCTAATACCAGTTTTGGAAATATTGTTCCGTTAAAACCTGTGTAGGATAGCGACAGAGGGGAACGGGGACCAGATTTACTTTCTTTTTCTGTTAATTCCGCCAATATCTTCTATAAGGCTTAGTGGGTAGTTTGCGAGAAAGGCGATTGGAAATTGGTTCTTACTCCATTGATTCTTAAGTTATTTAATTTTGAAATTTGAAAATTTCGAGAAAATTAGACGCGTTTCGAAATATTTAATGAAGTGCAGAGCAACCACCAATTAATACACAGATTAATATACAGACCTGAGAGTGGTATGGTTTAAAAGCTCTTTTAACCCTTAGATGCATGACAGGGGTCTTTTGGACCTTAGTACCATTAAATTTCTTTGTAGGTTTTATAATATTTGGAAAAAATGACATCTTTAAATTTTACGTCCCACGGATATGGCGGTTAGGCTAAAGGAGACGGTGATGATGAGAAATGAATGAAATGGTGGAATGAAGAAAGTGGGAGGAAACGGGAGAATCCCAAGAAAACCCACGAGCACGGTGTTTGTCCACCACAAAGTCCACACGGCGCGAGCTGGGATCGAACCAGGGTTTATAATATTTGGGTTCGAACGAAAATATTCTATGACATTTTTTCAAAGTTTATTCTACAATGAAATTTGCCCTTTTTATATTTTCACTGCCTTATATTTCATAAATAATCACTAATTTCCCTTTGTACTCCTTTAATGCATGACAGGGGTCCTTAGGAGCCCAATCGTCTATCAAGCTTTATATTACAATACCCTTGGATATAATCAATTAGTAATATGCGCAATTTATTTTTTATGTTTCACTGTGGTCAATAGATGGCTCGCAAGTAGTGCTGTAATTGTAATTTCTGCCAGCAGCACAATATCACGTAGTATTTGAACATTATCCTATCAAATTTGTATAATCTCCATTGCATCTACAAATATTATTCTGAACTTCTGTTTTGCCTCTCAAACTAATTTGTTACGGGTTGTACAGCAGAATATACTTGTATGTTTGTAGTGTAATGGTATATAGTGGACTATTGTATACGACGTCTGTGTTATATTGGATTGATCCGTGCTCAAGTTAGTGAAGTGTGTGGGGTTCTGATGGCGTCTACGAGCAGGAAAACACCAAGAATTCTGTGAATTCTCTTGACGAAAATTTCACAACAACGGTAAATGAATGGTTGGAAGAAGAGTATGAAGATGTTCTGGACTCCGATGATAGTTCTACTAGTAGTGTGAATGAACATGATAACAGTATCTTTCAGACTCAAAGTGAAAACAGTGATTCTGAACCATATTCTGACAGAGAATATGAATCAGATAAAAGTGACTCAGATGATATATCGGACGTAGATATTTCCACCAGAAGCAATACTAACGACACATTCGTTAGCCTTGATAATTCTGTTTGGGGAAAACAACCACCGACTCTTCGTCAAACTCCTGCCCACAACATCTTCAGAAAACCTCCATTCTATTTCTGGCACCAAGACCAATTCACCGAAAGATTCTTGGAATTACTTCATCACTTCCGAAATGATTGAGGAAATTGTTAAGTGTACTAACAAAGAAGGAAAGAGAATAGTTGCCATAAAACAGAAAGTCTGGCAAGATGTTAGCGTGAACGAAATGGAAGCATTTCTTGGTACACTCCTATTTGGCGATTGTGGCAAGAATTGGGATGTATCAATAAAAGATTTGTTTTTAGATAAACATGCCAGTCTCATGTTTCGGGCCGCTTTCTATGTAAATAGATTCAAGGATATACGGTGAGCCATTCGTTTCGACGACAAACGAACAAAAACTACTCGAGAGAAAGACGACAATTTGGCGGCTTTCAGATACATCTGGGAACAGTTCATTCAGAATTTCCGGCGAAGATTCAATCCCAGTGAATCAACTACAATTGACGAACAGCTCTTGCCCTTTCGAAGATGTTGCAAGTTCATTCAATACAACCTGCGAAATCCAGCGAAGTACGACATTAAAATATTTTGGCTCTGTGATTCATCGACATCTTATGCCATAGATGGAATGATCTATTGTGGAAAACAGCCCGGTAAACCTGTGTAGAAAAATCTCGCTGTTCTTGAGTTGTTAAGTTCTGTTTGGGGTACTGGTGTTAACATTACAATGGATAGTTATTTTACAAGTGTGCCATTATTTGAAGAGCTGCTGAAAGAAAACATTACTGCTCTCGGAACAATGAGACTCAACAAGAGAGAAATATCACAGGACTTGTTGCCGGACAAAAGCAGAGAAGTCACTTCTTCCATCTTTGCGTTCAGAAAGTACTTGACCATCGTAAGTTATGTTCCAAAGTAAAAAAAAAAAAAAAACGGTTATTTTAATTAGTACTTTGCACCACGATAAGAAGGTGGGTGAAACTAGCAGTAAGAAGAAACCAGAAATTATTCTTTTTTACAATAAAACTAAAAGAGGGGTAGATTCTCCTGATCAAGAAGTGCGAAACTACTCTTATAAGAGACAATGTAGAAGATGGCAATTCGTTTTGTGGACAAACGTTATGGACGTGGCTGGACTCAATGCATTTATTTGGTTTATGCAGCAACACCTGGACTATCAGAAGGGATCATTCAATAGACGAAAGTTATTTCTACTGGAGCTTGCAGTGCAGTTAATGCTTCCACACTTGCAAGAAAGGATAATGGATCCCAAGCTGAAGGCAGTAACTTTGGAGGAAATGGAGCGCTGTGGAGTGAGAAGACCTGAAGAAGAGAAAAGCTATGAACCAAGTGCGAAGAAACGAAGGTGCTCAGGATGTCCTGTAATCGTGACAGGGAAGTTTCGAAAGTGTGTTACAAGTGCAAAAGAAACATTTGCAAGGAGCACAGCATCGTTCAGTGTAAAAACTGTGCTTGGTAGACTCACGTAGCAGAAACATTCAGGTACCATAATATATAATTATTATTGGAAACAGAGTGATTTAATTTAATTACATTTTTGAAAAATTATGTTTTTATGTTTCTGTGTGTGAATGATAGACTGGAGTGAGCAAGTGCGATGTATTAGGGATGGCCAGAACCGGTTCCTGGTGGAACCAGTTTTCGGGTATGAACGGATCCGGTTCTAGAACATTCCGTTCCGAACCCGGCTTTTCGTATCCAGGTCTGAACCGGTTCCCAAGATCCGGTTCTGAAAACCAGATCTCCAAGAACCGGTTCCGCTAGAACCAAAACTTTGAGACCATCCCTACGCTAAACCCGAGCTGTTGGCAGGCTGTGAACAGTGTGCTAGATGAAATGGTGGAAGCGACAGGCAGGCGCCCAGGCGGCGGCCGCTTCTCATTTGGCTAAATTAACTGGGTAACTGGCTAACTCATTGGCTAAACAGGAAAACTGGCCAACTCATTTGGCTAAACATCGACTGGTGGACCAATTTTTTTTCTGGGGGCAGAAGCGGGTCTAGGCCGGGAGGGCACAAGCGCATGGTCCTCTTTGCACTGTTTTGAAGGTGAACTTTGTGCCTCCTTTACGGGTCTTTGGGGGCTTTCGGATCCAGGTCTGGAGCCGGTTTCTAAGATCCGGTTCTGGAACCGGGTTTTCAGATCCAGATCTGGAACCGGTTCCTAAGGTACGGTTCTGAGACCGGGTTTTCGGATCCATGTCTGGAACCGGTTCCTAAGATCCGGTTCTGGAACCGGGTTTTTGGATCCATGTCAGGTTCTGAAAACCGGATCTCCGAGAACCGGTTCAGCCGGAACCGGAACTTTGTGGCCATCCCTAGTGTGTATACCTTGAAATTATTGAATTTCAGATTGGGATCTGAAGGACCCCTGTCTTGGATTAGTGTAAATTCTTCCTTTCATGCATCTAAGGGTTAATGGGCTTTCATATGAAACGGTACTTGGTAGTTTTTTTTTTTAATCAAAATTTGTTTTTGAAATTTTCAAAATTCAAAAAGTAACAATTTTAAAATTTTGAAAATATTCTCAGAATAAGTTTATAATGTCTCCTTGCATCACCCAAAGTTTTGTTCTGGGATCTCCATGGGATCAGAAGTTACAGTGCATAATACACACACACATTCAGGAAAAAATGCACTTGTATGACTATCGTGTTCTTAAGACTGACAGAAGTTTCTTTTTGCACAATTTCCAATGGCAGGTTTTGCCACTGTAAGTCTGGACAAGTTTGTGCGTATCCACACCTGACCATGAACTGCTCCTTCCACTTCCAATAGCGAGCTATAAATAGGGTTTTGAATTTAGTCACTTCGTGGCTAGATCTGGGCATTTTGAGAAACTTGAAAGCCACAAATTTGCGAAAAAGCCACTGGTGGCTTTTCTAGGCATATGCTTTTTGCTTTTAGCAATTTCTAGCAATTTTTGGACTTCAGCTACTTCTGGATATATTCTGAAGTTTGATTCGTTCGTTCTCTAACCGAGATCTACTGCTGGAATTGACCCCCCTAAACGATTGCATTGATGGTCATATTGATCCCGCCCCATTTCTTAGTTACACAGTAAAGGCGCTCGAAACCTGTAAGTTACCACCAGACGCTGAGCAAAATCTTCGAGGAAGAAGTATAAGTTTGAGAAAAAAAAAAAAAAAAAAACTCGTTAAAGAAATTCAGAATAGACCTCCTAATAATATAGACACCCTTCAGAAAATGTCGCTTCTTATCATCCATGAGGATTTGAAACCACTGAAACAGTCTTTTAATAACTTAGTTTTGCTTCACTTGGGGATTTGAAGATAATATCGATAAAATTGATAATCAGTGACGAGCATAAATTTCATGAAATGGGTAAATAAGTCTTCAACTAAAGAATATTTGCAAGAGGTAAATCTGTGCACAGATGCTGAGGGAGAGTTAGTTTTGTTGGCTTTTTTTAATGCTAAAGCTTCCACATTCAAACACGCATGTGAAATATGTATTTAACCAGGTAAATATATTTAAAAAAACTCAGGAACAGGTTAAAAACAGAAACGTTTCTTCAATTTTAAGTGTGAGATTTAGGTTGCGCCATGTGCGAAAATATTGTTTTCTATACGAAATTTCAGCTACAGGTTTGCAACTAGTTGTAACTAAAGAAGCCGGGTACTAGCAATCGAGATAAATGAAGCATCGCCTCAATCTGAAGATGATGATATTGATGACATTTACTATATTTCTGTTAGAGGCGTCTTGTTTTAATTTTATGTTGTTATAGAAATCGAATTTATTTCGCACGTCTGAGCGCGAAAGCTTGCTTTTTTCCCTAGCCAGTTCTGGCCATTTTTAACTATTGATTGTAGCCACTTTTTCTAGTTGAGTGTTGGAACACTAGCCGTAATCAGTCAGTGGAGCTCCAGACCTGAAGGAGGGTAGTTGATCCATGTGAGTGCATTGTGTTCAGTGATTAGTTCTAGTGGGTCGTGTACTACAAATCTGCAGAATGGATCCTTCAGACAAGAGACAGATTAAATTGTTTTAATCCTTTTGATAAACCTAACTATTCACACATTAGGAAAAGTCTGACACCTGTGACCCAGTGGATGCGTGTCTTGATTCCAGAAACAAGTGGCAATTCTAGTGTGTGATAGTTGCAGGAAGAAACTTTCCAAGTTGAAAGAACAAGATACCGCTTCTCATCTACCAGACAGAACTCAGGAAGATGCAGATGTTTGTGATTTACCTTATTCAAATACAACAGAGGCACTTCAATCTCTAAACTGATCTGCTTTAGAGATGGGAGAGTCACCTGTGGATAAAAGGCAGATTGGTTACAAGTCATGCTCGAAGAAGAAAGCAGCAAGGATCAGTGTTGCAGTCAAGAGGAAATTGGTGAATGCTTCTTCTATTAATGAAGACAGTGATACTGAATGTGATTTGAAAACATGTCAAAAAGATACATGCAAGCTGTACTAGTAGAAAAAAGAAAGTTATGTTGCTGGCTCTTGTGCCTGATAATTGGAGTATAAGAAAAACAATGAAGGAATTTCAGGCCCCAACTACATTGTAAGACAAGCGAAGACACTTTTGGAAGAAAAAGGTGTCTTGTCAAGACCTGACATGAAACCAGGGAAAGAATACCAACTGAAACTTAACTGTATCAGACTTTTGTGCAAGTGACGAAGTCAGTTGAGTGGTACCAGGAATTCAGGACTGCATTTCTGCAGTGAACAAACAGGTACTAAAGTTAAAGTATCCAAAATCTGACACTTTGTAATTTACAGGAGGTCTACAAACTGTTCAAAGAAAAGTTCGCTTTCAAAGTGGGTTTATTCAACAAGACCAACACCTTTTCCTAACCTACAGCACCTGATATACTATGAATTCCCACTGCAGATGTGATATGCACAGTCAATCCAGTCACAGCAACTGGTCGAACATACATTTTACCAGAAAAGGAAATGGAAACAAAAATGTGGAGTCATTTCAGCAGTTCAAGGCTTGTTACTAGAGACAGTAAGTGATACAAGTGCATTTTTTACTGAATATGTGTGTGTTATGCACTGTAACTCCTGATCCCATGGAGATCCCAGAACAAAACTTTGGGTGATGTAAGGAGATATTACGAACTTATTTTGAGAATTTTTCAAAATTTTAAAATTGACACTGTTTGAAAAAAATAATTTTGAAAATTTCATAAACAAATTATGATTTTTTTCAAAATAACCCCAATCAAGTAGCATCTCATATGAAAGCCCATTAAAAGAGCTTTGAAACGATACCACTCCCAAATGTATATCTTAATTGGTTGCTACTTTACACTTCATTAAAGATTTCAAAAAGCGTCCAATTTTCTCGAAATTTTCAAACTTCAAAATTAAATAACGTGAGAAACAATGGAGCAAGGGACCTAAAATTTGAATTTTTCTTCATAGGTCTATGAGGCCAACAACTGTACCAAAATTAATCGAAATTCAAACATGTCAGTCTGGATTACTGTGCTGAGTTGACGTGGAATGACCCTGTAATGGATTATGAAGGAAAGATATATCAAGATGTATACGGTGTACCTAATACATTTCTATGCTATTTTCAAAAAACATTTAGTAATTCCACGAAAACTAAAATCGAAAAGGTACATGAAAATGTTAATAATGGTATTATTGGCATTCCTTTTATATCTGCGGCTGATGTTTTCACAGTAATTAAATGTTTGAAACCTTGTACATCAATAGGGCGGGATCAAGTTCCCAATTACGTCATCAAAACATGTGCCAACAACATTTCACCAGTCCTTACTGACATATATAATATTTCTTTACGGACAGGTATTTTTCCAGATCAATGGAAGAAGTCCATTATTGTGCCAGTATTCAAAGGAGTAGACAAAAGAAATCAAAGTAATTATAGACCAATAACTATCTTAAATGCCTTCGGGAAAATATTCGAAACGTTGATCTATGAATATTTGTCCTTCCAATTAAAATCGCTTATAATAGAACAACATAGTTTTGAAAAAAAAAAAAAGTCCATAATGACACACTTAATAGAATCCGCGCGCAAAAAAAAAAAAAAAAAAAAAAAAAGTGATATATATAGACCTCTTAAAAGCATTTGACATGGTACAACATTCTTTGTTATTACAAAAGTTAGACTGTTTAGGTATGTCACCACAATTTATAGCATGGTTCAACAGCTTTCTTAGTAATAGAGCTTTTAAGGTAAAAGTTGATACTGTGCTATCAGATTGTTAAAGGGTACTCCTCAAGGGTCGGCCCTAGGACCATTATTGTTTACAATTTTTATTAATGATATAACTTACAACCCTGAGGATATAAAGATTTTATTATATGCTGACGATGTAAAAGATTTTAAAACGGTGACAAGTGTAAATGACAAAACATGCATTCAAAAGGTATTAGATAACATTTATAAATGGGCGTGTATAACGGTATGAGTATACAAGGTATGGCTAGAAAAAAAAAGGATTGATTTAGCTATTGGCAACCAACGTGTACCTGAAGGTAAAGCAATGCATGATTCTATAGCATGATACTCTGCCTACTAAATGACAGACTGCCCTGGATGCAGGTCCACCAGTTTTGCTGTGGTCTTTGTAAAAAACGGAACGTACGTATGTGCTCCGTCGGAAAAATGATGAGTGTTAAAATGGAACAGCGTGCTAATGTGAAATTTCTGTGCAAGCTGAGAAAATCCGCAACAGAAACGTACGTTCCGTATGTTAAAATCAGTGTACGGCAGGGGTGCCCACAAGGAGCGTAGGACAAAATCCAAGCGGACAAAACCCAAGAGGACAAAATCCAAGCTAAATTCTGGCAAGGCGGACAAAATCCAAGCGGATAAAATCCAAGGAACAGTATCATGTCAGTAGTGCCTGTGAACACCCTAATTAAATTGTACGTTTGTTTCTTTCTTCAATTGTCATGTATTCTAAAGTAATTTATTTGTAATTTATTCCGGTGGAGGCAACGAAAAAACACCTCAGCATTCTAACATTACCATATTCATATTTTGATCTTGATAGGTACATTTGAATTAAATTTTTATAAAAGAAAACATACAACACTACAAAAAAGGCTTCTATATGCTATCTCACAAGAATGAAAATCCAATATAATTTAGATAAAAACAAATTGACTTCATTACCTTCAAAGTATTTACATCAGTTACACTTGCCGAAACAATTAATAACCTATACATTTTCACATTTCGATTTTCTAGATATTGCATTATTAAATTCACATACGTTATTATATTATTTAAAAAAAAAACACACCTCTTGCTTGGATTTTAGATTAAATTTTTATAAAAGAAATCATACAACACTACAAAAAAGTCTTCTATATGCTATCTCATGAGAATGTAAATTCAATAAGACATGTAAGATTTTCCCAGTAAGAATGCAGATGGACATAAGCATCCATCCATGTGGAGTGCAATCCAAGGTATCAGGAAGGATCAAGTTCTGGTAGCCACAGTGATAGAGCAGGCAAAATTTGGCAAACCACCAAAGAAAAGGGTAAAAAAGTCAACAGTTCATTTTCAAAGAAGAATTCAGAATTTGTGCACTAGACTAATTGACAATAAACTAAGTGTAAGTGATTTTCTGAAAAGTGCATCACGTTGTATACATTTAGATTGAAGCGTACTTGGTATGTGATTGATGTAAATTAAGTTGTAAAACTATGTATTTTCATTTTATTTATATTATACATGTAATAAGCATATAAAAGCCTTTTTTGTAGTGTTGTATGACTATTTTTAAATAATGTACTTTTTTGACTTGTAAGTGTATGACTTGTGTGCTTTTTTAAATAATGTAATAACGTATGTGAGTTTAATAATGCAATATCTAGAAAATCGAAATATGAAAATGTATATGTTACTAATTGTTTCGGCAAGTGTAACTGATGTAAATACTTTGAAGGTAATGAAGTCAATTTGTTTTTATCTAAATTATATTGGATTTTCATTCTTGTGAGATAGCATATAGAAGCCTTTTTTGTAGTGTTGTATGATTTCTTTTATAAAAACTTAATTCAAATATACCTATCAAGATCAAAATATGAATATGGTAATGTTAGAATGTTGAGTTTTTTTTTTTTTTTTTTTTTTTTTTTTTTTTTTTTTTTGTCCGTAGCCTTCACCGGAATAAATTGAAGAATTACAAATAAAACTTTAGAATACATGACAATTGAAGAAAGAAACAAACGTACAATTTAATTAGGATGTTCACAGGCACTACTCACATGATACTGTTCCTTGGATTTTGTCCGCCTTGCCAGAATTTAGCTTGGATTTTGTCCGCGCCCCGCCCACAAGGGGGTGGGCTATGACGCAAACTGCGTCATTGAAATATTTGATGGGGGTAAAAATCTATATAAATATGTTTGAGAGGGGTGTAAAAATTAATCGAAATAATTATTTTATTTTCATGGAAGAACACCTACAAATAACACAACGCATAAAATTTTTCTTCTGTTCTTTATACTACGATACTGACCATTTTGGTTAATGATTGAAACGGTTTTAAGGTTTTCGGTTGCATTTATAACAGTCTTGATTAATAATTTCTCATACTGAGGATAGTGGATCGAACATATTGTTTTATTTTTCATAATGGGATATTATTTCTCCGCAGAGACAGATAACTAGAGGTTGCCTGTTTACCGCTGTTTGAAGCTGGTGTGAATGAAGAATTAAGTTGTTAATATTTGTTATTATTATACCTAGGTATGTTAATGTGTGCGAAGAGAGCAAAGTGTAATTTTATTCAAATTTACAATGCCGAAGAAATAGAAACTCTATAAATACAAATGTTTGGAAATAATGTGCAACCAAGTGTCGAGGCAGGACAAATGAAGAGAGCATTGTAGAAAGAAACATGCTTACAAAATGAAAAACAATTTGAACATAAAATTCAAAATTATAGAAGTCAAGTCAAGTGACAGTGCTAAATGGAAACCCTACAATCAAAATGAAGAACTTGCAACGGGCATTTGCTTTCAAGAGAAGTTATTCAGATGAGCCATGAAAATGTTGAAAAAAAAAAAAAGTTCCAACCATGTATCTAGTGTAGTGTGGTGTAAACGTGTTCCTAAATTTAGCTATTTAACTGGAATCTACATATTACTGGTGGAGTTTTACTGACGTACAATGAATTGTAAGTACTCTGGAGCATCATGGTTTAATTTATATACAAACATATAAAGAATCTTTCCAGTAAACTGCAATTTTACATGTATGTGTAGTGTCAACAAATGTAAACAAATGGACAGTCAGTGTTGGGAACTACGAAAAGTATTGAAAGTGTACAATACTGTGAATCGTATCGCGTCACATCGTATTGAATAAAGAAATTAATTGATTTTACGCTCCAAATTGTAGTTATTTTCTTACTAACGAAAACAAGTGTAATATCTTAATACACGTGCATAAATATATCATCCAGTGATATTATTAAATTGTAATATTTGAGGACACATCTTCACCAATTTTTTCTTCTTTCTTTTCTTTTTGTCACAAAATGGGAATTTGTAGTAAATGTTCGAAACCAGTAGCCCGGCAGGAAATTAATCAGAAAATTTAATGTAAATCATGTAACAATATGTATCACAGTACTTGCGCTGATTTAACAGAAGAGGATATAAAGTTTATTCGGTCAAGCGATCAAACGTGGCGTTGTAACAATTGTGAGAAAGTACGACGACAAAGTATGGGTAGTGAGAATGCTATCGACCCATCTCTTCAGTGTCCTTCCTTAAGTGAAGTGTATAAGTTATTACTGTCTATAAAGGAAGAATTAAATAATATTAAAAAATAGAATGAACAAACTGAGGAAGAAATAGGCAAATCTTTGAATTTATGCCATGAAAAAGTGGACGACAATTCAAACTTACTGAAAAATCAAAGTGAAGTCCTACAATCATGTATGGAAACAATTGATAATCTTAAGGGTGAAAATATAAAATTACAGAAACAAATTGACAAGCTTCAAACACAGTTAGATGATTTGGACCATAGCAGACGTAATACGCTAGAACTCTATAGTATCCCCGACACACCAAATGAAGACGTTCTATCTACTGTAAAAAATGTAGGTCGTGCACTAGATATAAACATCGAAGACAGTATGATTGATGTATGTCATAGATTGAAAAAACACCAAGGTCAAAATTCTGCAGGTATAATTGTAAAGTTTGTAAGAAGAGTAGACAAAGATAAATTTTTACAGAAAAGGAAGGTAAAACGTAATCTGAATTGTGCAGGTATTGGGGCTTCTGGTAGTACCATTTATGTTAATCAGAGTCTTTCGGTACAAAGAAAATTAGTGTTTAGTGAGGCCCGAAAAATTAAAAGGGAAAAAACATTGAATTCTTATGGGTTGACTGGTCAGGTAACATAAAGTTAAGGAAAAGAGCAAGTGATACTGTTGTGTATACTCTTAGAACTATACATGATGTTAGAGCTTTATTATAAAGATTTATGTCAGTTCATGTTTTATATATAGTTAGGATATGAGTATTTCCGATGATCGTATTTCAATTTATTACCAGAATGTAAGAGGTATAAATACGAAATTACATGAAATTTTTACTAGTATCCTTGCTTAAAATTATGATTTGCTATTATTAACAGAAATCTGGCTAAATAACTACGTATATCACAATGAGTTTATTGATGATAGGTATAATATTTTTAGGCAAGATAGATCTGAAAGGATGGGTGGCGGTTCGTTAATTGCAATGTCTAAGAAATATCAAGTAAAAGAAATTAAGATAAACATGGAACACGTATCTGTGTTAAGGTAACATTAGGCATGCGTTTATATATTAGAGTTGCAGTAGATTTTCCACCAAAATCTAAAATTGATACGTACTATAATTTTTTAACAGTTTTGAGGATGTTCTACATTTTAAATCTAACAATATAATAATAATGGGGGATTTTAACGTACCTTCAATATTAGATTCAAGTTATAATCTCATCGAAGGAGATCATATATGTGCAGCTCTATTTAATTTTCTATCTTTGTTTAATTTAAAATCAGTTAATAACGTAAAAAATAAAAATGGAAGAACACTTGACTTAATATTAACAATTTTATCCAAATATAATATCTATCAAAGTGATTATTCTTTAATTACAGAAGACATACATCATCCTCCAATATTGTTTGAGTTGCCTATTTTTATTAAAATATCACATGTTAAGTGTGACGCTATTTCTGTGTATAATTATTGTAAAGCTGATTTCTATAATTTATACAAAGACTTACAGAATGCGGATTGGGAACGGATATGTGTCTACGAAAACCCAAATAATGCTCTATGTTACTTTTATACAATATTAAATGAGGCAATCAAAAATAATGTTCCCAAAAAGAAATTATATAATAAATGATCCTATCCAAGTTGGTTTACTCCTGAAATAATAAAACTTTTAAAGGAGAAGCAATTTTACAGAAAAAGAAAAGAAATTTCGCTTTACAATCACAGAAAATTTGTTCAGTTACGTAGGAAAGTGAAAAGTGTGATCAATCAATCGTACAAATCATTTGTACACAAAGCAGAGAATAATACCCAAGAAGATCCCAAATCATTTTGGAATTTTATTAATAACAAAAAGAGAAACAATAGGACCGTACACGAAATGATACATGAAGTCCAAATTATACACTCTAATAAGACAATTGCCGACAAATCTGCCGAACACTTTGAGCACGTATATTGCTCAAATTCATCTTCTTATGAGATACCTGGAGAGACATGTAATGAAATGTCATATTCTTTAGATATTACCGAAATAAGTGAAAACGAGTATAAAAAAATCAATAAGAAATTTAAGATCAAGTAAATCCACAGGTTTTGATGAGATTCCTACACATATATTTAAAGGTTGTGAATTGCTTTGCATGCCTCTACGTTACTTATACAACCTCATATTAAAAACTCAAATTTATCCAGACAATTGGAAAATAAGTAAAATAACAACAATATTTAAATCTGGTAATCTATATGAGATAAAAAATTATCGACCAATATCTCTTATATCAGCACCTTCTAAAATATTTGAACAAATCATATATAAACGAATATTTACTCATGTAAAACCATTTATATCCATCTTTCAGCATGGTTTTTACCCAAATAGAAGTACAACTACAAACCTAGTGACTTTTGATATCTTTTTCATTCTTTTAATGAAGGTTTTTCGGTGGATACAATTTATACGGACTTTAAAGCGTTTGATAAAATAGATCACGCAATTTTACTTCAAAAGCTATCAAATTCTGGTTTCTCCTTTCGCTTATTAAAGCTAATATCTTCTTACCTGAATGGTCGTAAACAATTTTGTCTCATATAAAAATGTAAAATCATATAGTTTTGAAGTAAGATCTGGCATACCTCAGGGCTCTAATTTAGGACCATTATTTTTTCTATTATTCATAAATGATCTGCCACGTGTTGTTAAGTTTTCAAAGTGTCTTTTATTTGCCGATGACGTTAAGTTATACAAGAAAATAACGAATTTCGCTGATTGTTTAGAGTTACAGGATGGTTTAAATAAATGTTATGACTGGTCTATGAGAAATAAGCTACATTTTAATATTAGCAAATGGTTTGCAATCACACTCCAGGCAACATACTCTTGTCAACTTCGAATATACAATTAATAACACAGTAATTACCAGAACAGCTACTATAAAAGACTTAGGCATATTATTAGATAGTAAACTTAACTTCAAGGCACATATAGAAAAATGCGTTAATGAATCACTCAGAACTCTGGGTTTTTTACTGACGAATTCAAAAGATCTAACAAACTACAGAACTTTAATAACTTTATTTAATATGCTTATTAGAGGTACGTTGGAGTATGCTTCTGTAATATGGAATCCCTTTTACCAATGTTATGTCAAGAAAATCGAGAGAGTTCAAAATAAGTTCTTACGGCATCTGTATTACAAGAAGCACAAAAAGTCCTCGTACAAAGAAAATATTTCGTATATAAGTCTGATTAAGGAGTTTAAATGTGATAACTTAATTGCTAGAAGGAAAATTGTAGACCAGATGTTTCTGTTCAAAATGGTAAATGGAATATTCGATAAGAAGAATGTTTACAACAATTGAGGTTTAATGCTAGAAGAACTAATTTACGGACTAGACAAATGTTCTATCCAAAAAAAATCAAATTCAATTGTACATCTAAACTCACCACTACTAAGAATTACAAGAGACTACAATGTTTTAACTAGAGAAGGTAAAAATATAGATTTCTCGATGTTACGTAATATGTTTATATCGCAATTAAAAATATATATGCATTTAGATAAATAATTGTACAGAATAATTCTACAGGCTATGTATCTTGTTACTTGTCTCTTCTTATATATATTCTTGTATATATATCGATTCTATGTATTTAATATATAGGGCTATATTTCAGTTGTATATTGTAGATGCACTCACTTATCAATTATTATTATCATAGATTATTTGCAATTATCTAAGAATAATCTGTTTAAAATTATATGGAAATAAAGTCAAGTTTTGATTTCAAAAAGAATAAGGAAAATGTAAACAATAATGAGTAGTAAACTATTACACATGGTTTTGTTATTGTTTATGTGACATTGTCTAGACACAATGTCTGCAATATGTTGTAAAGAAGAGAGTTGAGAAAAGAGCGTGTAAGCTTTATAATGAAGCAAGATATTTTGTAAATTCAGCTTGTTAACAAAATACACAATTTAGGATATGACATAATATGCAGATCGGCAGAAATAAACTGTCTGAGAATTTTGGACATGGCATGACAATGGAGAAACGAGAGTTTTCCAATAGCTGTGGCAACTGACGTCAACCCAGAGATGAGCTGACAAATTCCATCGTCTGGAACAGGACAATAAAAACCAAATCTTTGTTGGATTAGGAGAAGTTGAGTGGAGGTACTCAAGCGAGATTAGTCGAGAGAGAAGAGGTCGATGAGGTGTGAAAACCTCGGTCTTAGGATCGAGACCAGACGGTCTCCAGTAGTTGGCTTATAGTTGGATAATGGTCGACGAGCCAACGCCAGTTCGAGTCCAGAAGGAGGTCATATTATTGTTCCAGACTACGATCAGTTCCAGGTATGTCATCAGCTATGTTGTTGCCTATGTCTAAATTCTCTGAAGTTTTCGAATACTGAAATCTGAGAGTGTTATGTCGTATTCATCTTTAACATCACACGTTACATCTTACTCAATTAATCAGAATACATTAATTATTTAAAATAATTTAATGTTTGTCATTTAAATATCCTCTCGCAAACTTATATCAGAATTGGGTTAATACCTGTCCATTCCGGATAATGGACGGAAGCAACCTGCTGGCATCATTACGCAAATCATCCCCAAATTAAAGGCACGATGCAGCGAGGTTGTCATGGCGGAGATGCTCGAGGTTCGATCCCCGGTGCGTGTATAAAAACTAGTTTAATTACTGTGTTTAATCACCATTGTTATGGTGGTGATAGTTTAAGGTGGAGATTCCTAACATAAAATTTAAATAGCTAATATTTAAGTGCTTAAAATCTAAAGAACTAAAATAACCATCCTCCCTCACAGAAATTTGTTTGAGAAATTAAAGTCGATATATTGGTGAAATATGTTATCGTTAATAAATAATCATAGGGTTCATTACCCTGTGATGAAAGATAATGGGAAGCCTGCAACCATGTTTTCGGAAGCACGGTACTATTATCTGGATCAGGGAGTATTGCGACACTTTGTCGAATACAGTCCAACATTTGGAGAAAAAACTGAGGGTAAAATCACAGATAATATACTAGGTAGAGTATACAAAAGTTATTATGTAGTACAGTTTACAGAAAAAGATCTTAGCATGGATGATTTCGTAGAACTGGGTTTCAGACGACATGTGCTTGCGACTATATCAAATATTTCGGAAACATGCATTACATTGCGTGGGGCAATATTTTTGTCATAAAAACAGAAGGGTACAAATATAAGATTTGTGCTGTATTCAAAGCAAGTAAAGATCAAATGAGAGTAAATCAGTGGCTAGAGAGATTTAGGGTTCGTTTTGAGTGCTCTCAAGCTATTCAAATTGCCGAATTACTTCCTACTGTTGCTCAATATGAGAAAGAGGCCAAATTCATTATAGCTAATGACAGATTGTCATTAGATTTAGCAGCTTTTGCTGACTTATTCATAAAAAGAAATTTTAAGATGTTCCAGTAAAGTGAACAGTCAGTTATGTAATTATATGTAGATAGTTAGGCTTAGATTTAGTAGCAGAAATGAAGTTAATGAGTATTATAGTTAAATATTATTATATATAAATATAGTTAGAAGTATGGTTATGGTTATTTTAGAAATAGGTTAGTGGCAGTATTATTATTATATTATTATAAGGTTAGGTTAGAATAATAGTAGAATTATGTAGTAACATTACGAAGTTAGAAAGATTTAGTTGATATAGTAAATAAATATATTAAGTATATAGTAAATAAATAAATTTAAATGCTAAACCAGTGAGATAAATTGAGTAACAGATAAATATATATATCTAAAAGATAAAGTAATTAAGTAAACATAAGGAGTAAGTAGGAGTAGCAGAAATAAATTTAGTTGTGAGATAGAATATATAAGGAATAAATAATGAATACGATATGTGACTATAAGGAAGAACGGAGATATAATAAATAATGCTATCTATAAATGAAAATATCGAAAATAAGAACAGTTCAGTATAAGAGGAAGGCAAAGACTAGACAAAATGAAAAAAAATGCATGATGAAAATTAGTGGTTAATGGCTGTAGCTGGTAAGAAAATTAAATTAGACAATGAATTAATTGGTACATGAACATTAAAATTTAGGCGAATTTCTTGGAGGATAAAATACTAAGTAGATGGGAAATCACATTCTCGTTGAGTTAAAAGTGGGTCTTTCCAAAACGTCAATGAGGATATTTTATTTAGAGTATCACATAAGTCTTCGATGATAGAGTTAGAAGAGACACGGAGGATGCCTTGTTTATCATTTGCAAAGCGGTGACTAGTTTTTTTTTTGGGGTGAATCCAGTCTATTTAGAATAAAATCTAACGAGCACGAAATTAAGAGTTAAAAAAAAAAAAAAAAAAAAATATGTACGAAATTAAGAATAAAAGAAGTAAGAAGTAACAAGAGAAGTAATTTTAAGATAACAGTAATTTTAGTAACTAATAGAATAGAGGCTGGCGGATCTAGTAGAAGGCTAGGTTAGTTTCAGGCTTAGAAGTAAGAAATAGCGAGTCATTAACGCTTATTTTCATAAGGATTGAGACGAGAGATGAAAGAGAGAATGAATGTAAAATCAGGATAGTAAGAGAAAGAGAGACGTAGAATAATAGATAAATGGAAAATTGATAGCATAATGATAGAGAAAAATAGTGTGACAATTAAAAAAAAAAAAAGATAAGTATGGATTTGACATGAATAATACCTAAGTTAGACAAATAGTTGATATATTATAGTAAGTAAATATGAATATGAAGAAGAATATAGAAAATAAATACGAGAAATAGTATAGAAAATAGACGAAATATAACTATATAGAAATAAGTATGTATACGCTAATAAAAAATATAGAGAATAAACAATAAATAATGTTATAGAGAAAATATAGTAAGAAAAGAAAAATGAGAGAAAGAATAAATAAGTTTAGGGAAGAAAAAAATGCAGGTATTACCGATCTAAAGTTGCCCTAAATAAAGATAAGAACAATTCTGAGACGGTAGACATATATCTATGTTAATATACTAGATTTACAGTGATCGTTTCAAAGCTTAGGCCAATGGCAGTTAATATAATAAATTTATAAGGATAATATAGATACGCTGGATGTTGCGTATGGTACGTGATTTAAGTTATACTTATAGGATTATACGATAAAAGATACACTGATATAGACGATGGCAAAAATTGTTTTGTTGCTGGTTAGACACCAACACAAGAAATCGAGCCAATATACAGATCTAGAAGAATCATACCGAATTTGATAATTTATTAAATTTTATTTATCTGCGTACGAGGTAATTTGAATTTTATTACGAATAATGAAGAGAAAATAGTTAGGAGACGTCTTGACTATTATTATTATTATACGGAAGTATAATACCGATATTTGACGAAAAAAAAATGTATTTATGGGTGTGAAGAAGAATGACGGTTTTTGAAAGAAAGTGATAAGTAAATAAAGTTTTAAATATAGTGATATATTTAATAGAGTTTAATATTAATAGATAGGTTTTAAAACAAAAAGATAACTAGAAACAAAGCAGGTTTATAGATACACGGCTAGTCGAGCAGCCGTTGAACATCCAAAGCTCATCGAAATCCAAGGAAATGTGAATTTCCATCAATTAAAATCACGAATCTGTAAACAGGTTTTGGTTTTAGTTATCATTAGGTAGGTTGATTAAATAAATATATATAATCAAGTGCAATAAATAAATATAATGATTTAAATAAAGGAACGCGGATAATATTAATAATAATGTTAATAATTTAACTGTAAATATAATACATAAATATATGTACTTACCCAAACAGTAATAGTATCCATTCTATGCGTAGTTCATGAAAAACATAACTAATATAGCGAACCTACACTACACAGAACATAGCACAGATAAGTTGAAAACATTTCATTCTCAGATTGCGGTGTTTAATATGAGTTTAGCATAGGTTAACGCGGATATAGATGACGGACCAAATTCAACAAAATTGAAGAATATTGGTGAGGATTCCGAATGTAATTCATGATTTGTGGAGTAAAAAGAACTTGGTGAAGACCGGCTTGCTGATTGTAGACTAAAAGTGGGACACGTCAACGGGAGTCATTGTCAAGGTTGACTGAAAAAAAAAAAAACACTGACACAGCAGTGCGATCAAAAGTGTAATTAAGTGTTGCCAAATACACAAAAATAGATTGTGGAAGTTGGTACAGTAATGGCATAGTGAAATTTTTTTTAACGACGTAGGTTATGAAGATAAAGTGCTAAAATAATGAAATAGTGTAAAGCTAATCTGTTGGTGTTTTTCGTGTGTTAAATTACAATAGCATTAGTGACAAGAATATGGGAACCAGGTAAGGATAATTTCCTGGCGACTAAAATAAAACTATTGGAGTTGGAAGTTATGGTAATGAATTATATGTGGACATCCGGAAGGAAAATTCCATCATTCAGATGTGTGAAAACGAAATGATAACTGAAGTGAGTATATATATATATCTTGGTTGAAGTGATCAGTACCATATAGTTCATGTTTTAACTAATAGATGGCAGAGGAATACATTTTAGAGACTATGTGGATATTATGAACGTTTGAAAAAAAAAAGAAAATAAACAAATATACAGAATGAATTAATTTAATAAATAAAAATAGTAGAAATGTAAATAAATAAAGAAAGTCTTAGAAAATGAACGAGATAAATAAGGAAGAGAATTGCAATTTATGTGTTTTTGAATGATTAATAGCATTTTATGTTAAAAAAAAAAAAAAAAAAGATGTACGGTAATTTATTATTTAAAAAAAAAAATAGGTAAAAGAGAGACCGATCTCCACGGAGATCTAGTCGGTAACGGTGTTACCTCAGTTTTGAAAGGGGGCATGTAGATGCACTCACTTATCAA
Source organism: Thermobia domestica (assembly GCF_964235325.1). Classification (NCBI taxonomy): domain Eukaryota; kingdom Metazoa; phylum Arthropoda; class Insecta; order Zygentoma; family Lepismatidae; genus Thermobia; species Thermobia domestica. The sequence goes on from NC_137460.1 coordinate 205,904,044, forward strand.
TTATTATTATCATAGATTATTTGCAATTATCTAAGAATAATCTGTTTAAAATTATATGGAAATAAAGTCAAGTTTTGATTTCAAAAAGAATAAGGAAAATGTAAACAATAATGAGTAGTAAACTATTACACATGGTTTTGTTATTGTTTATGTGACATTGTCTAGACACAATGTCTGCAATATGTTGTAAAGAAGAGAGTTGAGAAAAGAGCGTGTAAGCTTTATAATGAAGCAAGATATTTTGTAAATTCAGCTTGTTAACAAAATACACAATTTAGGATATGACATAATATGCAGATCGGCAGAAATAAACTGTCTGAGAATTTTGGACATGGCATGACAATGGAGAAACGAGAGTTTTCCAATAGCTGTGGCAACTGACGTCAACCCAGAGATGAGCTGACAAATTCCATCGTCTGGAACAGGACAATAAAAACCAAATCTTTGTTGGATTAGGAGAAGTTGAGTGGAGGTACTCAAGCGAGATTAGTCGAGAGAGAAGAGGTCGACGAGGTGTGAAAACCTCGGTCTTAGGATCGAGACCAGACGGTCTCCAGTAGTTGGCTTATAGTTGGATAATGGTCGACGAGCCAACGCCAGTTCGAGTCCAGAAGGAGGTCATATTATTGTTCCAGACTACGATCAGTTCCAGGTATGTCATCAGCTATGTTGTTGCCTATGTCTAAATTCTCTGAAGTTTTCGAATACTGAAATCTGAGAGTGTTATGTCGTATTCATCTTTAACATCACACGTTACATCTTACTCAATTAATCAGAATACATTAATTATTTAAAATAATTTAATGTTTGTCATTTAAATATCCTCTCGCAAACTTATATCAGAATTGGGTTAATACCTGTCCATTCCGGATAATGGACGGAAGCAACCTGCTGGCATCATTACGCAAATCATCCCCAAATTAAAGGCACGATGCAGCGAGGTTGTCAATATGGATATGTATGCGTATGTGTATGAATGTACGACAAAAGATATATGTATATGCATGAATGTATTTCTATTCAAGTATGTGTGTATGTATACATGTAAGTACATGTGAATGTGTGTATGTGTGTGTTGCGGATATATAATTTTTGCTGCATTTCTCTTTATTGATTGATTGTATTACAGTTGTTTCTCTTATTCTTTTCATTTTTGTAATAAATCTTGATATTTTTTTCAATTATTGCAATGCTTATTGTAAAAGGAGCAATAGCTCTGTCATAGGTGAATGATAAATAAATAAATAAATAAATAGAAATTGTTCACTGGAATTATTTCTTTTGTAAAACTAGCAGTACCGTTCCACGGACAGACAGAACTAGCAATATTGTGAATAGGCCTACAAAATTACACGGATTAACTTCCAAAGTTGGTCGTTCGTTTAGTCGGTTATATTAGTTTTTTTTTTCTTTTTCTATCTTTCTTTTTTTTTCTTTTTTTAATGTAATAGCACTTTAAATGTTTTATAGTGACAGAAACTTCCACGTATCAATTGCCCCAGATAAGATATTCGTTATCCTGGGCCGCTATCTTGAAACTATTTCAGGATTTCTTTTATTTTTTATTTTTTTTATTTTATTTTATTTTTTTTATTTTTATTTATTTTTTTTTTTTTTTTACTTTTGGCATATTGTAGGTGTGCTTGAATTTTAGCCAGTGTTCTTTGCATTTTTCTTGCTGAGAGCTGTTTGTGGCTCGCAGCATGAATTTTTTATTTGAACTTAAAATTATGGGTAGTAGAATAGGCGATTTGGCAAGAGAAAGCGTATATAACATTTAAATTTGAATTGTCATAATTATTCGGTCAGGCTGGGAGGGGGGGTATGTCAGACAGTTGGGGGGTGCGTCATGGACATAAGGGGGGTGGGCATCATTGGCGTACGGAGATTATTGCTTATCACGCACACTAGTGTTTGAGTGGTTTGAACGTTTTAATGACGAACGAGAAATGATCACAGACGACCGGCGTCCAGGACGACCTAGACCGTCGAGAACGGAAACGAACATTCAAAAAGTGAGTGATGTAATTCGGAAAGATCGTTGATTGAGCATTAGAGCTGTTGCTGACATCACAGGAATAGACAAACAAAGTGCTCATCAAATTTTACACGAGAATTTGAACATGAATAAAGTGTGTTCAAAATTGGTGGCAAGAAACCTGACATTGGAACAGACGGAAGCTCAAGTGAACATTTGCATTGACATTTTGACAAGCATTGAAAAGGATCCTACATTCTTAGACAAAGTGATTACGTGTGATGAATCGTGGTTTTTCACGTACGATCCTGCAACAAAGCGCCAATTAATGCATTGGAAGAGCCCGAGTTCTCCACGCCAGAAGAACGCTCGAATGAGCAAGTCGAAATTCAAAGCCACGATGATTGGTTTTTTCGACATTTTTGGGATCGTGTACGTTCATTGGGTACCCGAGGGTCAAAATGTAAACGAACATTATTATCTTGATGTTCTCACAACCCTTCATGAGCGAGTAAGAAGACGACGAACTGATTTGTGCAAACGAAGTCATGGATTCTGCACCAAGATAATTCTCCTATCGATACCGACATATCAGACAAGACATTTTTGGCTAAACATGGCATTCCAGTGTTAGATCACCCGCCATATTCGCCGGATCTTGCTCCGTGTGACTTTTCTTATTCCCCACTGTGAAGTCAGCCCTGAAAGGAGCCACATTTGAGACAGTACAAGCTGTGAAAAGAAAAGCGAAGGATGTCATGAACATGATTTTAAAAAATGACTGGCAACACTGCTTCCAAGAATGGAAGAATCGTATGGAACGATGTAAAAATCGTGAAGGGGAGTACTTTGAAGGTGATAAGAGTTCCCATTGTGCAGAACGTCCAATAAAAGATTTTGTAGCATCAGTCAGGTATCTTTCTAGCCACACCTTGTAAATAGCAGCAAATGCAAACATGTAACATATATAAAGAAAATTCAGTACTTGGTAATAAAATATAGTATAAATGGTAAAACTATAGAAAGGGTAGAATCTATCAGGGATCTTGCAGTAACTTTTGATCGTCAACTTACATTCAACCTCCATGTGAATGACGTCATCAAACATGCAAATGTTGCAACAGGTAATTTACTTAGAAACTGGTTGGATTTCAAGAACCACGTCACGTATATAAGACTATATAAAACCCTTATCAGACCTAAACATGAATTCGCAAGTGCGATTTGGTCAAACATTAGTAAAACAAATAGTGACAAGATAGAAAGGGTCCAAAAAAGGTTTATAAAATATGTATATTTCCATTTCCATTTGTATCAATATTATTGTGACTACGAGAGATTATTAGAGCTTTTAAATCTCGACCTTTTATCAGAAAGAAGAGAACAACAAGCGTTAAGATTTTTAGAGTCCATTCTAGAAAATAAACTGAACAGTGAGTACCTTGTAAATAATATTTCATATAGAGTACCAACTCACAAAGTAAGGAAAACAAATTTATTGTGCAAGAACGGTACAAAGAACTCTGTATTAAGCACCTTACTCACTATGTTTAACATCAGAAGACAGGACTCTTAGAAACCAGGGTTGTGTTAGGTTTTTAGTACTTTTATCCTATCTGTTTTATCCTGTGGTAACGGTTCATACATTGAATTTTTATAAATACTTGTATTTATATCTTATTATTAGACAACCTAATCATTAGGATTAGGGCTATTTTAGTGGTTTTACGTTCTTGTACAGGGTGCGGAAGCGTTCATAGCGTAATTTGACTTGCGTAGTACAATGACGTATTGCATGAGTGCGCGCAAGCGTGCCGCATTCGTGTACTAATGATTTCGAGTGTGACAGTGATATGGAGCGGTGGAGTGCACAACATCGTGCCTTTGCTGTTGAAAGTTATTTCAAGAATAACGACTCTGTTATTGCTACCCATCGTCTATTTCGGCAACATTTTAACTTGGGACGTCATAGGAAAGTTCCAGATGGACGGACCATTGTGAGGTGTGTGCGTGCATTTTGAACAACAGGTTCTGTCTGCAATTGCAAACCGGGAAATGAAAGAAATGTGCGGACACCAGAAGCCGTGGAAAATGTTCGTGATGCAATATTGCGCAGCCCAAAAAGATCTGCTCGTCGTCATTCGCAAACTGTGCATATGTCCAATCGCTCATTCAGGAGAATATTGCACGAACATCTCCATTTTCACCCATATAAGCTGTAGATTGTTCAGGAAATTAGGCCTCGCGATTGGGTTTCACGAGAAACATTCTGCTTAACCATGCGTGATCTCCTTCGCCAAAATCCACAAATGTTGCACACCATCCTGATGTCAGATGAAGCTCATTTCGAGTTATGTGGTTCAATGAATAAACAGAATATGCGTTATTGGAGTGATGTAAACACGCATGAACTGCACATCAAGCCCTTGCACAGTTCTCGTGTCTCAGTGTGGTGTAGAGTTGCTTCCATTGGGATTATTGGCCCTTACTTCTTTGATGATGACAGCGGTGTGGCTGTAACTGTCACCACTGAACGCTACCTAAAGATGCTGCAAGACTTCGTTCTTCCCCAATTAGGTATGGTCGATGTGGATGTGGAACAATTATGATTTCAACAAGACGGAGCGACCTCGCATATAGCCAGAATTTGCATACATTTCTTGCGACAGACATTTCCAGGTAGAGTAATTTCCCGTTTTGGTAACATTTCCTGGCCGCCATGCTCATCTGATCTTTCATGTGCAGACTTTTTCCTTTGGGGCTACCTGAAGCAAGAAGTTTTCCGAACACGTTGTGCCACCATTCCTGAGTTGAAGGATCGCATCAGAACTGCCGTCGGCAATGCCCCAGGGAATACGTTACGCAGAGTTATGGAAAGCTTCCAACGCCGCCTAGATGCAGAGGGGGCATCATTTCACAGAAGTCATATTCAAAAAATAATCCACGCAATGGACAATGACTTATACATTAGTAAATGGCATACCTTTAACTATTAATTGACATAAGAGGTAATAAATAAATTACAGTTACTGCCTGATGGTGTGTTTTTAATATTCTACTATGAACGCTGCCGCACCCAGTATCTTACTTTATATGGCTCAGTTTTAAATTATGTTGTGAGACAGTACTATACTTGGCCAACGCTGTTCTTAGCACTTTAAATATGTTATTAAATTAAATTAAATTATTGGATTTTTTCTCTGCTGAATACAACTAACTCCTTCCTTCTTAGAGACAGATTCATTCTATAGCAATCTGTTATTCGTATTTATGTATAGGTGTCTTCAGTACCAAACCCTGAAAGCAAAGTGTGACACTGCATTTAATCTGAAAATTACTAGGTAGTGGCGGGTCTTGAGGGCAGTCCCCAAAGGTGTTGAGGTGTTCACTTCCTTATTTGTGTTTTATCATAATACCCGTTACTCATTAACGGCTATATTGTGCCTACCGGTGGGTAGGCAATTTACACCCACCACAATCACAAAAGCCCAAGAGAACGTGATGCCAACTCCAGCCAGTGCATCAGGAACCCCAAAGGATGCAGAGGAAATGATCAAATTGGACTCAGCCAGTGAGTATGACACATAGGATAACGAGTTCCGTGAACAGAACAGAAAAGAAGCAAAGAGAACCACGAAAGAAACCATCAACTCGCTCATTCAATTCCAGAATCGTTATACCTCCCTTACAGATCCTACAGCTTCCCAAAGTGCAGCCAGTGAATAAAGACCACAGGTACCGACCTGCCCACCACCAGTGGTAAGCTCTTTTCCCAAGAAAATACAATTTTCCTCAACATTTTCATGAAGAAGATACCATCTTTGCTTGTACATTTACGAGATGGACAAGACACACACCTTCGTAAAGCATGATTCAGCGAACTGCCACACTCCCTCTAGCGTGTATCCCACCAAGCAATGTGTAAATATACACTGCCAATCAATGGAAGTCAACAATAAAGTTGAAACATTCTTCTGTATTTAACAAGGATATTCGTACGCGTTCGAGCTACCCAAGATAGCCAGGGTATAGGAACAGTACATAATGATTATAAATAGGATGTCCTTTGACAAAAATATATTGTCAATGCTATAAAAAGGTCGTATAGTTTATCAGGTTTCAGTTTCTTAGGTTACCTCCAAATCAGGCTTTATACGTACATAAAGAATATTGCTATCTATAAAGGAAAAATGAAATGAAATTTGTGAGTTTTCCGTCCCACGGTTATGCCAGTTAGGCTAAAGGAGACGGTGATGATGGAAAATTAATGAAATGGTGAAATGAAGAAAGTGGGAGGAAACGGGAGAACCCAGAGGAAACCACGCACACGGTGTTTGTCCGCCACAATGTTCACTTGACGGGGGCTGGGGTCGAACCCGGGACCTCAAGCACCAGAGATGAACGCTCTAAAACTGAGCCACCGCGGCCCACTATCTATCTATAAAAGAGTCACCAATTTCTACGAAAAGCTACAAAAGCAAATCCAGGCTTAATTCAGCTAATCTAAATTATACTTAAGTTAAGCAAACTTATGTCTACGAATTCCACGTTCATTTAGGCCCTATGTTAAGCCACATGATCAATATACGTAAAGACAATTAAAAATAGACTAAGCTAGCCTATCCAAAATTAGAGATCAGTTAACCACATCTGGGCTAATCTGAACTCCATACCCGCAGCAAAAATACATTTCTAAAAGTGAAACGAAATAACACCTATCTCAATGCTTTCGGCACTCCAAACCTGTGCTTTACCTTCCACCACTTCTCCGGCTCCTAAACTCCTTAGTAGGCTAAGACACACTTCTACTCATATGCCATAATAGAAATAATAAGAGTTGCTGTTACAACTTACAACAAATAATTTTAAGGAAATAGGATACGAAATATATAAGTATTAGCACATGCCCACCTAAAACTAATTTTCACCTAGAAATGTAAAATCGTTTACACAACTGAACTTTCTGTGGTTTTGGAAAATGTTCAAAGAAAGTACATTCGCAGCCCTTGTCTTTATGCAGGTCCTAACTGAACTTCCATGCGCTAAATTAATTAATACGAACTCTTACTTACAGACCATAAAATTATTGTTTCTAACTTAATTGCCATGTATCAAATGTGTCAAACAATAATTTACTTCCCAAGTTAATAACAACATATCGTTTTACCGGCTACCGAAACCGAGAATGTTTACCTTTCTCGTAGTCACTGCCTAAAAGTATTGTTGCTAGGTCCTGTTTAGTTTTCAATATTAAACAAAAACATCACTAACTAAACTCATTATGGTATATAATACGTGTTTGAAGATTGTAACTGTACCAATAAGTGATCACTGACAAATTTGCCAGTCTTTTCCATGAAAGTTTATTTAAAGCTTATGTTGTTAATACTGCGAATTGCATATTTAGTTGAATACTTTTCTGGCATTATTCTGTGTAGTTTGAACTGGCAATAATGGCAAATACAAGGTGATAAACTCTGAAACTTATTTGGCTGTAAATTTTAAATTCAATAATACATGTGTGTAGATTCTACGATTGTGAAGACAGTCTTAGTATCAAGGTATCTTACGAAAGGTAACAAATTCGTAACTGTCTCCACTTACTCGTTTATTCATTTACCCCCCCCCCCCCCCTCACAATCCTGGTTTCAATAACTCTCAATCGGTATCTCTATGTTTAGTTTAGTCAATATAAAATGTTGACAGTTGATATTTCAAAATTTTTAAGATACGGAAGGTTGTTTCAAGTTTATGGTAACGAATTCGATCGCTAGGTTGAAGCATGAATGAACACACTGAAGATATTGCAAGTAGTTTGAGAAAGTGGTGTGTGCTGACTTGCAGAAAGAACGGCTGTTGTGTGTAGGTGATCATATGGCTTCAAACAATACGATCTTTTAGGAGGGTTATATTTATTCCCTTTCCGACGTAGATTATAATTATAGCCAAATAAACAAACAAAGTATGACGAAAGGTTTCTGTTTATCAAAGAAAAGGATAAACAGGTATTGAATCGCAACGGAACGGATAACCGTATTGTTGTTGGATTCCAATATTGGGCACCGTAGATATCGGGACTCTAGGTATATCACTGATGTGCCGTAAAAGAAAAGCAGGGACAAATGCGACCGTAAATCACATAATTACGCAAGATTTACATCTGATAAAGAAGCATAAGGCTCCAGTTCATATTTTCTGGCTCTCACATATCATGGAGAGAAAGATGAACAGTCGAAAGATGTGCGAACGCCATCTTGCAGAAGACAGGCAGACGTTTGTAGTCAATCTGGACGGTCGGAATATGACAAAAGGAGGGCAATCTTCTATCATCCCCTTCATGCATGAGATCGTTCTGACTGGGTACGTGAATATGCGGGAAGTTTTTCACATTCAGCTTTATGGTTGTTGGTATTTGCTGCTATAATGGATAACTTAAGGATATGCAGAGTGGTTAAAAAGGCTAAAATCAATGCAGCTTATTACTAGACGAACATTTTCGAGCCACAATACCGCCTTGATATTCCATGACTATATGGCAGACATATCTCGCGTTGTCTCTCACCAGTTACACGACGAAGTCAACGGTCACATACATGACGCGAATGGTACGTCAAACGGAATTCTTGTAATTCCTTTTAGATATTCCGGTGAAATCCTATGATGCATTCCCCATGGTTATCTGGGTTCCCGTTGTTGAAAGGGCCGTCGACAACACCCGCGCACTCTAAACCGTCTTTGGAAAGTATGCAAATCAGATTGGAACAAACTTGGTCAAACTGTGCTTCAACACAGCTAGTAGAAATTGAAATGCAAGGTTATAGCTAACAGGCAGGGTCTATGCATCTTGCACGACCATTGTGGCATCGCAGTATTTCTTAAGCTGGTTAGGGTGCCAAATTCGTTACGATGAACCCGAAACGACCTTCTGTAAATACACACATTGTTTGTATAATTGCCAGAATCGTTTGTACGTTTTCTGCTCTCAGGTATTCTTCGTTAAATACGCCACATCTATTCAACAATTAGTATATCACAGACATACACTTGTACATTATTTCTGCTTTGGTTCTACATTCTACCTATTTTCCTCGTAAGATTAATGGAAGAATTGTCAATTCAACCCGTAACTTTGCGCATCAAAGAGGAATGTGTTAACTAGTCGGTACTAGTTACATATAATACTTGGCCCAACATTTACGCCTTCCTGAAAGGTATCACCACAAAGTAATATTTCAGTTCTCGGTGTCACTTCTTCTATTTTCTTTAGATACAAGGAGCTTCAACTCACTCAGCGATCCCTTCTTGATGCTATCTCTGATAGATTTGAAGAATTCAATGTAATGATGAAGATTATGTCTGCAAGAAATAAGAGATTGTTAGATATCTTTAAGTAAATATGAACATTCTTTTTTTAATACACAGACGTAGAAAATAACATATTAATACAAACACACACACACACACTAACTCTAGAGATACAAGTTTGTTTTAACTCAATTCCAGCTACGAAAAAATTAAAACAAAGTCCAACGTGAGGTGGTAAGGGGTAGGTTCTGTGTTTCCATAACAGGAACCACAAATAATATAGATTCATAATACAATGCATTATAGAAAAAAAAGGACTAAGTTAAATAACACGTAAAATTATTTGTGAAACAGGAGCACTTGATTTAAAAGGATCAAAGGCAATAGGATGCTTGTCGAAATCATGCCAGGAATATAAACACCCGATTAGGATACCCAAGGTACATAAAATGTGTTAGTTAATCTTAGTAAAATATGCAAGATTGTGTGCATTAAAAGAACTGGTAAATGCAATTTGAAATAGACAGAAACAGCAACCATCTATAGCAAATACTTAGATTACATCATATGACAGATTACTTCACCTGCTACCGACAAGCCGAATTACAGCCCATACCGAATGGAAGATATATTTGGAGGTAATTGACAGTCTATTCGAGGAGAATACTATGCAATATAGTAGTAAATAAGTACTACAGTATAATAACAAAATACCCAACAGGTATTCTTTTCCTTCAATCTACTCTTCTTGTTAATTTCTGTATTTTCCAAACAAGTTCAATGTTCATTTCTGCTTATTTTATCGAATTACATATAAAAGGATAAAATCTTATTGAATTACATCTTTTTTTTTTTTTTTTTTTTTTGAAAGAGAGAGAGAGAGAGGTGGAATGAATTTTTAATGTTGTTCAGAATCTTGGTATTTAACTTCTGAAATTATAGGGAAGACTGAAACACTTTAATCAAAATGGAAAATATATTCTAAACACCTATTAAATACATACTATTGCACTTGTAAGCAGCGCCTAAATCAACAGCTCAGAGGGGGCCGCGGCGGCTCAGTGATAGAGCGTTCACCTCTGGTACTTGGGATCCCGGGGTCCATCCCAGCCCCCACCAAGTGAGCTCTGTGGTGGACAAACACCGTGTGCATGGGTTTCCTCGGGGTTCTCCCGTTTCCTCCCACTTTCTTCATTTCAGCATTTCATTCATTACTCATCACCACCGTCTCCTTTAATCTAACCGGCATAACCGTTGGACGTAAAAATCAAAGATTTCATTTCATTTTTAACAACTCAGTTACAGTTACATGTTCTATTAAACCTAAATGTTAAAAATGTGTACAGAAGTTTCCTATCTGCATAGAACATTAAAAAGATATGACAGTTACAGTATCATAAACAATTCCATTAGTTTTCACAGCTGAATTAAAAAATAAGGAGTAGAATAAAAGTAACTGTATGCAGCTACGCATAACACATACAATTCTGTGCCCTTTGCTTTTCAATGACTTAACATTTTAAACAGACCTGCAGTATACTGATGATGATGACATACGGTATAGTGTATACACGATGGATTCTAGTATATCATTACATTATCATCAGCAGTTTAGCGAAAAATGTATATTAGAATTCGTACTTATAAAATTGCAGAAAACATAGCACTGAATTATGAAAATAGTGTTGAAAAGATAACATAAACCCTGTTCTTTGTCGTATTACTATAGGTATATTGGGAATATTTTTCTCTAAACTTGTATATGAATACTTACATCATTAGTAAGACTGGTCCTAGCATTTCTTTTGTCATCAGAAGATGGTGAATATATGCACGGGTATGTTTCCTGCACGTTAGACAACTGCAAGATTGACACAATGGAGAAAAGTCTTCAGCATATCTGAAACAATACGTTGAAATATAGTCAGTTAATTTACAACTTGTGTCATTTTATATACATTACCAAATAAAGGAAAAGAACTGATTATTCTACCTTATTTTTCAGAAGTGTGAAGAGTAATGTAATTCAAGAGTGCAGTAGTGCGACTGAATCGCAATGGAGCCAATCTTACCAAGTTATGTGCTAACTATTCTATCCAAAGATCACTCATACACTTTCATGCTCAGCCATTCAAATCATATAGACTGTATAGTTAGAAACAATATAAAGTATATATTGGAGGTATCATTTCTTATACCTCCAACGTATACTTTATATTGTTCTTGACTGTACAACTCATTTAGTGACTGAACAACCTAGTATCTGTACCAGGTATATGAAAAATATTTAATATTACGTATGTTATCTTAGTTGGGTAGGTTAGTTTGTAGGTTTTATATCAGTAGCGTATTCTGAATATATGGACGTGTTTACCGCTGCTTATATACGGCAATACGTTGTCAATGCAACAGAATTTCTCGATAGCCAACATATTATATTTTGATATTTTATGATATGTGCATAAATGCTGTCTTCGCAACAATCATGTATCTACTGTAAGTTGTAAATTGAGCAATTTATTTAAAGCTATCAAGCCGAATTCAGAAAATAGATTTCGACAATATCTATCATACATACCTAGGTATATATATATAGTGAAACCTCCCTTAACGGACACCTCTATAATACGGACAGATTTTTTGGTCCCGGCAAAAACGTATGTTCTCTTACGGAACAAAACCCTCCCTTTTACGGACACTCTCAGATACGGACGCGGACATTCCTTCTTTCCCCCAAACATTTCAATAACCTCTTCATAACGGACAGAAATTATTCTGGTTCTGCGATACATAAACACACACACACACACACACATGTTTCTTCATCAACCGTACTGAGGATTCTCAGTGAACACTTGCTAAAGAGTTCTACTACCGAATATAATAATGTATCTACCAGCAATAATATTATTTAACAGAAATAAATTTCTCCTTCATCCCTCCCAGTAACTCAAATACGTACTAGAGTATTTTCATATTAAATTTTACGTATTTACGCTCATACATAATGTATTTTCTGTATATTACTGCATATAATTACCGTTGTGAGAAATTAAATTTCTGTAACCTCTTTCTAACGGACACCTCTCAGTAACGGACAAAAGTTCATGTCCCATTGGTGTCCGTTATTCAGAGGTTTCACTGTATATATATAAACAATTTGAAACTGTTTTAGAATGTAACTTTATATAGTGTAAATTTTAGATATTTTTTCTAACACTTTTTTTCTCTCATCTTCTGAATAGCATATCATAATTAACGTTACATTTATGAAGAGGCACGCTGACGCAGAAATGCTTGAATTCGGCACTGAAATTTGGACATATTAAGAAACCGAGCTCTACCACCACAACGCAAGCAAGCACAAGTTTACAGTCACAATTCTACTGTAGTTTTTATTATTATTATTATTATTATTATTATTATTATTATTATTATTATTATTATTATTACTATTATTATTATTATTATTATTATTACGGGTAGTTTAGTGAGTGTGTCCTGTTGGTCAGATATCATTTTAAACGTGTCTCGTCTTCTATACCTCTGTTGCTGATGTAGAACGTAAATACAAACTAATCAATCATTTATTTCGTTTCGCCCTACGCTACCTTTTTGGACGTACTATTTTTGAAGGTAATATCCAAAAGCGAATTAAATAATATCAACTTGCAATTTAAATATTACATTCTTTCTTTCACACTTTTGGAAACAAGTACTGAAGAAATTTAACTACTAAATATGATAAAATATCCAAAATAAACCAGGGCTTGCTAACTTAACATAATGTGCGTTATTTTTAATTCGTTATTTGTTACCATACCTATATGATAACAAAAATTAAGACTAAATGAATAACGTTACTGCGTTAAATACCGTTTTAGCTGTTACCGACACAATTACGGTACTTATTAAAAATAACGTTATTGCCAGGCGAAGAGAGCATTTCGTTATTAAGATTGGGTTAGCACTGTAATAAAGTTAATATATGGTACCGTAATAGGTCTCATAAAAATGATAACGTTAAAGACATAACTGTTTAACTTAATATCATTGCATTTAATTGCAGTAAATGTATTCGTTATTTGTTACCGTTCCTATATCCTAACAAATAACGAAACCAATTCAGTAACGTTATTGCCACGAGTATTATTTCAAATGTTACTCTCACAATTACGGTACTTATTAAAAATAACGTTATTGGCAGGCGGAGAGAGCATTTCGTTATTAAGGTTGGGTTACTGCTGCAATCAAATTAATGTATCGTAACGTAATAGGTTTCATTAAAATGATAACGTTAAAGACATAACTGTTTAACTTAATATCATTGCATTTAATTGCAGTAAATATATTCGTTATTTGTTACCGTTCGTATATCGTAACAAATAACGAAACCAATTCAGTAACGTTATTGCTATGGGTATTATTTCAAATGTTACTCTCACAATCACGGTACTTATTACAACTAACGTTATTGGCAGGCGAAGAGAGCATTTCGTTACTAACGTTGAGTTATGCTGCAGTAACGTTAAAGTATGATAACGTAATAAGTTGCAACAAAATTATAATGTTAAAGACATAACTGTTTAACTTAATATCATTGTATTTAATTGCATCAAATATATTCGTTATTTGTTACACTTCCTGTATCGTAACGAAAAACGAAACCAATTTATTAACGTTATTGTCATAGGTATAATTTCAAACGTTACTCTCACATTTACGGTACTTATTAAAAATAACGTTATTAGCAGGCGAAGAAAGCATTTCGTTGTTGAGGTTATCGTACCAAGGGTGCCGACTTTCCAAAACTTATGTGGGTGCATATCAATGGCAGGACTTGTTATGCGTTTTCAGGGGAGTCTCGATATTTTTTCATTGATTTCCTTTTAGTTAAAAGATTTTCTGAACACTGTCATAAAGGGCTGTGGTGTGATAAAATAAAACATACCGGTACTATAAGGATAAGTTGGGGCTGCCTTAACACGTCTGATTTAAACGCAAGAGAAACGGGTTCAAACCCGGGTCCAAGGTTAAGGATAAGTTACTGTAATGAATATCCTCAACATATGTAATCGTACCATTAAGTGTATATTTTAAAATAACTTATATGATGCACAATGATCGCAAGAGGCAATGATATTATCAACACGTTACTAAAAGAAAACACCACATTCATACATATTAAAGTAAAAAATCTTCATAAAAACAAATAATTTTAATGGTATTGCAGAAAGAACTGTATAAGGGTTTTGTTGTGAACATAAACTACAAAATAACTGACTTACAGTAAATGCATGCCGAAGATACCTTGCGATCGAGATCGAGATTTAAGTCGCGGTCGCTACCTCGATGTTTAAGTCGCGATGATGAAGGGCGCACATAGGGAGGAGGTCGCACCCTCGCTGTTAAGTTCTCAGTTTAAGGGAAAATATTGCTGTGACGCATGTGAAATTATTCCGTCAGTGCACAAAAATCACTGCAAAACCAGAGTTTGAAATTGAAAGCACCAAACAGTTTATAAATAGGGATGGACGCGAGACGGGATATGAGAAATACCAAAGTCTCGTCTCTTGTTTCGCAAAAATATTTGAGTCTCATCTCTTGTTCATCTCTATCAATATTCTAAATCAAAGACTTTTACATTTTATTCAATTTTCTGTGAAGGAAATGGCCTCTTTCAGCACTCAGGCGAGAAGTCGTTTCCCAGTAAAATTTAATAAATAAATAAATCAGGTATGTCTTCAGATTTTGGGGTGGAGGTGGTATTAACTGCAGCAAATGAAATTTCAGCACTGCAATTCCAGTATTCGACGTTTCCTCCCTATGGATACGTGCCTGTCTTTACAGGTATTTCTTTGCCTTACGTCAATAACGAATTTAGAAGAAACCCTTTTTATTCATCTCGGAATTGGGGGAGGGCGTGGAGTTTTTAAGCATAGATATTATTTACAATAGCTTCTTAGCAACTGAAATGGGAATGTCAGATAAGTTATTTATTTGAGAATTATACTGTAGGTTATTATTATATAAGGCACTATATACGTTTAATACTCGAAATGGGGGTGGCGTGGAGTTTTTAAGCATAGATATGATTAACAGTAGCTTCTTTTTTTCTTTAAAAATTCTACAATTTATGGACTTCAGTCCGAAAACCCCCTCCCTGTGACCGCCACTGCCTTATATAATAATAAGCTACAATATAATTCTCAAATAAATAACTTATCTGACATTCCCATTTCAGTTGCTATTTTCTTCCATTCTGTATTTAAAACGTGCCTATTATGAAGTTGTTTGTATTTCTTATTCCATATTGCTGGAACATTATTAGTTCTATTAATATATCTTTCATAGGGCCAATCCTATCATCTTCTGATATCTGTCTGATACAGTGGCGTATTTACGATTTTGTTTCGGGAGGGTTTTGCTAACTTTCGGGGGGGGGCTTTGCCTGGAAATGAGAAAATTCTGCATTATATTTCATTTACTTTACTATACTAAGTAAGATTTCGGGGGGGGGGCTTAAGCCCGGAAGCCACCCCCCTAAATACGCCACTGGTCTGATATAAATATCCTCCTGACATTTTTCCGATAAGTGTTCTACAATGTCCTGATAACAATCAGGTGGCTGATAAACCCTATCGGCTGGTTGGTACTTTGACAGGAAGTTCAATTGCCTGTTAACAGCTATCAGCTACTTGTTAGTTGTCGTGTAGTGAATCATGGACGAAATCGAAGAATTGTTGATGTTGTCCGAGGACGATGAGGAGATTGTTCGATATATAGCGAGGCCTAGAAGACCATTTTAGCTCGAATATATGCCAATTTATAATGATAAGTAGTACCCGTTGGCTACAAGTGCCCGCACATAAGCGCCATGTAATTTGTATAGTTAGAAGATGAAGAAATATATTCTATATAAAATATAGAATTTAATTATTGAAATTGAATGATCTATAAAATAATATCTAAATTATTAATCTAATTTACATATTTTTAGAGGTGGAATATCAAATAAATGAATTAATTAAAAGCTCAGATCGTGTTATTACGTGTAGTATTATAAAATGGAGTGTAATATATAACGAAATTAACGTTATATATTTTAGTAATGCTTCTTAGGTTGTATTGACGAACAGCAATATTTCTATCCTATATAGTACCAATGCATATGTAAGTGTAGCCTAAAAAGTGTTTATTACTTAAGTTTGTGTTTGCCTTTACGATAGTGTACTACTGGACAATAACGTGCATAAGAAAAAATACCCGGTACTCATTTCTGTTTCCCATGTTTTCAATAGGATAATTTAAACAAGCATACTGAAAACGCACTTGACGTTTCAATTGTTTTCAGTATGAGCAACAGAAAACCAACCAATCAAATGGTCCGTTAAAACCTTGATTCGGGTTAACTATCTGACAGAGTATATATCAGGCACAGTATATTGTAGAACGAACCACGGGTTAAAGTAACTGACAACTTCCTGATATCTAATTCTGACTGATAGTAATCAGAAAGAATATCAGGATATTGTAGGACTGGCCCTAATCAAATATAATAGTGCAGCAAAACCTCTTGAGCATAGACACACTCAATCCGCTGCAGACGAACTTCTAAACAAATGAAGACTTTATTCCGTGCAGCGCTTCAGGGAGAACCAATGAAAATACGAGCCACAGTAATGCTTCCGCTGAACATCGATGTCAAAACAAACTCAGTTCATCATCGCGACCACTAATTCACCCTCGCAGTCGACCTCTAGGTCGTCATGTAGTGTACGTCATCGGCATGCGCTTACCCATTTGAATCCATGTTTATGTGCTAGTATCGAGGGTGCGACCGCGACTTAAACCTCGACGTCGATCGCAAGGTTTCTTCGGCATGTCCCTGCCCTTAAGTGTGCTGTTTGGTTGCCTTTGCACAAACACATTTGAAACAAACAATTATGTTTTAGAGGTTAGAAATTTTAACTTCCATCTCAATGTTTTAATTGCTTATTATTTTTTGGTAATGGCAATCAAGTGAGAAATGTTTATTTTATTTTATTTCTATCAAATTAAAAATCTCGTGGCTGCGGCTCACCCATAAGATTATTTGTGTGGGTACTAGAGCCCCGGAGCACACACGTAGTCGGCGCACATGTATCGTACAGTTGCAATAACTTATTGCATGCTAACTTAATAGATTGGATGATAATTTAAAAGACAGAACTTTCAAACGTAATATAATTTCATTAAAATATACGTTATTACCATTTCCATTTGTATAAAAAATAATGTTATTGACAGAAAAAAAAACAGCATTTCGTTACTACGATTAAGAATCAGTTGCGCACAGTTGTATTAATGTTATTGAATATAAGTGTGGTAAGTTGTAAAGGAGAAGACTTGTTAAAAAGAAAATGAAAATAAAATATTTGAATTTTACGTCCCATACTTATGCCGGATAGGATAAAGTGCATGACGATGGTAAGAATAAATGAAGTGATTGAAGAAAGTGGGAAGAGACGTGATAACCCTAAGAAAAAACATACATATTGTGTTTGTCCTCCATAAAGCCACTTGGCGCAAGCTGGCATCGAACCGGAAACCCCACGTTGCATTGGTGAACGCTCTACGACTGAACTACCGCGGCCTCATTCCTTTTTCATGCACGACTAATATCCTTTATGTAATTAAAGAAAAGTATATTAAAACTTAACCAATATCCAATATTTGTTAAATTTACGAATACGTTCTCCCAAAGGGACAGAGTATTGGAATTCCATCCATAGACGCTTCAGAAAATGTTAAGCACGGAAATTAAAGAAATTTTGATGAATTATTATAGTAACTCGTAAATGTTACAGGAAAGTGGACTATTTCAATTTTGAATCCAAACTATTAAATTATAAACAGCGTTTTACTTCTTCTGGGCACTTGTCTTTTGTGCGGGACGCCTGGGGTTGATTTCCGCCATGAGCTCATGTGATTTGGATCCTACGTAGGACACATCACACAAAGTTTGGACAGTAAAATTTACATTAAACTCCAGACATGTAAGCTTGTTTTAGTCACTCTTCAATGTCATATTTTCCATTGTTTATGATTGGTTAATTGATTGGTCTGGAGTTTACCCGTATTAAGCACTGAAGCTATGTGAGACGTGGGTCTATAGCTTACGTAGAATTATGAGGACTTGATTTTCTGCCAGGAATCAAATCCTGCTCTCCCACACCAAAGGTTTGTACAGTAATCATGTAGCCACGAAAATATGAAGTGTAGTACTTTAAAATTTGTGCCTGCTTACGATGGAGGGCGTTTATTTTTAAACAATAGCATAAAAAATAATAATAAAAAAAACAAAGCACTCGGACTTCAGATCCATCAATTGCAACAGCACTATGAAACCTTTCAAGTAAAGTTATCTTCCAGTGTAGTTTACCAACAACAGTTCATCCAATGAATTTACGTTTATGTGAGAAAATATGAAACATTTTGGTTCACTGCTATCTCAATTCTATAAATATAGATGTGAAGGTCTTTCAGGCAGGTGAAGTTTACGTAAGGATTACTCCAGTAACGTCTCATTTTCTTCTTCATAAATAACTGACTTGACGAATTCTGTGGCCTATGGAACCCGGAGATTCGAAGCCGTATTCAAAAAAGCTCTTCATTGAGTTCTGTCTTTAGCCAATTGTCCTTTGTACTCCTATTTCTGTGAGATCCATCTTAGTTTTGTCCTTCCACATACGCCTAGGTCTTCCTAATGGTCTTTTCCTGATTTGCTTTCCAATTAATATCTTTAAAGTGGTTCTACTTTCTTCCATTCTCGCTACATGACCTGCCCACCTGAACTTCCTAGCTTAATGACTCTAACAATGTTAGGTAAATGGTATAAATTATGTTAATCGTTATGAAGTTTCCGCCATTCACCATTTTCATCCCTCTTGGTCCGAATATTCGCCACAGGATTTTATTTTCGAATACTTTCAGTCTGCGTTCTTTCCTCACAGTAATTGAGCAAGTTTTGCAAACATACAGTCCAAGAGGCATAATAACTGTTTTATATATTTTAAGCTTCAACTTGTTTTTCTTTTTAGAGAATTCACGAAGACAAAAGAGTTTGGACTGAATTCAATGCTTTCAATCGACATTTAACTTCTTCACGGATATGATTCTGGTCTGATAATGTGGATCCTAGATATTTGAAAAGGTCTACTATGTCGAAAGTATTGTTTGATATTTTAACGTATCCATTACTTGAGTATTGTGATCACGGTGCATTTTCATGTATTTAGTTTTATTCTGTATTTACTTCTAAGCCCATATCCCTGCAGGCATTTAATAAAACCTCTGCATGTCTTTCAATTGTCCTCACATAATCTCCTATCAGTTTGACATGATCAGCATAAGCCATAACCTGCTGAATGCCATTAAGCTCTAAGGCCTTGTTGCTATATTTAATTTTCCTTATAGCATATTCCAGAACAAATTTGAATAATAATTGCGACAGTGCATCTCATTGTTTTAGTCCCTTCTATATGTGAAAGATCATGGCAAAATATTTTCCTACCCGGACTTTTCTTTGAGTTTTATTTAAACATATCTTTACTAATCTAATTAGCTATTTTGGTATATGCCGAGTTCGGTAAGAATATTGTATACACGACTCCAAAAGTGCATTACCACCTGCAATTCTCGTTTTCCTGCAATAGCAGGCAACCCAAAAAGCTCGGCGGTTGGGTTGGTTCCGAATTCGAAAGGCGTTGGACCAAACCTCAATTTTGTTAAAAATATATCAGTGTGGCAAACTGAAAAATAAGGAAATAAAACAAATTGTTAAGAATGACAATTTTATTATCGTGACGGAGTTGGATGACATCAAAAGATACAAAACGATCTTACTTAAGCAGTTCAAAAAAGATAAATGGCAAAAGACACATATCAGAAAAAACATTTCTCTCCTTCTCTCCCCCACAAAAAAATAATTTTAAAAAAGAAAAAGTTACATAAAGTAAAGGTTTAATATAAAAGACTCACCCAAAATTTTGAAAATTGACACGCGAAAGGCAAGAATAACTGAACCCAAGTGAATAAAATTGTGCACAGATATTGCAGACGTAAAATGTGGGAATACAGGCTTCATATTTTCCTGAAAAAAAAAAACGGTAGGGTGGGGCACGGACCCCTCCAAACCCTTGATCACGAGATATCAAAAATGCTTGTAACAGTATGTCAGATGTGTGTAAAGGACATGAAGAATTGTAACGAAACTTTTTCTATGGACAACACGTAAAAAATAAAGGAATACGAGGTTTTAATGTTCTGCGGAAAACAGTTTTAGGGGGCAAAAACCCCCACGAAAAATTTTGAAATTTGACGTCCGAAAGGTAAGAAGAAGTGAACCGAACTAAATGAAATTGTGCACAGATATTATAAACATAAAATGAGGGAATACGGGTTTCTTATTTTCCTTTAAAAAACGGCTGGGTAGGTCGCGGACTCCTCCAAACATTTGATCATGAAATATCAAAAGTACTAGTAACAAATGTCAGATGGGTGTAAAGGACATGAAGAATTACAACGAAACTTTTTGTATGGACAATACGCAGAAAATAAAGGAATACGTTCTTTTTTATTTTCTGCGGAAAGACAGTTTTATAGGGTAAAAGAACCCACCCCAAAATTTTAAAGTTGACGCGAGAAAGATAAGAAGAAGTGAACCGAAGTAAGTGAAATATTGCAAAGATGTCGTACGTTTGAAATGAGGAAATACGGGTTTCGTATTTTCCTGCAAAAAAAGGTTCGGTGAGGCACGGACCCCTCCAAACATTTGATCACGAAATATCAAAAGTGCTAGTAACAGTATGTGAGATGTGTCTAAAGAACATGAAGAATTGCAACGAAACTTAATGTATGGATAATATGCGAAAAACATACGAATACTGTTTTTTTTATTTTCTGCGTAAAAATGGTTTTACGGGGGAAAGCACCCACCCAAAATTTTGAAAGTTGACGAACGAAAAGCAAGGACAAGTGAATCGAAATAAATGAACTTGTGCACACATATTGTAAACGTAAAATGAGTGAATACGGGTTTCGTATTTTCCTGGAAAAAACTGTTGGAAAGGGCACGAACCCTTCCAAAGTTTTGATCACGAAATATCAAAAGTACTAGTAACAGTGAGATGTGTGTAAAGGAAATGAAGAATTGCAACGAAACATTTTGTATGGAAAATAACCATAAAATAAATCAATACGAGTTTCTTATTTCCTGCGGAAAAACTGTTTTAGGGGTCAAAGGGTCCTACCCAAATTTTTGAAAGTTGACACCCGAAAGACAAGAAGAAATGAGAAGTGAATGAAATTTGCACAAGTACTGCAGACGTAAAATGAGGATAAGGGTTTTATATTTTCTTAGAGAAAACAGTTAGGTGGGGCGCCGACCCTCCCAAACGTTTGATAACAAATAATCAAAAATGATATTAATAGTATGTGAGATGTGTGTAAAGGAAATGAAGACTTTCAACGAAACTTTTTGTGTGGGAAATGTGCTGAAAACAAAAAAATACGGGTTTTTCATTTTTGCGGAAAAATGGTTTTATGGGGCAAAAGGCCCCACCCCAAAATTTTGAAATTTGGCACCGAAAGGGAAGAAAAAGTGAACCGAAGTGAATAAAATTTTGTGCAGATATTGTAGACATAAAATGATGGTATACGGGTTTCGCATTTACCTAAAAAAAAAAAAAAAACGGTTAAGTGTGGAACGGACTCCTCCGAATCTTTGATCACGAAATTTCATAAGCGCTAGTAACAGTATGTCAGATGTCTGTAAAGGACATGAAGAATTGCAACGAAACATTGTGTATGGAGAATACGCAAAAAGAAAATGAATACTTGTTTCTTATTTTATGCGGAAAAATTATTTTGTGGGCAAAAGAACCCACCCCAAAATTTTGAAAGTTGATGCCCGAAAGGTAAGAAGAATTGAGCCGAAGTGAACGAAATTGTGCACAGATATTGTAGGCATAAAATGGGGGAGTATGGGTTTCGTATTTTCCTTGAGAAAACGGAAGCGTGGGGTGCCGACCCCTCCAAACCTTTGATTACGAAATATCGAAAGCACTATTAATAGTATGTCAGATGTGTGTAAAGGACGTAAAGAATTCCAAAGAAACATTTCGTATCGACAATACGCAAAAAATAAAGGAATACGGTTTTTTTATGTTCTGCGGGAAAACGGTTTTAAAGGCTATAGCCCCACCCAAACTTTTGAAAGTTGAAACCCGAAAGGCAAGAAGAAGTGAGCCGAAGTGAATTAAATTGTGCACAGATACTGCAGACGTAAAATGAGGATATGGGTTTCGTATTGTCCTGGGGAAAACGGTTCCGTAGTGCGCCAACCCCTCCAAACCTTTGATCACCAAATATCAAAAGTACTAGTAACAGTATCTGAGATGTGTGTAAAGGACATGAAGAATTGCAACATATCTTTTTGTATGGACAATACGCAAAAAATAAAGGAATACGGGTTTATTATTTTCTGCGGAAAGACTGTTTTATGGGGCAAAAGAACCCACCCCAAAATTTTAAATTTGAAGCTGGAAAGGTCAGAACAAGTGAACCGAAGTGAGTGAAATATTCCACAGATATTGAAGGCTTAAAACGAGGGAATACGGGTTTCGTAATTTCCTGGAAAAAGAGGTTGGGTGAGGCACGGACTCCTTCAAACATTTTGATCACGAAATATCAAAAGTACTAGTAACAGTATTTGAGATATGTGTAAAGGACACGAAGAATTGCAACATAACTTTTTGTATGGACAATACGCAAAAAATAAAGGAATATGAGTTTCTAATGTTCTGCGAGAAACGGTTTTAGGGGGCAAAAGACCCCATCCAAAATTTTAAAAGTTGACGCCCGAAAGGTAAAAAGACATTAGCCGAGGTAAATGAAATTCTGCACAGATATTACAGACGTAAAATGAGGATATGAGTTTCGTATTTTGCTGAAGAAAAAGGTTGGGTGAGGCACCGACCCCTCCAAACCTTTGATCACGAAATA
The DNA here is from genome assembly GCF_964235325.1 of Thermobia domestica. Taxonomy (NCBI): domain Eukaryota; kingdom Metazoa; phylum Arthropoda; class Insecta; order Zygentoma; family Lepismatidae; genus Thermobia; species Thermobia domestica. The sequence continues at coordinate 205,927,373 of NC_137460.1, forward strand.
TCAAAAGCGCTAGTAACAGTATGTCAGATGTGTGTAAAGAACATGAAGAATTGCAACGAAACATTGTGTATGCAAAATAACCAAAAAAATAAATGAATACTGGTTTCTTATTTTCTGCGGACAACTGTTTTAGGGGTCAAAATCTCTCCCCCAAAATTATGAAGTTGACACCCGAAAGAAAAGAAGAAATGAGCCGAAGTAAATGAAATTTGCACAGATATTGCAGACAGAAAATGAGGTTACGGGTTTCGTATTTTTCTAGAGAAAACAGTCGGGTGGAGCGCCGACCCCTCCAAACGTTTGATAACGAAAAATCAAAAGTGCTACTAACAGTATGTCAAATGTGTGTATGGGACATGAAGAATTGCACCGAAAGTTTTGTATGGACAATGCACTGAAAACAAAGGAATACGGGTTTTTTATTTTTGCGGAAAAACGGTTTTATGGGGCAAAAGACCCCATCCCAAAATTTTGAAATTTGACGCCAAAAAGTAAGAAAAAGTAAACGGAAGTGAATGAAATTTTGCACAAATATTGTAGACATAAAACGAGGGAATACGAGTTTCGTATTTACCTAAAAAAAACGGTTAGTTGGGGCCCGGACTCTTCTGAACCTTTGATCACGAAATATCAAGAGTGCTAGTAACAGATTGTCAGGTGTGTGTGAAGCCCACCAAGAATTCCAAAGAAACTTTCTGTATGGACAATACGCAAAAAATGAAGGAATACGTTTTTTTATTTTCTGCGGAGAAACAGTTGTAGGGGGCAAAAGAACCCACCCAAAATTTTGAAAGTTGATGCCCGAAAGGCAAGAAGAAGTGAGGCGAAGTGAATTAAATTGTGCACAGATATTGTAGACATAAAATGAGGGAATACGAGTTCCGTATTTTCCTGGGGAAAACGGAAGCGTGGGGCGCCGACCCCTCCAAACCTTTGATCATGAAATATGAAAAGTGCTAGTATGTCAGATGTGTGTAAAGGACATGAAGAATTGCAACACAACCTTTTGTATGGACAATACGCAAAAAATAAAGGAATACGGGTTTTTTATGATCTGCGGGAAAACGGTTTTAGGCGGCAAGAGACCCACCCAAAATTTTAAAAGTTGACGCCCGAAAGACGCGAAGAAGTGAACCAAATTGAATCAAATATTGCACAGATATTGTAGGTTTAAATTGAGGGCAAACGGGTTTCGTATTTTTCTGAGAAAAACGGTTAGGGGGCTCGGACCCCTCCAAACCTTTGATCACGAAATATAAAAAATGCTGGTAACAGTATGTCATATGTGTGTAAAGTCCACGAAGAATTCCAACGAAACTTTTTGTATGGACAAATACGCAAAAAAATAAAGGAATGCTTTTTTATTTTCTGCAGAAAAACAGTTTTATGGGGCAAAAGAACCCACACCAAACTCTTGAAAGTTGACTCCCGAAAGGTACATGTTGTCTCAAAGGTCGAGGGCATTCTTTATTGCTATTTTAAGGAAAAAAATTTTCTAAGTCCAGCTTCGGGTATCTTCGGGAAAAAGTAAACCAGGTTCGAACCTCGAAGTCACCCTTTGCAATCGGGAGAAATTTTGCAGATGTGTTTTTCTTCTTTTAAATATAATAAGACTTGTTGTTAATTGTATAAAAAAGCAACATTGATTGAAATACTTAATAATTCAATATTTCGAAGCTTTGTATTAATATCAGCACATGACTGTTTGTCATTTAGCTCTCCATACGTAATGAAACATTTAGATACGTAAACGAATCTTTCCATATGTGAAAGAATGCAGAAAATTAAGACATAGAACACAATTCTCGTCTGAGTACTAAAATAAAAGTCAAAATGGAACAAAAACAGCATTTGCAGTGGATATGAATCAGAGCCCTGCACGGGCCGGGCGCGCCCGATTCGGCCCGGTGCCCGGCCCGGCCCGGCCCGACCGTTTCAAGTAATATCAAACTGGACCAAGCCTTAACCGGGCCGGGCACATTTCGGGCCGAACCGGGCCGGGCACATTTCGGGCCGAACCGGGCCGAGCCGGGCCGGCCCGGCTCGGCCCTATAGTCTGAAAGACGGTTCGGAAACTAATGTTGTCTGCCTACTTGTTTTTTTAATGTCCTCCACTACCTCTATTTTTGCCGTGTTTGTACGGTCTTACTGTCAGCCTATGTTAACCGTAATGTGTTTGGGAAACTGACTCTTTATTCAAGACTGTGATGTACTGGTAATACTATTACTATTACTACTTCTACTACTACTATTACTACTTCTACTATTACTACTACGACCACTGCTAATACTACTACAAGTGCTACGACTTCGCGTCAGAGTTGACATGTCTGATGGTACCGAATTTACCTTCTAAGTACAGAATAAAATTGAGAAATGCTAGTTATTATGGCCGGTCTGCGTAGAATGTGAACCGATGCTTGATCTACGAGGGAGAATAGTGGCTCAATAGAAAAAACACTCACATCTGGTGCTAGAGGTCGTCGGATCAATCCCTGCTCATGCTATGCGAGCTTTGTTGTGGACAAACTTCGTGTGCATGTGAGTTTCTGGGGTGGTCCCGCTTCCTCCCACTGTTTTCTTTCCACCAATTCATCCCATCATCATCCATTCAGCCTGAGCCGTAGTTACCTAAAGAACGTATGGTAAAGTCAAGTACTTGACCTAGTAAGTAGAATTTGGTACGCTACCATTGGACCACGGAGGGCAAAACCATAAACTGGCGTGCTCATAAGATCAGTGAAATTTCTAGTAATGTTCAATTAGCAAGGCAAATATCGAATGGTGTTACATGTTCATGTATTGTTTATAGTATGATGCTACAAATATAACAAAATATAATGATCAAATAAATCACCAAATCGCCAGGGTCGATTAGGTGTTCCTGGAACGGTGGCTCAGCGGTTGAGCGTTCACCTCTGGTGTATGGGGTCCCTGGTTTGATCCGAGCTCTCGCCAAGTGAACTTTGTGGTGGACAAACACCGTGTGGGGGGTTCGCGGCGTTCTCATGTTTCCTTCCACTTTATTTACTCCACTATTTCATTTATTTCTCACCATCGTCTCCTTTAGGCTAGTTGGCATAACTTGGAACCACCTACCAAGAAGAATAAACTAATGGATTGGGAAGATAGACATTCAGTCTCTGGTGAATTTGATGATGAAGTAGACATCTACCTCAACATGTCATCATGTGTAAGAGAACTAGATATACTGCAGTGGTAGAAGCAACAAGAACAAACATTACCAAAATTGTGAAATTAACGCGTCAGTATCTCGTCATCCCTGCTTCTAGTGCGTCTACTGAAAGAGATTTTAGTACTCAGGAACGGAGAAATGCTCTAAAGCCTGAAACTGTTGAATCTGTTTCCGTGCTATTCGATGCGTACAAGGACATACAGTAAAGCGATGTTCATTTTGCACTATTGGTTTCTTAGGAAACCTTATATTTTCATTTTCTTAATATCAACTATCCCTTCTATTATATGAGATGTTAAGAGGCATTTTTGATAGCTGATATCTATACATTTTTCATTCAGGGGACTTTTGAGGTATTTTTTGATCAACAATGATATGTGTGGATTTTGTTTTGATTTACTGCCTCGCATTCCGTCATATAGCTCTGTTATTTACTTGTTACGCACCGTTCCAGGAACATTTCATCGATCCTGGGGTCTGGGTGATTTATTTGATCATTGTTTTTTGTTATTATTATTGTAGCATCGAATTATAAAGAATACAGGAACATGTAATATGATTTGGAATCTGCCGTGCTAATTGAACATTACTACAAATTGCGCTAATCTTATGAACACGCCAGTTCATGGTTTCGGCCTCCGTGGTCTAATGTAGCGGAACAAATTCTAATTAGTAGGTCAAGGACTTGACTTTCTCATATGTTCTTTAGGCAATTACGACTCAAGACGTATGAATGATGATGGATGAATTGGTGGAATGAAGACAGTGGATGAAAACTGTCTAATCCAAAAACTCCCACGCTTACGATTTTTGTCCACAACAAAGCTCACATAACACGAGGAGGGATCGATCCGACGACCTCTAGCACCAAACGTGAATGCATTTTACTGGCCAGACTACGCAGACTGGCCATAATAACTAGTATTTCTTCGATTTTTTCTGTACTTAGATTGTAAAGTATGTACCACCAGACATGTCAACTCTGACGCTCGTAGCAGTTGTAGTAGTAGAAGTAATAATAATAATAATAATAATAATAATAATAATAGCAGTAGCAGTAGTAGTAGTAATAAGAGTAGTAGAAGTAAAGTACTTTACAGTCTTGAATAAAGAGTTAATTTCCCAAACACCAGTGGCGGCGGTTGGACGTTAAAAGTGAGGGGGCAGGACATGATCTGAATATTTGTATATAAATGTTAGTTTTCCTGGTTGTTTCTAACATTTTGTTTGACGAAAGGTTGTATAACTAATAGGATACTATATTTTCAGTTAAAATACCGTATATCGTATATAATAGTTTATTAAGTAAATTGAGAAGAACAACGCAAGTAGATACTAGCCCTTTGTACTCTTAAACAACGAAAGTGTAAGAAGAGATTTGATTCCTTGCTCATGAACATCTTAAAATTCTGTCTGGAAAATTGTGTGATCAGATTATTTAATAAATTTGCAAAACAAATAAATAGAAACGATAATATTAATCATAGTAATGAATAATGATGCTTGTTTTGCAAAAGTTATATTGAAACTGAGGATTACTGAAAAACTTAATATTTAATTCCACACATGATATTAAATGTATGTTATTACTCTTAGAAAATGAAAGACAGTAAATACTACAAGCATATGCTACGACATTTAAAGAAATATTTGCTTTTGCAACTTCTTGAAATATGTTCGTTGCCATTAGGTGCAGATTTCACTTTCTTGGAACACATCAAAACACAACAATACTTACAATCCACACTTCAGTTATACAAAACAAACTTAAAACCTAGAATTATGTTCAATTTACTAAATTTTATTGTATATACACTCGTACATCCTTAAACACAACACTTCACTCGTATATTACACTACAAAACAATGGAAAAGGTAGAAGTTGTTTCTTATCACGCTCTTTTTAATCGATATTCCTTACTTTAGAAAGAAGAAAAGACATTTTAGGAACTGTCAATTTTTGTGCAATTAAAGAATAACTTGTGAAATAGGCCCTACTTTTTTGCATAATGTTCTTTCGATTAGCTTCAAAACGGCTCACTAACATATCGAGCCCTTGTAAGAAGAAATGAAAGTATGCTGAAATTGTGCTCCAATAGGTTATTTTTTGGGGTTATTTTCTGTGGCGATTAAAACGCAATTACTGTAGCTTTCTTTACTCCACGGGAAGACAACCAATACGTATTCACGCAACAGCAAATATTATATGGCAGCATTTTTTCCTATTAATCAGTAACACATACAAAATCGTTACATTTCGAAATGAAACTATATACATTAATTGGTTACTTAAAAAAAGTGCGGGGGCAACTCCCCCCTAATCGCCGCCCATGCCAAACACATTACGATTAACACAGGCTGCCAACATTAGTTTCTGATCCGTCTTTCACAGTGTTCGGTCCGAGTCGGGCCGGCCCGGCTCGGCCCGATTTGTGCTCGGCCCGTTTCGGCCCGATTTGTGCCCGGCCCGGTTAGAGCCCGGCTCGAGATTCGGGCCGGGCCGGGTCGAGCCGGGCACAGAATTCAGATCCATTCGGGTCGGGCCAGGCCGTCTCCGGGCCTGGGTTTGCAGGGCTCTGCCCTGCACGGGCTGGGCGTGTCCTGTTCGGCCCGGACACAAATGCTATAGGGCCGAACCGGACGCACGTATTTCCGGGTTGGAACCGGGCACTCAAGGACGGATTGGAAACTAATGTTGTTATTTTTTCCCTTAAATGTCCTCCACTACCCCTGCCTTTGCCGTGTTCGTACGGTCTTACTGTCAGTCTATGTTAATCGTAGTGTGTTTGGGAAACTGACTCTTTATTCAAGACTGCAAAGTACTGTAATACTACTAATATTACTACTACTTCTATTATTACTACTACGACCACAGTTAATACTACTATAACTGCTACGATTTCGCGTCAGAGTTGACATGTCTGGTGGTACAGAATTTACCTTCTAAGTACAGTATTTTATAACAAGACTTGTCAAACAGGGTGAAATATCCCTATTTTCATTTTCCAACCATTTTTGACCATAAATCGACTTTTGCGAGGTGAGAAAGGAAGATACGACAAAAGGAAAACAAAGTTATTGTAGAAGCATTATCATCAATATTTTGCATTCCAAAATACGGAATGTTACTTAAAAAACATAACTTTAAAAGAAATATCTACTAAAATGAAAGAACAATCATGGCATTTTAGGCGTGTGCGTAACAGTAATATACAAAATAAATATTACAATACTTTTGAGGATCTAGATCATTTAGATTAGATATTGGTATTCCAAAGGTAAACAAATGAATTTTTTTTCTTTTGAGTGAAAACGTGATTTTGAATTATATATATATATATATATATATATATATATATATATATATATATATATATATATATATATATATATGTACAGACTGTTATACAATTCGTGTAATTTTCTACAGCACTGGGAGAAGATGAAGTTTTCACACCATTAATATAAAATTTGGCACTGTTGTTGAGAAATATATGAATTTTTCTAATTTCTAAAGGAAATAGAAGAAAATTAATGTTTAGCCCCCCTTTTGGAAGTGTAAACACAGAAGTTCATTTTCCTTATGGGAGGTTCAATGTTAAATTTTGGAAGCAGTTTTCTCCAATAATTATTCGTAAAGATTTTGGGGCAAATGAGTTGTATTTGTTACGAAATGCAAAAACACTCATTCACAAAGCTAGTAAAGCCGTCTCAAACATTATTTTGGGAAGGCCCCCCTTCGGGGGGCAAGGGCCGTAAAAAGCTGGTGGGTGATGTGTTACCAAATCCCAAAATTTATTTTCTGAGTGCCAGTAAACGTCAGATTAATCACGAATGTCACATAATTAATGCTCCAATGCTCCTTACATGTAAGAGTGACTGATAATGGAGCTACAGCCCCCTTTCAAAAGTAAGAAAATCACCAGAAATATCCTTAGTAGGGACATACGAGAAGAAGGTGTTTTTGTTAATTAGTGTGAAATTTGGCGTCATTGTAGCAAAAGAGTACGCATTTTTGAAATATGGAATGCTATTTTGGTAACGCACCGCCTTAGGGGGGCACAGGGGACGAAGCAGTAGATGATGTACCTTTATAAAAATTCAAAATTTTGTTCCGGAAATGCCAGTGAGCGTCAGATTTTTCACAAATGTCACAGAATTAATATTCTAATGCTCCTTACATGTGCCAGTAACTTGTGTGGGGCTATAACCCCCTTTCATAAAATATCCCCATAATTCTTCAATTTATTTGAGGTGACCTTTGTGCTGCCTCTGTACCATATTGGGTTGTGCATTAATGGAAGCCATGGCTAAAAATAATATACATTTCCTTTTCCCCGACTTCGATCCGACATTTTGTTCTCGAGTTACGGCTGTTTTGGGCATTTTTCCGATTGGTTTTTTGCTGGTCATAGCGCCAAAAGGAAGCATTGTGCACCCAGGTTGTCTTATCACGGTGTCAGGAATGAGCTCTCAAACGTTGTAAGTGTTGTTTTGAAACACCCTCTATATTTCTATCCTGTTTCTGATTAGCTTCTCTTTGCCAATCAATTTCCAGTATTTCCAAAATAAACCAAAAGTGAACTAAATTCACTAAATCGCCTTCCCCCTATGCTTTCTTCTTGTATAGTACTTATTATATATTTATATTGTAATTGACAGAGATTGCCAATATTGATTGAAATATCTGGTTAAAATTCTATTAGAGGAATTCCCTCTTCAGTACAGAAATTCCCTCCTTGCATCCTACCGCCATTTTAGGCGAGATGAGATTAAGTAAGATAGAAATTCCCATCTCGCCTAAAATGGTAGACATTCTTATTTTGGAGATATAAGTGGCTGATAAATCGTTAGGCGAGGTGGGATTAGGCTAGATGGGATGGAATCATCTGAAAAGGTAGGGGTACGGTAGGTAGCGGCATGACGTCACGCCGTCCCCCATGTCTATCTTTGCCCATTGTAATTGCTTAGGAAGTGGGAGGACGCCGTACACAGTTTTTTGGAGGTGGGGATAGGGTCCCCCGCGTTCCCACGCACTTTTGCCCCTGCTGCTAAGTATTCATTGTTGTGAGGACTAACGAAAAATATTATGTGATAATAATAATAATAATAATAATAATAATAATAATAATAATAATAATAATAATAATAATAATAATAATAATAAAAATAATAATAATAAAGTATCTGAATGATACAGATATTTTTTCAACTTTTATTACAATTGCTGTGGGTTCCCATGAATCTGGTTATATTGTTTTTGAAAGGAATAAAGATGCTTCAAACAACAATATGATTTTTGTAAAAGAAAAAAAGCCTTATCAGTTGCAAGAACTGACAAGTGGCCTTGTGTCTGTTTTTTTAAACACAATGTTACGAGGCACAGAAGCCACCACGCCTGCGGTGTGCTTGCTTTTTTGCCTCAGGCAGCTTCAGTACTAAAATTGACTTTGCTTCAGGCAGACAGTACTAAAATTCTGTCAATTTATGTGTAGCTATCAGCAACCCACAGGTTCTTTGAAACGCTGAATTTTACAAGAAAGGTTTTGTCCATCGGATAGGAAGCGAACGAAGCCCATCGTACGTTGTAATCCCTTTCCCTCTTTTGCACACTGTGTGAAATTTAACTTGTATACTGTAGTAAGTTACAGAAAAGAGAATGCTATTTTTAAAAAAATGACATTATCGAATAAGATTGACCATTATTACAATATATTCAAGATGAAAAATATTCTTTTAACAGTCGTCGTACTCAGTTGTCTGCACTGAAATTCCCATAATGTGCTTTCTTCTTTTCTAATATGAGCTCCGAGCTTCTTCGTGTCTAAGTGGTTAGCGTACGTGCCTTTGGCGTGGGAGACCCGGGTTCGATTCCGGTGAGAGCTCATGTAGTTCGGGTTTGTCAATTAATCAGTAGGTCCCGTCTTATATAGCCTCGCTGCTGAAAGGGACGACAAAATCAACTCAACTCATATTGAGCACCATAGGAGATATAACTCCGAGGTGAATTTTGTCCCTGGAAAACCTCCCAAAATCACCAACGGTACGAAATATGTCTGCAATGCAACATGTCTATCATTTCCAACTCTATGCTCTGTGATCTAGTTTGCTTTTCATGTTTTCAGTAAACTAGACAGACAAAAGGAAGAATAGAGGCTTTCTTCCAGAAAATTGTGTTCGAGGGTGGGGGGTCACACAGGCTCGTATCCACGGGGAGTCTAGGGGGCAGGGCTCACCAAAAATTTTTACATTAGAATGATTTATGAGCATTAAAGTAGTCAGCCATTAGGATTTTTTTTTGTTTTAGGATGATACCAGATTCGACTCCTGGTGTAAGCTCAACTTTCAGTATTGTGTCATTTGCAGGTCTCGTCTCATACAGATTCGTTGAAAAACCTCTAAACATGTGCTATGACTAGTATGCGAACTAAAGTTTTTTTAGCAAAAGAGATAAATTTCTTGCTTTAGACTCTGCCCTGTAATCCAGTTTTTCTGGAGGCGAGATAGTATGGTTGGGAACGACCTATCAGATTCAAGTTCCGAACCCACATATAAAATACCTTCCTTTATAACCTTGGTGTTGTATAAAGACGAAAAACAAAAATATACTGATAGCTCCAGTAATAGATATTATAGCAAAGAGATTTAAAAAATAGGTGGTTTTGAAATAGAGAAAGGACAGTACCTGAGCTTTATTAGTATTACTAGCATATATTACCCGCTTTGCTAAGTTAAAATGAAAATTTTAAAGCACAACTCCGTATTTCATGTGTTTATTACCCGTGAAATATGCTGTTTTCGTTTTTAATGGCATCGATTTAAACAGCATCGGAAAGATCATTGATCAACTCGGCGACCCCAAAAATCATGGATTCGACACCAATAATGGTCATTTTCGGTCATTTATATATATATTTCCTCCTCCCCTATGTTGCGGGCCATGGCAACGAAAGTGTCACTGTTCATCTCAGCGACCCCCCACAAATGTGGATTCAGCACTAATTAACGGTCATTTTCCATTATCTTTAAATATCTCTTCCTCCCTTTCCCCCAAGTTGTGGGGTTGAATTTGAATTTAAACATGATCGAAAGTACCACTGCTCATCTAAGCGACCCAGAAAACTATAAATTTGACACTGATAGTGGTCATTATCGATCATTTTATATATCACTTTCTCCCCTTCCCGCAAGTGGCGGAGCTGATTTTGCATTTAAACCGGATCGAAGATGTCACAGTTCATCAGAATGATTCCGAAAACTATGGATTAGGCACTAATATTGTTTATTTTCGATTATTATTATTATATATAGCTCCCCCTCCCCCGTGCTGCGGCACACGAAATCAGAATTGTCACTGTTAATCTCAGCTACTCCGAAAACTATTGATTCGACACTAATATTACTCAGTTTCGATCATTTTTAAACGTTTATCCCCCTCTCCTCCATTGTACCCTCCACCTTCCCAACTATTAGGGCTGAACTTGGATTGAAACAGCATCAGAAGTGTTACTGTTTGTCTCATCGGGCCCGAAAACTATGGATTCAACATTAATATCGGTCATTTTTTTTATCATTTTTAAATTTCTCTCCCTCTCGCCCTCCCCTACGTTGTTTCGTCAAAGTAAATAGCCTAAAGTAATCCCTGCCCCTATACTCATGTATATTGAAAATTTGATTTAGATCGGTCGGGTGGTTCAAGAGTGATGAAGTCACAGAGACAGGCATTTTTATTTTTATTTTTTTTACATATATCTGCCCCCTCTCCCTCCCCTACGTTGGCTCGTCAAAGTGAAATGATAAAAAAAAAAAAACACCCAAGGCCCGACCCTCATATTTGTTGAAAATTAGATCGAGATTGGTTGGGTGGTTCAAAAGTTATTAGGTTTTATTAGTTTATATTTATAGTTCCCCCTCCCCCCTAGGATGTACCGTTAAAGTAAAATTACAAAAATGTTTCCAGATCCAAACCTCATACATCTTGAAAATTTGATTGCGATCGGTCGGATATTCAAGATATAGTTCAAGAGTTATTAAGTTACAAAAATAGTCGCTTTCAGTCTTATATAAATTGATTTTTATATATATCTCTCCTCCTTCTCCGCCCCCACGTTACTTCGTCAAATTTAAATAACACGATCCCAGGCCTGAGCCTCATCTATGTTGAAAATTTGATCAAGATTGGCCGAGTGGTTCAGGAGTTATTAAATTTTATTTATTTCATCCCCCCCCCCCCTAAGTTGTACCATCAAAGTGAATAGCCTAAAACCAGCCCAGCCGTAAAACTCATCCATGTTTCAAATTTGATTAAGATCAGTGGGGCGGTTCGGGAGAGTTATAGTCACAAACATAGTGTTTCTCAATTATATATATATATATATATATATATATATATATATATATATATATATATATATATATATATATATATATATATATATATATATATATTAGTAGTGTCGAATCTAGATTTTTTCCTATGGGAGCAACGTAAAATTTTACGGCACATTCCACCAGCCCCCCTTCCAACAGAACGACGAATATGCATCGTTTTTACCACTACCACTCTACATTGAGACTTTTCCCAAATATGCAGTACTGGCTTCGATAGAAGGAAAAAAAAAGTTTGAAGGGCCGGATCGGGACAGTGAAGAGAAGAGTGGCAGTGTTGGGCAAATTTCAATTGAATTGACAATTAACAATTAATCTGTAAATTTAATTGTTAATTGCAATTGACAACGGAAGTAAGTAATGGTTAATTGTTAATTGCAGTGGCCCATTAATAAAGGAGAATCAATTGCAATTAATCAATCGATTGAAAGTAATTGCAATTGAAATTAATTAGCAATTAATTCAATTGCAATTTTTGATTTCCACAGCAATTACTTTCAATTGATTGATCAATTGCAATTGATTTTCACTGATTAATTTTCAACACTGTAGTTCAGAGAGAGTGTGGGGCAATGAAAACTTTAGCCACGACCAACTGACCCACCACCCATCGTGACCCATGACCCACCGTGACCCACTCTGTCCCACCACCCACCATGAACCACTGTCACACACTGTGACCCAAGACCCATCGAAACCCATTGTCATCAACTCTGACCCACGAATCATGCCCTCTTCTCTACTGACTAAAGAGTTTAAACTTGTAATAAAACAAGGCTATGAAATTATCACTCATTGGATTTTAAATTTCTACGATCAATCACTCAAGCACCGCTCTATTACAATAACGGTGGATCAGACCTTTCTAATATAAATAAAATAGAGTTTGCCTGAGTGTCTGTCTCTCTATCTGTGTGCGGCCCGTGGACCAGACGAGTGGACGAAAGTTTTTAAAATTTGGTCGCGGGTAGCTTGGTCTAGGCCACAGATCAAGACGAAGAGTTTTTTTTTTCAACCGGGATCGGCCTGGGAACCAGACAAGTTGGCCGAGAGTTACCAAATTTTGGACACGGATACCTTGGTTCAGGTCCCAGACCAAGGTGAAGCGTTTTTGACTAAATTCGAACCAGGGGGGTCTCAGGAGGGCGTTAACCCAGACATGTAAAAGTAGTAGAAAATGACCGATATTAGTGTCGATTTCATAGTTTTCGCGGTCGCTGAGATCAATGGTGATACTTTCATTTGCGATGATTTTCTAATTCAGCCACCATTGTATGTGGGCCGGGAGTCACCGGGGTGGAGAATTGCGAGACATGTAAAAATAATGGAAAATGACCTATATTAGTCTCAAATCAATAGTTTTCACTGTCGCTGAGATGAATGGTGATACTCACACAGGCGTTGACTTCCAAATACAGCCCCCATCGGCTGCTGGCCAGAGGCATGGTTTTTTTTAAATTGGAACCAGAGGATCATAGGGGCTTTTATCGGAATATGTAAAAGTAGTAGAAAATGGCAGATTTTAGTGTCACATTCATAGTTTTCGCGGTATCGGCTGGAGGCCAGAGGCGATTTTTTCACAATTCGAACCAAGGGGGTCTCAGGGGGCGTTTGCCGGGACATGTAAAAGTAGTAGAAAATGACCAATATTTGTGTCGAATCCATATTTATCTAGATTGCTCAGATGTATAGTGACAACCCCGATAGTGTTTACGTTCAAATTCAGCCCCCATCGGCCTTCCCAATGAAAACACATGTATATATATTATTTTGTTTTCCATGTAGTTAACATTAATGTCATAGTAGATTAAATGATAAAATTCGAATTAGTAATTCTGTTTTGCATTGCTCCATACATACACTGGAGCAAATCCCGGGGGGATGAAGTGGACATGTCCCCTCCAATCTTGGAACTGGGGAGATTGTCCTCCCCAATAATCCGATTTGAAATGTGTTTTTTGGGAGAGAAATTTGAATATTTGTGTCCGATCGCTAGAAAGGAAAGTGAGATGAAATTAATGTCCACTCAGAATAAGCCTCAAATCTGCCCGCCTCTCAATGTTGAAGACAATTCTGCTCCCCTGATCCTCTACAGCATTGTTTCTCGGCTACAGAAATATTTTGAACATCGCTATATATGTATATATATAATATGGGAACGATCTTACCCGTCCCTCCCTAATGTTGAAGACAGATTTGCGCTGTTGTATACATACCTGTCGTTTCTCGTTTCTTTTTGTCCATGAACTCAAAATCCTGGACAAGGCTTGCATAAATTTCTCGCCGTGCTTTTTGCTTTTCAATCCTGTCCTCGAAAGAGTCTGTTATCTTATTCCATATGCAAAGTCTACATTCCACAAGTTCAATAACGGTTAAAATATCGAATTGAAAAATTCCTGCCATCTCTAAAAATCTAAGCAAAACTAGAAAGGTAAGAATGCAATAATACACAACCTTTTGATCCAGTCACTGTAGCTAAAATGCAGAACTCTATCAGGGGGTCGATCCCGGTACAAAGGGGAGAGGGAAAACTTGGATACATAGCTTTGGTCTTTGTTTTCAATTGCCATTCTACACATTATTTTTTAAAATGGGAGATTTGGGATAGTTTTGGAAGTGAGAGAAAAAATCTGTAACAAGTGAAGCATGAAGTCACATCCCTATTGTTGAGATCACAATCAAGAAAATGCCAAGTGAGTAACTTGTCCTTGGAGCTTGGGAAAGAGTGTTTGATTGTGTTGGTTTCGTTTCAAAATAATAATTCTACTTTATTCAATCACTGCTTATTGAGTGGAACCGGGAAAAGTGATCTGCACACAATTCTAATGAAAATAAAAGGAAGTAATAATAATCAGGATTTTTTCCATATGCTTATGTTCACAGTGTATCAAAATTTGAAAATTACGCTTAAATTAATTTCCAGAATGTATTGAAATTTAAATGCATTAATAGATTAAAAAATATACCATCAAAGAGTGTGTGTGTGTGAGAGAGAGAGAGACAGAGAGAGAAAGAACAAAAATTAAAAATTAGTGGAAAATAATCAAGAACTTGGTTATCTAAATTTTCTATATTCTATTTGGTAATAGCTATTTAGAGGGAAACCAGTACTCTTCAAACTTACCACATTTTATACTTATTTAATAAAGGGAATTAGCTATTCCAAAACAGAGACTGTAAAAAAATAATAAGCTGTTCCGAAGTTGTTTATAGGACAAGATAATAATAATAATATTATTATACAATTATAATAGAAAAAATGGAAACAACAAAATTCCAAAGACAAAAAACGAAACAAAAATATACAGCGCCTTGTCACTCACTCTCTTCATCTAACCCACTGGCCGGCCGACATTATCAGCCACATGTGCATCCAATCATAAGAAAACATTGCCACCGACAAAATCGGTGTCGGCGATACCGCCGACATTATCTGGGGCTTGGCCGACAGCATCTGCGTGTCGGAGGATCGGCCGATAATATCGGTGGCGTGTGTAAGCTACGATTTGAGTACATTGAAGTCGATTTCACCGCCGACATTATCGATGCTTCCACCGATATTATCGTTGCCGTGTGCAAATGCACTAAGACTTCTCTTTGATCTGTATGTAAACTTTTGTCAGTTGATGCAAAATATAAGTGAGTTTGTTCTACGCTCTACATTTCGAAACTGATTTTATAAGATGAACAGACTCCCCACACTTGAAAACAACATAGACAGATTTTCTGAAACTTTCGTACGTTGTTATCTGCAATATTCCTGTACAGGTAATTATTCGCGGAGATGTTTACATAGAATCAAGGAAATCTTTACGATCTATGAAGAGAAAGAAAACAGACTTTGTTCTTATTAGCTGTCAATCTGCATTCCATCGGTTTCTTTTTCTCCGCGGACAATCCTAAGTTCACGCACGTGACCTAGCGAGGGAAGAGAGAGAAAGAAATCTACCTGGTTAGATTCCTATCTGCTGTTCTGCACTGTTGCAAAATGCAGCCAATATCTTAAACAGCTTTTAAACGGAAGAAAATTAATTTTTACTTAGCGCGCTATAATATTACCTTAGCAAGAAAAAGTAAAAGTGAACATGCAATATTAATACTAATAAACATTTGGCCGAATTTTGAACTCTATAAAATAAATAGTTTTTATAAAATTTTGGAAAGAAATATGCTATGTTATTATATATATTAGGGATGGCCAAAAATTTTCGGATCCGGATATCCCGGATCCAGTGAGATCCGGATCCGGATCTCGGATCTGGATCCGAAATTCGAATCTCAGATCTTGATTCGTATCCAAACCTACATCTGAAATTGTGATCTTATAAAATTGAATATCTAAAATTCGTTAACACTTTTTTCGGATTCACTGATATAGTAGGTTGCTGTGCTTTTAAATGTTTAAGTAACACGTTTGTGCTACCTTTGTTCTTTATTTTATTTTAACCTTGCAATATTTACATGTTGCACTTTCTGTCGAAGTCGCTTTAGTAAAATGTTTCCAAGTTTGATTTCTTCCCATTTCAGAGTATAGTGAAATGTCTGAAAACTGATGTAAATGGTAACAAATTCTTCTGTTTAGCTCCTCTTCGAAACTTAATGTTAACTTCACATTGATAATATTTATTTTATTCTTAGAAAATAAACTTTCTCCTTTTCTCAGATACAAATGAAATATCTTTTAGATAAGGTCCTTTTAATCGCAGGAATACTAGACAAAACAAACCCTTTATTAATAGTAGTTTCTGACTCACTGGTGTCCAACCATCAACAAATGTAATAATGAATATCTTTCACTTCGAAGGTATATACAACAAAAATACAGACTGGTTGGCGTGAGAATTTCAGGAGAGCGATATGGTTGTGTTCGTTGTATGACTTTATTACCTAACTTATGGCTTCTGAGGTCGGTCGTTTGTTGAAGGAGTAAATATAAAAGAGATTTCTATTATTTTTTCTTCACCCTCCATGTTTCTTTAAACATACATTGCAGGAGGTAACCAAAACATATCCATGCGACGTATCATTGAAGCGTTTTGTGTTTTGTATATTAAAGTGTTCAAAAATATTTAACATATTCGCATTTGTTCATGTGATCTCAGGTTCAATTCTCGGTGGAAACATACATGAGAAAACTGAAAGCTGAAACAATATGAAAATAGTATATAAAAGTCAGGAAATTGATATTAAAACTTTAGCTATATATTGGGACTGTAAGGCTGTAGTTAAATTAACCCACACGTTTCGTGAAGATATATTACGTCGTTATTGTTTTTTCACTGTAAGCTACCAGATACATCCTCAGAGGCTACTTTACACTGTAGTAATCAACAGATGAAAACATTGGAAAAGGAATGGAAGGAAGATCTCCAGAGCCTTAGATCAAGGTACTAACCTAGCATTTGCCCAGTGTAACTGAGAAACAACCCTGGAAAATCCTCAGTCAGGATGGCTGGTCTCCGAATTCGAATCCGGTATTACCCAATTGCGAAGCAAGAATCATAACAAGTAGCCTGAGCTCGCTCAGTATTATTATTATCATTATTTAATTAATGTAATGTTTTAAAATTAGTGCAAATTAAACCGTACTTTATTTATTGCTGATGTTATAGTTAATAAGTCTACATGAGACATCAGTCCGCTATCAAGAAAGAATACTAGAACTGGAATTCAGGAAGCGGGGGTAAAGAGATTAATGGGGATGAGGAAACTATGTACGATGCAAAAACTGAGTAATTATGACTTCGTCAGAGATATATTCACTTACATACGTCAATTAATATTTCTCTGATACAGTGCACTCTTACTTTCTATAGTGGCAGGAAAATGGCCCGCTTTTGTAAACGAACACACTAAGCACGTGGGTATAGGTGCAATGTCCGTGCAAAGAAATATAGGTAAAACTAGAAAAAAATAGGGAAAGCGAGGGGAAATGATAAACCGCCCTTCAACTTAAAAAAAAACTAAAGATAACTAAACTTAGAGCTACGAAAGACGCGAGACGAATTTTATTGAAAAGATTGTTTTTCCAAAGTGATTAGTTCTTCTAACTATGAACATGAATTAAAAAGAAAGCAAGTAGCTAGCTCCGAGTTTCGCAAACTAGTTGAAAAGAAAATATTGGATAAAATTTAATAATAAAGAAGGCATTTATGATAATTAAAACAAACTAAATTCTTTGCACGACAGTCCTTTGGTTCCTACCAGCGGCCTTACGTTCAAAGTGGGGATGTGTAGTCAACGCATCGACACCCGAAGTCCTTATGCCGGCTTTCTAGACTGGAGTCCGCTACCTCTTACTTAAGATAGCTCCCCCACGATGCTGGGTGAACATCGAAATTGTTGAGTGCCTCTCCGGAAATTGAACCCATGACCACGGGCACCGAAGGCAGGCTTTCAGTCTTCTATAGACGGAAAGCTATAGTTACCCACATTATCTAATACAGAAATAAGTTCTGATTTTCAAATAGCTGCTGATGGTGATAGTCAAGGTTCACCGAAGCATGAACCCAAACCCAAACTGAGATATTGATGTCACTGGAACGCCTGAAAAGTCATTGTGGGCAAGTGAATTGCCCGGATGTCCGGAATTGTCAGGATGAAGGGCGATGGTGATGTGAAATGCGGGGCTGTCAGAGGTACTACTTATGATAATTGGATTTATAATCTATGTTGCCATAAACCCTCTTCAAGAACATAACTGTTAATCTTAGCTTTGAAAATGTTACATAAGGAGTTTTATTGCTATTATTAGGTTGCATTAGGAATTATCGGATTTATTTTAACGCTTAATTTTTACATCTCTTCTAATTTACGAATATTTAAATCGCAATTATACCCTTAAGGTCAATTAGTGATATTTTAAATCATGAAATGAAATGAAATATTTAAATTTAACGTCCCGCGGTTATTCCGGTTAGGCTAAAGGAGACGGTGATAATGATAAATGAGTGAAATGGTGGAATGAAGGAAGTGGGAGGAAACGGGAGAACCCCGAGAATACCCACGAGCACGATGTTTGTCCACCACAAAGTCCACACGGCGCGTGCTGTGATCGAACCAGGAACCGCAATCACCGGAGGTGAACGCTCTACCACGGAGCCACCGCACCCTTCATTTTAAATCATTTCGAACCAACTTTATATACGGTTAGTCTTACTATATTTGAATAATTGAGACCAGAAGCAGTCTACACGCTAAGTCCAAAAGAATCTTGGTCGACCTCCTGATAAACCACGTCTTTCAGAAAGGTGAATTGTGGCAATCCGATACCCACATGAGGAAATCTTCGGTTCAGTGTGAAAGCTTCCAAAAGAACCAGCACTCTCATCAGTTAAATGTGCTTTGGTAATTTTTATTCAATGTGAAAGTACCTAACTATATTGCTAAAAAAATGGCATTTATTTCAAACAAGTCGCCATTACAGTTTTCGTATTTAAACACAACACCCATGAAAAGTCATGTTAAAGCGCGACTTGCCCCTGAAAAAGAATATATATCTGTTTTTAGTTTCTCGTGTTCCCCAAAGTACACCCGGACTTAGTGCAAGTGCCTTCCGCTCGCACTACCTAGGTACAAACGGCTACGATCTTGGTACTAGCACTTGTTTCGGTTTCCAGATCTCAAATATTTATCTTTCAGCCTGATTCTATGTATGAATCCGAAATTTCAAATCTAGATAAGGGGCACCAAAATTCATAGTTTATTCTCGGTGCTCATATTGTGATTTATTAAATAATTATTAAATGTAATTGCAAGTTATATATTTGATATTTTGAGCAGACTGAGCAAGATAAATATACGTAAAAACTAGTCAATACTTATCTTAACTGTTTATGTTTTCTTAACTGTCAATGAAATAGGTGTGTTGAGGAATTTTAAATATTCGTGTTTTGTATTCCGGTTTCAAATATAAATATGTATGTATTTCATCTCGGTCCTGCAACCGGGTGGACTTAGATTCGACATTCGAACTCTCATCCGGATCAAATCAGATTATTTTTTAGTTAGGCAAGCATTTAATCGTTAGTGTAGATTGAAGGAGACAAATAGACTTGCCAGTATTCTTCTTAATTTTCTGTTTTCTTCTTCACTGTCAGGACTTCGTGAAATTTCTTTCGGCGAATTTTTGATATTCAAGTTTATCACAATTTGGGTGGGATGTGGGTTTGGATAAGAATCAAGATCTGAGATCCGAATTTCGAACCCAGATCCGAATTTCGAATCCAGATCCGGATCCAGATCCGAGATTCGAGATCCGGATCCAGATCCGAGATCCGGACCCAGATCCGAGATCCGGATCCAGATCTTCGAATCCGACCAGATCCGGATCCGGCCATCCCTAATATATATAACGTTACCCTCGCGTTCCCCCTCAGTTTTACCCCTACTATATATGAGAATTAACATTTCCCTTTATACTTATTATGGACATAACAAAATGGATACTCAGAACAGTTTTGGTTTTCAAACACTAATGCCAAGAAGCAAGCATATCTCCATGAAACAAGCATATCGTTTTGTTTATTTCTTTCTTTCTTGACTCTTCGATCTAGTCGATCGCCTGAAGGCAAAACATCGCACAGCAAACAAGCTGCTTCGACACGTGACAACGACAGAACGAAGTCTTGATTTTAGTACTGAAACTACACTCAAGCAAAAAAAAAAGCAAAATGCCCGCACGCTTCTGTGCCTTGTAACATTGGGTTTAAAAAAAAACAAACACAAGGTCAGCTGTCAGACAACTGATAAGACTTTTATACAAATCTTCGTTGTTTGAAGCCTCTTTATTCCTCATAAAAACAATATTTCCAGATTCGCAAAAGCCCAAGGAGATTGTATTAGAAAGTTAAAAAATATCTTTATCATTCAGATCATTTATTATTATTATTATTATTATTATTATTATTATTATTATTATTATTATTATTAGTAGTAGTAGTAGTAGTAGTAGTAGTAGTAATAGTAGTAGAATTACCACATAATATTTTTCGTTAGTCCTTACAGCAATTAATACTTAGCAGCAGAGGTAAAAGTGCTTGGGAATGCAGGGGACGCCGTCCCCCACCTCCAAAAAATGTGTACGTCATCCCCCCAGTTCCTAAGAAATTACAATGGGCAAAGATAGGCATGGGGGACGGCGTGATGTCATGCCGTTACCTACCGTTCCGCAACCTTTTCAGATTCACTTTATCTTTGCTTAGCAGGAAAATCGATACAAGAGTTAGTAGGACAGCCACTCTTTATTGATAAAAATCGTAATTTGGCGTTACTAAAAACAAAATTTCTGTGTCTAGAGGTAGAAGAGAGGGGACCATGGAAGTTACTATTTCCACGTACAAAAATGAAACCTGTATTCAACACTGACTACGTATAATTCAAGGATTTTTTTAAAGCAAAATGCTTACACCTTTTCAAAAGTAAAATTAAAATAATTATTAAGAAATACATTCATTGAAAAACTCAGGGGTGGCAAGTCCACCGTTTTAAATCTGCTGCAGAGCGTTCGAGTCCAAATTCAAGTAAAGTTAACGCATGGAAGACCCAGGTTCGATTTCCGGTAGGAGTTCATGTCATTCGGATTCGGCGTTAATTAGTAGGTCCACGTTTTATATAGCTTCGCTGCTGAAAGGGACGTTAAGTTCAAAATCAACTCAAGAAAAGTTAAAACAATGAGAATGTTTTCTACTGTTTTGTCGTATGCAATTCTATGTTAAATAAAACTACATACACTATTTGATAATGGAAGCATCGTCAGAAATACAGTATCCAATAAATAAAACTTTTCACGGAGGGTTTATCTGAAGATACATACAAATATTGAAAATAGTTTAAAAAGGTGCATAATGCGGAAATACTATTTTATCTCGTATGAACTTAAGGCTTCTAGAACAGCAAGTTCTGACCAGATATTAACACCGCAGAACCAGAATATGATCAAGGGATGGACTAAACCAGCGTTTCCCAACCGGTGTGCCGCGGCACAGTGGTGTGCCGCGAGGAAATCGGAACAAAATTAGTAATTCTATAGCAATCAAATTGCAAGACATACAGAAAAAGGTATATTTGTATTTCAAATTACTACTATGAATCTAAAATTTAAAGTTTCATACTGTGTTACTTTTCTATTAGAACATTTTTCTGTACATTTCTAATTTTGAAAAAAAAAGTATTTGTTATCATTGTTATGACCATTATTGCTTCTTTATTGTTGCAGACTATTTCGTAACTTGAAATTTTAAAATATTATTCAATCCTTCCGGCAAAGTAAACATGCATACGAATTACCTATATTTGTGTTTTAAAAGTAAAAGAGATTCGTTTGTTCGTTCGTTATGTAGTGATCCTCCTTCTTAATGAAAGGTGGACACAGTTTTCGAAAAAGAAAGTGTATTTTTAACAACTTGAGCCCTATATCTGATTGTAATTGTTTTCTATTTTTAAATTAAAATGAAAAGTAAGCATAATGATTTACCACGGGGAAAAAACAGTGGTCTAGCTTTCTTCTCTGTGAGAAGGATGTCAGTAATCAGAAAAAAATACTACAGTATTTTATATTTTCAAATAATAATAATAATAATAATAATAATAATAATAATAATAATATGTGTGCCGCGAGAATTCAAGTTACCCTGAAGTGTGCCGCAAGTTGAAAAAGGTTGGGAAACGCTGGACTAAACCATAGTTTCCAACTTTACCCAGTGTAAATAAAGTAGGATTGAAACCCACTCTATCCAGTGTACACCTGAGCGTCATGGGGGGGGGCTGTATCCCTATCCCCTATAAAATTCCTCTTGGATCCGCGCCTGTTTAAACCAATTCATATTTCATAACTTCATACACGGCACGATCAAGCACAGAATCTATTGAAATCTTACTACATAAAATAATTATCGAGTGTCTACACTTTTTCTATTAAAGCTCATAATATATTCTATCATAATATAAATTGTCACTCATGTAGTGTGTGCTAATATAACTAGGGATGCGCACGAGACAAAATTTGTGGCTGTCTCGTCTCGAAAATGTGCTGTAAAAGTGATGTCTCGACTCGAAAAATGTATATTTCTCTATTGGAAGTGCTATGTCTCGACTCGAAATTTGTCAGGAAAATCCTGTCTCGATTCGTCTCGTGCGCATCCCTAAATGTAACTCATGACAAAAATGTTTTGTTTTAAAACAAAATTAAACGGTTGAAGTGGACTCTGCCGAGTAGAAGACATCCAATTTATTAAACTGCCTCGCAACTCACTTGGCAGCACACTTAGGTTACACTCTTCACCTTTTTCCCATGCTATCTAAAGTATCGGCTAATCTTAAATTCGCATTGCCGATTGGGGTTTTCTAACAAGGATTATTATGTTGCAACTTAATTTGGATGTGAAATCCTGACTTAATCAGCATTTAAGAACTTCGAAGTCTGCATTAAAATCATGACAGAAATATAGTTAAATCTCAGTTCTAAATTTTATGTCTACCTTGCATCTAAATACTTGTGCTGTCATTTCTTTCAATGTTGGTAGGAGCCGAAGTTCCAATTGATCCCAATTTTTCGCTTTAATTCCCTCTATTTGTTCATAAAATTTTAGAGAAATATTATTATTAACAAGCAACTCTTCTGAAGTGTAACACTCCGATCTTGATAAAATTTGGAAGGTAGATATTATACATGAAATAAACGAATACGTGTTTCTTATTTTCTGCGGAGAAAAGAGTTTTAAGGGGCAAGAGACCCCACCCACAATTTTGAAAGTTGACGCCCCAAAGGCAAAAACCAAGGAAACCGAAGTAAACGAAATTTTACACACATATTGCTGATATAAAATGAGGGAACACGTGTTTCGTATTTTCCTGGATAAAACGGTTAGGTGGGGACCGGATCCCTCCAAAACTTTCATCACGAAATATCGAAAGTGATAATAGCAATATGACAAATGTGTTTAAAGGACACAAAGAATTGCAACGAAACTTTGTGTATGAACAACATACCAAAAAATAAAGGCACACGTTTTATTTTGTGCTGAGAAACGATTTCAGGGGGCAAAAGCTATCACCCAAAATTTTGAAAGTTAAGGCCCGGAAGGCCAGAGGAAGTGAACCGAACTGAATGAAATTGTGCACAGATATTGTCGAGATAAAATGAGGGAAAAAGAAAACCGTTTACGTGGGACACACACGCCTGCAGGACTTTGATCATGAAATATCAAAACTGCTAATAACAGAAGTGTTTGAAGGACATGACGAATTGGGACGACACATTGTGTAGGGACAATACGCAAAAAATAAACGAATACGGTTTTTCTTTTATTTTCTGCGGAAAAACGGTTTTAGGGGGCAAAAGCCCCCATCCCAAATTTTGAAATTTGAGGCCCAAAATGCAAGAAGAAGTGCACCGAATTAAATGAAATTGTGCGCAGATATTGTAGACGAAAAACGAAAAATTTGCCGTTACCTAACGGAGTGATGTCATGCCGTTACCTACCGTTCCGCAACCTTTTCAGATTCACTTTATCTTTGCTTAGCAGGAAAATCGATACAAGAGTTAGTAGGACAGCCACTCTTTATTGATAAAAATCGTAATTTGGCGTTACTAAAAACAAAATTTCTGTGTCTAGAGGTAGAAGAGAGGGGACCATGGAAGTTACTATTTCCACGTACAAAAATGAAACCTGTATTCAACACTGACTACGTATAATTCAAGGATTTTTTTAAAGCAAAATGCTTACACCTTTTCAAAAGTAAAATTAAAATAATTATTAAGAAATACATTCATTGAAAAACTCAGGGGTGGCAAGTCCACCGTTTTAAATCTGCTGCAGAGCGTTCGAGTCCAAATTCAAGTAAAGTTAACGCATGGAAGACCCAGGTTCGATTTCCGGTAGGAGTTCATGTCATTCGGATTCGGCGTTAATTAGTAGGTCCACGTTTTATATAGCTTCGCTGCTGAAAGGGACGTTAAGTTCAAAATCAACTCAAGAAAAGTTAAAACAATGAGAATGTTTTCTACTGTTTTGTCGTATGCAATTCTATGTTAAATAAAACTACATACACTATTTGATAATGGAAGCATCGTCAGAAATACAGTATCCAATAAATAAAACTTTTCACGGAGGGTTTATCTGAAGATACATACAAATATTGAAAATAGTTTAAAAAGGTGCATAATGCGGAAATACTATTTTATCTCGTATGAACTTAAGGCTTCTAGAACAGCAAGTTCTGACCAGATATTAACACCGCAGAACCAGAATATGATCAAGGGATGGACTAAACCAGCGTTTCCCAACCGGTGTGCCGCGGCACAGTGGTGTGCCGCGAGGAAATCGGAACAAAATTAGTAATTCTATAGCAATCAAATTGCAAGACATACAGAAAAAGGTATATTTGTATTTCAAATTACTACTATGAATCTAAAATTTAAAGTTTCATACTGTGTTACTTTTCTATTAGAACATTTTTCTGTACATTTCTAATTTTGAAAAAAAAAGTATTTGTTATCATTGTTATGACCATTATTGCTTCTTTATTGTTGCAGACTATTTCGTAACTTGAAATTTTAAAATATTATTCAATCCTTCCGGCAAAGTAAACATGCATACGAATTACCTATATTTGTGTTTTAAAAGTAAAAGAGATTCGTTTGTTCGTTCGTTATGTAGTGATCCTCCTTCTTAATGAAAGGTGGACACAGTTTTCGAAAAAGAAAGTGTATTTTTAACAACTTGAGCCCTATATCTGATTGTAATTGTTTTCTATTTTTAAATTAAAATGAAAAGTAAGCATAATGATTTACCACGGGGAAAAAACAGTGGTCTAGCTTTCTTCTCTGTGAGAAGGATGTCAGTAATCAGAAAAAAATACTACAGTATTTTATATTTTCAAATAATAATAATAATAATAATAATAATAATAATAATAATAATAATAATAATAATATGTGTGCCGCGAGAATTCAAGTTACCCTGAAGTGTGCCGCAAGTTGAAAAAGGTTGGGAAACGCTGGACTAAACCATAGTTTCCAACTTTACCCAGTGTAAATAAAGTAGGATTGAAACCCACTCTATCCAGTGTACACCTGAGCGTCATGGGGGGGGGGCTGTATCCCTATCCCCTATAAAATTCCTCTTGGATCCGCGCCTGTTTAAACCAATTCATATTTCATAACTTCATACACGGCACGATCAAGCACAGAATCTATTGAAATCTTACTACATAAAATAATTATCGAGTGTCTACACTTTTTCTATTAAAGCTCATAATATATTCTATCATAATATAAATTGTCACTCATGTAGTGTGTGCTAATATAACTAGGGATGCGCACGAGACAAAATTTGTGGCTGTCTCGTCTCGAAAATGTGCTGTAAAAGTGATGTCTCGACTCGAAAAATGTATATTTCTCTATTGGAAGTGCTATGTCTCGACTCGAAATTTGTCAGGAAAATCCTGTCTCGATTCGTCTCGTGCGCATCCCTAAATGTAACTCATGACAAAAATGTTTTGTTTTAAAACAAAATTAAACGGTTGAAGTGGACTCTGCCGAGTAGAAGACATCCAATTTATTAAACTGCCTCGCAACTCACTTGGCAGCACACTTAGGTTACACTCTTCACCTTTTTCCCATGCTATCTAAAGTATCGGCTAATCTTAAATTCGCATTGCCGATTGGGGTTTTCTAACAAGGATTATTATGTTGCAACTTAATTTGGATGTGAAATCCTGACTTAATCAGCATTTAAGAACTTCGAAGTCTGCATTAAAATCATGACAGAAATATAGTTAAATCTCAGTTCTAAATTTTATGTCTACCTTGCATCTAAATACTTGTGCTGTCATTTCTTTCAATGTTGGTAGGAGCCGAAGTTCCAATTGATCCCAATTTTTCGCTTTAATTCCCTCTATTTGTTCATAAAATTTTAGAGAAATATTATTATTAACAAGCAACTCTTCTGAAGTGTAACACTCCGATCTTGATAAAATTTGGAAGGTAGATATTATACATGAAATAAACGAATACGTGTTTCTTATTTTCTGCGGAGAAAAGAGTTTTAAGGGGCAAGAGACCCCACCCACAATTTTGAAAGTTGACGCCCCAAAGGCAAAAACCAAGGAAACCGAAGTAAACGAAATTTTACACACATATTGCTGATATAAAATGAGGGAACACGTGTTTCGTATTTTCCTGGATAAAACGGTTAGGTGGGGACCGGATCCCTCCAAAACTTTCATCACGAAATATCGAAAGTGATAATAGCAATATGACAAATGTGTTTAAAGGACACAAAGAATTGCAACGAAACTTTGTGTATGAACAACATACCAAAAAATAAAGGCACACGTTTTATTTTGTGCTGAGAAACGATTTCAGGGGGCAAAAGCTATCACCCAAAATTTTGAAAGTTAAGGCCCGGAAGGCCAGAGGAAGTGAACCGAACTGAATGAAATTGTGCACAGATATTGTCGAGATAAAATGAGGGAAAAAGAAAACCGTTTACGTGGGACACACACGCCTGCAGGACTTTGATCATGAAATATCAAAACTGCTAATAACAGAAGTGTTTGAAGGACATGACGAATTGGGACGACACATTGTGTAGGGACAATACGCAAAAAATAAACGAATACGGTTTTTCTTTTATTTTCTGCGGAAAAACGGTTTTAGGGGGCAAAAGCCCCCATCCCAAATTTTGAAATTTGAGGCCCAAAATGCAAGAAGAAGTGCACCGAATTAAATGAAATTGTGCGCAGATATTGTAGACGAAAAACGAAAAATTTGGGTTTCGTATTTTCCTGGGAAAAGCGGTTGAGTGAGGCACGGACCTTCTAAACCGTTGATTACGGAATATTAAAAGTGCATATAAGCATACGCAAAAGTTCCTAAAGAATATGGAGAATTGGAACGAAACTTCGTAAAGGGACTATTTGCAAAACAGTATATGAAACGTGTTTTAATTTTTGCGGAAAAACAGTGTTGGGGCCTAGGTCCCAACCCCCCCCCCCAAAAGGAAATATTACCGTAATAGCTCAGATAGGAGTGGACCCAAGCAAATCAAATTGTGTGTAGACATTATATGTAAAATAAGGGCTCTCGTCTTTCTCAAGTGTTCCTATCCGTTTTCCTTCAAATTTGGCATACCAATAGCAAACTGGAAATAAATCGACACGTGTTTTTCTTTATGCTGAAAAAACATTGCAAGGGTAAAAGTGCCTCCTGAAATACTATAAAATACGCTATACTGTTTGTGTTTGCTGTTACTTGATCCGCCAAATTTGAAGAAATCGGATGGAGACACGACACTTGTGAAACACGAGAGGCCATATTTTACATATCCATACTCACAATTTTTTTCTTTCAGGAAAATACGAAACACGTATTCCCTCACCTTACCTCTACAATATTAGTGGACATTTCATTCACTTCGGTCCACTTCTTCTTGTCTTTTGGGGTCAAATTCCAAAATTGTAGACGGGGGCTTTTGCCAACCAAAACCGTTTTTAACCAAAATTTAAAAAAAATGTATTCGTTTATTTTTTGCGTATTGCCCATACTCGCAGAGCTCCTCCGTGGCTAAGCGGTTAGCGTACGCGCCTTTGGCGTGGGAGACCCGGGTTCGATTCCCGGCGGGAGCTCATGTGGTTCGGATTCCACGTTAATCAGTAGGTCCACGTCTCATATAGCCTCGCTGCTGAAAGGGACGCTAAACTAAAATCAACTCAACTCAACCCATACACGCAGTTTGATGCAATTCTTCATGTCCGTTACACGCATCTGATATACTGTTACTAGATATTTTGATATTTCGTGATGAAGGGTTTGGAGGGATCCATGCTCCACCTGGCCCTTTTTTCCAGGAAAATAAGGAAACTTATTCCCTAATTTTGTGTCTACAATATCTGTCCATATTTCATTCACTTCAGTTCACTTCTTCTTACCTTTCACGCGTCAACTTTTAAAATTTTGGTTTTGGGTTCTTTTGCCCCTAAAACCGTCTTTCCGCAAAAAAGAAAAACATATTCTTTATTTTTTGTCCACAGAAAGTTTTGTTGTAATTCTTCATGTCTTTTACACACATCTAACATATTGTTACTAGCATTTTTCATTTTTTGTGATCAAAGCTTTGGAGGGGTCGGTGCCCCACCCAACCGATTTCTAAAGGAAAATACGAAACCCGTATTCACTCACTTTATGTCTACAATATCTGTGTACAAATTCACTCCCTTCGGTTCACTTCTTTTTGCCTTTCGGGAGTCAACATTCAAAATTTTGTTTGGGAGGTTTTGCCCCCCAAAAACCGTTTTCCCGCAGAACATAACAAAACCCGTATTCATTTACTTTCTGCGTATTGTCCATACACAAAGTTATGTTGCAATTCTTTATTTCCTTTACACACATCTGACATACTGTTATTATTACTTTTGATTTTTCGCGATCAAAGGTTTGGAGGGGTCTGTGCACCACCCTACTGTTTTTCCCAGGAAAGTACGAAACTCGTACCCTCATTTCACGTCTGCAATATCTGTGCACAATTTCATTCACTTCGGCTCACTTCTTCTTGCCTTTCGGACGTCAACTTTCAAAATTTCGGGTGGTGGCTTTTGCCCCTGAAACCGTTTTTCAGCAGAACAACAAAAAAAGTATTCATTTTTCTGCGTATTGTTAATACACAAAGTTATGTTGGAATTCTTCAAGTTGTTTGCACACATCTGACATACTGTTGGCAGCACTTTTAATATTTCGTGATCACAGGTTTGGAGGGGTCCATGCAGCACCCAACCCTGTTTTCCAGGAAAATAGAAAACCGTATTCCCTCATTTTACGTCTACAATATCTGTGTAGAAATTCATTCACTTCGGTTCACTTCTTTTTGCCTTTCGGGCGTCAATTTTCAAAATTTTGTGTGGGAGCTTTTGCCCCCTAATACCATTTTTCAACAGAACATAAAAGAACCCGTATTGCTTTATTTCTGGTGTATTATCCATACAGAAAGTTTCATTGCAATTCTTCATGTCCCTTATACACTTTCTACATACTGTTATTAGCATTTTAATTTTTTGTGATCAAAGGTTTGGAGGGGTCCGTGCCCCACACGACTATTTTCTCCAGGGAAGTATGAAACCCGTATCTTTATTTTGTCTACAATATATGTTCATATTTGCACTCACTTCGATTCACTTCTTGGGGCCGCGATGGCTCAGTGGTAGAGCGTTCACCTCTGGTGCTTGGGGTCCCGGGTTCGATCCCAGCCCCCGCCAAGTGAACTTTGTGGTAGACAAACACCGTGTGCGTGGGTTTTCTCGGGGTTCTCCCGTTTCCTCCCACTTTCTTCATTCCACCATTTCATTCATTACTCATCATCACCGTCTCCTTTAGCCTAACCGGCATAACCGTGGGATGTAAAACTTAAAGATTTCATTTCATTTTTTTCGATTCACTTCTGTTTGCCTTTCGAGTTCAACTTTCAAAATTTAGGGTGGGAGCTTTTGCCCCCTAAAACCGTTTTCCCGCAGAACTTAGAAAAAAACGTATTCGTTTACTTTTTGCGTATTGTCCACACACAAAGTTATGTTGCAATTTTTCATGTCCTTGATACACGTCTGACATACTAGCACTTTTGATATTTTGTGATCAAACGTTAGGGAGGGTCCGTGCCGCACCCACTCCTTTTTTTCCAGGAAAATAGCAAACCAATATTACCTCATTTTATGTCTACAATGTCCGTGCACAATTTGATTCACTTCGGTTCACTTCTTTTTGCCTTCCCGGCGTCAACTTTCATAATTTTGTGTGAGAGCTTTTGCCCCTAAAACCGTTTTTCCATTTTTTTTTGCGTATTGCCCGTACATAAAGTTTCATTGGAATTCTTCATGTCCTTTACACAAATCTGATATACTGTTACTAGCACTTTTGATATTTCCTGAGCAAATGTTTGGAGTGGTCCGTGCCCCACCTAACAGTTTTTTCAGGAAATACGGAACTAGAATTCCCACATTTTATTTTCACAATATGTGTGAAAAATTTCATTCACTTCGGTTCACTTCTTCTTGCTTTTTCGGCGTCAAATTTCAAACTTTTGGGGTGGGTTCATTTGCCCCCCTAAAACCGTTTTCCTGCAGAACATTAAGAAAACGTATTCTTTCATTTTTTGCCTATTGTTCATACACAAAGTTTCGTTGCAATTCTTCATGTCCTATACACACATTTGACATATTGTTACAAGAACTTTTATTTTTCGTGGTCAAATGTTTGGAGGGGTCCTTGCCCCACGCGGCCGTTTTTTCGAGGGAAATACGACATTCGTATCCTCATTTTACGTATTCAATATCTGTGAAAATTTTTATTCACTTCGGTTTATTTCTGCTTTTCAGGGGCCGCCGTGGCTCAGTGGTAGAGCATTCACCTCTGGTGCTTGGGGTCCTGGGTTCGATCCCAGCCCCCGCCAAGTGAAGTTTGTGGTGGACAAACACCGTGTGCGTGGGTTTTCTAGGGGTTCTCCGTTTCCTCCCACTTTCTTCATTCCACCATTTCATTCATTACACATCATCAACGTCTGTCTCCTTTAGCCTAACCGGCATATGCGTGAGACGTAAAACTGAAAGATTTCATTTTTTCTTCTTCCTTTCGGGCGTCAACTTCCAAAATTTTGTGTGGGAATTTTTCCCTCTAAAACCGTTTTCCGCGGAAAATAAAAAAAACAATATTCATTTATTTTTTTGTCCACACATAAAGTTTCGTTGCAATTCTTCATGTCCTTTACACACATCTCAGATACGGTTACTTGCACTTTTGATATTTCGTGATCAAAGGTTTGGAGGGGTTAGTGCCCCACCGAACCGTTACTTCCAGAAAAATACTAAAACCGTATCCCCCCATTTTATATCTACAATATCTGTGCACAATTTCATTCACTTCGGTTCACTTCCTTTTGCCTTTCGGGCATCAACTTTCAAAATTTTGGGTTTGAGCTTTTTTCCCTTAAAACTTTTTTTCACAGAAAATTTAAATAAATGTTTTCCTTTATTTTTTGCGTATTCTCCATAGACGCAGTTTGATTAAATTCTTCATGTCCTTTACACACATCTGACATGCTGTTACCAGCACTTTTGATTTTCCGTGCCACGTTCCGTGCCCCACCTAACCGTTTTTTCGAGGAAAATACGAAACTCGTATCCTCCTGTTACGTTTGCAATATCTGCGCTTAATTTCGTTCACTTCGGTTCACTTCTTGCCTTTCGGACATCAAGTTTCAAAATTTTGGGTGGGAGCTTTTGCCCCTAAATCCGTTTTTCCGCAGAAAATTTAAAAAGGCCGTATTCCTTTAGTTTTTGCGTATTTTCAATACAAAATGTTCCGTTGCAATTATTCATGTCTTTTACACACTTCTGACATACTGTTGCTAGCAGTTTTGATATTTCGTGATAAAAGGTTTGGAGGGGTCCGTGCCCCACCCAACCGTTTTTTCCAGGAAAATACGAAACTCGTATTCCCTCCTTTTACGTCTACAATATCTGTGCACAATTTTATTCACTTTGGTTCAGTTGTTCTTGCCTTTCGGGTGTCAACTTTCACAATATAGAGTGGGGCTTTTATATTAAAACTTACGTAACTTTATGTAACTTTTTCTTTTTTATGAGATTCTTTTTTTGGGAGGTGAGGAGAGAAATGTTTTCCTCTGATATGTGTCTTTTGCCATTCATCTTTTTTGAACTGCTTAAGTAAGATCATTTTGTAACTTTTGATGTCATCCATCTCCGTCATGATAATATTATTGTTATTTTTAACAATTTGTTTTATTCTCTCATTTGCAGTCTGCCACACTGATATATTTATTACAAAATTGAGGTTTGGTCCAGCGCCTTTCGAATTCGGAACCAACCCAACCGCCGAGCTTTTTGGGTTGCCTGCTATTGCAGGAAAACGAGAATTGCAGGTGGTAATGCACTTTTGGAGTCGTGTATACAATATTTCCCAAGTCGTAGGCCTATCTGAAATCAATAAACTGATGTACCCGAGTGTTGTATTCCCATTGCTTTTCGAACATAAAGAAATGGGAATTAATTCCTTTTCTTCTTTACAAAGTTATAAACTAACTATACGAAAGCAACTAGTTTCCTGTGAAATTCGATCTTGAATGCGTATCCATTAGGGATGGCCAGATCCGGATCCGAGATTTCGGATCTTGGATCCGGATCCGAAAATCCGAATCTTGGATCCGGATCCGAAAATCAGGATCTTGGATCCGGATCCGAAAAAACGGATCTTAGATCCGGATTCGAAAATCAGGATCTTGGATCCGGATCCAAAATTTCGGATCTTGGATCCGGATTCGGGAAACCGAATCTTGGATCCGGATCCGAAAATCCGGATCTTGGTTTCGGATTCGAAACTCCGTGTCAGAAAATTCGGGTGTTCCGAATCAGCAAAAGTTTCGAAATTATTGACAAAGTGATTTTCATTCCTATGCTTAAAATAAGATTTTAAGACACTTTTGGTATCTGATCGTGTGACAGCCTTGCGTTCTCTTCATTCTGTTGATATTTGGTTTTCGTGCCTTAATATGTCACAATTACTCCAAATTTGATTGAGTAAAACTGTCGACTTAGGTGAGAGCAATCTCACTGTCAGATTCGATTCTAGTGGAAATACTTGACCGAAAAGGTAGTAAATCTTTTTTAAAGCGGTCGTCCTCATGGAAATTTGTCCTTTGTTTTCTGTAACACTAGTCAAATGCTGGGATGAAACCTTAGTCTCAAGCCCAAGCTTCTTCATTAGACTCAGGCTGCTTACTTTTCTCATTCTTTCTGAGTTATTGTGGTCACTGAATGAGGCCATTTCCTAGTCGTGATGGGCTAGGCCATTGCTAATAGAACAGCCCATAAAATGTAGATCAAATCAAATTAAGGAGCAACTACCTTTTCTTGTTCTTGATGAGCTTTTTTTTCTTTCTTTAAAAATACGTTTCTCTATGACCGTACCACTCCAGTTAGAATTAAGAATTGTAGTAGAGATGAAGTTCTAAATGGCAATTAATGTATCAAAATCAATGTATTAATGTACTGTATGTGTATACAAAATACCATATGGAGCCTCGAGCAGTAACATGTATCTTTGTAATTAGTAATCCACTACTATTAACTCTGCATAGGTTGTATAAGGAGCTATATCATTCATGTAAACACACAGGCGGATGCAGGGGGAGGGCGAAAAGTCGGAGGGTGGTGGCTCAGTGGTAGAGCGTTCACCTCCGGTGCTTGGGATCCCTGGTTCGATCCCAGCTCGCGCCGTGTGGACTTTGTGGTGGACAAACACCGTGCTCGTGAGTTTTCTCGGGGGTTTCCGTTTCCTCCCACTTTTTTCATTTCATTTATTTCCCATAATCACCGTCTCCTTTAGCCTAACCGGCATAAGCGTAGGACGTAGAACTCAAGGATTTCATTTCATAACGAATTTTTGTTCAAATAAGAAGTTTCATTTCTCTAACATTCCAGGATTCCGAGATATAAAAGTCTTTTCTCCCCGCCCCTTTTCTTCCCCTCTAAGACATATATAAAAAAAAACGCTTAAGTACATACCTAAGTATTTCAAATGTAAAGTCCAAATACCAAATTCTATGCTCCTAACCTTCAGAGGTTCCCAGATATCGACATGTTATTATAAAAATTACAATCCCCACCCTCTTTCTTTTCCATCTCTTTTCTTTTCCTTTTTACTAAAACGTCAAAAAAACACTGAAGCACATGTCAAATTATTTTCAATGAGAAATGCAAATACCAAATTTCAAGTCTCTAACCTTAAAAGATTGAACATATTAATACAATAATTGTAATCCCCACTTAATTTTCTTCTTGCCCTTTTTCTTCCCTTCTGGGCCACATATATAAAAAAAACGTTGAAATACGTATCTAATTATTTTAAGTGAGAAGTCCAAATACCAAATGCCATGTTTCTAATCCTTTAAGTTTCCGAAATATAGGCATATTATTATACTAATTGCAATAATTGCAATTACCACCCCTTCTTTTATTTTCTACATCTTCCCTGCCCCTTCTAATTTAAATATCAAAAAACACTTAAACAAGTATCAAATTATTTTCACAGAGAAACCCAAATACCAAATTTGAAGTATCTAACGTCAAGAATCATCAATATTTTCCACCCCATTTCCCCCCTTCCTCGTCGAATTTCCCAAAGTCTTTCCTTAGTGGTATCCTACGTCACAAAGCCTATAAACTGTCCAAATTTCAAGTTTGTAGCTTAAGCGATTTGGCCTGTACGGTGATCTATCACTCACTCACTCAGTCACTCAGGACTTTGCCCTTTATATATAGAGAGATTTAAGATTTTATGGGAAAGCCATGGATTTTGTCCTAAGGCCGCCAGTGTCTTAGAAATGTAATAGCTTTGCTATAAACTTTAAGCAATCAACTGACTGATCTGTGTCTATATGTATTATGTAAAATACCGCTTATGATATTTATTTTGCTCGTAATAAAAAAAAAAAAAAAATAGAAATGATGACGAAAATTCAGACATCCATGATTTTAGCGTAATGCTGCAGGAGTTCAGATCATTGAATTAATCATAAGAGCCGACTGTATAAGATAGACTACATTAAATTCCAATGTGGCACAAAGAAAATATGCAACATTACTATGCAGTTTTTCAACGTTATAACTCAGTCTGAAAATATTATCATAGGTCTCACAAACAATCGAATTTTAATCCTAACTCGATTAATATAAGGCAGATCTATACAACTACTGACTTGAGATGAAAGTGGCATACTTGTAGTACGTTTAAAGATATACTAAAGACTAAATGATGGAGTGTGCGCAACAGTGGTCTAATCCCGAAAAATGTGAAAATGAGATTTTGATGTAATCTTTTGTCATTTAAATTGAATTGTCTTCCCACAGAGTTAGATAAAATTCACCTAGTAAATTTTATTCATATGGATATTTTAGTTCTGGGTCTCAATCTAAGGCCTAAAATATTCAAAACAGGAGTCGAAATCTGAACTTCGAAATTTCGGGTGTGGATCCAGGAACCGGATATCCGGATCCGGATCCAATATTCGAAACTTCGGATCCGGATCCAAGATCCAAAACTTCGGATCCGGATCCAAGATCCGAAATTCCTAATCCGGATCCAAGATCCGGATATCCTGATCCGGATCCAAGATCCGAAATTCTGGATCCTTATCCAAGATCCGGATATCCTGATCCGGATCCAAGATCCGAAATTCCGGATCCGGATCCAAGATCCGAAATTTCGGATCCGGATCCGAGATCCGGATCTTATAGAATCAGGATATTCGAGATCCGGATTCGTCTGGCCATCACTAGCTATCCATAGATTTGTTTCTGCTGCCAATAATGCCAACTGTCACTGCAATGCCTACACGACCTCGCATCAACAACACAGGAAATAGTCGCGGATTGATCGTGCGACACTTATTGCCCGTGTTCATCAGGGCTACAGGTACACGGTCAGTTCCGCATTTAGAACCTCGGCGACCCCTTCCCCCAACAAATATCATGGCACCCACCCTCTTCCTTTGATTCCAAATTAATTGAAGGGGCGTGGAGACCATTCCTGGTATAGGAAAAGAAGCGTGTTGTATCGTTACTGAGTAGATGCGGGGTGCTTCTTTGTTAATGTAGATGACTGTTTTTGTATTTATTACAACATAGATTTGAAGGGCACTGGCTTCTATCTAACGTAAAAGATCCTTAATTTGTTCTTTTTAAGTTTGTAACTCAAAGTGTTTTGGAAAAGGTTATAACTACTAAATTTCACGCCCTTAAAAAAGTTTGCGCTCTAGGCACGAACTTATTTGGCCTAATGGGAATTGCGGCCCTGTATATAATGCTATATTTATTGATAAATTTTATTGCAGAACAATATCACGAAGTAAAACAAGGGAAAACGAAATACTGTAGACCTTAAAGTCATGAAGAATGCTATTCAAACAGTTTCATATCACCTGATACAAAATATACATATCTAAAAGATAGTCATGCAAAAAGTAATGGAAAATTTGCAATAAGGTGTGTAATGTAAAATGTTTACAAAAAGCCGAATTTATTGTTTCTTTTCTTATAATTCCGCCTACATGAAGTGAGTGATCCAAGGTACATTATGTTGTGATCACTGGTACAGCCACTTCCTTAAGACCCTGGACCTAAGAAAGAAACATTTCTCCATTCTAACGGTAAGATGAATCTCTATCATTTTGAGCGTGTTGTTTAATATCATATATTAATGGCATTGGAACTCTTTGCGTCTATAATGTATTATCTAAACACTTACTGGATGTGAGATTGGTTGGTTGGACTAGTGTCTTGCGTCCATTTCGTATCAGAAGCTACACTATGTGATCAAAAGTATCCGGACACCCCGAAAAACATACGTTTTTATATTAGGTGCATTGTGCTGCTACCTACTGCCATGTAGTCATTATCAGCGACCTCAGTAGTCATTAGACATCGTGAGAAAGCAGAATGGGCGCTCCGCGGAACTCACGGACTTCGAACGTGGTCAGGTGATTGGGTGTCACTTGTGTCAGAAGTCTGCATGCGAGATTTCCACACTCCTAAACATCCCTAGGTCCACTGTGTCTGATGTGATAGTGAAGCGGAAACGTGAAGGGACACGTACAGCACAAAAGCGTACAGGCGGACCTCGTCTGTTGACTGACACAGACCGCCGACAGTTGAAGAGGGTCGTAAAGTGTAATAGGCAGACATCTATCCAGACCATCACACAGGAATTCCAAAATGCATCAGGATCCACTCCAAGTACTATGACAGTTAGGCGTGAGGTGAAAAAACTTGTATTTCATGGTCGAGGGCTGCTCATAAGCCACACACATCACGCAGGTAAATGCCAAACGACGCCTCGTTTGGTGTAAGGGGCGTAAACATTGGACAATTGAACAGTGGGAAAACGTTGTGTGGAGTGACGAATCACGGTACACAATGTGGCGATCTGATGGCAGTGTGTGAGTATGGTGAATGCCCTGTGAACGTCATCTGTCAGCGTGTGTAGTGCCAACAGTAAAATTCTGAGGTGGTGGTGTTGTGGTGTGGTCGTGTTTTTCTTGGAGGAGGCTTGCACTCCTCGTTGTTTTGCGTGGCACTTTCACAGTGCAAGCCTACATTGATGTTTTAAGCACCTTCTTGCTTCCCACTGTTGAAGAGAAATTCTGGGATGGCGATTGCATCTTTCAACACTATCGAGCACCTGTT
The DNA here is from genome assembly GCF_964235325.1 of Thermobia domestica. NCBI lineage: Eukaryota > Metazoa > Arthropoda > Insecta > Zygentoma > Lepismatidae > Thermobia > Thermobia domestica. The sequence continues at coordinate 205,965,204 of NC_137460.1, forward strand.
CATACTGCACGACCTGTGGCGGAGTGGTTACACGGCCGTAACATTCCTGTAATGGACTGGCCTGCACAGAGTCCTGTCTTAAATCCTATAGAACACCTTTGGAATGTTTTGGAAGCCGACTTCGTGCCAGGCCTCACCGACCTACATCGATACCTCTCCTCAGTTCAGCACTCCGTAAAGAATGGGCTGCCATTCCCCAAGAAACCTTCCAGCACCTGATTGAAAGTATGCCTGCGAGAGTGGAAGCCGTCATCAAGGCTAAGGGTGGGTCAACACCATATTGAATTCCAGCAGTACCGATGCAGAGCGCCACGAACTTGTAAGTCATTTTCAGACAGGTGTCCGGATACTTTTGATCACGGTGTATATTAAACGTGAATTCAACCTTGTAAGATATTATGACTAAAACGGAGCATTTGATTTCTTCGAAAAATATATTCAAACATTGCAAGAGATTTAGCTTCCAATCATTCGCCGTGACCTGAGTTGAATCTCGTTTGTAAAGCAAAGAATTAACACAAAAGTGAAAAAAAGAGTGAGCATGATGTTTGTGGAAAAAAAAATAATATAATAAATGATTCAAGTTACTTATTATATGTAACGCTGAAATCCGTCAGACTGTGAGCTATAGCTATTCGTGTCTCTATCACAAAATTTTCGACAAACTTTAAAAAATAAAATAGAATAGAATAAATTATATTCAGACTCGTATCTTAAAACAAAATAAGCAATCTCCAGGGTAATTAACTTAATAAACAGGTTTATAACTCAGGATCTTATCTACATATGAAATCATAACACATGAGTTACCTCTATTAAAAGTTTATTTAGAAAAAGTTGATAATTCTATGAAATATCTATCTTTGAAAGCGCATGAGAAATACCTGTTGGGTATCCTCTTCTCTAATTCCTCTAGTTTTAGTAAACTTTATAAAGCTAAGGTTTCTCTAATTATGTGCCTGTGGCAGACAGAAGGGTTAGCCCTCACTAAAAGCGTCCTTTGTCAACCTTAACTTATAAAGGGCATTGACTCACTACATCAAAAGCCCTGGCCTACGACCCTATTTCGTGTACTCCCTTAAATAGGAGATGCACTAGAAGGATATCTATCTAAAAACTTATTATAGGGATAGGTAGGTAAGGAAAATGAGTTCGCCTTATAGTAACGAAAGATCCTTAAATAGATCTGGGATGTAAAGGTTAGATAAGAACCATACTCCCTGAATTAGGAGATGCGATTTAAAAAAATCTAAAAACTCTATCAGTAGCCTCTTACGAGTCCACTTCGAGAGATCGAACCCAGGAATCTGTTCAGAGTATTCATAAAAAAACTATTGTGTCCTGCAAGAGGAACAAATTACCTTATTACCGACCAAAACCGTATACAGCTTCAGTTTTGAACACGTACTCAAAAATTCTAGTATCAGGGAATTGTTAATCTAAATGCCATATCCACCTAAATATGTAATGTAGCATTTCAAGGATCAAATCCTGTCCCTATTTTACGGGGCCTAATTCCCTAGCAACATTCTGTTTCTTGAATTAGTATAAGAATTATTTTTCTATATCCCTTCTTCTCACATAACCTCATTTTAGTCCAAGAAAGAAGTCCCTTAAAAATGAAAACCTACTAGAAGGTAGAACCTAATATAGCTCATGCCTTCTGCCCTATTTAAGACTCGGAGAACCTAACGAGTCTAAGCAAGACCTCTGTAATGCTCCCCCTTCATTTACTTGAAGTATGATATTCTCTTACGGGGAGAAAAAAGCTCCCACTCGGCTCACCGAACCGAGTCCGTCCTATAGACTACATTTTTGAAAACTGTTCGAAGTCTCCCCCAAGACTGACGGTCAACTGACACCCTTTCCTGTAAAAATCTTCCGTTTATATAGGAAAGCTATCATATCATAAGCTATGTAGAAAAAACGAGTGGTAGGGAGGAGGGTGTTCTCCTACCAAAAAGAAGCTTTCTCTGAACACTTTAAAACTGTTATTCTCTGAAACAGAGTTGCTATCTAACTATTCTTTTTACTAGAGGTATTTTTTGTAATAGCTGAAAATAGAAATAATATAAATATACATAGTAAATACAACAATTACATTTACATACAATTAATAATAACAATAATTAATCACCAATGACCAGATCTGGATTTCTTAACCTAATAATAATAATAACTTAAAATATATAAATCAATAACAATATACTGATATAAAACAATATATAAATTAAAAGCATTATTTAAACATAAAAACCAGCAAGTGACCCAAAAGTGTCACTTACAATGAGAAAAAGTCAAGTGGTTTCGAGTAATACGCTAACACTAATTTATTTCTGAGCTGTGATTTTTGTGTCATGTTCTTTTAACTTCACCCCGAGACTGAGAACACTTTTATGTAACTATTTTTCATCTCATTTCCTTTTAAATTGTGTTAGGAAGAAATGTTTTACAAGTTGCAAATATAAAATACACTAGCTGAAAACAGATATAACTATTAGTTCAAAAGCTACAAGGAAAGCAAGGTTTTGGGCGAAATAACTTTTGTGAGCGTTTGCCAAAAGATGAAATAAAGGTAACAAAATGAAATGAAATATTTGAGTTTTAAATTCCATGGTTATGCCGGGTAGGCTAAAAGAAACGGTGATGATGAGAGAATGAATAAAATAGTGGAATGAAATTGTGGTATTATCCTTTGTTCAGTTCTCAAAACAGAAATTACTGGAAGTGCGAGTGGGTTTTTCGGAGCTCTTATGGTCAATGTCCTATTACTATCTATTTACAACACTGTGTCAAGTAAAATCAGATTCTTTGGAAAACCTGCCATGTTGTTCACATCACTTCAAAACAAATAAGTTCACAACTTTACTACACGCACAAATTACTCAAATGAGTAATAGTTCAATTTAATATTTAGTAGACACTGAGTTCAATGCAATGGCGAAGCCAGCGGGAGGGTTATGGAGTCTGTTTACCACCTCCCGGAAATTGTAAAAAGCTGTTAAAATAAAGCCTTAAATTCCGTTTCCAGTCTAAATATTGCTAAAAAGTTTCTAGGGGAGAACCCCCGGACCCCCGAAAGATTTAAGTCATTACAATAAAGCCGAAAATTGCGTTTCGAATCCACACACTGCCAAAAAAATTTCCTGGAGGACTCCCGAACCCCCTCCGAAACCTGGCAACGCCGCTGGGTTCAATGACAATTTATGCATTAGGTTTCACGTCAGTTAAACTGTTGTCCTAGGATTTGAGTTATTCCTTTCACTGGGCATGAGTACAATCAAATGTGTTTACAACACGAAAACGCACACGAGTGACACCTTTTTTATTTTGTGACACAAACAAATGTAAATCTGTCGACGCGACGGGTGTACTTCAGTATCGTTCTGCACATAGCTTACATTAGCTCCCGGATAAAACGTATTTCAAGGGGACACATTTTTATCATCTCTTTCAATCTTCAACAAGAGAGCAAAAAGTCTTCCCTTGTTCATCCAACCGAGAAATGTCTTTGGAAGTAATCAGATAAGAAATTTTGCAGGTGTCCACTCAGCCGTGGACTCAACACCTCTCGTTATCTTTCGATCAGCTTTTTCTTCAAGAAAGTGATTCATTGTCACGCATTAAAAGTAACAGGAAATCACTAACTAGTTCATTTTTAAAATACTGATTCCATTTCACAGGTAGGGAGGTATATGAAGACACAATTATATATAAATCTCCAAAATTGAATTATAAATTAGATATTTAAAACAAAAAAATCTGTGCATTGAGATTTATATAAAATTCGTTTATATGAGTTTTACACTCGTAAGCAACAAAAGTTCAAGTTGCTAGTTCGATTCAAATAGTCTAATATATATGATAAATACATATTCCTTTTTTGATATGCGAGACGGGACATAAGTGGATCTGAACCACTACTTAAGTTTGTATTTCCCCGGTTAATACGGTTCTATAATAATATCCGGAGGAATTGGTGCGTACATAAATAATCATACAAAATCAAATTCCTCGTAACGGGGAACAAATGCATCAATAATTATGTGCCCATTAACTCTACAATTAATTAGTAAATCAAAAATCATGTTATATGAATATATGGTAGATTTTTCTCACTACTGTTTCTCGCTTCCAAGAGATGGCTTAGGGGAGCATTTACATCCATTTGAATATACGTATATACTCGTACTTTGAATTTTCATTATCTAAATGTAAGTTTAGAGACCAGATTCAAATAAATGCAATACCTATAAAAAAACAGAGTTAAAGAATAAGAATATAAATAGATTGTTCAAATGGAAACATAGAACAAATTACTAGAATACTTTACGATTTATGAAATTTTAGAAAAGGAGATGCTAGATGACAAAAATTGCAATTTTTGAATGTGGTTCAAGTACCAGAAGTAGGCTAAAATACAAGCGGATGTATCCCAACATTCTTCTCACGAATCGAACACTAACATTTAGTATGTTTAAAGCTTTGAATTAAAAAAGTAAAAGGAAAGAAACTTTTGGATGTAATAGTACGCAAGAGATAAAAAAACACATGTTGTACTAATATATCTAATTATTTATTGAAGGTAGTTAGTGAGGCCAGTGAGAGCATAGGGGTTGAAACCTAGGATCATGTGTGTCTAATGGTGTCTTCTCGTTTGACCAATTTTCTTGTCGCCTACTGACTTAACTACCAGTTTACACTATGATTTTTATCTCATTTTAGACGGCGAAATGGTATGTCCATCTCACTGACGCTCACTCAGCAAAGCATATTTAGTCTGATGGAATTTCTAACAGAAATTTATTAAGAAGATGCATTTCTCAGAGTGAACAACAGCACCCACAGCCATCTGTAACAATATATGTAGTGACGAGGTGGAAAATTTTCGCTATATTTTTCCGGAAAATTTTTCCTTCTAAAAAAATAATCAGTAATCAAGTAACAATTCCTCAGCAATCATAAAATTGGTTAAATTCATGTACAGAAATGTAAAAAAGTGAAAGATCGTTTAAAGAATCTGAACATTTGCACGGCTCACACAATTTTCAGTAGTAAGGAACAAGTTAAACAATTATTCATGAATCGAAATATTTTGTCTTATATGGAAAAATTGAAGAACTTTTTATGAGTCAGAAAATTTTCATCATTTTGAAGCAAAAGGTAAAACAACTTTTTCTGAATCGGAAAGTTTTATTGCTTTGTAGAAACAAGTGAAAGGAATTTTCATAGATCGGAAAATTTTCATCACGATGTAGAAAGAAGTGGAAAAAACTTTTCATAAGCCGGAGAATTTTGGATATTATATATAGGGATGTTAGGTGGAAAATTTTCCACTATATTTAACTGCACATTCAGCTACAAAATTGAATTTCTGTAGAGGAAGGTTAGTCAGCAACAAATTATAATTTTTCAATTAGCTTTCGGGAACCGGAAAATTTTCTAATATTTCAAGTTGGGAAGTAAACTTTTACACAGTGTTTCTCTCTCTCTCTCTCTCTTCATCTGCGAGCTCCTTCGTTGCTAAGCGGTTAGCATACGCGCGTTTGGCATGGAAGACTTGGCTTCGATTCCCAGCGGGAGCTCATGTAGTTCGGATTTCACGTTAATCAGTTGGTCCCGTCTTATATAGTCTCGCTACTGAAAGGGATGTTAAACTCAAAACCAACTCAATTCAACCTCTCTCTCTCTCTCTCTCTCTCTCTCTCTCTCTCTCTGTGTGTGTGTGTGTGTGTGTATGCAAAGAGCAGAGAACATGAGCTCGTAGAGTACAAATATCCCATTCTATTAATTAAAATTTCAATTTATTAAAAGTCATGAATATTTTCCGATTCATAAAAACATACTCCACTTATTCCTACATCGTTGTTTAGCCGTAGAATTTATTGGTAATAAATATTGTCTTAAAAAGTTTCATGAAATGAAAATTTAACGATTCTTCATTTCAAGAATGTTTCAAAAACTTCAATACGTTCTTCCCTCAGAATCCACCTTTGATCTTACAATATTAGGTTTCGTCAGTTTAATACGCATAAGACGGTTTTCTCATAGCTTTACTACTTTTATAGATTTACATTCTGCAACATTTAGAAATAAGTAGATATAAGAGAGAGAGAGAAACACTATGTAAATTTTTACTTCCCAACTTGAAATATTAGAAAATTTTCTGGTTCCTGAAATCTAATTGGAAAATTATAATTTGTTTCCTCTACAGGAATTGTAAAATGAAATGAAATTTTTGAGCTTTACGTCCCACGCTTATGCTAAAGGAGACGGTGATGATGAGTAATGAATGAAATGGTGGAATGAAGAAAGTGGGAGAACCCCGAGAAAACCCACGCACACGGTGTTTGTCCACCACAAAGTTCACTTGGCGGGAGCAGGGTTTGAACCCGAGACCCCTAGCACCAGAGGTGAACGCTCTACCACTGAGCCACCGTGGCCCACTACAGGAATTGTATATCTCAATGTGTAGTTAAATATAGTGGAAAATTTTCCACCTAACATCACTACATATAATATCCAAAACTGTCCGGATTATGAAAAGTGTTTTCACTTGTTTCTACATCGTGATGAAAATTTTCCGATTCATGAAAATTCCGTACATTTGCTTCTACAGAGCAATAAAACTTTCCGATTCACAAAAAGTTGTTTTACTTTTTGGTTCAAAATGATGAAAATTTTCCGACTCATAATAATTTCTTCAATTTTTCCATACAAGACACAAAATATTTCGATTTATGAAACATTGTTTCACTTGTTCCTACATACTACTGAAAATTGTGTGAGCCACGAAAATTTTCAGATTCTTTAAACGATCTTTCCATTTTTAACATTTCTATACATAAATTCAATCAATTTTATGAATACTGAGGAATTGTTACTTGATCACTGATATTTGTTAAGAACGGAAATTTTTCCGGAAAAATATAGAAGAAAATTTTCCATCTCACATCACGACTAAACAACGATGTAGGATTAAGTGGAATATGTTTTTATGAATCGGAAACTTTTCCGTTTCAAAATACTGAGCAAATGCTAGGTTAGTACCTTGATCTAAGGCTCTGGAGACCTTCCTTTCACTCCTTTTCCAATGTTGTTTTCATCTGTTGATTACTACAGTGTAAAGTGTCCTCTGAGGATGTATCTGGTAGCTTATAGTAAATAAACAATAACGATATAATATATCTTTACGAAACGTGTGGGTTAATTTAACTACGGCCTTACAGTCCCAACAGATAGCTCAAGTTTTAATATCAATTTCCTGACTTTTAAATACTATTTTTTATATTGTTTTAGCTTCCAATTGTCTCATGTATGTTCCCACCGAGAATTGAACCAGAGATCACATGAACAAATGCGAATATGTTAAATATTTTTGAACACTTTAATATACAAAACACAAAAGGCTTCAATGATACGATGCATTAATATGTTTTGGTTACGTCCTGCCATGTATGATAAAAGAAACTTGGGGGTGAAGAAAAATAACAGAAATCTCTTTTATATTTACTCCTTCAACAAACTCCCGACCTCAGAAGGGCAAGCCATAAAGTACGTGATAAAGTCATATAACGAACACTTTTATTAATACTAATATTACTACATAACCATATCGCTTTCCTGAAATTCTCGTGTGTATGTTTAAAAATCTACTGTTGTTCCACGCCAACCAGTCTATATTTTTGTTGTACCTTCGAAGTGAAAGATATTCATTATTACATTTGTTGATGGTTGGACTCTAGTGAGTCAGAAACTACAATTAATAAAGTGTTTGTTTTGTCTAGTATTCCTGCGATTAGAAGGGCCTTATCTAAAAGATATTTCATTTGTATACGAGAAAATAGTAAAGTTTATTTTCTAAGAATAAAATAAACATTTTCAATGTGAAGCTAACATTAAGTTTTGAAGAGGAGCTAAACAGAAGAATTTGTTACCATTTACATCAGTTTTCAGACAGTTCACTATACTCTGAAATGGGAAGAAATCAAACTTGGAAATATTTTACTAGACTTCGTCAGAAAGTGTAACATGTAAAGAACATTACAAGGTTAAAATAAAATAAAGAACAAAGGTAGCACAAACGTGTTATGGAAACATTTAAAAGCTCAGCAACCTACTATATTAGTGAATCTGAAAAAAAGTTTTAACGAATTTTAGATATTCAATTTTATCATCACAATTTCAGATGTAGGTTTGGATACGAATCAACATCTGAGATTCGAATTTCGGATCCAGATTCGAGATTCGAATTTTGAATCCAGATCCGAGATCCGGATCTGAGATTCGGATCCGAGGTCCGGTTCTAGGTCCGGATCCGACAAGATCCGGATCCGGATCTCATTGGGTCCGGGATATCCGGATCCGAAAATGTTTGGCAATCCCTACCTAATATTGCTAAAACTTATACTATTCAGAGAGATAAGAGATACATAGTATCAAAAATATGTTTCTCTAAGTATAATACTTGACTCTTTGACTATTGGATGGGCTTCGAAATGGCAATAATAAATGCTTTAAAAAAAAGTTTCGGACCGAGTGTAAATGTGAAAGGCTGTTTCTACCTTTTGTCGCAGTTTGTGTGGAGGAAGATTCAAGCATTAGATTCACGAGCTGTATACAAGGAAGATAAATCAGTGCGTACACGTAGTGAAATGATTTGTGCTTAGCATTTCTAGCAGTGAACCAAGTTGAAAGTGGCCTGAGATATATATGTAATGTAGAACGTATTGCAGAGCGTACTGAAGAATGAGGAACAGCAGACAGACTTGATAGATTATTTTGACTTATGTGAGGAAATCTTTTGTCGAACTCAGTAACTAACTAAGGAACCGAACGGTAATGGCATTATATCTGCCAGCATAGAATGAATGTTGTCTATCACGTACGAATAAATTCTGCGAAGCGTAAAACAAAGACTTCTCGCACTTGATTGGACATAAGCATGTGAATTGTAATACGAGGTATCAAAGAGGACCCAAGTTTTCGGAGCTACAATACAAGAGCAGACGGAAATTGGCATTGAAAAAAAAGCAATACTTCGATTTGAAAAAGGAACTCAAAACTTATACACTAGTCTAACTGGCAATAAACTAAGGAAAACTGATTTCTAGAAAGTGCAATACATATTATATATTTAGATTAAAACGCACCTGAGATGTGATTAACGTGCATTAAATTGTGAAAGTAAATATTTTTGTCTTATTACAGGGCCCACAACAGTTTGTCATATAGACAAGTATAACTAATGTAAAACTTTGAGGATAGAGAAATAAATACGTTCCTTTCTTGGGACATTGAATCCATATGAGAACAGTGGCGGCATTTCAGATTGTCAGAGAGGCAAGATTATGCTCCGACAAGAGCTTGACGTTTTTTGTTATATATTAGTATAGGCTACATTTAAAAAAATGTATTTCTTACTTAAGTAGGAACAATTGCTTCCCTGCCCTCCCAAATGACGGCCCTGTATTAGAAAGTCATTACTCGCTATATTTTACAGATTTTGATCTTCGGTGATCACATTTTAAACCGGAAGAAGTAAGAAAAATTAAACTCCTCCGGTTTTGTAGAGTGCTACGAGAGCAAATGATATGATTCGTTGAAACGCTGAACCAATTTCCAAAATCCGTTCGTCCCTATCTATTACCGTTTTTATGGTACGGCTATCAACGTTAAAATTAGAAATTGTTGATTTTAACACTCCCGGTTTCAATAGAAGGTTAACGGAGTAGATAGCATGTATTGTTGGAACGTTTAATCGATTCCAGGAAAACATTTCTCGGTATCTCTCGCCGTTTTTGCTTAATGGAAATCAATAATGAAACCAAAGGTACTAGTGAATTTCAAAAAATGTTCGATTTTAGAAGAATGTTAAAAGTGGAGATGATATATTTTATTGAGAATTTGATTCAATTCTAAAAATACAGCTTCAAGCCATGTACTATAGCTTTTTGTTCTATGTCAATCAACGTAAAGCCCTAACTTCAACGTCCATACATTTCTCAATGACCAGCAATAAGAAATTCAAAGCAAGAATATTTATTTGAAACATATACTAGACAACTTTAACTGGAATAGCAGTGAAGTTTGGAGATTCATATACCTATATAATTGTGCCTTTATATACCTCACTACCTGTGAAATGGAATCAGTATTTTAAAAATGAACTAGTTAGTGATTTCCTGTTATTTTTAATCCGTGACAAGGAATCACTTGCTTGGAGAATGTTTATAGTGATCTTAGAAGAAAAACGCTGATCGAAAGATAACAAGAAGTGTTGGGTCCACGGCTGAGTGGACATCTGCAAAATTTCTTATCTGATTGCTTTCAACGACATTCCTCGGTTGGATGAGCCCAAGGAAGACTTTTGCTTTCTTATTGAAGATTGAAAGAGATGATAAAATGTGGCCCCTTGAAATGCGATATATCCTTAGCTCCCTCTTTCAATTATTTTTGTTGATTAGTAAGGTTAGCGAGGAAGCAAGAAATGTAGGGTGAAACCTAAATTTAAAACTCTCTATAACGTAAGTAATAGCAGCCCCGGATTCAATTTATTTATTTATATATTTATTTACTTATATATTTTTACATATAGTTTCAGTAATAAGCTTTAAAGCACTGACAACACATAGACTACAGTATCTACAAATTTCAAGTTTCAAAAATATGCCGAGATAAAACAACACAATCGTTACTAACTCACATGTCCTGAAAACGAAAATGCAATCCGTTTTTTCGCACCGATATCACCCTCAGATTTTCTGCTATGATAATTATGATGATTAACTGCTGACAGCAAGGGCGCCCATGTTGTAGTTTCCAAGGGGGGCACGTATAAGCGACATTTCAGATATAGTTTCAAATTTTGTTGTAACTATTTTAAAAATTCAATTAAGTTTTCGATATTCTGAAGTACGATTTCTTCTAGCGGGCGAGCGCCCCACGTTGCCCCCCTAATGTGCGCCCTTGACTGACAGGAGTAAATGTAATTTGAGATTTAAAGTAAAAAGTTGTTTAATAAGATAAATTCTAAGTTTTAATTAAAGAAATACATGTGTGTGATACTAAACATTCAAACACATAATTTACAAATGTATGTGTAAACGTATTCATATATGCAATAACGTATTCATATACAGGATGTTCCAGGAAAAACCTCAAAACTTCGCTTATGTTGAGTGAGTTGATTTTGAGTTTAACGTCCTGTTCAGCAGCGAGGCTATATGAGACATGGGCATACTGAATAACGTGGAATCCGAACCACGTGAGCTCCCAACGGGAATGTAATCCGGGTCTCCCACGCCAAAGGCGCATACGCTAAATGCTTAGCCACGAAGGAGCTTTAACTTCGCATGTGTGTTAAGAACTTCAATGCTAGAAAAAATCAGCAACTTTGATCGAAAACGCTTAATTACGGAGATAGGGATAATAAAAGGGCAAGGAGGATGACTGATTCCAGTAATTACTTTTTAATTAACTCTCTCCGTAATTAAGGGTTTACAACCAAAGTGGCAGAGAAACATTTTTCTTGTAGAAACACTGCAGAATACTCCCTGGATGTAATATCTATTTTTACAACAAAAGTTGTAAGCGTAAAAAAATAAAGAAACTACTATAGCATTTAATTCAGAAAATTTTTGCTTATGCCCGGTAACTGAATACAAACTATTCATTTACTTGTTAGGGAGAGGCCATACCCTCCCTTGTGGAGTCCACGGATGTATATGTATTGCAATACGTATGTTGTGTACTTGAAAACCGAGAGTAGCAGTGCCGTCTTAACGGTACCATGACCACTTGGCCAGGGCCCCGCGAGCAAAATGCCATGTATTAAGTACATGTACTAGGAACAAAATTTAGTCATAGGGACCACAACACACTTGTTTACTTTGCGGCCCAATACGTTGTTAAAACGTTACTGGAGAGTAGGTTAGACTGGAGGGTAGATGACGGCAATAGCACGGGGCACCCTTAGGCGCGGGGCCCGGTTAGGAGCAATCGGTCCAGACTATTGTTAATAATAGATTTTTCTATTTTGCTTCGATTCACAGAAAGTACTGTCTAGAAGTGAAACGTAAAATATTATTGTGCTATCATATGATTTTATACCCCGGTAATTGCACCGGAATAATTGCACCTGTCTCGCTACTGTTACTCAATTTTGCATGTTGCTGATAAGACGTAGCTTGAAACTTGGCAGCACCCAATCGTTCTAAGAGAGGTAGCCCTTGCTTGCTTGCTGCTCTGTGTTGTCTTGCCTTCAGGCGATCGAGCAGAATGTTTCGAGTGTTGTGTTTACCACTACCGAGAAAAAGGAAACGTTACACGAAGGGAACAAGAAAAAAAAAAAAAAAACTATCTATCCTTTGGAGTTAGTATTGGACAGTGAAAAAATCACGTCATGAGGTACAAATTGTTTCACCCCTATATCTGGTGCAGGTCGGCGGGAACGTAAGAAAAAGTCTTGCGCGTCAAACCGGGTGCTTTTGGTTACAGTAAGACCCCGAAGGTTTGAAAAAGGCCAAACTTTATGTCATGTAAGGTACAAGAAAATTTCTTTCGCCGTCTTGTTCCTTTCCATGTGTCAATCACCAAAAGACTTCGTAAGACGAAAAAATTATAGGCCAAATCCCCTTCAGACAAGAGTTTTGAGAAAAGGGCTAAAAATTACGTCATAAGATAAAAGAAAAAAACTTAAGGGGGTTTGGTGTGGAAGGATATCGTAATGTAAATAAAAACTGATGACAAGTTGCGAAGTCATATTCATCATTTCTAGAGCTCCTCCGTGGCTAAGCGGTTAGCGTACGCGCCTTTGGCGCGGGAGACCCGGGTTCGATTCCCGGCGGGAGCTCATGTGGTTCGGATTCCACGTTAATCAGTAGGTTCACGTCTCATATAGCCTCGCTGCTGAACGGGACGTTAAACTCAAAATCAACTCAAAATCAACTCATCATTTCTATTCGCGCCTTCCGTATTTCACGTCATGTCTCATGGGCATGTATGCTTTCGCCCTATGTTAAAAAATGTCAGTTTACTCTTGCCCTTATCAACAATGTCCTTATAATAGTGCCACCTTATCAGTAAGTCACCCTTGATATCTTACAAAGAGAGTGTGTAGACAGAAGTTTGCGATGATTATATTTACTGAATGTTTGTAAGGACAAAACATATTATACTTTAAAATGATATGACTACTTAAAAATATTACATGTAAAAAACAGGTATGTGTTCAGAAACACTCACAGAAGCCTTGGACCGGAACTGATAACTTTGCACGTCCCTAGCAAAAGAAAATGGACATGAGATTTCGAACATGGAATATTAAAAGTCTTTATAGGGCAGGCGCATTAAAATACGTAACGAATGAGCTAGAGGAATACAGGATGGACCTAGTAGGAGTTTATTAAGTTAGGTTGGAAGGAAATGGATCTGTGAATTCCGGAAATTTTATGTTCTTTTACGGGGAAGGAAATAAAATTCACCAATTAGGAACAGGGCTTTTCATTCACAAACGAAGAGTATCAGCAACTAAGCGCGTTGAATTTATTACTAATAGACTTTCTTTTATTTCTCTTAAGGGTCGCTGGTGTGATATTATTCTTTTAAATGTACAGTCACCAGCAAAAGTAGCTCCCTCCTAAGTGTTCTAATTCCATTCCTTGGGGTCCAGATAATTTGCACTTTGTAAAACGCCTGGACAGATGCAACCCAACTTACACGAAACTTTTCTGTACGCTAACAGCAGTTACTAGCGCTGATCCAGGTGTTTATGCAGGTATCCCCTGAAATGGGCAACTAGGCCGTACCTTGGGTCTGGGAGAGAAGGCTGCGTGGTACCCTAACACGCTAAAAAAGAGTGGGTAGTTGATGTGTCCAAGAGTGTGGGCGGATCCAGCGCCATACCGGGAGAATGATGTAGGTACTGCCCCCAAGGTGAGTGTAATGCGTTCTCTTGGCTCCGAGATGGGATACTTAGTATCCTAACTCATACTCGTACCTCAGGAGCGCTGAGGAAGTGAGCAATACACGGCCCTACTAGAGGAGCCGCCGCTCTTAAATGGCCATTGTCTTTAAAGGTAGACAGTCTACATCAGCCATTGGGTCTGGTAATATACGGTGCACCTCTACCGTAATTAGAGGTGGTTCCGTATTGTTCGAACGGCCCTAAGGAAGGAAGGGTGTGGGTGTCCCTTCTAATGGTGGGTTACACGTACCATTGGGATTCGGACAAGTAGCTTAGCTAAAACGTGTACGTGGTACCTAAACACGTAAAAGATAGGTAGCCCCGTATTGTTTGAGCGGGCCTACCAGGGGAGACACGGCTCCCAAATGACAATGTCTGCCTTTGAGCAAACGGTCTACATCAGTCAATGGTTCTGGTAATGTACGGTGTACCTCTACCGTAATTAGAGGAAGTCCAGTATTGCTTGCACGACCCTACCGGGGGGAGTGTCGGATTCTTGCCTGCGGGGAGACCAAACGGAGGTGGTGAGGGGCCAATCCCAGGAATCTGGGTAACGGTTTTGATCCTGCTAAAGGGAGGAAATTCTGTGGGTATGGGCTGGCACCAAACTCAAATGGTGACTTAACACGTACCATTGGGTCCGGGATGAGATACGGGAGTATCTCGACGTGTGCGTGGTACCTCTACACGACAAGGCGGTTGCCAGTTGAACGAGGCAGGCAGGGCCGGCATTGAACAAGCCCCCTCGGGCATTGCCTGGGGCCCCGGATTTGGTTGGACTCTGTCGGGCTGTGGTCATACCGTGGGATTCGGTAGCTTGTGGGATCCAATCCCAGGAATCTGGGTAACGGTGAACACGGGCGGGAGGTGAGCTTGCCTTATAACGCTCGGGCGCCATGCCTGCAGAGCATAGTAGGACTGACTCGCTAGCAGTCTGCCTCAACCAGTAGGTCAACTGGTAGGCACTCAGGACTTCGGTCCGGCCGCGCAGTGGGCGTATCCCACTCCCTCGGAGAATGGGGGTTACATCGTTTAGGCGAGTCAGAATTAGGGGACAAATTCTGACGGTGCAGCATGTGCACGAGCATTCAATAGCGTATTGAGGAACTACGGGCGGGGTGCGATACATTTGAGCGGTACCCGTCCATCAAATAGACCGAACGGTCGCGGGTATGCTCTCCATGCATGCAACTAAGCGTAGACCAGTAGACCGCTAGCATCAAAGTGTACTTTTCACCTTACATTTCATTGTAATCTTTCTCTTTCATAGTGATTCTGATCCCAGTTTACACTCCTATATAGATTCGAAGCTGACATAGAACATAAAAATGGTATCACTCAATTTCGTTTTTCAAATACATCAATATTTTGTGACACTGCTGACATTTTGTTATGTTATACTATCTGTCTTATGCATTTAAACTAAATTCATACTACTTTATTACCATCTGTTGCCACATATCAAACTTCTCCATTGTACATTTTCAGCAGACGTAGGTGCAATAACGTGCAACACTGCACCACTACACTTCACTGTTATGTTTAGTGTTAAAAGTGCATTTAAAATCTGTGCACATTTGTATATGGTGCTATTTCAAATAAAATATTTTTATGCTGAGTTGGCAACACTGCTTCACCTATGGAAACATTGCTTATGCTTTTCGATAGGGCATTTTGTTCTCATTATATTGTGCAATTTTTGTTTTGATTGCTTTAACGGTTTTCAAGATATTTACTTTAAACGTATGAAATTCTATAATACAATATTTTGGATATTCAAATTTTGAAGCCTCCTAGCGCCTATCCTTCTGGTCCATAGCACCTTAAATTTTGCTAATGTTCATTTCTGATGATTCTCTATCAGATGTGCTATGGGGCAATAAGATTTTAGTGACAACTTGTGGGACCCTCCCGTCTGAGTATGTATTGAAATTGAAATTGAAACATTTGAAAAAAAAAATGGACCTATCGGGGACTTGAGCGAGGGTTCACAGAATAGAAGTTCAATATGCTAACCACATACCTACCGCTTCACTTTCGCCATCCATCCACACTATTAGCCAGTTATAATCGTTGCATGTAAGACCATACACACGATCCTAATGCTCGTATAAAGAGACGTTCTTCATGTGAACGTCACAATCACTTACTCAAGATTTTCTTTAACTCAAAAACAAGTTATATAGATCTCCGTCAATGAGAAAAATATCACGAAACTTTCTTCAAGTTGACGCTACGTCATCGTTTTCAACGATGGTCTCGATTTATATTACATTTCATCACCTTAACTTCTAATTTCCAAAGAAGAAACACGGCAGACATTAGTTTAGCACTCTTTTAATTGTATCAACTCGTGTGGAAATAGAAAGTTATATTTTTGTCTTCCGTAACTACTAGTTTATTTTATATTCGTATGATGAATTTGGTGAAGTGTAGCCGCTGGCAATAGCCGAGTAGCCCACAAAAAATAAAAATTAAAAAAAGCCTCGGGATTTCGGCTTCGTATCATGAGTCGCAATCAACTAGGTGTTCGAATCCCTCTGAGAAGCAAGGTCGGAATTTTAACTGTCCTCGATATCTCTGTGTTCGTGTCCCTGTCGTGTTTGGAATACATCGAAAGGACATGAGGTGCCCCTGGCGAACAATCATATTTGATGTAGAAATCGTCCTTCTCTTACCAATAACAATCACCATCAATAACACTAATACATTGGAACGAATTTTAAAAGAATAAAAGGTGTGAAAGCAGGGTACTATATGCAGCGATCTGGGTTCGAATCCCGTCATGGCAACTATTTTTCTTTATTGGAAGGAATTGTTTTCGTAATTGGGATTGTATTTCTGCTATTCCTTTATTATTATTATTATTATTATTATTATTATTATTATTATTATTATTATTATTATTATTATTATTATTATGTAAATGAATGAATCCCAAAGTAAAGTCCGGATAGGATTTTTTTTCATGAGCTTTCATGTGGAGAATGGCCTGAAACAAGGAGATGCATTGTCTCCATTATTATTCAACTTTGTCCTGGAATACGCTATAAGAAAAATCAAAGAGAGCAACCAGGGCCCAGAGTTGAATGAAATTCACCAGGTTACCAGGGTGCGCGGTCGGTGACTCTGAAGATATTTCAACAGTCCAAAGGCGCAAAAATCTATTGGGCTGGCATCTGAGCTTTCCACAGGAATGTATTCAAAAAGAATAACACAAATCCTCAATTCCTTTGCCATCACCTGATAAAACCGTAGCAATGTTCTGGTGGTATTAGTCGAAGCCTTGTCTATATGGAACATCACCTGATTCGCGCTCATTCCATACAATTATGGGATCTATTTCCAATAGATAGGTGTTGAAATAGACCCTCGGAATTATCTAGCATTCACATTCACGTTTTTCTCTATCTTGTGTATCATTAACTTATCCTCATATCTGAATCCCGCAACAACCATGATGCAACGAGAAAAACTGTCCCTACACTCACCAATAAAGTTGTTGTGTCTTTTACCGTCAATGTCACGGTATATGATTGCCGGAATGAGAGCACCAGCAGTGAGATGGACATATGGATAATCCACTGTGACAACTTTCTTCCATTTGGAATTTGCCAGGTACTTGGAACTTGCGTACGTACGAAAACTTAGCATGGAAAAGGACCATTACCTAATCTGCCCATACTGGTTGTTTTTCGACGACATTTGATAACACTCACGCACTTAGAAGGTCACACACAACACCGCTTCTGCCAACAGACCCATAGTTCCAGTATGATACACCAGGTAACAGCACCGAATCGAATATGGTCGGATATAAGCAAACGACCTAGTGTATAGTTTTTTTCTTTTTTCATGGACGATGAGCTACTTTCCCAGCAAGTTTAGTACAGATCCGGCCAGTAGTTACCGAGAAATAAAACATCATACCTGGTAGTAACCTATACCCCATGCCGTAAACGTTGCCAACACCTAGTGGCCCACTTGCCAGTAAATGTCGATCATCGATATAGCGACGCGTCGAAGGATTGCCGCTAGTGTGCCACTGGCGGCAGGGTTTCGTCGGGTCGAAAGAGATATCTATAGTCGGGGTATTGAAATTATCACCCGGTGAGGCTGAAGGAGACGGTAATAATGAGAGATGAGTGATATGGTGGAATGAAGAAAGTGGGAGGAAACGGGAGAACCCCGAGAAAACCCACGAACACAGTGCTTGTTCACCACAAAGACCACAAAGACCACACGGCGTGAGCAATCTTGAGATGAGTGCGTATAATTATATGAATTTAAATGGCAACTGTCACCGATCATTTGAAAGTGAATATGGGAGAATCATGAGATAAAGTAAATAGACGCGCGTCATTTTGTTATAAAATTGGATGGCGAGCGAATTTTATCTGATCGCAAACGGTTATCGTCGAATATGCACGGTTACAGTAGCACACTGATTAGCAAAATTAAAAAAGATCTCAAGTATTTATCCCTTTACATGCAACGTTTTCTTCATCGCCTCAGTGGCCATATACGTTCGTGAGACTTCGTGCTATTCACATCGTCTCTCGCTCGCTGTTAGTGTTGTAACACACGACGAGTCGATTTAAGTTTGTGTACTGTGCGATTATCTTAGTGGGATATTGAATTTATTAGTGTCTTCTAGCTCTTCATATCTTTATTTCTTCGAGTGATTTTGTGGTCGTTCTACGACGAAATTTTGACATGAGTTGTTTACGTGAAAATACCTTACGTATAAATTTTGGTCAAGTAAGTCAAAAGCCTTCTACAATTTTTGTCCATGAATGGATCCGAAACACGTTTAAATTAACCATAGATCAAATACACAGCATTGAACTGGACTATATCAAGAAACAACTGTATATTAAGTTAGTCAACAAGGTTCTGTGTGAACGAATTCTATCTTCTACTCATGGTGAAGTCAAATTCACCGATAGTGACAAGGAATATTTACTTCCTATTGATCTCGCTGACAACAGTATTACCGTCGTTAAGGTGTCTTTGTGCCCCATGGAACTTAGTAATCAACAGTTAACACGAGTGTTTTCTCAGTATGGTGAAATACAGTCAATCCTAGACGAACAGTATTCTGCGGATCATGTCTATGTCACCCGTACTGGATGTAAATTAATTAAAATGAAGGTTAAACAAAATATTCCTTCATTTATTACTGTGTGTGGTTTGCGCCTCTTCTGTAGTTATTCCGGTCAAATCCAAACTTGCGCGTTGTGCAATTCACAGGACCATTTTGTTCAAGAATGCCCCCAAAAAAGGTCCGCCCTTCAAAGTTCACCCGCCAGTTCGCAGTTCTCCACTGCCACCGCTTCGTACCCCTTGTAATCTCCCACATGAAAAGCTGTCTCTGCATACTGATAACTATACGGAATTTCCTCTGCTCACTTCTGCTCACCCTGGTATTTCTTCAAGTCCTGACGTTCCAGCACCTGAAACATCCCACGATCCCGTCATTCGCCCCGACCTACAAATGGAAGAAGATCGTACTACTGACCCGGAAGTTATTGCCCCTCTGGAATCTACTGCAGTACCTCAGTCTACTCCTGAATGCAAGGCCCAAGAAATTCTCAAGGAAGGACAACTAGCTCAGGTAGGTGACCAACAGTCAGTAAAGGACTTACAAATGGATTCTAGTGCTCCCTTGGACCACGATAATCAGTCTGTTGTGCCATTGGTAGCCGAATCGAATACCAACCGTGACCGGAATGTGCAATCACTCACAAGTGATTCCGCCAGTGAATCCGATCTTAGTGCCCCTGTATATGAAAAACGTAAACTTTCCAAATTAAAGGCAACTGTTACTGGAGTTTCAAAAACTTCTAAAGGAGGTCGTTCTTCAGATGTTACACCTGTTTCAGGTGCACGAACACGGGCCACCTTGAAAAAGTTGAAAGCTGGTACACCTGTTGGGGAAGATTTATAATTATCTTCTTTGTATTATTGTGGTATCATTTTCAGGCCTTTATGCAGTGTTTACCACTTCGTTTCACTTTCTTTTTGTTTATGTATAGTTTTAGTTTTGCCACCATTAACCTAAATGGATTTACTTCTCCTGTTAAACAAGAAGCGTTAAGAGATTTTATTTACAAAGCAGGTATTGATGTGTTGTTCGCTCAAGAAGTGGCCCTTCCAGAATATGGTTCTCTTTCCAATCATACATGCTATTCTCGTTTTACAGAGAATGGGCTAGGTACAGCAATTATATATCGTAGTGATCTAGTTTTTAAGACAATTAATGATTACCCAAATGAACGAATCTCCCTTGGTATGCTTGAACGCATCAAATTATGCAATATTTATGTCCCCTCTGGTTCTCATAACAAGAGAGAGCGCCAAGATTTCTTCAATACTGACCTTGCTCAGGCTCTATTTAATGGTACTCACCCTTGTATATTAGGTGGAGATTTTAATTCCGTTTTACAACCCATTGACCAGACTCCGAACTTTAACTTTTCTCCCGAACTCCAACGCATAGTAAATACGTATGATTTAGTGGATGTGTGGCGTCATTTTCGACCCGCTGAACCGGGTCACTCATTTCATACTACACACTCATCTAGTCGCTTGGACCGTTTTTACATAAGCCGCTCACTTGTTGCACAAGTGCGCCATATTAAGCTCGAACCTGTTTGTTTCAGTGATCACTATGCTCTAATTATGAGAATAACCCTACCAGTATCCAAATTTTTGAGAAGTAGTCCCCTTTGGTATTTTAACACCTCTATACTTATGGACCCTGAGTATCAGCATTTAATTCGAGAGGAATGGCGGATCTTGTTTCCGTTAATATCACGCTATCAGGGCAAACTTATGTATTTTTGGGACCAGCGAATTAAACCTAGATTTCGATCCATAAGTAAACAATATTGTATTCAACGGACCCAGGCATACAATACTCAATACAACTATTACTCTAGTCTTCTCAAAGAATACATGCAAGAACAATTACGAGGCCGTCCGGTCAGGCCTCAAATTCAAGAAATCAAAGCGCATTTATTGTCGTTGCATAAACAACGCATGCGCGGTTTTTTTGTTAGAAGCAAACTTGTCCAGGCCGATGACACGGAACAAGCTAACATCGTGCAAATTCACAAAGAACGACTCAGAGGCAAACAAAAGCTAATTTCTTCTATTAAGGGCAAGGATGGCCAAATTTATGAAGGTTCGCAGGTCCTTCCCCAATTTGTTCAGTATTATAAACAATTGTATACAAAACCTAATGTACATAATGAAGATGAATCTCTTTTGGACTTTATTCCTCTAAACCTAGATGTAAATGCTCAAGAGTATCTCAACAGTCCCTTCACACTTGATGAAGTCAAGAGATCAATTCAATTAGGGAAACGTGGTAAATCTACTGGTATTGACTCTTTACCATTAGAATTTTATGTTACTTTCATTGATATTCTTGCCCCGTTTCTTACGGATCTCTTCAATGAATATCGAGATACCTGTACCTTAGGGGAATCTCTATCCACGGGTATTACTGTATTAATCCCTAAACTGCCTAACTCTAACTTCATAGACAATTATCGTCCTATCAGCCTTTTAAGTGCAGACTTAAAAATTTTAACACGATGTCTCGCGCTTCGTATGAAACAATATGTGGGAGAGTTATTAAGTTCCTGTCAATATGGACATGGGCAACAAGCTTTAATTCATGAAGCCTTAGCTAACATAAGAGATTTTATAGCCTATCATGAGACTGCCTCTCCTACGCCCGTTGCTATTTTATCTACCGATTTCTCGAAAGCTTTTGATAGGGTATCACACGAGTATCTTTTTAAAGTTCTACAAAACTTTGGTTTCAATGGCGCCTTTTTGTCCATGCTCCAAGGAGTATATCATAACAGGACAACTAAATTAAAATTCAATGGTAGTCTCAGTTGTGTCATTCCTTTCTGTAATGGTATTCTTCAAGGTGATAGCATGTCAAGCCTTTTATTCAGTTTCTCGGTTGCACCTCTCATATACGCGGCACAAACCAGACTCACTGGCATACAAGTTTATCAAGCTTCCATTTCTGTCGCAAGTTATCTTGATGACGTTCATTTCTATGTTAACAGTATTTCTACCTTAGAAGATATTCAGAGCCTTTTACACAGGTATCAACAAATTTCTGGAGCAATTTTAAATAAAGACAAAACAAAACTACTATGTATACACCCCGAATACCGGACTACATACAGTTCGCACTATACGATTGCTGACTCAGTTAAAATCCTAGGTATTGAATGGTTCAATAACACCAAACAAACCATTCACTACAATTCTGACATAATTGCAAACAAAATACGTGGTCTTTTAATACAGCATAAGCCTCGCAATATGAACATGATCAGTAGGAATTCATTTCTCAAACAAAAAGCATTGAGTCTTTTGTGGTATTTCTGTCAGATTTTCCCTCTTCCCACAAAAACATATAACTTCCTCAACAGTCACGCTTTGTTCTTTCTGTGGAAACACAAGCTCTTGAGAATTGCACGTGATCAACTTGAGCTTTTACCAGCTCAGGGTGGCGTAGCTTATGTAAACATAGCCCTCCAGGCAAAATCACTACTGCTGAAAAGAAGCATTGAATTGTTTACGAACGATAGGGTCAGTGTGTCGTCATCTGTTCTCTCCGCATGTTTAGGTTGCATTGACCTTGAAGCTCCGATTCATATTTTTCCTTGGGGAATTAAATTCCCACACTTGTGTGAACCCGTCTTAGATATCGCTTATGCATTAATTGAACGAGCACAAATTGAGTTAATGCCTGTCAAAGCACTCTACCGACATTATCTCAGAACGCAACATATCGTCACGCCCCACATTCAATTGAAAGAACCACAACTTCATTGGAATTATATTTGGCAAAATATTAATGCTCCCTTTTTAACTACCCAGCAACGATCTCTTTGGTATTTTATCGTTAATAATAAATACGAAACGCGAGACAGACTATATCAGCTCGGTATAGTGTCTTGTAATCTGTGTGACTACTGTCATAATATAGATACTCTTGAGCATCGCTTCCAATACTGTACAGAGATTCAACATATATGGACCAAATTTAGTACACTCATAAGTAAGATTTGTCATTCTTCACCATCTCATATTACTGCTACTGATGTTCTGATATATCCAGATTTTAACTATTTTCCTAAAGCAAAAAATAACAGTGTAGTCTGGCTCGCTGCATATACGCTTCTTTATGTGCTCACCACACATCGACCATATCATGTCGATGTGTATTTGTCTTATTTAAGGTACCATTTGCAGCAAATGAATGTGCAGTATAAACAACACTTCGCAAATTATTTTGTTGTCTTAGCTCCATAACAATTCTGTAAACTTTTCAGATTTATAACCAGTTTTTTTCTTTTTTTTTTAATCAACTCGCTCTTGTATTGCTTTTATAACTGTCTAATGTACATGTGATAGAACTGTTAATAAAGAATTAAAAAAAAAAAAAAAAGTGGCCAAGTCGGAAGCGCACGTGCCTAATAATAGAAAATTCGGTAGTTCGCGCCCATCTTGGGGTGTTTTTTTAAAACTTTTTAAATTGATTTTTAGACTCACCTTAATGTAAATAAATTACGCATATAGACGATTTAACATATTTTTTTTGGGGGGGGGGGAGTAGTTTTGTTGTTCATTGGCGTTTCGTCGCGTCTCTGGCACTAGCGGGTCGCTGGTGGTATAATTTTCAAAATGGAAGTGGAGTCACTGCGCATTGAATCTGCGGGGCCGCCAATCTTTGGCGAGATATCGCTAGTTGCCCATCGGTGGTCCACCGATGCTTACGACATGTAGCAAGCTCATGCATACTTACACCTGCATTTAATAATACACACAAACGTACAATCATTATTGTATGCATTTTATGCCCTTGCAGGGGTAAAAGTGTGGGGGAACGCGGGAGGACGACGTCCCTCCGCTTCCAGGAATTATCCGTGGCGTCCCCCCACTTTCTAATAATATTACAATGGGCAAAGATAGGCACAGGGGACGGCGTGACGTCATGTGTCCCCCTACCTTTTCAGATCCGCTTTTACCCCTGTGGCCTTATATAAGCTACTTTTCACTGTTTAGTTTATTGTTCTTGTTCGCAATATTTTACCATATGCCATAATATCGATCTTTTTTTTTTTTTTTTACACAAACAATATTCTAGGGGGGCATACTTAGTATTCCGGGGGGCACTGTTGGTAGTATTCTACTTATTATTGTATTATAGATGTATTATTTTGGTCTCCTCCAGGGGGGGCGGTGCTCCCCAAAAACATGTCTGGAAGAAACACTGATAACGATATTACAAAATATTTAGCCAGTATTTTAATGATGCCTTTTTAGTAGTAACAACAATTTTATACAGTCGTCTCGTTTTTTTTTGGGGGGGGGGTAATTTTAAGTTCTAGAGGAGAACTAATTAAAAATGTGGAAAGTATCCATGTACCTTATGCAACCCATACCTTCATATACTGTGTGTAAAGAAACCGTCAGTATACTTTAAGAGAATTGTATCTTTCTTCTTTACTGCTAAACATTAATTTTGAAGTATTGAAATATAAAGCTTCTCCATATACAAGAATTATTACTAATAATATTTTGATTAGATAAATATTCATATTTATTCAATTATTAAAATATTAGGATTAATCTAGAGGTTCTTACCTTTTCATGAACTAAATATTTAAAGACACATTTTTATTAAGCCAACGTAGTTTACATTTGAAGTTTTAGAAAAGGCAGTGCAATTCTTTGTGGGGATGGATTATAGCAAATTTTGATAAAATTTCTTACATGGAAAAGTTCCAGTTCACGAGGATTTTCCATGAATATTAACACAAGTGAACTTAATGAGCTAATTTTGAGTTTAACGTCCTGTTCAGCAGCGATGCTATATGAGACGTGGACCTACTGATTAACGTGGAATCCAAACCACATGAGCTCCCGCTGGAATCGAACCCGGGTCTCCCACGCCAAAAGCGCGTACGCACAAGTGAACTTAAGCGACATGGTCTAAGCTGTCCTAATTTAGTACAAATTCGTTCCATACTTGAGAATTATCTTTCAAGTTTGCAAGTACCTATAGAACACACACTTAATATGGCAGCTAGATGTCTTAGTGTAGGAAACCGTCCCCAATATTATCCGCTTGAAGTTTGCGTAACATTTCACTCAACTTCATATTCTTCTCTGCACACTTCTTTAAAGTTTAATGAAAACACTTATATTCAGGTACACACTCCTCAAAATTCAAAGAAAGAAAATCACACAAAGATTTGAGTTCTTGTATTGCGTTATCCATAGGCATAATGGAAATGGATTTTAGGATTTAGATTTCTGTGCTTTTGGCATTAATGCATTTAGCTTGTCACGTTTGAGGGATTTCGTCCCTCGTCGAGCACACTATCCAACTAAAGGGAAGGAAGGAAGTAGCCTGAGTCATATAAGTTAGGTACCACCCTGGCATTTGCCTCATGTGAATGAGGAAAACCTCATTTTCGACCGAGTGTCCCCACCAGGAATCGAACCCGAGACCGCTCGCACCGAAGGCGAGAGTTAGCGACTACGCTACACGGGGCCACTCCATAAGCATAATGTCACCACAGTTGAACACTTGGGACGATAAAGAAACTTTTCGAACGGTATCCCCAAATCTATCAAAATTTTCTAACAATGCTATCACATATGGTCGCACAACTTCATTATGGATCTTATCATAGTCTTCAAAATCTGCCTTCAGGAATGCTTACAGACTTTCTTTCATCACTTTCTTGTGATACCTATGAAATGCTTCCAAATAACTCGATTAGTCACTCATAATTATCCTTCAAACGAGAGGTTGCTACTGACACTTTCATCAGTAAACCACTAACAGTAAGTTTTTCGGATTATAATATTGAACACATAAAAATGGTACCATGAAAACAAATGTGACTTTTTGGGGAATATGAAAAAGGACATCAACTGAAACCTCGCAAATTGTAAAAACATAAACTGAACGTTAAATTTGAAACTAGCTATATATACAAGGTGTTTCTAAAAAACACTGACAACTTTTGGGAGGTGATTCCTGACACCAAGATAAGACAAAAAGTATAGACCAACCTGAGTTCACAAATACTTACTTTCGGAGCTAGAGGCTGTCAAAGGCATGAAAAATGAACTTTAAAGGTCCATAGCTCCAAAACTAGGGGTTTACCCTAGTCGGGTCAAGACTTCACTTAGGAAATGAAAAATGAAATCTTTGAGTTTTACGTCCCACGGTTATGCCGGTTAGGCTAAAGGAGACGGTGATGATGAGAGATGAGTGAAATGGTGGAATGAAGAAAGTGGGAGGAAACGAGAGAACCCCGAGATAACCCACGCACACGGTGTTTGTCCACCACAAAGTTCACTTGGCGGGGGCTTGGATCGAACCCGGGACCCCTAGCACCAGAGGTGAACGCTCTACCACTGAGCCACCGCGGCCCCAGACTTCACTTAGGAACTAATATGTGTCATATCCAAACATCAATGTTTCAAAATTATAAAATACTCATGCAACATTTTTTATAGAGGGTGTTTGGCATATAATCTGAAGTGCTTACCAACTCTCTCTCTAAAATTGTTGAGGTAGTACCGCAAATTATGAAACATCGATATTTGGATAGGGCAGATACTAGTTCATAAGTGAAGTCCTGACCCGACTAGGGTAGTTCCCATTGTTTTGGAGGATTATTTTTTCATGTTTTCGGCAGCCTATCACTTCGAAAGGAATCATTTTTGGACACATTTTCGTCTATATTTTTTGTCTTATCTTGGTGTTAGGAATCACCTCCCAAACCTTGAAAGTGTTGTTTTAAAATACGCTGTATATGTGTAGCTATATCTATATCTTCAAATTTTTTTTTGGGGGGGGAACGGGAATTCTACAACTTTGGAGAGGACATTTTCCCCTTCTCACATGCCTGGATAAAACACTCATAACAAAAAACATTTTGTTCCTCTAATTATTAGTTATGATACCGTTAAATTAGAAAGTCCTGGGAATAAGCTATCCAATAATAACGTTATTGAAATGTACTATATTTCAGTTGATCTTTTCTTAACGTTATTTAGTGATAGCAAAAAGTATTTAATTTTTTCTAATTCGTCGCTATATAGTTATCTGAAAAGTATAGTAACATTATTGTTTCATAACAAATATAAAAGTTATAAATGGTACATAACGAAAAATTTAATAAATATATTGTTATATTAGGCTGGATTTCCATCTTTTTCGTCATTTTAACGTTAAGTTAAATGAGCAAGCCTTGTGAATAACCTATAAAATAATAACGTTATTACAATATACTATATTCCTATCAAGCTTTTCATAAGGTTATTTAGTGGTAACAGAAAGCACAATGATCCTGCAATCCGTTACTCTATAGTTATCTGATAAGTATAGTAACACAATTGATCCGAAGCAAATATATAAAGTTACAATTGGTACATAACAAAACATTTAACAAATATATTGCTATACTTGGCTGTATTTCCATCTTTTTCGTTATTTTAACGTTAAGTTAAATCAGCAAGCCTTGGGAATAACGTATAAAGTAATAACGTTATTACAATATACTATATTCCTATCAATCTTTTCATAAAGTTATTTAGTGGTAACAGAAAGTAGATTGATCATGTAATTCGTTACTCTATAGTTATCTGATAAGTATAGTAACATAATTGTTTCGAAGCAAATATATAAAGTTACAATTGGTACATAACAAAATATTTAACAAATATATTGCTATACTTGGCTATACTTCCATCTTTTTCGTTATTTTAAAGTTAAGTTAAATCAGTAAGCCTTGGGAATAAAGTATAAAGTAATAACGTTATTACGATATACTATATACCTATCAATCTCTTCATAAAGTTATTTAGTGATAAACAGAAAGTAGTTTGCTCCTTTAAGACGGTACCATTATAGTTATTTGATAAGTATAGTAACATTAGTGTTTCGTAACAAATATATGAATTTACAATTGGTACATAACATAATGTGTTAACAAATATATTACGTTACTTCCGTCTATTTCGTTATGTTATAGTTATGTTAAGTTAGCAAGCCCTGAAATAAACTTAATTATAAAGTGATGAAAGCAATAAATTTTACGTCATCTCCATTCAGTTCCACATTCTGTGCCAGTCTTCGCAAAAATTGTGGGACACAATGCAACCCAATACGTGCACAAATCAAGCGTTAAGATAAACCGTTACGGCTTGGGGCCCCAAGGCGACCAATAAAATTTCTTCCCTTCTTCAGGAAATGAAGCTTCTCTCTATACGATTGAGGAGAAAGCTTGAAGGTTTTCGCAGATATTTAGTGGTTAATTTGCCTGCTATTAGGGACGGGTTACCTCCTCAACGTTCTTCCGCGACTCGTGCATTAATACGGATAGAGGTTGCTCGTGCTGTCTGTCTTGGACTGAAGCACAGAGAACATCATGAAAACAAGAAAGGTGTATTTAAGCTGTATTTTGATGGATTTCCATAATAAATTAAGCTTTAATTATGTTTACTGCGGTACACACTGTAACATACAGAAATCGCCACTATTTTATAGTGTTACGTTAATGGTTCTGGCAATCACATATATAAGAGCAAGGAAATGAAGTTCATACACGAAAAAGAAAGTATTAAACCAGGAGTCTGTATATTAATGGTCGCAGTTATGATTGACTTAAACACACAGACTGAAATCGGTTTTCATTAAGGGTCCGATAGGCAAAACTGTTTTGCTCAGCGAGTAGTTTAAACCGGATTAAGTATGTTAAAAGCAAAGCTTTTACAGTGGAAAATCAGTTGGTGTAGCTCCGATGCTGAAAAGGAGATAAACAAACGAAAGGACACGAGGAAAACGGAGATATCTAAGGTACAGAAAGTGTGGTTCCTGAGGAAGTGTGAATCGAGCAGATATAAAAGACCCGTTAAGATGGAAAAAGAACTGATTTGGAATGAAATTAGGGTTAGAGAACGTTTTTTAAGGCGGAATGAGGAAAAGACAGAAAAACTGAAAATAGACATTAATGATAGTTTATTAGTGTTTGTCAGAGATACAGTTATGGAAAGACTTACAGAAGATTTTAGTATGAAAGTGTACACGAGATTGGAGGAGAAAGGAGTGAGATTAGGGTGCAGGAAAGAAGGTAAACATGACATAGATAAGAAAGTAGTGATGTGACGGTATCGGATGAAGAAAAGAAGCTACTAAGTTTATATTACATGTTTAAAGTGAGGAAACAAAAGTTGGATGCAGAGGAAGTCATTTACTCTGTAGAACAAGCTATAATCCAAGTACAAGACAAAGAGTTAAGAGAGAGAATAAGAAGGGCCAAGGTGTTAGAGAAGAGAAACATAATGAAGGAAAGGGGGAACCTTTCAAAGAGAGAGTACAGAGTGTTAGAGTACATAAGAAGGAGGAAAGATATATGTGTGCAACAAGCAGATAAAGGTGATGCAATAGCAGTTAGGAAAAATAACGGTACAAGGAGAGATTGAATGAACTATGTGATGAAACTTATGAGGTGATAGGTGATAAAAATATTAGTTAAGAAATTAAAGAAAAAGTGGTGGTATCGTTCACAAAAAAGGGTATAAAGAAGGTCTAAATGAAGAAGGTTATGAAGGGATTTCCGAAATTCATAAAGATAATGTTAAAGTAAGACCAGCGTTGGATTATAGAGGCAATATATTTGAACTACTGGAGAAAGAAGTAAAGAAGGTGGCAGAGGTAATGGGGGGGAAAACAAGAAAGTAATACTCAGTGGAACTGAAGAGAAGGTTGACAGAAGGACAATTAAAGTTAAAAATATAATGTTTAATGTTGATGTAAAAGCTATGTTTCCAAGTTTAAGAAGAAAGAATATAATGAGGATGATTACACAACAGTTGAAAGATAGTAAGGTTAATTGCTGAAGTGGGGAGGGTCTGAAAGAGGCCCTAAGCTTCATGTGGAAGAACAGTTACTGTGTAATAAATGATAGGTTAGTTAAAATTAAGGAGGAGCTGAGCATAGGCTCAAAGTTGAGTTCGGCGCTGGCCAGAGATTGTTATGAATGATAAGAAAGTAAGGTCAAAGGAAAATGACAAATTAGTATTCTTTTTAGTATATATATATATATATATATATATATATATATATATATATATATATATATATATATATATTTATAAAAAGGCCTTGTGTCCATCTTAAACATAAATTAAACATAACTTTCTTACAAGGCTGTCTGTATTCTTTATTATAAATTAACGAGAAATGTAACAGTTTCGGAAGTATATCACTTCCTTCTTCAGACTACTATTTCAACTGAAATCATAGATAACATAATTTGTTATCTCTACCAATCAAGAATAATCTTTTTCATTAAAATTCAAAATATATGCCCATTGTTGTGACAATTTTAAACTCTTAACAGAAATAGTACAGGCAAGGAGGAATGAAGATAATAGATATCATCAAGAAAAAGAAGATGAGAAAGTCAGCGGAATTATGTAAGAAAGGAGTGATATATGAAGTACCGTGTGGGATGTGTGATAAGGCGTATATAGGAGAAACCAAGAAGAGAATGAAAGAACGTTTAAAACAGCATAAAGATGATGTAAGATTGAAGAGAGACACGAATGCCATTTACAAGCACGTAGAGGAAACAGGCCATGAAGTAAACTGGGAAGGAGCGAAAATATTGGAATATGAAGGGAGACAACTGGTTAGGAAGTGGAAAGAAGCGAAGAGGATAAAAGAAGTGTACGTTAAAGCTATGAACTTGAATAGTGGTTTGAGTATTAATGAAGAATGGGAGGACATTTTGAAAAGAGAAGAAAGAAGAAAAGTAGAATATAAGGACAATATAGGGTTAAATTTTATTTATATGATTTTCAATATTCACGTAGTTAATTAGTAATGAATATTCAGGTAGAAAATTTAGTATTCAATATTAGGTAGAAAATTTCTATATTTAGATAGTTAATTAGTATTTAATTTAGTTAATATATATTAAAAGAAATATAAAGATTAGGTAAGAATGTATTATTTCTGTTAAGAGTTTAAAATTGTCACAACAATGGGCATATATTTTGAATTTTAATGAAAAAGATGATTCTTGATTGGTAGAGATAACAAATTATGTTATGTTATCTATGATTTCAGTTGAAATAGTAGTCTGAAGAAGGAAGTGATATACTTCCGAAACTGTTACATTTCTCGTTAATTCATAATAAAAAATACAGACAGCCTTGTAAGAAAGTTATGTTTAATTTATATATATATATCTATATATATATATATCGATATCGATGATTGTATAGGAATATGGAAGATGACACGAAGACAACTGGGGAAATTTGTGAAAGAGATTGAGGGTGAAGATAAAGGCATAGAAGCAGAAAATGAGACATCAGTGTTCTTAGACATGAAGATAAGGAAGAAGGAAGGAAGGAAAGATATACACGGAATGGTACCAGAAAAGTTCTGCGACGGGAAACTACTGCCATGCTAGAAGTGATGTGGACTATTCGACAAAAAGAGACTTTATTAATAACACGGAGAAAAGAATTAGGCAGGTGAACAGTAAAAAAGAAAAACAGAAGAGGGGATAGAGGACTTCCAGGAGCAATTAGAGGGAAACGGATACGATAAAAGGAAACTAAGGTACAAACGGAAAGAAGGAAGAAAAAGAATAGGAAGACTAGAAGGATAAAAAAAGAGGAAAGAAAAATGTGGTGGGGAGACAGAGAGTATGGGGGAAGAGACAGAGGTCATCAAAAGAATGCTGAAGAAGACTGGCAGTATTTCCATATACAGAAAGGAAGCAAGAGGTTACTACAGATAATAAGGGAGAAGCGAAGAAAGAGGAAAGAAGAAGAGGAGAGGGACTGATGGAGAAAGAAAGAATAATATATAAGATTCAGTGCAGTAAATGTGGTATGTGCTATATTGGCGAAACGGGGAAGAGATTGAAAGAGAGAATAAAACAATATAAGACGGCATTAGGTTGAAAAGAGAGAGAAAAATGCAGTTTGCACGCACATATGGAACACGGAACATTCACTCAATTGGAGTGAAGTGAAAGTGCTGAACCAAGAACAGAGAAATCCTGTTTCCTGTTTATATCCACATATGTGTACGCCATAATAAATGTTACATTTATTGCGTACGGGCGTAGTGTGGCACGTTAGCAGAGGTTGCTTACTTATCAACGTTCTTTTCTCTCCCCCAGGTAAGACGTGGCGCCGTGTGACACACCAATGGAGGTGCCAGTGACCAACGTTACCAAGGAAGAACAGCAGGATGTGATACGCTTTCTTTGTGCGGAAGGTGTCCATCCAGTGGACATATACAAGAGAATGCAGGGTGTGTATGATGCGATGTGTGTTTCAAACAAAATAGTGCTCAAGTGGCGTCGGCGTTTTCGTGGTGGCAGGGACACACTGACTGATGATGTGCGACCCGGGCAGGTGACGAATCGTATTCCTGATGAGACAGTTGCTGCTATTGACAATTGCATTAAAACGGATAGACGGGTTTCCTTGGATTCTATTACTGCTCAAGTACAGGTGTCCCATGGCAGTGCGCATGACATTGTGCGCAATAGACTTGGTTACCGGAAGTTTTGTGCTCAATGGGTCCACAAGTGTTTGTCCGAGGAACAGCAAGACAACAGAACAGGAATACCACTGAACCATTTGACGCGATATTAGAACGAGAGCGACGATTTCCTTAGAAAGATCATTGCCCGAGATGAATCCATATGCCCACTTTTTGAACCGGAATCCAAACGTGAGAGTATGCAGTGGAAGCATGCAGGATCGCCTAAACCAAAGAAAATTCGTTCCACAACATCTGCTGCTAAGGTCATGGTGACTGTGTTCTTCGACGAGCAGGAGCCTCTGCTAGTGGAGTTCCTCCTCAAAGGAGAAACAATAAACGCTAACAAATACTGCGACATTCTCCGTCGGCTGCGGCTAGCAATCAAAAATAAACGCCGGGGTAATCTCACAAAGGGTATAATTTTATTGCACGACAATGCCCGGCCTCATGTTGTCAAACACAGAATCTTTTGGCATCGTGGAAGTGGAAAGTGCTAGACCACCCCGCGTGTAGTCCTGACTTTAGTCCCTGTGATTTCGACGTTTCTGGGCCACTCAAGAAATACCTCCGGGGGCACCACTGTGGATCGGATGAAGAAGTGAAGCAAGCTGTGACAGAACGGTTCCATGCTCAATCCAAGGGGTTCTTCTTCCAGGGCATTCATAAACTCGCGTCAAGTTGGGGTAAGTGTCTCAACAGCAATGGCCATTGTATATAGCTCTATCCAATAATAAACTCTGTACATGGAAATAGACTCTTTCATTTGACCGCACCTATATCTATTTATCTATAACTACATCTATCTACAAGGTATCCAAAAAAATTCTTCCCGATTTCAGAGTCCGCACAGAGTCTACGTTGTAGCACAAAATACTCACGGATACGTCTCGAAGTAATCGCATTCTGCATCCAACACCTTCTGCCAACGTTCCTGCAATTGTACAATGCTATGGTGGTAAAAGTCAACGGTCTTGCAAGCAAAGAAGTCCGTGAGTGCGGTCCACAGGTCTCCCTCATTTTCAAATTGTCTCCCACGAAGGTAATTGTCCAAGAAATGAGACAGGTGGTAATCTGTAGGGGAAATGTCAGGGGAATATGGTGGATGACACAAAGTTTCCCATCCAAGTTGCAGAATGGTTTCCCGGGTCCGTTTTGCCACGTGTTGTTTTGCATTATCGTGAAGGACCAGCACACCTTTGCGATTAACCAATGCTGGCTCCTTTTCCTGCAATGCACGGTGCACTCTTTGTAACTGCTGGGAGTAGACATCCGCACTGATGGTTTGGCCTGGTGGTAGGAGTTCATGATGAATCACATGGCGATAATTCCACCATACGCACAGCATAATTTTCTTGGGATGCAGAGGTGGTCATGAGGTGTGTGGAACTGCGTCACGTGGCGACAACCAATGTCGAGTACGCTTGAGTGTGTTGTAAAGGACCCACTTTTCCATCACTAGTAATCAATCGACCAAATATCGGTGTGTTCTGGTGCTTGGAGAGCAAGGATAAACTGGTTTCAACTCGCTGTCGTTTGTTGGTCGCTGAAAATGTGTGTGGTACCCACTTACTCAACTTGTATGTCTTCCCTATGCGATGCAGGTGCAGTCTGACTGTTTCTATTGATACATTAAACCTTTCGGCAAGTTCCTGACATGTAAGACTACTGTCCTCCTCGATGGCTGTCTTCGTCATCCAACACATGTAGTCGTCCACTGCGGGGCTCATCACTCAAGCCCAAATCGCCGGTCAGGAATTTTTGAAACCACTGTCGGACGATGCGTTCATTCACGGCATTCTCCCCGAACGCCTGGCATATGCGGCAACGTGATGCGGCCGCTGATAGGCCTATCTTGAAGTCATACAGCAAACACCCCCCAATGAGTTGCTTCGACACCTCCATTTCACTGTGCCACTTGTCGAGCTAGGTCTCTGTAGTGTCCCCAACGAGCGTCTACTGATGTCGGTCAGTGCTCTGCCTACCTCCTTATCGCGTCGTGCGCACGTGACTAACGTCATAGCATGTCTGTGACCCTCGAACAACAAGGCCATCACAAACGGCAAAAACTTATTATATATATAATGCTTATGCTGAAAGGATATGAGATTGATTGAACTTCCTTTGATGAAATTTTGCATGCGCCACTGCTTGGGTTACAGCAGTTTCTCCCTTAATTCAGTCACCGTCTACCGCTGACCGTCTCCCAACAGAAATCTCGTCTACCGGGCTCCAATTTCCTGCCCTGAGTTGATAGATTATCTTCGGACTACTCCATATACATGATTGTTCCCATATACGTTACTAATCTCCTTGCATGTCTATACAATGTTTTCATCCTTATTCGATTTTAAACTCCATGCTTAATACAGCCCAGGGTTTGAAAAATGACACGAAATTTCAACAACCGCGAAACAAGACAAGAAAATACAAGAAAGATGTAGAAGATAATATTTCGAAATTTTCAACGGCTTCTCATTATGAACGACGGAGTTTATGTAGCAATCGATTGTCAACAAACGTCTCGTTTAAAATATTACAGCCGAAGCAAATAAACCCATAAGCTAGAATGTTATACTTGATTAATGCTGGGGTATATACCTACTTTTGGGCTGCCCTGTATATATGACAAATTGTACTTACAGAAATTCCTGGCGCCATGTGCGGCAATGTTTGGTAATGAACAATGGCCCAGCAATATACTTTCCATTGAGAAAGGGTCCGTTGGAAAACTACAAGGGGAAACTCATTTCATTCCTTTTTCACAGGTTTCCATGGTCCACTTACAGTTGTCAACCGCGTTTTGTACAAGCCCATTTAAAAGCAGACCAAATCCACAAAAGAACAATGAACTTAGATCTGGAAACTTCGCAGGTTTCCCGCTGAAAGTTATAACCTGTACTCCAGTAGCCTCCTTCATATCCTGGTAAAATCCTAAGGACGATCTTGAGGTGTATGATGAAGCTTTTCTTGATGGGTGCGGACCATGTTGATCTCATTCCCATACATTTCTGGTAGCTCACGCTCGTAGATCAGCCTCAGGATCTTCCACTGGTAGAACTGGTAGTTGATTTTGCAGTTCTCCTTCGCCCTACGAACCTTCAGTTTGTCTCGGTGACAGTTGCCGGCAACCACTATAAATCTTCCCGGGAAAGCCTCTAGCGTGCTTGGGTCCACTTTATGAAGCGCATCGTACGTTCGTCTCTGTGTATGGTGACTCTTGCTTTGCAGCAGTCGGAAAAGTAAACCAACGCCTCCCCAACCATCGATTTAAAACCACTTTTATTTACCACATGATGCTCGTACAGCTTCCGAGCGTTGCACTTGCGTTCGGTGGGCATTGACAAGGTGATGACCACTAGCCTTGAATACCTTTTTAAGTTTCAGTCGGTAGCACGAAGTGGCGTTTCGCCGATTCGTCATTTGTATTTACACCGAGGAATTCTCTTGCATAGCCATGCAAAGTTTGCCTGCATGCTGGTAGTGACTTTTGTTCACGGCCGTGTTTTCGTCCCCTTTGTTGGAAAATCGAACGCTCAGGTCACGGAATCCTTATGCTTGTCGATCACATTCTTGATTGAAGTGATTATTATTGTGTGGAAGCAGTAATCAGGAGAGATCGATGATCAGGAAATGGATCGTCTAATATGACGACACCACAGGACGACAGATAGTATTATATATAATATTACTAAATTTAATACTTTTAAATAGTCGCACTACTTACATTTCATCTTTGAACGCATTACAGTTTTCGGATTCCACCTTAAATATAGATCCCCGTCTCACTTTGCTTTGGTGCTGAAAGAGATGCTAAACTCTAATTCAACCAACCAATTTATATAAGCGTGTTTAAATATCTAATAATTTGTAGTAAGGGCACTTGAGATGTAGTAATCTCAATATACATAAGCTTATATACGAAGGTGATTCAGAAAATAATGCCTCCACCCCCACTACTTGGCCAATAGTACTGCCAACATTTTGAACTGTTTGTCATTAATGCACTGATGTTTAAGCTATATAATCACTTTTTTCACCTTCCTATCTCTTCTCTTTCCAGAGTAATGGAGCAATCCATGAATCCATGGCATCCAGTAGTGACGTCCGGTTGAAACAGCGGGCTGTCATTGAATTTCTGACTCCGGAAGGTTGTGCGCTCAGGAACATTCATCGCCGGTGACGAGTCGTGAATACACCGTCACAATCCGGAAACCAACAGTCAGTCGATGGAGTACAATCACACGTCCTCTCCTCTGCCAAAAAATTCAAAGCTGTCCTACCTGTTGGCAAAGTGTTGTTGACATTCTACCTCATCCTGCTTATCGCCCGGATCTTGCACCGTATGACTTTGGACTCTTTCCCGAACTTAAGGATCATCTTAAGGGCCAACGCTACAACTGTGACGCAGAAGTGGAAGCAGCAGTTCGGGCAATGGTGTCCCCAGCAACCACCATAATTCTTCGCCGACGGCATGGAAAACCTTGTTTCGCGTTGGCGCAAGCCCGTAATGGGGACTATGTTGAAAAATGATGCCACCATTTGCAGCTGACACTGCAAGTCTTTCACTGATACCTGTATCGGTGCCATCTGTCAAACACAAATAAAGGTGTCACCTTGGAGGAATTACCTTCTGAATCACCCTCGTGTAATGTGAGAGCGTTTTTTAAATTTCCACATCACGTTTTCGCATTAATATGGGCGTTCTTTAATATTTACATTTTCATAAATTCTCCAAGTTAACTTAAGTTATTGAAATTAGAGCTCTTTTATCTAGTAAAATAACATCTACTGCACTACTGTTTTTTAATGGAGGCAAACCTTACTGTTTGTCTTTGAGCCCTATTCCGTATCCAAGAACAAAGCCATTCGTCTCTGTCTTTGGTTTAGTTTCTTCTGCTTCTGAGACACTGGTTTTGTCTACAACATCGCTGTCATTCGTCGCTATCTTTGTTTTGGTTTCTTCTGGTTTTGAGACACTGCTTTTATGTACGACGTCGATGTCATTCGTCTGCATACAGGGCTTCTTAGAGTGAACAGATGTAGTTGTTTCTGATGGATCGCATCTATAAACGAAATTATAAAAATAAATAAATTATCAATTAAAAAATATTTGAAATAAAATTTTGGAATACAATCACTGTGATTAACTGAAACAAAAGATTTTAAAGAGATAGTGTCTTGAAAAGAGACTAAGTACTGTACTCCAGTTTTTATGAAGGAGGATTATATTATTCACATGTAGTGTGCCTTACCAGTGAAGTAGAGATGCTTCATGACCCATGATTAATATGGTGAAGCAACCGACAAACGGCTGTAAACTAAATAAAGTCATATGTAAAATTTGTGAATAAATGCTTATTTTTGAATTTGTAATTTAAGAAATAAGATCACGCAACGTGAGCATAATCCTCTGAAGGGTTTAATGTGTTGTGAATTTGAAAGTAATTGGTAATAACAGATGATACGATTTAAAAATCAATGTCAGTGATTTAAGTTGTATGGATCGAGGCTACCTCAGATAATACAAAAAAGGAAACAAATGTTTTTAATTTTACGGATTTCGTATACAATATAGTATAAAGTATACTGTATTTATTTTTAAATCAGCTTATTATTACGACTACAGTACTTCATAATATAGCGTTACCAGGTATACTAGCTTTTATTTTATTTTTTTATATTATTTTTATTTATTTATTTTTTTTTAAATCATGAATCTGTTTGAAATTGCTTGGATCGAAACTGTTCTATTTTGTTCGTATTTCGATACCAGTTTCCTACGGTAAGCTCATTCGTACCACATTCTGCAGGATTTTAAAGATGATTTTACCTCAATATAATTTTCGGAGTGCCTCCAAAACAGTGTTTGTGTAGGCTTTTATTTTTAGCATTCATTCTTTCAATCGAACATTCTGACTACAATTAATTGTAATAAACGACAAAGAAACGCCTTACAGATAATTTGCATTCAACTGGAAAGTTCAGAAAGAATGAAACTTGTTTAAATTTCTGAATTACAAACATAACTTTATTATAGTTTGAATATACAAAAACGTTATTGACCTCAATGGCCCATCGAAAACTGAAGTTATAATGTGTTCACCTCTGGTTCAAAAGATCTCTAGTTCGATCCCAAGCCATGAAAGTTTATGGTGGACAAGGATGTGTCCGTGGATTCTCCTGCTTCCTCCATTCTCATTCCACCAATTATTTCATAAATGATTCGTTTTTATTAATCATCCGTCTTCTTAAGTAAAGGATATAATCATAGAACGTAAAACTGAAAGAATTTATTTTGATTCATTTCACTGGTGTGTTGGGATAAGAATTCCCGCCTCTTAGAGCTCGGATCTTTCTGCGGGTTCGCATTATTGAGATTATAGTATTCGTATAATTGGCAGACAGTGTGATGAAGTACATCAAATCAAATGTAGGGATAACGAGACCATAAACATTGGAATGTGTCGGCGAGTTTCAGTAAGAAAATAATATGAATGAATAAAGCTAATATTGAACAGAATTGTACTGATAGTATTTGAAATCATTTGAATAATCCACTTACTTTACTTCAGCTGAACACTCATTTATCAAATACGGCAGCTTTATTCTCAAAACGCTATTATAATAGAATACAATACAAAAATTGATACATAATTTAAAAAAAAAAAAAAAAAGGAATTATTATTATTATTGAAATTAAATCTCTTTTATCTATTACAGTAACTTGGCAAAAATGCTTGTATTTCATTATTGTTTAAAGAAAAGAAATGTGCAACACAATGGAGGCATATCTTACTGTTTGTCTTTGAGGCCTATTCCGTAGTTATCAACGTCATTCATAGCTATCTTTGGTTTAGTTTCTTCTGCTTCTGGGACACCGGTTTTGCATCCGACGTTGCTGTCATTCGTCTGTATATAAGGCTTCTTAGAGTGAACAGACGTAGTTGTTTCTGGTGGATCACAGCTATAAACGAAATTATAACTAGTAGCTTAAAATCATTTGAAATAAAATTTATAAATACAATCACTGAGGTTAATCGGGTGACAAATTTGAAGTAGACAATAATAAGTTGTTGAACTTCAGTTTCTGTGAAGAAGGACTTCACTGTTTATATGTAGAATGATAAGATGTCCGAGTAACATTTTCAACCGATAGAGGTCTCCCGTTCATTCCTTCAAGTGTGTTGATTCTATATTCGTATTAAAAGAATATAAACACACCTCAAATTGGGTCTACTGTAATACTATAGATGTCCAAATCAGTAACAGCTTTTTGCACAAATGCTTACTTTATTTCTATACCTGTTTATGGTATACACTTTTCACAAGAACTATCCAACTATTATTTTGTGGTTTTTTTGGATATACAATCGCTACGGCTCCTAACTAAACATATTAAATAATCTCAACTCACAAGTACATTAATTATTTCTTCCTATCTAGCGATTATGTTTCATCTAAACAATACACATACAATTTTCCTGACAACAGCTACATAACGTCATGTGTACTAATTCACCTAACTTTCTGCCTATACTACATCCCAAAACTCTGTTTTTATTTAGACTGCTTTTAAAGTATTAACAATTTAAAAACAACCAATGTATTCACTGCTCAAATTGTTTAAACTGAGTCAAAGGATGAAACTAGATACATATATATGTATTATTCTCTTAGCTACTATATCGTATCTCGTTGCAGATATGATACAATAAATACTTGCGTTCTTAAACATTTCTTTATTATTAATCTGTGCCCAATACGCTTCTTAATTATCACAATCAATCTTTCTCATACTTCTGCTATTATACCTTATTATCCACAATATCTTCATAATAACACATATCATAAAGTCAACTTATACTCCATCGTAATTCTAAATCTTATTTGCAAAGACTATCTTCAGTAACTACATATCGGACATTCTCCTATTTGTGAGCACTTTTAGCCCACTTCTATTTCCAACAAAGTGCAGGTAAAAATTACGGTCAAATCACTCATAACTTCGCCATAAACGAGTTCTACATATATTATCTCTTTTAGCGATTAATTGCTATTACTAAACTCATTCGTTTGAAGTTACATTTTACTTCGAAGGAATATATTCACCAATAACTTTCAGAAACATTTGTCTTTAATACATGTTGCATATGCATAGTACTAGAATAAAAAGTAACTGAAATACTGCACATGGCTCTCTTCATTGTATGGTTATTGTTTCTATATATTATTTGTCATTTTAGGGAAGCAAGACAAAATAATAATAATAATAATAATAATAATAATAATAATAATAATATCACAACTTTGGGTTACTGACTAATGTTCTCATAGTGTGTGTCTAAGGAGGCTTAACAATTATCCTTATTGCTTGGAGCTGCAATCGGTGAAGGCTAAGAATGAAGTACTGACTGCGAATAAAATAAAATTTAAAAAAATCCCTTTTACTGTGCACGACTAGTTGAAGCGAGCTCCTACTAATCAACACAGCCGATAGACATTTGTGTGTCTGTCCTGTCTGTCTCACGATAGTTGCTGTAATATGTATTCCATTTAAATGAAGCTTGGTGTATGTCATCTTCAAACCATCAATAGAAATAACCATATTCTTTGGAGTTTTAATCAATCAAAAAATAAGTAGATAAAACTCATCCCATGATGCAAATTTACACGTATACATACACAATAGTTTTCCAGTATGAACTGCGTGAAATTACTGTTTTGACATAACATAATGTATATTTTCAACAATCATTCTCATTGGTTGTGGTTGAAATCAGCAAGGATAAGTGGGTAAAATGGGGTAGGTTTCGCTGACAGAAGGTTCCTTATCTACCCAATACAAACAAAAGTTTTGATACAAACTTTACATCATCGAGAGTTGGCAGATGGTTGTGGAAATATACATTTAACACCTGTATACGTATAATGTTTTAATTGTCCTTTTTTTTTCTTCTTTCTTTTTTCTTCAGGCAGGAGGGGCATGAACTTCAATAGGATAACCATTTCAGTCAGCGTAAGCCAAGGAAACTGCGAGTGAGACATTCGACCTCGTACAGCCACTCACGGTTACCAGTGTTTTCATCTACCGGACCACAGAGAGAGAAAGCAGGCATCTACTGTCGCGGATCGTCCACATAGTGTAAGAACTTCACAGACCATCAGAAATGTCAGCACCGAAATTCGGTGTGGAAATAAAAGTTTCACGGCGAAAGAAATGAGACTGCATTTACGGAGCACGCCGTGGAAACTCCTTAAATATCTAGGAGTTAACAGAGGTTCTTTAGTGGTTCCTAGAGGTTCACACTATAACATCTTGTTTACGCACTAAACACCACTGAAAAATCTTTAAACGCTCAAAATGACCGGATGTATGCAACATCCTGATCAGAGTGAATCCCGCTGTGGTGGAGGTCTCATATCATGGATTCGCAAAGCTTCATCTCTAAAAAAAACTCGTGATGTGAACTATCAGTCTGATGTTCGAACATCTGTAGCTCAGCCATATCTCTTTGCCAATACCCAGTCCGATTTTCCAACAGGATTCATCTCCGGTCCACAAGGCAAAATCAACGTGGCTCCAACATATTCTCAACTTTATCACGGAAGATGAATGGCCGTCTGGTGGTCCACATGCAAATGTCAACCTCATCACATGGACTAAATTAGAGACTAAGGTCTGCTAGAGGTGACATCTTCACACTTGCCTCCCTGAAACTTGCCCATGTGCAAAACTGAAGCAGCGTTTCCTTTAGAAAGATGCGTGCTAATATCGACAGCAGACCAACGTGTTACAGGCTTGTGACTGTCGGCAGCAGACATTTTGAATAATCTGTATCTGTCATTTGTGCACTGGACTACAGTCAATAAGTCTAAGCATAGAACGTACCCATGTGCACACCTGTCCATGCATACCAGTTATCAACATGAATATCAAAACTTTTGTCTAGACTAGGTAAATAACAAATAATTTTCTTCGATATTTATTTGTGAAAATTATATGAGTTTGAAGCAATAGAGTGTATATTTTCGTTGCGACTTCCCAATTATCCCATTACTTGAAGTCTGTCCACGATAATTCTCGTAAAAAATATAGGTGGTTTGAAGCAATAAGGTGCATATTTCCTTTGAGATTTCGGAGGATCCTCAATGCATGGAGCTTAAATTAGAGAACAAGAAATTGGCAATGTGTTTGAAGATATAAGTCAATGATTCAAAAAATATTCTGAACATAATTATGTCGAACTGTTTTAAACAACTGGTGAACAATGAACAACCTTTCCGTAGAAAAACACTACTGTATTATATAGTAGTTTGAAATTTGTACTAAAGTGATTGAAAACATCTTTCCGCAAATTATATTGAAATACACAAGAAGCACAGAGAGGATAAAACTCCCTTATGAAAGACTCCTAGGAGTTATTCTAACGACTATCAAATTAAAATATTTCTTTTTTTCAATATATATATATATATATATACAACAAAGCCAAACACAGCCAATACTAATAATCCACTGCAAACTATTACCTTGTTTTCTGCAAATTATATTGAAAAGTTAGTGCGCATCCTTCTTCAGTTGCAAGGAACGGATAAGAAGCGTCCATGATATCAATCCCCATTTCCACTAGTTCAATAACAGCCTTAGGCTCCCAACACCCATGTACAATTCGGAACTTATCCAGAGGTAAATGTTCCTATCAAAAATAAATATATAAACATTAAAAAACGCATATATGTTACTGAAAAAAAAGTTACGCAACAATTCGTCTCCCGTAACTAGAGAACAAGAAGTCCAGTAACCTAAGAGCCTTACCTTACCTTACCTTACCTTATATTCGGGGAGCAAAAATTTCTCCCAACTTTTTCAATACTCTCTGGCATCTGTTTCAATATCTTCAAAAGTGCTGCTACAATGGTAACATGACAGTGAGTTGTAGAGATTCAAAACTCCATGGTGGTGTAGGTATATATCTCAAAAATACGTTTAATATTGAATACACTGTTTTGAATTTAGAATGTTTTTGTATTGAACAGAGTTTTGAAGTAGTTGGGTTATTGCTAAAAAGCATAAAAGTAATAATTGTTTCCATATACCGAAGCCCAAACTCAGATATCAATATTTTCATTGCTAATTGGGAAGAGTTAAATATTTATTTTAATAAATACAAAAATTACAAAGTATTCTTTATTGGTGACGTGAACATTGACGTTCTAACTAATTCACCGGTACGAAGTCTATTCTGTGATATCCTCAGATCTCACAACTATTATTACGTTAATGATCAACCAACTAGAAAATCTGCATGCCTAGATAATGTACTTACTAACGAAGATAAGACCAGAATGACGTGTGGTGTCATACAGCCTTTGCTATCTGATCATGAAGGTTTGTGGCTTCTGATTCCTGTGACAGTATGCGTGGATTCTAACTATGTTATAACTAAAAAGTTTAGAATAATGGGGGAAGCTAACATACAAACATTACGAAGTAATCTAAGGGGAACTAACTGGGAAAACGTAGTTTTAAACGGTAAAAATATTTCTGAAGTCTTTCATAATTTCATGTGGACTTTGACTAAATATCTAGATGAATGTTGTCCTGTAAAAGAAAGAACTACTTCCTACAAATTGACCAGAGGAAATCCCAAATGGTTTACACCTCGCCTTCAACTGCTCCGGAATAAAGTAATGGCTCTTTATAACATAGCTAATGCTACAGGGTCAGCCAGTGACAAAGAGAAATATAAAATATCAAGAAAATTGTACAGAAAAGAAATTAAAATGGCGAAAATTGCTGCGAATGAGAATTTCATAAATAAGTCAAAAAATAAGTGCTCTGCGGCCTGGTCTATTATTAACAGGGAGCTAGGGAAAAAGGTTGTTGAAGACTCGATAAAGATATCCCCAAATAAATTCAATGAATATTTTGTAAATAGTGCTAAAAAACTAACTGGTAGGTACAAAAATGGCATTACTTCACAAGTAGATTTCGCTTGCTTATTGACACAGACAAATATTAATCAACATAGTACCGGTACTCATTTTCTATGGACCCCTATAAATACTAGAACTGTACTGTCAGTGGTCAATAAATT
The DNA here is from genome assembly GCF_964235325.1 of Thermobia domestica. NCBI lineage: Eukaryota > Metazoa > Arthropoda > Insecta > Zygentoma > Lepismatidae > Thermobia > Thermobia domestica. The sequence continues at coordinate 206,009,905 of NC_137460.1, forward strand.
AAAAGGTTCGAATAGTGAGGATATATATGAGTTTTTCTAACAACATGTTAAAGAAGATAATAGACATAATAGTTGAACTTTTGACCTATTTATTCAATTGCGTACTTCTCGAAGGTGAATTTCCGGAGTGCCTTAAATTCACTGTTACAGTTCCGATTTACAAGAAAAATGATAAAACGGAGCTTAATAACTATCGCCCAATATCTTTGGTACCAATAGTATTTAAGGTTTTTGAGCAATGTATTAAGAATCAATTGTCAAGATATTTTGAGGAAAATAAATTATTTCATAATATGCATTTTGGATTTAGACTTGGGTGTTCCACGACTAAAGCCGTGGAAAATATAGTATCAGAAGTGTTAGATAATTTGGAGAACAATCTTCATGTTGGGGTTACATTATTAGATTTGAGTAAGGCATTCGATACCGTGTCACATAATATATTAATTGCGAAGTTACACTATTATGGTATTACTGGCTTGCAATTATCTTTAATTGCATCGTATCTTAGTAACAGAAAACAAGCTGTTCGCATTGGAAATGAACAGTCAAGTTTCATGTGTGTAAAAAATGGTGTTCCACAAGATAGTGTATTGGGCCCCTTTCTTTTTCTTGTATATATAAACGATTTTCAAAGTTTTTTGCCCAATAGTTGTGTTTTATATGCTGACGATATTACTGTTGTAAATTCAGACAAAAATATAATTGATATTCAAAGTAGGAATAGCGAAATGTTAGAGTTGTCTTCTATATGGTTTAAATGTAACGGACTTACAGTAAATCAGGATAAAACGGAAACTATGTACATTAATCTTAGTAATTCTACGAGTCATTCAGATGCACGCAAATCTGTAAAACTGTTAGGAATGTACGTCGATTCAAAGTTAAATTGGAATGAACATACAGAAAATTTATGTAGAAAGTTATCCAGAGTATTGTTTTTATTGCGTAAATTAAAAACTGTAATTAGTGAGAAATCTCTTATAACATCGTACAATGCTTTTTTTCATTCACATTTGGAGTATGGAATAATATTCTGGGGTAATTCTTCTGGTGCACAGAATGTCTTCAAATGAAAAAAAAAAAAAAAAAAAAAAAAAGCAGTAAGAATAATTAAGGGATTGCCTAAAACAGCATCATGCAATGAAGTGTTTAAGGAAATTCAAATTATGACAGTGCCTTCTTTATTTATTTATCGATGTCTCATGTATATAAAAGAAAATTTAGATAATTTTAATCACCGAAGTGATGTTCATTCCTACAATACTAGACATAAAGGCGACCTTAATATGTCACAAGTTAGGTTAACCACTACTCAAAAGAGTTATAAGTATACAGGTATGAAATTATTTAATGTATTACCATAAAATGTACGCACAATGCCTCACGACAACTTCAAAAACTTTTGTAAATCCTTCCTTATAAGCAATTCTGTATATAGTATCTCTGAATTTGAAAAAATATGTTATCAAAAGTTGAAAGCAAGAAGAATGATACATAGATAAAACTTGCCTGATAGTGTGATAAAACTTGTAAATATATATACATATATGTATGTTATATTTGACAATGTCTATTGCAACAAATGTTGTTTAATGACAATAAAGCATATCTTATCTTATCTTATCTTACCCTTCTGTGAAAAGCTTTCTCTAAAAGATGTAAGTAACTGAAATCCTCACTGCACAAATCCTTAACTTTACAAGTGGTGTATTATTTACGAGTCTGATAAGTTCCTGCATTTGTCTTTAACAATCATCCTGTTGTACGATGGCGAATCATAAAGCAAGTTACACTAGCTCGCCACGAAAGCACGCTGTGCGTCGTGACTGTGGCCAAGAGGAAGGTTTGTGTGATCTCCTGTCGTGTTGTATGTGCAGATCGGGCTAGGTTCAATGGCGTGTCAATTGGATGTTCACTCCAAATTGGAAGCGCGTGCAACGAGCAGATTTCTATTGGCTAAACGGCTCAATTGCAAGCTGCTGTATATGGTGTGTGTGCAATATCTAGCCCAGGTATTGTAAAGTGGTGTAAGCAATTTGACGCCGGACGCACAGATTTCACGGACGAATATCGCGAAGGTAGGCCTGGAACGTCCAGAACCGTTGCAAATATTGACGGCGTGGATGGGATTATTAGAGACAATCGGCGCATAACACAGGAAACTGCAAGCCTGCTGAGCATTTCGTATGGCAGTGTGTTCTCCATTGTTCACGAGCACCTTGGCTTTCGTAAACTGTGTCAAAGGTGGGTCCACGTCTGCTCACCGATGATCACAAGGGACAACGTTTCCAATCGTCACTGCCGTTTTTGCAACGGTATTCTGTGGAGTGCAACGAGTTTCTGCGGCGAATCATCAAAGGGGATGAAACGCGGGTCCATCAATTCACCCCCGAATCAAAGTGAACATCGATGGAATAGGTGCACACCACATCCACATCATCACTAAAGAAGGCCAAGGTCTAACCTTCAGCAGGAAAGGTCATGACGACAGTGTTCTTTGACATTGAGGGTGTAGTGCACGTGGAATTTATGCCGCAAGGCACGACAATCAACGCGGCTTCGTATTGTTAAACATTGCACCGGCTGCGTAAGGCAATTAAAGAAAAGCGGCGGAGAAAATTGAGCACCGCTGTGATTTTGTTGCACGATAACGCTACACCTCACATTGCCCACCAAACATCCCAATTGCTGCAACGATTCAAATGGGAGGTATGGCAACATCTCCATACAGTCCGGACTTAACGCCATGTAATTATTATGTGTTCGGTGAGCTGAAAAGGGATATCGGTGGACAACGATTCCGAAACGATGAGGAGGTGAAAGCAGCTGTCTCCAGTAGTTACATAGCGCTGAAGGTGATTTCTATGCATTTGGAATCGAAAAGTTGGTTGACCGTTACGAGAAATGTTTACAGTCTCTTGATGACTACGTGGAAAAGTGAACGTACAATGTATTTTGTCATAGCCGTGTTGCCAATGTGTAGACGCTTTCATAAATGGCCATAACTTGGAAGTGTAACTTACTTTCTGATTCGCTCTCGTATTTACATGGTGCTATTGGATGAAGAAAATGCATGAGTCGTTTACAGGATTGCCAGAATATAAAAGAATGCTTCCAAATTTTCTCAGAATCCGAGATCTCAAGCACTACAACAATAAACGAAGCGTCTGCGTTGTTGGGTTATCTTCAGAATGAAGAATTTTGTTTCTGACTATTTTTTTTTTCTTTTTTCACTTTGTTAAGCTACGTCTAGATACTCTACATAACCAACTAGAATCGTCATATAGATGCAGCAAAAATTCAGTCATATTTATCTGTCTTCACTACTGAAATTCAGAAAATCAGAAAGACTGACTGACTTTGAAACGCAAAATCAAAACAAAAGAATTGTTTCAAACATACAGTCAAGAGTGGCGGCAGCCAAACAAGTGTGTGACGTTATTTTAAACTACGTAAACCTCCGCTTGAATTTTATGGACCACCTATCTATACCTTCACTTCTACAGGAACCTAATTTTGATCAGTTTAGTACTTTCTTTCTCCAAAAAATCTTTAATACATGTACAGAGCTCTTTCCTGTTTTTGATAAACTTCATACTGAACTTGGTGTACTTTATACCAAGAGAACAGTTCAGAAAACTGGTGGTGCTGTGAATTTCCTCCAGTATATTATGAAAAAAGTCTTGCTTCCACCTTTTCTGAAGTGTTAAAACTTTTGCGAATATTCATAACGCTGCCTCTAACTATAAGTGAACCTGAACGATGCTTACCTACCCTTAAAAGAGTGAAAACTTTTCTAAGAAATCAATGGGAGAAGAATGGTTAACAGCATTTGCCATGTTATCAATAGAAAAGGCAATGGTTGAAAAAATCCCTAACTTCAATGATAGAGTTATCGAAAAGTTTGCTACAAGGAAGGACCGTCATATACAATTAATTTTTAAATAAAGTGTTTTATTTTATGCAGCCCTTCTAAGTATAAGTTGCACAAGCCGCAACTGCTTGAGACCATAGATTATTTATTCATAGAAAGAAAACTTTGTGATTATATATACAGGTGACCCTCTCACGATCTATCAGTATGTGAACCAAGTTACTTATCAAGCCGCCCTTATACACTGAAAATGAAAAAAATCTCACTACAAAATAAAACTTACAAGTGTTTCTTGGATGATGGGTTGGATCAAATTAAAGCTTTCTTGAGTGGATCTCTTTCCATTCGAGTGTAGTCCGTCAATAGCCACTCCACTAACAGGACACCTGGCAACGAATTCAGCTGCTTTTTTCCTAAGGCGCTGTTCATACCCACCTTCGATCACTCCGATAATCGCACTGTCTTGTAAACGCTGAAAATAAAAGAAACAATTTAATACCTGCATATGTTGCCCCATTCATAAATTCAATTTATAAGATGAATTTCATTTAATATTTTTATTTTATTTTATTTTATATTAATCTACTGAAAAGTAAACACCCGTTCATCCAAACGTTTTTGAAATATATCTCCACACTAATAAATTAGATTGTAGCGTGTAAATAAAAGTGGATGTAGTTTTTTTTTCTTTCTTTCTTTCTTTTTTTTTTTTTTTTTTTTTTTAATAATAATAAAGCGGACCCTTGGTTCGCAAAGAAATCGGAGAAAGAACGTGTTTTGTAAATAATTGTTCCTTCAGCTTAATTTCAGGTACAAACGTACACGGATGCACCCAGTTGTGATTTTGCGCATTTGCCGTAAATACTATATGCCAAAATGCTGTGTTAAAATACTTTCTGTTCTTTTTCTACATTTTGGGTCTTTTAAATCTCATAGTGTTTTGTTTCGTTTAGTATTTAGTTAGTTAAAAAAATAATAACGCATTACGAAAACAACTAGGAAACATTTAATAATTCAATCGTTAAAGCTTAAATATTTTATATTCACTGTATATAGTATAGCCAAGTAGGATGTTAACATCTGGATAACAAAAGAATATAGAAGTGAACTAGAAGAATGAAAGATCATAAAGGGACATTCCTGGCATAGATAAAGTAACGCTGTAATAAACAAAAACACAATTATTAATTGTGGTTAAATATAAAACATTTTTCTCTGTAAATTACGCAATATACGGATATTGGTCGCTGGTCACAAGCTGCTGTGTGATAACCTAGTATTTTCTCTCTGAATATTACCGTCAATAAATAAATAACTAAATATATATATATATATATATATATATATATAAACAAGAAGTACTGCTGTTTATGCTTCGCTGAAATATTTTGGGTCGCATTCATTTAATTAATATATTGCGGCATTTCCAAAATATAATATTTGTGAGGTAAAGCAACTGATAACATACTAAAAACATTTTGTGTTGCTGTCTTAATATCTTCTTATTATCTTAAGTCTTATTATCTTCAATCAAGAGTTTTGTTGTCACTTGCAGGTTAATTGTCGCAAAATTTGAAGCTTCCACCCACAACGGTTTATCGCTAATCTCTTTGAGTATACACAAGAAAGGCACTATTTAATATTGTTTATAAATTACATTTTTCTCTTCCCGTTCCTTCTTTATATTCCACTATATTATCACATCACATACAACACTCCTCAGTTTCTTTTCCACTTGTTGATAATCTCCAGTATTACTCTTTTTCCTCCAGGTTTTACTACTATTTTTCCCATTAATTTTTCGTTCCATCTAGCCATTTTTCTGTATCTTTCCAGTCGCTTTTTCTGCTCTTTTGTAATGTTCATGTTGCTTTATCATGCAATATAATACTTCTCAAGAAATATTTAATGAATATTTTCTTAAATTCTTTATATATGCGATTTATACTTCATAGAAGATTTCTTTGCCATTTTTTTTTTTAATTTCCTGAATCTGTGTGCGTGCTCGATGTATAAGCACACTGTCTTTTTAAGAAAATTTCCCACATTTAAGGAAAATCTTTTATCACATTTACTTTCTTATTCTTAAATCTCAGTTCATATTAATATATAAAGTAACATGTATTCTACTATTTTGTAAGAAATAATAAAAGAGCATGGGATTTGATCCAGGTCAAATTGTAATGCTTTCCTACGCTGTTATTCGACTAATACATCCACGAAGACTCCGGTGAAATTACATACTTTTAAATCATACACTTAGTTTTTCTACGTGCAGCGCGTAGGTTCGAGACTGAAGAAACGGATTTATGTGTTTCTATATTTGCGTACAAAATTTTGATTACAGAAATCAATGTATGTTTGACAAACTGTACACACTAGGTTGAAACCAAGAAATGCAATATTCTAGTCCAGTTCTAGTTCCTTTACTTAAAATTTAGTCGATTTGCCAATTTCTTTACCTCCTGTTGCTACAGGAACCCCTCGGAAACAGTGTTGCCACGACTGAGCAGGCATTCTATCAAGATTTTGTTTTCTTGCTCCTATTTTATTGATCTCTATCATCTTTTCTTTTTCTTCTTTTTATTTTTATTATTATTATGTAACAGTTTCATACTACAATGCTATTTACCGTCTCCATTTACTCACCATTCAACTTCAACCAAAGACGGAAGGAAATATGTAATAATCGCGAAAAATTGTGAATTACAATATTTGCGAATGGGTGTGCAACTGTTATAAGCCAACTTTTATTAGTATGATAAAGAAAAAAAAAATTATAACTGAGTTTAAAACAAAAATGAAGAGTGACGTAACAACTGCGTAACTTACCTCAGAGTTCTGATGGATTTCAATACACTTCTGAAGGAAAGCCTGCGTTCTATCAACTGCTTTCTCAGCTCGCTTTTTTGACGAACTAAGTGTATCCCCATCACATAATGCTTGATACATATCAGGTTGGAAGGACTCCATGATTTGCATGTACCTGATAATAGAGAAATACAGAACGTCATAATTACAACTGCTGTGCAAAAGTAAGTCAATTTCAATTACAAGAATTGTAATACTGTAAGCCTTCCACCGTCCTCAGTGCATAGAAAACTGCGTATTAAGCACATACTTAGCCACCGTTCCAGAATCCCGTTCGAGTTCCAGAATAATTTTTCCCCTTTAAAATGATAGATGGATGGATTAATCCGTTCCTGGGTTTCACGAACTCGAATTTTCAAAATGTTTTTATAAAAATAGCAACAAAAATCACACGAGATGGTTTCAATACAGCTTCTGACAATTAAATAAAAACTACAAAGCATACGGCAGCCCAAACTCTCACGAAACATATGCATAAAAACACAGAAACACAGTGCTGGAAGTTTGTATTCCGAAGCAAAATTTTGACCGAATTCTTCGTTCGGATTGCAAGTTGCTGGGCCATTTAGACGCGGAGCCTATATTATATTTATTTATTATTTACATTACAACAACCACACAAATTTTCTCTTCTTTTCGAGTGAAGAGGGATAGCTGCTGCATTAATCACATAATAAATAGGCTCCGAAGGAACTACGCAGATAAAAATTTGTTTCGTGCCAAAGTTAATTTGTGTGTTGATATGCTCTGTGTCCTCCTATACTGGTCCTGCCACCAAAAAGAGGTGTCAGGTTACCGGTACATTTTGTACAGTTCCTACCAGACTTTTAAAATTCACTTAATAACGTATCATACATATTTCCACTTGAAACAGCTTGCTCATGATGTATACTAAAACTACAAAATACAGCTCACGTTCAAGGGTTGAAAATGGAAAACAAAGATCCTTATTTTGATTTGTTTTACTGGATGCAATAAGTATGAAAATACAGGGTGCGGCATAAGTAACGCACTTTTTGACCTCCATTGCTTTCTATTACATATTATTTTTATGTTTTGTTTGTTTGTTTAGTTTTACAATATTTTACAATGTATCTTTCTATTGTACGAATTTGAGGAATATTTCTTTTTATTCTAGGAATTTGAGTTAAGTATGGCCTTGCGATTAGCAGAGGAGCAAAGAGTGACAGCGGTTCAACTTTTTTTTTTTTATTATTTATTTATTTATTTATTACGAAAACAAGGAAAATGGTATTGAAACCGCTCGTTTGTTAGCTGCAGAATTCAACTTTCGACAAGTGCAAAGTCGAAACATCACAAGTTTAATAAGGAAATCTGAAAGAACAGGTAGTGTAAATGATGCTCTAAGATCCGGTACGCCAGTTTCGGCAACAAGTGTGGAAAAGTGTGAAGAAATAAGAGAATCATTGTTGAGCACTCCTCAAAAATCCAGAAGACGTCTTTCTCAAGAGTTAGGTATTAGTGATAGAAGTGTTCGTAGTCTTAAAGAAACTTAAGATGAGACCTTACATCCCTCGTGTACTACAAAGTGGCATGATGAAGATGGTTCGAGTTCTGTACAATTTTCATGAACAAAGTTAATGAAGGCGAGGCTTTTCTTGATAAAATATGGTGGTCAGATGAAGAAACCTTCAATTTGAACGGACATATCAATCGCCGTAATTGTGTATACTGAAGCGATGCTAACGGACATGTCGTTTTAGAGACAGATGTTAACCTACGAGGAGTTACAGTCTGGGTTGCCATTATTTCAATGGGAATAATAGAGCTGATATTCTTTGATGGTATTGTTAATCAAGATAATTATTTACATATGTTAGAAACTGAATTCTGACCCCGAGTTCAGAATCAGAATGACATTTACTTTCAACAGGATGGTAAACCGCCCCATTATGCGCTAACTTCGGGAATGGTTAACTGTTCATTTTGAAAGCACGTGGATAGGAGGATGTGGAGCAACTGAGTGGCCAAAAAGGTCACCAGACCTAATACCACCTGACTTTTTCTTGTGGGATGTATTGAAAGATTTTGTTTACAGCCTGAAGCCAAAAACAATTTCTGAGTGAAAACAAGCAATTTCCGATCAATTTTCTGAAATTAAGTGGAAACGTGTCAAAAGGTTTGTAGAAGTGTTGCTGGTAAGGTTTAACATTGTATTGAACAAGAAGGTGGGCATTTTGAAAGTGTTATTTAATCTCAATGAGTGGTGTTGTTTTCATGGAGCAATACTTAGTTTCTCATAAATTACTGTACTTTATTTTATACATTTAACTAGTGTAATAAATTTAATTAAAAATGAACGTTACTTATGTCGCATCTTGAATTTACTTGTGTATTATTCAGTTTTAGTGCTTTTCGAGTTCTGCGTCTTAAAATAGCACCATGTTTACGATGGACTATATCAAATATTAAAAGGGCTCCGAACAATGGTCACGGCTTAAATCTGGTGCATAGACTATTATGTAAGATTAACTCCCACAGAATAGACCATTCCCACCACACTATCTCGCCTCCGAAAGAACTGGATTATAGCATCATATGCCCCGGCCCCAGTACTTTGTTTCTGCAGAATGAACTCAAATGAAAATTTACGTGTTCGGTACAAGTAACTTAATTAGATCAAATTACGTGGGAATATCGTATTGCCATGAAATTTACGTATCTGTAGAAAATTTCAAAGCTCTGGTTAGTGTGGAGGTACATGAGATTTAAGTTTCAAGATTTGACTCAACAGAAAAGTAGCCTAATTGAGTCACTGTAATAAGGACAACTTATTTAGAACACATGTGTGAGTGAGTGTATTAATTAATGTACGATATGTTTTACTTCCATGGTTTTATAGTAAAGTGTAAAAAGATAACTCACATTCTTTCAGAAGCAATAAATTAAAACTAAGTCACGTAACACTAATCTCTCAGCCATATAGTCCATCTAAGATTACAGTTGGTCAGAAATGTGTGGTACGTGGTGAGTGTGTTAGTCTGCTGGCTCCATTATTTCAGACTTCCTACACACGAGTTCCGTATCTCTTAATTCAAGTAGTTCTTTAACTCCCTCATGAGTCAATACCGATTTCTTAAGTCCTACCGGGAACTGAACACTTAAGCAAAGACGGCAAAGGGGTCGCACACTAATCAGTTGACTACACCAAAGATCATTCAAAACTCGATAAAATATAGTCTCCAGAAAATACGGTCTATGTGTCTTTGCTTGATTTAACTCTATGTATGTATTAAGAAAAGACTTTATCACAAAATGTGGTCGCCAAGTTTTAAATCTAACAATACATTTTGTTTAAAAATACTTAGAAGTAAATTCACATGTTTTTGCTGAAAAAAAAATTCGAATGTAGTTAGCATATATCGATTTGAACTATCAGTAAGAGCATTTCTCTTCGTATACTGGTCACAAATACTGAGTCAATTCATCAAAACAGTATTTAAGATGCATTTCGTGCTGGAACATATTATCTAACAATTATCTTTTCCATTCTTCCTCCCTAAAGAACAATCATAATTTTATTACAGTAATATTATGGCTAAACAAGAAGAATCAAGCCCCAGTTTCTTGCCTTAATCTATTACAGACATATTAAGTTATTCGAAGTCTCGAACCACTTAAATAATTTCTGGATATTAATTTCTAAATTTAATAATACTTTGTAGTGACTACAGGCCTGCCAGCAAGACATTGAAAAACTATAGGACAGCTTGGTTTATAAAATAGGACAGTTTATTTTCCACAATAGAATATTATGCTCTGAAGCACAGAAAAAAAATATACATGTCTTATAAGAAAAGGCCACCCTTCTTCACCCCAATGGGCAACGAGAAACAAGATTTAGGTTATTTTCTAAACTTAGTAGACCTGCTGTATTATTTAAAAAAAAAAAAAAAAAAAAAAAAAAAAAAAAAGACAAACTGATTGAAATAAATGACTTGATTTATTGATTAAAAGAAAAATTCTTGTGGTCTGAGTTGAACACGCCTTTCCCTCGATCTACAACTATTATACTTAAATACATTTTTACTTTTATATTTTAAAGGTTCAACAATGAACTGTAAAACACAAGTACACGTGTTACTTTCGCGACACGTTTGTTCTGGCATTTTTAAGTTTTTTGGTTCCAGCCTCAATCAGGGCTTGTGCATGACATGTCATCCATTAGTCGATGCTTTATTGCTTTCTGAAGCCGAATGTTTCACTCTGAAATTAATTTTTCAGCTTCACAAACTTCAACACACATGTTTCCTCCACTAATTTTTTGACACTCACTTTTGTCTTTTCTGCTGTGATCTTATGCTCACTTTCTTGCTGTTCTAAGTTTCTTTCTTTCTTTTTTTTTTTTCTGTCCGTATCTTCACGATACTTCTTTGTAGTACATGAACAATCTTTAGTGATATTAACTTCATTTACATTTTTACCTACTGCATCTTTGTATCCCATTGATGGCTCGTTCCTTCAGCTCCTAATTTCTCGGATGGCATCATGTCCTTATTTGTCGAGAAACCACGTTCAACAGATGCCTCCACATGTGAAAGTGTTAACACTGGTTTCACAAGTTTAGTAACTGTTGGATTTGGTTTCCTTGTATTATTTTCCAGCAGCATTACTTTGTTCCAATGCACGTCAACGTTACAATCAATAAAAAAGTCACCGTGTATACTCTGATCACTCATATAAATTCACTACTCGTCTACAGCCTTGTCAATTTCCTGACTGGTCAACACCTGAGGCACACAAGACGCTAATCGTTTAAAAGATGGCAATATCTTATCTTGCTCTTCCTTTGTATGTCTAACAGCAGGATGCAAAATCTGACAATGTTTCAAAATCCGGTTGTTTAGCAGCAGCCTTTGTTGAAGGTAACTTATTACTGTTGTGAAGAATTTCTTTGCATTTAATATGAATAACCGTTGTTGCACTTTATTCACTTCTTTCAATGCCAACCATGCGCCTTCACCGACATTAATTTTGTTATCTGGCAGTAGATTTTTTTCTTCTTTCACTTTTATATTCAGATCAGATTCAGTTTATTATTATTATTATTGTACAGATCAAATACTACAACTCTTGCCATTATTCTTTGAAGAAACTCAACTAATTTATCACAAGAAGTGCCTACAGTAATAAGGAAATGTAAGTATGCAAATGTAACTGGAGATCTCATGTACTGACGGATTCTCTTCTATGTTCTGACTGTAATGAAATTTGATTTTGTTTGGAAAGGAAATTAAAGAAATATTCTGTCAGTGCTGGCCACAGGGAGAGAGCATTCTACAGCAACCAGGATTTTCACCATTTTTCTGCTTTCCATGATATTTCCAGGGCATTTCCACGACACATTTTTATTTCCAGATTTTCCAGGACGCGTGGGAACCCTGCATGTTATGCACAGCAATTTTGGAAGGCACTGAAATAAGTGAATACCAACACACCTCAATGCCTGCCAATATTGCTGCACACACACACACTGTTGAAAGAAAATGTTAACACAGCTTGCTTATAAGAAACTGGAGAATGGCAAGTTTCTTTAGCTAAGCTTCATTGAGAAAGAATAAACACATAGGAAATAAAGAAAAAAGTGGACATGGAAGGATAAGAAAAAGCAAATAAAAAATAATAGTGTGAATTAGTGACTAATTCCTCAGAAAAAAAAAAATGCTACGACACATTTAGCATGTTGCTAACATGTAGTAACTTAAATCATCACTGGAACTGCCCTTGGCTTGTATTTCTAATAATTCAATCATTGAAAAATATAGGAAATAAAGGACAGGATTAAAATATAGGAAAAAATAGGAAAATAGGGCAGCTGAGAGCCCTGTGATTACTATGCTCTTCCTGCTACATCATCTCAGGTCATCATAAATGCAGTGAAGTGAAGAAGAATAATAAAAGATTATCTATCATAAAAAAAAAAAAAAAACTTACTCATTAACATCAACATGATGTACTCCATCATGAGCCAAGACAGCAACTGACTTCTTCTGGTTAAGACCTGTAGGAGTAGCTACAGCAGGATCTTGAACTGTACTGTATGATAAGTAATCCTGAAACGAGAATTTTTTTCGTTAATTTCCTTCTATTAACACAATGCACTCTTCTATTATAGAACATGTGAAACATATTATAAATAACAATCCATATTAGACTTCCAGAAAGACATATAAAAGTTTGGTTACGAATTAACTAAACCAAAAATTTTACGATCCAGTCTTTATACCTTTACATACATTTCTCGAAGAACAGACAGACGGCTCTTGAGGGAAGTCACATTGGTGAAAATTAAAATTTTATCACCACGAAGTAAAGGAAGAAGAACTACGTATTTTTTTCTTTCTTTGGTTTGTAGTAAAAACTAAAATAATTTTTACTATTATGAAGCCCTCAACAGCAGCCACTGCGTAAACATGTACTTTTCACTAGGAGTACTGGTATAGTATCATGAAAAAACAGCATGATCGCACATTGTTTTGGTTTCTTTCGTGCACTCGGCGTTACTATCGAAGTCGTCTTGGAAGGATGAACATCTAACCCTCTGCCTGTAACATCCGGAGTAACACAGAGAAGTGTACTTGGTACACTCTTACTCATATTGTACATAGATGACCTGGCTAATCGCTTCAACTCAACCTCCAGTAGAACCTTGTTATTTGCAGACGTCTGTAAAATCTTCAGGAAAGTGAACAGTACAGAAGATTCCGACCTACTTCAAAACGACATAAATAATTTTTCCTCTTGGTGTAAAACAGTGTTTAAAAGTAATATTATATATTATATACTATATATATATATATATATATATATATATATATATATATATATATATATATATAGTACTATATATATATATAGTACTATATATATACTCATACAATATAAATGGTTCGCCCATCACGAGAAGATCACGGAGTTATTTCCAACACAAAACTAACTTTTACAAAACATATGAACACTATCACTACGCAAGTATGCAATCGATGCGTCTTCTAGGACTTTCGAATAGTTTAACAAAAATACGGAACATCTCTTCCTTAGCAACGTTCTACAGGGCAATAATTTCTCCTAAAATGAAATATTGTTCACTTATATGAACAAGTAAGCTCCTACAAACCTATCTCGGCTAAACTTACTTCTAAACTTTTTCCTGGCAATAGTATGTTATAGAATACCTCGCACACGTGCGATGACAAAACACGAACTGTTACGAACACTAAATAGTCAACTACCTGACACTCGTCATAAAATCAGAGATCTCAAATATCTGTATAAGCTCACACATGGCCAACTCAGATCCAAAACGCTACTCTCAGAATTGTATTTCTGAATTTCATTCAGACAAACTCGTAACACCTATAGTTTTCATATAGTACGACCTAGACTGTCGGTAGTTCAACGGTCTCTGTTCTACGCGCTTCCTACATTATACAATAAAATGTCATATACATTTGTAGATTTGTTTAATTCTGAAGCTGCATATAACTGCACTACGTCATTTTAATGGATAAATTCTAGTCAGCTATTGTCAACTTTTCTTGTTATTACTTAGATGATGTTACTTTATTATATAATAATAATAATAATAATAATAATAATAATAATAATAATAATAATAATAATAATAATAATAATAATAAATCTTATGTTATCATCTTTTAAATTTGTTAGATATTCCAGTGTAAGCTGGCGTTCAGCTGTATCTGGAATTATGTTCGTAAATAAAATAAGTTAAATAAATACTTAAAAACGATTCATTACGTCCGTTCAAGCATCGAGACTATTGAAAACAGGACCTAGTAATTAGAGAGAATCCGAACCACTACTCGGTAAGTGTCCAGGACAAGACACTCACCGGGACAAAGTCGTAGAAAGCATAGGCATTAGCTACTTGGCCACGAAATAGTACACTCATGTCCAAAATTATTGTCGCATGTTTATAAATTTTTGTTATAGGAATATAATTTGATAACGAATTCGCCCGGTATTTCTTATAATGTTAGTATGTGTATAATCAGCGAAGACATGTATGTGGCAAATTTCATGTCAAAGGAGCAGTAAATAAGAACAATAAAACGATAATAAAACTTTTTTTGACCATTTAGCAAAATTTTGTTTTATACATTTCACGATTATACACATAATATCAGTATTAAAAGCACCATACAAAATCATTATCAAATTATATTTTTACAAGAAGACAGTTATAGATATGCGACAATCATTTTGGACATGAGTGTACATATTCAGTAATGAGTAGCGTAATGTTAAAAATTGAATTTTGTACAGTTCTCAACAAACTATAACCTTTGTAATTTAATCGTATTTTACCAATATGATCTGTCCGTCCAACGAAAGGAAGAATATAGGAATTGATGACATCTGTTTTGTATGTTTTGTCTTTGACGTCGAAGAAACACCATAAATACAAACGCAATCAATCTCGTCACTATTTAGCTAACACACAAACTCATCCGCTGCGTGGTACTGTGCAACACTTTGTACACCCGTACGAGTTGTAACTGATCGGAGGCCACTAAACTAAAGAACATAATGAAAGTAATTCAATTGATTGGTTATTTTTTACTTTAGGTCCGTATGCAACATCCAAATTTATGGGAGACTAAACTTAGTATTTACGTGGGCCCTACACCACATCGAATGCATCTGGCGATGAGCAGTCTTTTCCCTACAAATCAGATGGATTGCAGGAGACCACCTTTCTCAACATGAAGTCAACTTTACACGGATGCCGGCAATAATTTACCATTCGAATAAAACCACAAAAGTAACTCCACTTCTCCCCGTAAGTTAAATGCAAAATCAATTTATCAATGTAATCAATGGAACTACACTCCCCTTTTGTTCTAAAACAATCAAAGAACATTTTCATAACCCTGTATGTGGTTGAGAATATTTCAGATTTTCTTATATAATGTTACAGGATTTCTGATATTCATCACACATTGTTATATCCAAATTGAAAATCTATAGTACGTTTTGTTCTTTCTAGTTTATCTGAAAAGTAAATTTCTGATTCAATAAATCTTGATAGGAATCAAACACCTCGCGAAACATTCATTACATTTTATGCTAGAAATGTATCAAAAGAAGTTCTTTCTTATTTTACAGAAATTTACTGAAGTACCTTCAATCCAATAAATGACGTTATGCTCTCCTTAAACTGTGACACAGCGCTGCTCCAATTAATAGTGGATGTTAGCGGAAGCTGGATCGCGTGGTGTTCAGTGGTTATCATCTGAAGTACATCATACGTTATGTGCGGAACACTTCCTGCCTAAAAAAGTAAAAGAATTTCAAATAAGAACTTTCCATGTTCGAATAATATAGATGTTATTTCCAATCTAGTGACAATTTTACGATGTGCTTACCTCAAGAGACGCCAAGGGATCATCTACGATGCTCTATTTGGTAGTTCTGCGTTCTGGTTATAGCCCGGCATCGAAGTATCCATCGGAAAAGGCTGGCACACAGTGCAGGCATGTCTACTCGCAATCATTCCTCTTTACAGATTTTCCATAGATCGTCGATGATGAAACGGTCTCTATTGTGTCAAGACCCGTTTGAAAGATCGTAAACGCACGTCTATCGGTGAGGCATTCGGAGATTTCACTACAATATGAGTAAGGGAAACCTACGGATATAAATTTCTTCTCCCATTTGTTGAAGAGATCCGTCTTGAGATAGGTATGGCTGGATGCCTTGTCTTGATGCAGCCATACCTGATTTAACTCCTTCCCTTGCACTTTTGATGTCGAAGTGAATTTTTAACTTTCCATCCTAGCAGAGATTACCAACAATCGTGTATCCCTTGCATAACTTTCTCTACATTTACAATACTTCCTTTGGAAGTCTTTAACATAACATTCCCTACCAAATTGCATGTGACCTATTATAGCTATTGAGCTACACATGATCGTCCAATGCAACAACGTATTTTCATCTGTCATCCACGAGATGGTACTTGCAGAACCATGAACAATTGGTGTGAAGTTCTGCAATGTGCTTTAACAGTTTCTGAATAGTCCCTTTCTAAGCTTCTCCAACTCCAGATCACGATGAATTATGTGATTTGCCTTGGGGAATATTGCAATATAGTTTACATTACTTTGCCACTCAGTTCACACACACTACTTAAGTATGGCAGAGGAGTTTCTGCCAAGTGGTTTAAATCATTTTTGTGGAAAGAACAACGGACTAACTCCCGCAGATGGCGGCCCCGAAATGCAAAATTTACGGAGAAATGAACTCAGACTAAATGTCATCATGAGAGTAACAGAAAAGGTAATATAGGTCATCAGTGTACGTTGATTAATAAGGGAAAAAAACGATGTTAAATTCTAGAGTATATGAGTTCGCGGATTGATGCCATATGAAGTGAACAGGCAGTACAGCATGCAAGGGACCCCTTCAGGGCCACTTGCTAGTTTCTTATATATTTCTATTATTATTCATATAAATTTTAAGGTAACTATATATATACATAAATATGAATATATTCTTGAATATTTGTAATTACAATATAGGTATAAGATAAGCTAGCGCTGGTTTCAAAGGTTATGTGATATATATATTATTTATATTATTACTATTTTATGTAAGATATATTGTATTTACCATGTATAATCCATATATTAATCTTGCATATTCTTTTCTGCAGCATATAAATGAAAAAAAAAAAAATTCCTCTTTTATAGATAACGAATGTTAGTTGGAAACATTGTCCGTTGCCAGCAACGTTTAGGATACAAACAGAGGGGAGCGGGGACCTTATTTTACTTTCGTTTTTTTTATTCCGCCTATGCCATCTATATGGTCAATTAGGTAGTTTTGCTAGGAAAACAGTTGGATATCTCTCCGAACCTCTCATATATATAGAAGGCATTCTCTTGAAGCGGGGAACCATTTAGTGCTTCGAATAGCGGGAGAGGCAACTTTGTCCTTCTCTGGTTCCATTTCAGGGGATGGGAGTTCCTTTGTTAGAAAAGTCTAAATGATGACTGTCGTTAGAGTATCTTCGAAATAAGCCGAAAAGTCCATGTATAGTATAGCGAGTGGGCAAGTGAGTCCACGGGGTAGCTTAAAGCTTTATTTCTTTCACTTTTCAATCTAAGGAAATAAATAATTTTATTTTTATTTTGGATAATGTTTAGCTCGCGATTTCTCCTTAAGCATTTAAATTAGGATATTTAGTGTTTGTAGTTTACATTAGAGTCTGCCTGGGCTTCTAGATTGGGTCCAGTGGACAGGCTTATTGATTTTGAATTAGAGGGCTTCGGGTTCGAGTCCGGCCGACGTCTGGCTATATACGGCCAGGCCGATAGATTGATTTTTAAAAACACATTTAGTTCCGCTCTAGAATGCTAGGGGACTAGAACGGGGTGAAACTTAATCTATACCTATAGATCTGAGTGCTGATCTAGAAAGGCCTCTTATTGGGGTCGATTTCTATATCCTTACTGAACCTAATTCTAGTAAATTTTGTTAGATAGAATCCTTCCTGAGGAAGGTCTGGTTCCGGACTTTTCCTCGCTTAGGTTTAGGCCAGGTGCTGGATAAGTGGTGAAGGCACCTTTAGAACAGTAAATTGGTTCACTTCATCAGCTTGTAAGAGAACGCTTCCTGAGTGAACCCTGATGATTTTGACTATTAGTTTATGTAATCTTGTGCTAATGACTGAAGTAGGAATCTTAGATCCATTATAGTAGGGACTATTTTCCTATTCTTTAGGGATTAGGATAAAAATATACTTAAGTCCCTCTCTGTCTCCGGGAGGGCAAATAGAGACAGATAAATATTTTATCTAGAGATCGTAGACTATTTTCTCAACTATCGTTCGTACTTTATTGCAATAAAGATATCTAAAAGAGGAAATTTGATGAATTTTCATTATAATTTGAGTCTGTATGCTAGTTGTAGTAAGAACTCCCCTAGATTCTTGCAGACAGGGTGAATAAATTGGTTAATTTAGCATTGGTCGACAGATAAGGTTGTACGAGAATATTTCAAGGATTAAGAGATATTTAACTCATCTTTTCCCTCTGCCTCCCCTGAGTAAGTTAAAGGAAATAAGGGAGAGAGGAGAATCTTAAGCCGATCTGGCCGTAAACAACCTTTGGTGAAGTTAATTATTTGTAATTAGTGATTCTATCAATCCTCCAAAGGAATATTCTTTTGGAAAGATAGCTGTAAACTGGTGGGTGAGGTAATATCTTTAGATACAAGGAATCTGGTAATAGCACTCGCACGTAGAGAGGTGCGCCCTTAACCGTTACAGCTCAGGGCTCGTAGACGGAGCCCTACAAATTGGGGGCTCGTAGTAAGCCCTTACATACAGTGGGCGCGTAAGGAGCTACTTACAAGCATAATAAGACAATGTTTCAAACCCACTATATTATTAACGTAATGCAGGAAAACATATAAATGTATAGCGAAAGCTAGTACGAGGGGAGTTACATCTGAGATAAATGTAGTGAAATGAGGCAAAATTTTGGGTGATATCCCACGTTATAAGGGCACAAATTTGAAAAATCCACGGAAGAAATTTCTTATTCGATTTTGCAATAGGAATACAAAACTAATAAAAATATCGGGATGTTACATATTAAATATATAATAAGGTAGAAGAATAAAATGACAAGTGTGCTTTGTGATTACACAATACTCAATAACAAAGACATGATGAAAGGAAGTGCTATGTCAAGGCAGTGTGCAAAGTGATAATCCAAGTATCCAAGGTTTGAAAAAATCAGGTTTTTTATAAAAAGCCCAACCCACCTGGGCCCATATGGGTTTTTCGGGTACTTTCGAATTTTTTTTTCGAAATATTTCAATGTCTTTGGGGTAAAATGTGATTTATATTTCAAGATTATCTTTGGCACAACTTGCAACTATTTTCCATTCACTGCTGTTTTGAAAAAAAAAAAATGGCCGCCATTTTGAAATCTTACCTTGATCGCCACCAAAAAATATACAACTAATTTACAGTGTCTCGTGCTTCTATTTTGAAAATTTCAACTTGAAAGACCGAAACTTGCGCTTTGTAGCGCGGATATCCGCTATTTTGAAAAATTT
Source organism: Thermobia domestica (assembly GCF_964235325.1). Classification (NCBI taxonomy): domain Eukaryota; kingdom Metazoa; phylum Arthropoda; class Insecta; order Zygentoma; family Lepismatidae; genus Thermobia; species Thermobia domestica. The sequence continues at coordinate 206,029,769 of NC_137460.1, forward strand.
TGAAATTTTATATTGCTATGCCGCCAAAATCTATACAGGATATACAGGATATTCCCAAAGATTAAATTAAAACAATTATCAAAGATATAATTCATATTTTATAAAGTAAATGTTTCAAAATGAAATTAATCTTCCAGCGTAAAATAAATAGTTTTAATGTTGAGGTATTCACTTCCGATGCTGTGTGCGTTTAATTGCGGCATTTCCCGAGCACTTTTTTTTAATGCAGCTTTTTTTACTGTACATCGAAACTTCCACTAGTACGGAAGTTTGAATATAGCACTTGAAATAGTAAGCATTACATAGTCTTCCGAACTCCGAGCATTAAGCTTGTTAAATTTGACAAGAATTTTTACGCTATTACTGCTGTTGATTCTACAAAATGCTTATTTAAAATGTAGCAACAAATAACTAAACTAAACTGCTGTTGTTGGAAAACCAAATTTTACTGAAGAATATTTGTGTTACCATCAAAGGTAATAAAAAATAATACTAATAGTTTTACTAATGCACTACATATTTACTGGTAGTACCGGCACCTGTGGCCTTAAACCCGTCAAACGAATAAGGGACAACGTTCCTCGGCGTCGCCGAGTCTGCGTGCACACTATTCACGGAAAAAATTTTCTAAAATATAAAGCTGCATATTTTACTTCAAACAGGATATAAGCACAATTCATATATTAATTTTTCTATAAGTATCTCAAGCTAAGGTAAGATCTTCTTTTTATTCATTCAGTGCATTCAGAACTTATGTTGAATGTTGCTGTATACCTGAACATGAAAGTATCTAATTCGCCCAAGGAAAGTCCAAAATCTGATAAAATTCACTTTCAATGTGATCCCCTTAGTTGTACCAATTATGTACTAACAAAAAGCTTAAAATCCCAGGTGGGTCCAACCCGAAAAAACTCGGTAGTTTTTTTTTCACGCTGGGCCCACTTGGACAAACCCTGCAAGTATCGCAAAGCTTTGCGACACACAATCCATATGTTTTATGCTGTATGGAGTGTTTTTCCACTATCCTCATTTATGCGTATATCCAACGTCGCTGACGCATCAGCTCACTACGGACGCACCCCATCGCTGCGCTCTTGTCCTGACTCGGTTAGATAGCATTCGTGCTTTTTAGCCACCTAGAGAAGTTGGTTCGTGCTTAATGCAATGTAGTTCTTATGCCATACATGCACACATTGTATTTATATGAAGCCCTCGTGAAGTCAGTTTGCATCTATTAACGGAGCTCCTTGTTTAAGAAACACTTTCTAAAGCAGTAAAAGAAGAGTACATGTCATGCTGAAAGAAATTTATTTTCCATGAATGTATGTATTCCCCGTTAAGTAGTTAGCATACTGGAAAGAAGTATTTTCGTATGCGTTTTGTAACTTTTAATGTCCTACGGTCATGTCTTTGATAGGGAATTGCACCCCAAACCTCCATGAAACACGCAGCAAGGAAGGATGATTCAAAAACTTTTAGTAGTAGTTTCGAAGCTATGTCCTCCATCGTAGGTAAGGATTCATTGTTCTAATAATTTCTAAGCAGTGTGTAGTTGGCAACACTTAACTGTTCGAAGGTGCTAATTTTGTAATAATACTATATAGATGCATACAGATGTAGGAAAGAGCAACGTAAGCATGAAAATAAGAAATATTTGTGATTAACAGTGAAGGCCTGAAATAAGACAGGGGTAATTGTAGATACGATATATTAAAGTAAGAACAGATGAAATGTAAGACAACGTTGAAAACAGGTTGATGTGGGTCTTATCCGGGGCCACAGCCAGAACAAGATGATGTACATATTCCTCATTATGATAAACTAAGAAATATAAGTGACTATAAATCAGATATATAGGAAATAAAATTGGAAGTCCTATAAGAGTGTGTACTGGGAGCATTGTTTTTCATACTGTATAAAAATGACATTCCAAATTCCGTGGAGATAGTACATATGACACTTTTTAAACATGATATGAGTCGAAAACGAAGTATTTAGTCTTTCAACCATCGAATGTCAAAAGAATAAACAAAACAAACGTGAGTCTGAGAACTAAAACCCTGCATAGAAATAGCACGATTAAGTTGTTCGTTATAATACTAGAGAATCTTAAATTTGATGACAGAACAAAACAACTGCGTAAAAAATTGAGCACGATGTGCTTTGTTATTCGCTCATTAATCGATAAGATACCAATGCATACCATTATAACGTTATACGGGTGTGGAATCTCATATATGATAGGGAATTTATGTTTGAGATAATATTACAAATCACATGAATCCTTCAAAACACAAAAGAAAATGATCAGAACTACCACACAAAATAATCAAAGAACTTACTACAAACCTTTACTTAGAAATCTTACCGGACAAATTTCAGGAAATTTACCGGGTGAATTGGAGAATTTATTTTGGTTTGTGACGAAGAGTGAGTAGAAGTCAGATGAGGCGAACAGTTCAAGTTTAGAAGATTGCTCGAGTAATGCTTCAAAAATAACCAAGAACACGACAGTTCTATCAAATGTCAACACATTTCTTACATTTTCCGGGTGGGTTGCAGCTTTGTATTTGATTCAGCAGAGCACACACTAAATGAGGAGCTCCATTACTACTTGCAGAATGATTTCAGGAGAGTTCAATATAAACAGTGTGGATGTATGGTATAAAAACTACAGTGCATTGAACACGAACCAACTTCTGCTAGGTGGACACTGAAAAGTAGGAATAATATCTAACCGTCAGGACAGGACCGCAGCAGGGACACCCGAGCGGCAGCGACGGGGCGCGTCCGTAGGGAGCAGGAGTGTCAGCGACGGGGACTATACGAACATACGAGGATAGTGCAAGAGCACATTACACATACAATACTTTCACCATCACTCAGAATTTATTTCAATATACTGCGCACTCACAGTAATTATTTACTTTACACTCCGACTCCTTCAAGAAAAACGCTTCACGTCGTATTTTACTTATAAATTTTCTATGGTAGAATCGTCTGCTCGACTGAACTCATTTTTGATGTTGGTAGCGGCACTATATGTGGAGGCGGAAGGAACGATTTGGCGGAGTTACACTTGTTATGATTTAGTGGTGAGGAAAGCAATATGGAAATGGCATTATATCAAGCTTGTAAAATATTGTCTTTGAGTAATTTCGAATTATTCAGAAAATTATGTGAACTCAACGTAATCTAGTATTCGTGTGGTCCAGCGATAGAGCGGAAAGGCTTTATCCAGCTTCTCCTAACGTGCATGCTACATTCCTGCACTGGTTTGGTCAGATGCAATCTGTGCGTTTTAGTAACAATCTAGAATTGCTTGATTCGTATTTTTGCATTACCGTATATGTCTAGACGTTGTATTTATACCTATAATAATTACATTTCCCTAAAAATCAATTTGTAGCAAACGCCACTAGGAATGTTACTTCCCTCACAAGGAGTAATTTGAAAGGTATATGGGTATATTTTTGGAACGGGGGGGGGGGGGCGAGGTTGAATATTTTGCTTAAATTTCATGCTTTCTTGCTATATTTTCTGCAGTTTTTGATGGTTCAGGTTATGATTTTTGGGTTTTGTGGGGACCAGAATTCTTTGCTTAAAATTTGTACTATCTTCTCACATTTTCTGTTTTTCATGGTTTAGGCTAGGTTAGGATAGTGCTAAGTAATTACTCTTACGTAAGATCAACTCATTTTAACTCTTGAATATAGTATACATAAAGCTGCATCAGTTCCCGAAGGAGCAGGACGCTCATACTTTTAGGGATTATTCATTGAAACCTTTGAGTTTTACGTCCCAAGGTTATTCCGGCTAGGCTAAAGGAGACGGTGATAATGAGTAATGAATGAAATGGTAGAATGAAGGGTAATAGTATACAACAGTGCCTCATGATCTGTGCGCGTGGATACTTCCTACTGTTGCACTACGTATAAAAATGATTTTATTACATTTAGAAGTAGTAAGAAGCATCCACGTGCACGTGACATGCGATATGTTTCAAATCCCCCACATATACTCATACACTACGTACAAGGGCACATTATTATTCTTCGCATACCATAAAACACAACGAAACGCAACGCAAACCGACGTACATTTTATTTTATATTACTCAGTAATTAAATGAAAGTCGCATTTTTACCTCATTTTCAAGTTCCTATATCCTCAATGAATAATCCTTAAAAGACTGCACTTCGTGAGTCCTCGCTAAATGATGAGGCATTCTCGTATACTATATCCGAATGAAGAAAGTGGGAGGAAACGGGAGAACCCCGAGAAAACTTACGCACACGGTGTTTGTCCACCACAAAGTTCACTTGGCAGGGGCTGGGATCGAACCCGGGACCCCAAACACCAGAGGTGAACGCTCTACCACTGAGCCACCGCGGCCCAGTATTATTCATTATGTACGAACTTACAAAGGGGGTAACAAAGCGACTTTTATTTACTTATCGACTGATACGAAAATAAAAAAGAACGTACCTGTACTTTACATCTGCATCTTTCGTGCCCTTGTACTTTATCTATGATTGTGTGTGGGGGGAAGGGGGAATTTAACGCATATCGCATGTCTTGTGCACATGGATACTTCTTACTATTGCACTACGTAGAAAATTTATGGTATTTCATGTAGAAGCGGTAACAGAACACAGAAGAAACGCGCATCAGGGGGTTCTCATTACTTCCAAAGTTATCCTGGTATTAGGACTACATCTAATATCTAACACAAAACAGCACGAAAATAACATTAGATAGTTCCGTAAGTTTTAGAAATTTATGGTCCCATAAAGTAAACCGGCACCAAGAAGGTATTAATATATGGAGAAAGTGAAAATAATTTTGATTGTACGTAGTGCCACTACTGCATTACCTTCGTGTATAGCAACAATAAAGGTGTCTCTAACGTAATTTCAGGTAATCTTCGTATTTCTGTTAAAAATCCAAGACGTGCACGTGTGTTTTCAACGGAGCGAAATATAAACTTCATATTTTACGACTAGTTACCAGTGCTGCCAATAACAACATCCAAGGTTCCGTAGATCCGTGAACAAATCCACCACATAAAAATATCACTAGAAATGTACTATTGATAGTGACATGAATTTTCGCTTTAATTTCCTTATAAATTCGGCTTTGTATTTTAAATCACAAAATTAGTGTTATTGTTCGGGAAGAAGTGATTTCTTGTGGGTCACACACACACACAAAAATTACTTTTAAAATTACCGGTATCTTACTCAACGCAAAGATAAGTAACGGTTTTCGTCAAAGTAAGCAAACTATTCGATAAGTATAATCACCATTGTATTTATTGATTATCATTGGTATTGGTTTATTGATTTACATATCTCCATACTAAATTTAATTAGGTTTCCATCGCTAATGTAGTTTCTAAAACTGGTAATTTTCCAGTAATGAATGATGCATATCTCGCAAAAACTGTTTGTTATGCTTTCTTTTTCTAGTTCTTTGCATTAAGTCTAGTAGCTCTATCTTTATTATCTCTGTAATATATATTATGTTCTTTCCATGCATCATTTAAAAGATGTATACCTTCGTCTCCTCTTTCTAATCGTTCTTGTAGATTTGTACCTTGCAATTAATCCTTTAACTTTGTTAAAGTCTGGACTATATCTTAATGGATTATTAGTTTGTCAGACTCCTCACCATCACACCCGTTTTCATTCTCTGAGACGGCTCCCTATTACACTGATCTTTATAGTTTTTGTGTTACACAATTCTTTCCTTGAAGTTTTTAATACTTTTTCCTTCTTTATTCTCACATTTTACATCTCTCTCTCCTTTTGTTTTTCATGCCATTCAGGATCTTCCTCATGTCGATGATAGTAGACTATGCTCTTCTTACTGCTAGTTTTTATCGTGATCTCTTGTTCTGTGTTGATTATAAGAATATGCTCTAAGAACATTAACACAACATGTTTATTACATTTATCAATTTCTTGTTCTCTAACTCTTAATTCTTCATTACCTTTATAGCAGGGACGGCACTAAGGGTGGGCGACCGTCCACCCGATGAACGGCCTTGCCCACCCAACCGCCCACCCCAACAGAAGTAGAATAATGAAGGTGATATCCTGTACTTCAAAAGCAATAAGTATTACTATTGATTGTAATGTAATAGGTTCTAGGACCGTGTTTAACTCTGCAATGAAAAATGATTTTCTTTACAAACATTATTCTAGATAGTTGAGAATGGGGGAATGGCGGTCACCTAAGCAAAAATCGTTATAATCTAATCTGATTTTCACGAAGCTTTGCACATCTTGTAAACAATGCAGACTGCAGTGCAGAAATGTTTCCAACTAATTAAACAAAAAATGTTATATGCAATTTTGTGCTAAGAAATGAATAAACAAACTGAAGGGGGGAAAACAATGAGATTAAAAATAAAATGGCATGGGCTTGTGATAAGAGAATCAGGAACCATTTTTTCTCGTTTGCAGTGGCGTACGCACTGCTGTCCTGAATCTTTGAATTACTATGTAAACGCATACACGCATCAGGAGGAAGAAGGGCAGAACTTTGAATTTCTTCTACCAGTGTAAATTACAATTAAAACTTACTATCCCCATTCCTAACGTTTCCTCTAACTGAGAATCTACCTTAAATGTTAGGATTCAGAGCCACTATTACATGATGACTCAGTGTTCCTACTAGCAGATCTATGGTTGGATGGATGGATTAAAGTTTATCGTCCCCTTCAACAACAAGGTTCTATAAGATTTGGACCTACAGCCGAACGAATGATCTGAACAAATGAACGTCCTCCGGAAATCGAACGCGGGTCTCCCGCCTGGCGACGAGTACGCGGATCATTTAGCTACAAAGGACTTAATTATCAGATCTAGAAACATGTGCAGTTGTACTCACGACTTCTATTCAAAATTGAGCTCTTGGGGGGCCACGGTGGCTTAGTGGTACAGCGTTCACCTCTGGCACATGGGATTCCTGGTTCGATTCCAGCTCGCGCCAAGTGAACTTTGTAGTGGACAAACACCGTGTGTGTGGGTTTCCTCTGGGTTCTTCAGTTTCCTTCCATTCTCTTTAATTCACCATTTCATTCATGTTTTCATCGTCACCGTCTCCTTTAGCCTAGCGTGCATAATCGTGGGACGTAAAACTCGAAAAAATTCATTTCATTTCATTTCAAAATTGAGCTTCTTGTACATTTCCATTATAGGCGAGCGAGTGTTTGGAACAAGCAATTGTTCATTCTGCAAGAACTTGAAAACTACTGAGTTTACTTATTTATTGAATAGAGAATTTATTATTTTATTTCCTTTGTTATATTAATAAAATACCTATAAAATATATTTTGAATCCTCGTGACTTATCCTTTCATTTGATATATAACAGAAAAGCTACGCCATAAACTAATATCTGTCATGAGAGTATAAAGACTCTATCGACATCTTATTCAACAAATTCCAAGAAACTTTTTAGATTCTACATAGGAATAAAGACACATTATTTAACATGCACATAGTACCTCTTAATTTCACTGCAGCCAGAATAAAATAAGACTCAAAAGTTATGAACATCCCTATCCAATATTATAAAAATCTTAAATGTTGAAGATTCCTTTGTACATTATTTCATTTCTGGCGCCGAATATTCGGTTTTTGCATCTTTTAAATGGTGATTTATTCTGATCGAGTGATTTTAAAAAGGCGATATACAAATTATAACTGAAAAATTAATCTTATATTACTTCGTAATGAATCACTAAAACAGGTTTTATCCTCTTTAACTTCTCTCTATCCCCATCACTCTCTCTCTCTCTCTCTTTTTTTTTTTAATTGACTATTTCCTCATCTCTAATGAAAGGTCAAACAAAATTCTGGAACACTTTAAGGAACTTATTATCTTCAATAAGAACACCGAGTTCACTTGATTTCTCTTTTTCATTTTCTTAGCCCATTTTCATGAAATGACACAGCTGTTTGATAACCACTCTTTGCGAAAAACTGAAAAATAACTATGAGTTAGCAACATTGAAAATAAGACTAATAACAGTTTATTCTTCCATGAGCAAATAATACACAACAAATGCAATGTATTATGGTAATTAATGTATTGTTAAGGCACAGTAAGATCATTTAGATTTCGACTCAAAGTATGTATCTATATGGGATCGAAATCTTGAACCAAAATCGAATTTATAAGAGAAAACTGTTACAACAAATGACAAAACACAAGAAGTGCGCGCCACAATTTAAAGATGTCGCTACATCTTTAAAGATGATGGTTACCTGCTGCTCCGAGTTATTCTGTTAAACATAAACAACGCAAACCCGTAAGTGCAGAAGAAAAGCAAATACTTTATCAAACGATATCAACGTTGTTCAATTCACTTGAAGAAAATTAAGACCTATAATAGCTAATTTTCATGTTCTCATAGAATATTTATTTACTTACTTTGTAGTACTGAAGTTAGTATTTGTACATTCGCATGCTATACAAGGTAAGAAAGCACATCAATAAATTGAAATTAAGGGGGAAAAGTACCATCTGTTTTTCATGGATATGCATAATGATTTAGGTAATAGATGAAAAAGAAATAATCTCCCATAATGATAAATATGCTTGCTGTTACATACCAGAGCAATCTCTTTATCGTTCAGTTGATAATTTGACATAACTCATTGTAATTTCATCTGTAATTACAGTTTGGAGAAAAATAACAATGTTCAGTTGCTCTTAAAGGAGGGGAGATTATATAGTATTGGGTATTTTGTCCTATATCACGGCAATGGTGTGAGAGTGAGACGAGTAATGCACATCGCAGTAGCAGAAATACATGCACGTGCTGCAGCAGAAATATTGCGGGAAACAGTCGAAACAATTTCCTCCTCACCAATCAGCAAATAATCGTGCGCGCAGTGATACAACATCAAGTTACGCTATTTGTTTTTGAAAGGTGCAAAGGACTGTGAAAAACGCTTTAGCTCCTAAAGCACGAACAGTTTCCGCGATAAGGTAATTCTGTTTAGATTATTGTGACCAATTTCAAAATATATCTCTTATTTCGTTGCCAGGTTAAAAACGAAAATATGAGCATACTCAATTGACCGTTATTTCCCACACGGTTGGGTAATGGCAGTCAGGGATTACTCCATGCTTTACATATGAAAAAAAAACCTCAACACCATTAAGATTTTAGAAACTACTTAGTCATTGAAGTTACATATATTTTTCGTCAACACCTTAATATATTTGAAATATAAATCTATTGGTATTGGCAAAAAATCATCAAATGAATATATAGTCTGGATCCAGTGGACGTCCCTTGTTCAACTTCATCATCTCTGTCCTCTGAGTTAGATTACACTTGATGAGCTTTGTTTAGGGATTGGCTGTCAATACTTATTTATTATCGTTTATTTTAATGTCGGGGAGCCCCGGTCACTGACTCCCATTACCCTATCCGTTTGACCGGGGCTACCCAAAATGCCTGTTTTAAGTTGAACACGGTCAACATCAACATACAAACAAATGAATGCATTAATTTATTGATTGCTTTAGAACTATATAAGCATAGTGTCTACCTAAAAATTCACTTAATAAAAATATCAAATGGAATAGTACTTACAGTGTAGAATATTTTTTCCTGATATTACATCAAACGCAGCGAAAAATACAATAAGGCTTCATTTAAAGCCTATCACTCCTAAAATGGCGTCGCTTTCAAAATTACTTTATCTGACAGCTGCCAGTAAGGCGCCATTGTCTGCTTCTATTTACTACAAGTTTTTCACGCTATATCGAACTAATCGGGGTTACCTCCTGAACGGGGCTACCCTTCTCTCCCTTACAACTGAACGCCAATTTACACTGGAATAAGCAGTCTTCACCCTAAAAGTGAACATTTCCTCTCATTTGAGAAAATTGAACCACTTGAACGTCATTATGGATGTGATGTCGATAGTGTAGAGGTGGAAATGAAACTTCTCCCGAAAGTTTTGAAACGTTATGAGATGGAAAAGTAATGCAAAATTACCTCCGTTTCTCCGTTTACTGAAGTGATGGATCGTTTCAAAATTGCTTTTCATGAAATTCACAAATTAGCCGTAATTGCTGTCACCATTCCTGTATCTAGTTCACCATGTGAACGTTCTTTCTCGTGTCTTAGACGGGCTAAAACATCTAAGAAACCGAATGGAAAACTGTCGCCTAAGAGATCTTAGTTTCCTTTCAGTAGAAAGAAAACTTGTAATGAATATTGCTGTAGAGAATGTGGTAAAATTATTCGAGTTGGACAGAACAATCAACGCAATGTACTCCATTAAAGTGCAGGTATAAAAGTTTATTGTAAGCTTGTTCGTACCATGCGATCAGCCCTTCATAGTTTAAAATACATTGTTGTTTCTGTAGATCATGATGAAGTTTTGTTAATTGCTATTTACTTCTTTATCCAATTTATAATTGTTCTATTTTTTTTTCAACTTGAGCTTTAATTTCAAAGATTTCTGTCTAACGTATGATCAAATAATTATGCCGTCGAATTTCCCTATTCTTTTACTAACATAGATCTTTGCTGTTGCTTATAGAGATCACGTCAAAAAATCTAATGTGAACAAATTAAGGACATACGAGAGAAAATATAAATGATTTATTTATTTTTTGGTCTCTTGTTTTTTTGTAATAAATGCTTCAAAGATAAAAATCTTTACAATAGCCTATCCTATTCCTGTTTTACTTTACTTATTGTGTATTTTATGTTATTAACGAAAGGTATAGGATTATCTGTTAGTCTGTGTTGTTTGAACCTTTGTTTATTTCTATGCATTCATGTGCGTTCTTGGAGGAAGAGGATGTAAAGCTGTCTTGAACTTCATCGACTACATAGTACACCCCGTTATTATTGTTTAAAAAAACTGGAAGTAGAGGTAGTGTGTCTGCTACGCGGAATTCGGTAGATCGAGCATATAGCCACGAACTGCCGCAACCCATCCTAAGTCCTGCATTACTTCAGTTCCACCAGGCGAATGCCAGAATTGTACCTTCTATAAGGCCAAGACATCCTTGTCCCCCCCCTATTTCGGTCTGAGCCTTAGCTAACTAAAGAGTTTAAAGATTGAAACTTAATTATTGTCCAAAAAATGTCTACATTGCCCAGTTCCAGAGTTGGCGTGGGTCAATGAACACTTGACCCACGACACACTGACCCACCTCTCACCATGGCCCACTGTGACCCACCATGACCCACCACCCACGGTGACCCACTCTAACCCACCACCCACTCTGACCCACCGTGACACACCACCCACCATGAATCACTCTCATCCACTGTGACCTACTCTGACTCACCAAAATCCATCGTCATCAACTCTGAACACGATCCACGGCCTCTTCTGTACTGACTAAAGAGTTTACACTTGTAATAAAACAAGACTATGATATTGTCACTAATCGGAGTTTGAATTTCTAGTCAATCGCTCAAGCACCACTCTGTTACAATAACGGTGGATCTGACCTTCACGATATAATATGGTAAAGTGTTTGTCAGTGAGGATATTGAAACTGTCCGAGCCGAGGTTGGTGGAAATTAGTGTGTGCCTGAAATAAGAGAGTATTCTTGCAAGTGTTAATTTCTGAACGCATTCCAAAACAAACTTCTATTCGCAGGAAAATACCCCTGTACAATATGGAAAAGGTTATGGTTTCTCAGTTCACAGTATTTTTCTCACAAAAGACTTGAAAAAAATCATTTTTACATAGTGTATAAAGATGCTCGGGTATCCTATGTAAGAGCATCTCCATAAAGTATGCTCATAATTGTAATTTGTGTAATCACTAAAATACCATGTTAAATTTAAGTTACAAATATGCATAATTGCAATTATTATGAATATTTATTCAAAGTAGTTTACCTAAAGCAAAGAAGAGACTTACTAAAAATTAGGTACAAAGTTAAATAACACAAATAAGCCATTAGTAATACAAGTATACATTTTCCATAACTCGTAATTTTCCACCTTAAAACAAATCTGAAATCGGGTTTATTTCCTGTTGGTAGCTTTTTCGTGGTAAATCATCCGCAGCAGAATGATGTTCATCCTTCAGCCAAGAAATAACTAGCTCGTCTACTTTGAGCTTGTCTAGCGGTAGGCCATTAACATTGATGAACAACAAGTTAGACAATGTTTGAGCACTTAGTCTATTTCTAATATCAGTCATCTGTAAATTCACAAGGGGAAATCCCCGTTCGCACTCTGTCGTGGAAATTGATAATACTTCTACCCGATTTCTGCAACTCCTCATCGACAATCTGCTTGTTAAACTTAAGTCTGATAACGATTTTTCTTGGTCAGTTTTGAAATACTCAGCAAGAAGTATCATCTCTCTATCACCATACAACATCTTTTCCATATCGACCATGTCAGTTAGCAATGTCGACTTATGGAAAACAGAAACTTCATCTACCACGCCTTCGATCAAGAATGTTGTGAATGAATTACCAATTAAAGCCTGAGAAGCTACATAGGCACTGCCCTTAGGTGTTACATCATGCCGTTGCAGGATGTCTGACATCTAACAGTTTTCCGTGTGTCACATGCATATACTTATGTTACCTTCGTCAGCTATATGTTATATACGTCCATTTGTATGTGAGATCCTGACCGCCTACATTGTTTCATACAAAAAGTACGTATAGATGGAACACTTATACAGAAAGTATTATAAAATATCCGTTTTCAGTTATACGTCTGCTGTACGTTAAGTCCAAGAACTACAGGAATTACACATGTAACCTATCTTTTTAAGTACGCCACCTACATTTTTTTCTCAGTGTACAATCCAAACTTAAAATTTCCGTGTAATTAAGCTTACAGTACATATTTTATGCCTATTTTTCTCACAACTTTATTTGTTGATTGCCCTGTACTGTAGGCGCTCCATATAATAAACATAAGCTTCAGCAATTATTATAGTAGAAAGCAATGCGTATATGAAGCCAAGCACTGTATTTTTTTGGTTCTGATTTTTTTTCTTAAATACCATCGATCGTGTTTGATCACTTTTACAAACCAACTCACTACCAATTTTCCATATATAGAAAATGTCTTCCCTCCCCCGCCATATAGGAGAATTTTAAAAAATGCTAGGACACATTCTGTTTATTTTCAATAAAGAGTTAATACACTGGATTTCAGCTCCGTAAGTTTAACGGCGTGCGAGGTACTATTTTTTTTCGCAAAAATTCGGATCCTCACTACCTCCTTAGGATATTATGCATTATAATGAAAGCAATATAACATCCCACTTTGGATTAAGGCCTAACTATATACCAAAAGTAATTTTATTTGACTTTGCAATTTGACTCTGGTGACAGGCACACATAGTTACATTCAATTTTTTATATAATAATTTATATATTACAGTGATTCAAATATGTATTTTTTCCAGTAGTTAGTTCCTCTAAAACCTCACAGGTCTCAAAAGCCAAGTAGTAGTATAAGCCTTATTGCTATTATTACAATTAAAAATATCAATATCCAAAAGTGCTTGAATCTTTTTTTTTTCCTTGGTTAGATATACTCACCTCAGGTAAGGAGACAGAAACAAATGGAAAAGGAAGGGAAATGAAGGTCTTGAAAGTACAACGAAGACAAATTTACCAGTCTTCAAAAGATATTGTCTACAATGCAGTGAGCAGAGTGGATAGGTATATCATGCTGAGGCGGTGGGTCGCAGTGGGTAATGGTGGGAGGTGGGTCGCAGTGGGTCACGGTGGTTGGTGGGTCACAGAAGGTCACGGTGGGTCTCAGTGGGTCACGGTGGGTGGCGGGTCACATGCTTTTGACCCACGACCCACTAACCCACTCAGAAAACTTGACCTACTTGACCCACTGCATCTCTGCCCAGTTCTTATTTTCATTGTCCGCCCATCCAGCAACTAGGTTCGCCTCTTTCCGACCACCCCATCAAACGTTTCTGGCGCCGTCCCAGAAAACGTACCTACTCCATTATTTCTATATGCACGCTAATTGGTTTTGGATTATTCTTTCTTGCATCATCTCTATAACTACTCATTCTTTGACATAATCGCATGGTTGTGCTTCCAATATAAATTTTATTATTCACTATTCACAAGTTTACGGATAACTCCTTTCATATTTTTAATCGATTTTATTTATTAGTTCATTTTTTGGTAACGTAGAAGCTCGCCAGTGGACAACGCAATGCTAACCGTTATTCCTAGTCTTCGGTCATTACTCAAGTTTCCTCTAAAAGTTCCCTAATAGACTTGATAGCTTAGGCTCTATAGACGTTTTCGGAACAAGGTGTTTATTGGCATGGTACTCAGAACATGATAACAACCCAAAAATGACCGCAATAGCTAAATCCTGGAATATGTACTTCAAATAAGAGTTTTTTAATAAACACATTTACTTATCCTTTTCTATAGTTCTCATTGTTCCAAAATCTTGTTGGTAACTTATTTATTATCTTTACCAAATAACCTAAATCTTTTGAATCATTGGAATAAATTGTGAGAATTTAAAATTAATCACGTACACAATACACACTTTCTCATTGTAAAAATTACTACCATTTTTTCTTCTCCATCAATAACAATTATTCTATCTACTAGTTTTTGAACATCAGCTATCCAAACATATTCTTCAGGGAGTTCTTCTTCAGACATGCGATTTTCTAGATTTAGGACTTTATGTTTACTTAAACATATTCATTCACATTAACTTCGGTCTAATCTTCTGTTTTTTCTTGTTAATAATCCCAATAAATCTTCTGTTCCTTCATACAACTTTTCATTAATTGTTTAATTATCACCTTGAATTTTATCTTCAGAATTTTTTATTATGTTTATTATTTTAACATCTTCTCCAACACTTCTTATTCGAAATACATAATCATGTTTTGGAGTATAATATGATGCTGGAATCTTAATAAAATAAGTTTCTTTAGCTTTTCCCCCTATTCTTTCTAGTTTATTTTTAATTTCTGTTTCATGCGTTTTAACTGCTCTGTCACTAGTGAATCATGTTCACCGATAGAACTATCATAACTTTTTTGTACTAAGAGGTGTTTCTAATAAACTCGAGTCTATTCTTGCACATTTATGTACAGTAGGAACAAGTTTTTTAATTGAATTTTCATTTTCTGTTACTTCTTTAATCTCATTTCCTAAAAGGTAAATAGTTTACACCATTAATTGTTGCTCTAGCTCTTTATACTTCTCATATATTTCTACTCTTTCTTTTCTTAAATTCTAAAACTTTAATATGCAACTTTTTGAACATAAGGTTCCCATTAAATTCTTTTCCATCCATTTATTATAAACAAAATCTTTAAACGTTGATGTTTTAAAGTATGGACGTTGACGTTTGAACATTAGACGTTGGGTATTGATCGTTGGATGTTGATGTTAGGATATTTGGATGTTGAACGTTAATATTAGATCTACGATAGATATCTTAGAATTTACCTGTTTTTTACACATAAAATATTCCGAATTCGTTAGTAAAAAATGTGTGAGATTGTACATTTGAAGGGGTCTACAATTATAGGATTCTTTTATATCCTATCATCTTTATCTAAATTAAAATTAATGAGTATATATCATATTTATTAATGAAAAGTGTTATAGGATGTATGTTTGATAGTGCAATTTTGGTGCTAATAATATTTGAGATGGTTTTGTAACCAAGAATAGTAATATCTAGACCTTTTGGTGTGTCAGGCCCGATAAATTTTCGAGTCTTTTTCTTTTGTTAAATACTGATGCAATCCCCTTAAATTAACGGGTCGTATTAAATTGTTTTAATATTCTTCATTATCTTTCTTGTCATATGAATTGTCATAAAACCATAATCATATTTAAAGCAAGTAAAACATGTCTCCTTAAATATATAATAAGGTATATATTCTCCTACAAACTCATTGTGTGCATGTTTAAGATCGGTATCATCTTCATGAAATATGTACAAGAAATTAACATTATTTCTAGCTAATTGTTTAAGTATTTTTGAATCTATTTGTGCAAGATAAAGGAAATTTAAATGCTTATGTCTTACTCTTGTAAGATAATCTCTAATGTTGCTCTGGTTTTCTCAGATACAATCACCAAACGCAGCAAAAGAATAATCTTTATATTCATCAATTGGAATAATAGAATCATTACCAGATAAAAATGTTGCTATTTCATCTTTAAATTTTAATTCTGATTCTTTAAATCATTGTAGTTGTTGATATTGTCGTTGATTCATGCTTTTGGAATATATATAATATAATTATTAGGTAACCAACTTCGCTGTATTAAAATTTAAATAAGCGAAAAGTCTTACCACTTCTACATGGAAGTACAATGAGATATCGTATATCATCAAATAATAATTTTCCAATTTTTAAACTAATTTTTCTTTAATCATTTGTTCTATATTCCAGCAAAAATCAACAAAAGATACTCATTTTTATAGAGAAATTGTTTCAAGTGTTATAAAATCTTACTTTAAAGGGTTCCAAATATTATAGACCTCTACATCAAAAGAGATAAGGAAAACAATAAAGGTTGTATATTTAGAAAGGAGCCTAATTAAGGGCCCTTATATCTTTATATTGTTTTTTTGATATTTTTGAAAAGCTTCGTAAATTACGGCCCACGTTAATTTACTGTTGAACTATTGCATCTCTTGTATTTTATATTTTAATATCCAAATTTGTTAATAATTCAGTGTTTGAACATATATGTTTGATAACAATTTTGGTGTTATTTATTTAATTCACCTAATTTGCCTCATTATACGGAATGGTTAAATAGGTCATCATAATCACGACTACCAATAAAGAGAAAATGTTTTGGGTGTTTCTTTAATTATACTGGCAATATTTTAAATATTTTTTCGTTCATACCTCCATTTAATTTTATAATAATTTTTAACTGTTCTTTAAATGAGTTTATACAATTCGCAATCTTTTTACATTCATCTATTTTCTTGCTAATGTTTAATTTAGATGATAAAGCAGTTATTACTGCTCTTCCTGTAGCTCGAGACGTTATTACAATTAAATAAATACGGACAGAGATAAATACATTAACAAAACCATTTTTGTAAATAATAATACTGGTAAAATAATTAAGCTATAATAAATGTATTTAACAAATCGTAGTGTCTTCTTCTTAATTAAATTATATTCTAATTTTGTTACGATGACTTCAATTCATTTTACTTCTTTGTCTGTTGTATTATCTTTACTGACTGGTTATACTTCTTTATTAAAGAAGACATTTCACTATGATTTAGATAATATAAATTATGATTTAAGTACATGATTGGTAGGTTTTTATAGTACATATTTAACTCGAAACATTAAATAGAAAAGAAATCAACTTAAATATGATGATAATTCAGAAGAACAGTACAGTTTAAAAGACCTTCATGATTACTTCAAATCTCAAAGTATAACACTATCAGAAAATCAATTGTTAACAGACAGTAAAGTTACAATTGAAGATATACGAACAGTTGTTGATGTTGATTATGGAAAGAGTTAGAAAACAATGAACTAAATATAGGTAATAAGCTTCCAAAATTTCGTCCTTTTGACATAATTAATATCCACTCCAATGTAGCTGATGGAAGGTTGTTAGAAGTAAGAAGTATACTCATGAAGACACGAGTCATAGAATCATTTACGATAAATGAAAAGTTTAAACAGAACTATACATAAACTTTCTTATCCTTTATTTTTCCCAAAACAAGAGATATTAACACAATTTGCTACGCAGTTTTATTTGGATAAAAGAATTTTATATATGATCCAAAGAATGATATAGAGATTGAAAGGATTTCATTAGTTCATAGTGTAATGTATTTATATGTATGGATTATTATTCATAAAAAGTTCTATTTAAAGATTTATATAACAAAAGAAGGAATCATATTGCATTTTAAAGTAAACTGGGAAACTTAGAACAGAAACAAGTTATTGATTTAAAATAGCTGTACTTAGATACAGAATATGAAATAATAAAGTTGGAAAAGCATGGTAGGAGCATTTTAGTTGGATTTACTTGAATTAATGCATTTCTTCCACCTAGATTTACAAAACTGTTTCGCAACGCTGTCCAAATACAATAAAAGAAATCAGTATGAGAGAAAAGAACTTTTAGACAATCCTGCAAAGAAATTGAGGTTTGCCTTTTTTTATATAAACATTGTTGACTTCACTAACGTGTTTCTAAGTGCGTAAGTTAGTTTCACGTGTTAATCACGCTCTTAATACAACGCTGAAAACGATTCCGCATAAGGCCCAGTGCATAATTACTCAATAGGATGTTTGATTTTATGTTGTAGTTCGATACTCAATGCGGATCCATGGATGGTGAAGGGTCGTTCGCTCCCTCCCGGCCGGTACAGGTTCTAGTGCCCCAAACCTAAGCCGACATAAATAACTTAATATTTTAGGCCAACTATATACTCTATGACATATCTCGTAGGAAATCCTGCTGTTTTGCGCCATACACGTTAGGAGTTTTCCTATCTGACTGAATGACGTTTTTCAATATTATGAAATAGTTCTATTTTATAAAAGTACAAAATTGATGAATTTCTATGCTAATTACACTGCACATAATACTAATATTAATACCAGGCGCTATATTGTTAAATTGGATACCTCTAAAAGATATATAAAAATATAAAGTAAAAACATAAAAATATAAAGAAGGGTGCTGGTGTATTCTTGGCGCACCAAGTTTTAGATTTATAGGTAAAATTTAATACTTTGCATGAAAAGACATATTTATAAAGAACAAATTTCTGCAGCCAATACAATCAAATACAAAGTAATACAACTATATTTTATGTTTACAAGTGTAAAATCATTAGAAGTGTTTTATGACGGATAAAATAAGTGAGGGACAATGTATAGCAGAAGAGGTCCAGCTATTTTTTCTGAGAAATGTTACAATTTCGGTAGTTTCTGTTCACATTAGTTTAGTGTATGTTAGTTCAGGTTAGTTGTGGGTAGGTTAGATTATACTAGTATAGGCGTCCGCATAATTTTCAAAAGATGATAAATTTCGCTTTTTTCTATTAATATTAGGTTAGTTTAGTTTCATTAGGATAGATTCAGTGTGTTTGGTTTAAGTACTTACATCTTCCATTTCTCCTTTAAATTTTGTATTTTTTTACGTTCTCCTGGACTTCTGCGAAACATTTACCTAAGTGAGTGCATATAAAGAATGACCAGTGATAATATTTTTCATCACCGGTGTATTTCTGCACAATTTACAGAAACTGTAATTTGTATTTACGAATTGAGGGCTAATAGCATGATACTATTCAAACCCGTATCATTGCCAAAACCCACTAGTTTGCATTACTTTCTCTGACGCACCTGCTTCCTTCGAACACACTCCTCGCTAACGCTCGTTTCTCCGCTTCGACCTGCACTGACTCGGTTAGATAGCAATCATGCCTTTAATGACCACCTAGCACAGGTTGGCTTGTGATTTTTGCACTATAGTTTTTATACTATACATCCGGACGCCATATTTATAGACAAAACGTAAAATTTCTGTAGTTTCTGAATAATTGCTTTTGATAGTCCCCTTGAATTTTATTTATGCCATTTGAGATATTTTCACGTCGCTCAGCGCAAATCACTTAGAAAATAATAATAAGGAAATGAGTGACAAGTTATAATTTTTCAACAAATATTTCGAGTGGTGCACCAAAAGTAAACCTGCACGATCAGAAGTTAAATTAGCAACACATACCGCATTAGGGGAGTAGGAAATTTCGGTGTAAGAAATTTCGGTGTAAGAAAATTCGGTGTAAGAAAATTCGGTGTAGGAAAATTCGGTGTACAGAAAATTCGGTGTACGGAAAACTCGATGTGGGGAAAGTTAGGTGTAAAGAAAGATTCGTTGTAGTAGGCCGTAGGATTTATTAAAAACTCAACTTTGAGGGTAAATGAGCGTATTAGTTTTAAGTTCAAAATGTAGCAGACCGTAGGATTTATTAAAAACTCAACTTTGAGGATAAAGGAGCGTATTAGTTTTAAGTTCACACTTTGTGTAGAACGTACTTTTACTGTCTACTATACCAAAGTTTAAAAAATTGTGATGGTGAAATAATTTGAATTCTAGATTTCGACGGATTTTAACATTTCATGGCCCTTACATGACGAGAAATTTGTTTTCCGATGTCCGTTCGTGTGATTTAGCGAAGCGACCATCGCTACCAATCGACATTTAATTTAAAACTTAAGTTTTTATGCTGTTTTGGAGGATGTCTCCTAGAATTTTCTACTTTAAAAAAAAGCTAGGTTACTGAACGGGTAAAGTTGAAAATTGTAGATTTTTCAAAAATATTCTGACGATTTAATGTCTATTTTATAAATAAATATTCAAATCTAAATTCTTCAAAAACGACATAGTTTATTTATGTTACTCAAAGGTGTAAAAATAAATGCCTCAACTAAAGTATCTACGCCTGATTGGAGAAGAAGTCAATAAGGAGTCAATAGGGTTGCAGTACTTGTTTACTTTAACTTAAGGCAAACAAACTAAAGTATCTGATTGGAGGAGAAGTTACTATTTGTACAAATATTATCTGATAAAACTATCCTGCTTTATATTGCCCTTTCCACTAAGACTTTTTTGATCAATATATTTTTGCATCTTACATATGTATATGCAGAGTGATTCTTTCAAAACTCACGGATTTCATTTGGCTCTAGAATTTCTAACTGAAGTCCGGTTTTCATGCGGTTTGTTGCAAATCATCAAGGGAGGATGGGAGATTTATGGGACTGTGTTTACTGGTTTAAATTCATCCGGGTAATATCGAGCAGGCCGCAAGAAAAACAGCAAATATTCGCCATTGTACGTTACAGTTCGAATAAGATATTGGATATTTCAAGCGAAATTGAAGAATACAAATTAAGTGTTGGTGAGAATACAAATTAAGTGTTAGTGGTAACACACATAAATCACATTTTGAATAGAGATTTCTTGGGTGACTTAGAGTCGGTAACTGAAATCTTCCACAACATCCGCCAGCGCCAGTGTGCGAATTGAAAACTTTTCCCAGGGGGGATGAATTTCACCCATATGCGCACCCAGTTCTCCCACACACATATTCATGTATATATATATACCGTGGGGGAATAAAAATACGGAATTTTAATTTTCGATTGAAGTAAAGTTATTTATAGTTCGCTTATTATCAATTCTTTCTTGTCTTTTAAAACTCACGAAAATGCAACACCTGAATGCTCATCATTGTTTCTCAGACTGTAGACTGTAGAACAGGACATGGCTACCCACCGAATATCAAAACTACGACCAATTTTTTTTGTAATTCAAAATAAAGTTTCTCTGCAACAACTTCTAAACGTCGTCAATTCTTTGGACTTGCTGAGAAAAGGGTGTATAATGAATCCATAAAGGACTTAAAATGAAGAGAAGTTGATTGTTCGTTCATTACGTCATGAATGGCGAGCTCTAACTTGTGATTTAGGCAGTGTATTACAATTAAATTATAATTAAATCTGTTCTTGAGAATTGATGCAGCGCCCTCCTGATAGTGTCCCTAAAGATTTGCTGCACCATAAGAAACAAAAGCAACTAACTGTTTTTTTTTTTGTTTGTTTTTTTAAAGATTTCTTCAGAAAGTCCATGTCGCCCTAAGCACAAAATGATTGCATCTGCTATTGAACTACCTGTAAGAGAGGATAGTTCCAATATATCGAAGAAGTAATTGCATGCTTGCCCGTCAAACTGAGTACGAACATACATTATTAGGCAAGATTTGTTCGAAATTGTAGTACTTTCGTCTACTAAAATATTAAAAATATTGCCTAAGTGTACAATATGGTTAAAGTTTCCTGCATTTTCTTAGCTGTGAAATTAATTATATTTGCGCAAGAATATTCTGAAATGTAGCATTTGTCCCATATTAGCCCCGTTAAGGCGTTGTAAAGTGCATCATCTTTAAAGAGTTTAAAAGGTTCATTTCGCTTACACAACAAATAGGGAGTGCGGAAATTACGTGAAGTCACTTCCACCTTCGATTTATTTTGCTCCTCCTACAAAGACATACTGTTAGACAACGATGATTTTAGCTTTTTTGTCTCTTTTCCAAAACACTCGCGCAATCTATGTGATAGATTTTGCATGGTTTGATATTTTATCAATTATTTTTTTACTTTTCTTTTTTGCAACAACTCCGTTCACAAATGCAAGTTCCATTCGCGTATTGCTGTTCTTGAGAGTTTTTGCACATCACTACAATACAAACAAATCACTTCCCCACTATGTTTTGCACTCAACCAGGGTCGACTTTGCTTCCATTTTTCAAATCTTTGCTTCTCAACACAATTACCAATAACTGTACAAGTTTCATTTTTATCTTCATTTAAATTAACACTTTCTGAATTTTCGCTTCCGTTTTCCGGTTACTACTTTCTGAATTAGGTATTTGAAAAATCGATTTTGCTTTTTTTTCCCTCGAAACAATCTAAAATTGTTTTTTGACGCTTCATTGTTTCCCGAGCAATGACACCCTGACTTCGAAACACTTAATGCTCTTACGGGTCCGACGACAATACTTCGTTACAAGCTCAGCCGAGGTGGTTATGAATCAGTGGGTTAACATTCATTAGAACGGGGAAGCGGATCTAGATACAAACAATTATTAAGCTTCTATGAAAGTAGTTATTTCCGTAAATACAATTTCTCTTAAAGCTAGATTTATCATCCTTATAATGAAATCGTATTGGATTGTCTTAATCTATGTTATCAAACATATACACAACTTAACTAAACACTACTCGATATTGAAATTTCTTCTTAATACAAATGTGTTTGTAGATGAAACTACATCATCATCAGTTTGACTAAATCTGGTGACACGGGTTCTTTTCCAGTAACTGCAGACTCAAATATTTGGTGACCTTTCCATTCTTTTTGAGTTTCCTTGCGTAATTCGGACCCACTTTGCCTCGGACCCAATTGCGACTTTAGTTTGTGATAATGGATTCCCGAAGGAGAGCTATTGTTTTAGCTGGAATATATTATATTTCAAAATTCCGCCGTCGGAAGTATGTTAGGAAAATGTGGTGGGTTCACCCCATTTTCCAGCTTCGACGAGAATACGGAGTATACAGGGACCTTTTCTTTGAATTAAAATCCGATCCGGATAAATTTTATAAAACAAATAAAAATATTAATAAATCATACTAAAGCAGTTTCAAATTACATTGCTTTTATTTTAATAGGAATTGATAATTTGTACATAACAGTTATTGTATGAACTATCTATTGTTCCCGGTAATACAACTAATTAACTACTCAAATATAAAAGTACTAACCATCGATACCAATATTCTCAGCAATATGATGCCATGTTTTTGTCCTTAATACTGAATCCTTGTATTTCGGATGCTTAAGGTTGTACAAAATTTCGTTTTCTCTTACTTGTTCTACGAGCAGTTCTTCAAACGTTGTTCTTACCTCCGCCATGTTAGTCAGTGAATACAATAGTGTACGCGCGCTACTTCCGTCAGAATTGAACAAATTTCTACTCTGACGCGAGTGTAGCGCGCCATATCCGATGCGTGATTTCATTGGCTGTTTAGCACAATCGCTCGCAACTCACGGAGGTAAAGGACACATGAAAATCCGCCTTAAGACAAATCGTAAGAAATTTCCTAGGATATATCCTATAGTGTATAGTGGGCCTTATTGTCACCCCAGAGCAGAGTTCGTAGGTTGAGCACAATTTCCCTAATCTAGAGAAATTTTGTATGTAAATTTAGCAAAATGGGAAAAAAGATTTTTTCCGCTGAAACTTGAAAATCCAAGGAAATTCTTGCTCAGACTATTGAGCAATACAAATGTTTAAACTTTTCGTTGTTCTTCGGAAATGAACCAATACATTACCAATAGTGTGTGTGTGTGTGTCTTCAAACTAGTATTATTTGTACTGTAATTGTATTTGTATTTGTAATGGATCCCAGTTTTACCTTTCCATCGACACCAAAACTGTTTACCTATGTCTGTAAGAAAAAGAGCTACATGATTTTATGTAATGTGGGTGTTGTATTTTGAGTCGCTTACATACGCAATTCAAGTACTGTTGTAAGACATCAAAACAAGAAGGAAGTTGGCAGAAAAAACAAATGATATTTTGGACTGCTGGGTAAAAAAGTAATTATAACTACTTCCATAAAGCTAATTTTCATCAAGTTCGTGCCGAAGTAAGGGGAATACGCTATAGACGAAAAAAATAAACATAGTTTTTCAATAAATTAGAATTACATATGTAATAGATATTTTTTATTTACACTATTTGGTACGAAACATCACGTAGGAAAATTATGCCGTAATCATAACAATTAATTTTTACATGTTTTTCGTATTTTATGTAATGCAAAATGAGAACAACACGTGAAAATGAATTGTATTCATAGTTCTTGTAAAACGCGTATTGCGCTACGAAGCTGACTAGTCCAATGATAACGTACGTTTAGGGATACGGCTGTTTCGGTGTAGGGTGTTTTGGTGCAGGGCGTTTCGGTGTAGGACGTTTTGGTGCACGGATGTCTCGGTGTAAGGACCTTTAGGTGTGAGGCTGGTTCGGTGTAAAAGTTCCAATGTTTTCACCGAAACGTCCACTCTTCAAAATGAAAATTATTCGTTAGGGAGAAATAGATTCATGAAGTAGAAAATATAAATTAATAAATAAAATAAAATTTAAATGCTGCTGTAATTGACAGGGGTTACTTATTTATAGTGAGTCCCCTCACTTCACTCTGTCAGAACTTCTTATATCCTCAAATGTTATAAGTATGAATTGATTGGAAAAACGTTTTATGGTAATGATATATAGTAAAAAAGTGTGTGACGCATAAACATTGTGTACACCACACACACCTTATTACGGCAGTAACTATGCACAAATCGCAAAATGCTGCACAATCTTTGAAAGAAAATTTTCAAACACAGGTGGTTTTTCTTCCAAATAACCGCTTTTATATCATGCATACCCAATAAGATTAGCAAATCTAGGAGAAGAAAACTGATTATGAATCAGTGTTTGGATCTTAATTATATTATTACGGAGATGTAAATTCATGTTATAGTTGTAGAGAAGGACAGTGTCAGAAAAATATCTCAAGATTTTTTTAACGGCCTAAAGAACGCAAGAAGAGGCTGAATCCTACCAGTTGTTCCTGCATAAATGGTTTATGTTATGAGTTACTCTTTTGTTCTTAAAATAGGTTCAAAGTTGATGAATTGTGACCACTCCACGAAGCTAATAACAAAATGAACTTTGCATTAGACGCTTGAAGAAAAATCTCTTGGAACCATGATCTCACAAGATTTGATGTTAAATTTTCTGGAGTTGATGCTTTCAAAAGGATATCTGCAAATTTAAAGAGGTTGTGTTGTACTACAAGGCCAAATGTTCCATTGTTTTCCTACAAAACAATTAACGGTGGTGATAACAAAACACTATTTGCAGAAATTAAACGCTGTCTGATGTAGCTATGAGTCATAGAATTTACTGACTGTGCCACACTTTCTACTGTTTGTGTTCCTGTAAACACTAGAGTAAGTCCCGTCTGAATTTCCAAATTAAACCGTATTGTTCAGAGTTATAAATATTTTCTTTTTCAATAACATGTGTTGCTTCACATTCGCGACAAATGCATTGGCACTGGCTTCTAACTATTGGGGCTATAGATTTAATCAAACGTCCTGTTAAAATAAGTACAGAAAGGGGTTTCACGTCAGCGTGCACCTTCTCTCAGTAGTCCCTGCCAATTATAATTGTTCTTGGCTAACTGCAGAACATTTCAAACCAGAAGACTATTTGTAATTGTAATCATCATATTGGATCCGCCAATTTGAATTTTGTAATTTTAACGTCAGGTTCTGAATCACCTGTCCTAAAAACCCCTTGGCAGTAAGCTGGCAGTATCATTTAATCTTATATTTTAATCATTATTTTCTGTTTATGCTTGGAGACCACCTCTAACGTTCAAAGGGTGGTTTCATTGTCAAAATGAATAAAAATACGTGACGATTATTTGTTGATATTCTACAAGTATGCAAAGTTTCATTCAAAATTAGTAAATTAAACTTCCGTAAGTCTCTTTGTTAGTGCTGTTCAAATGGAACAAATAAGTTAATTGGCGAACATGAAGTCAGAAAAAAGAAAAAAAAAATACGCCGATGTTACGAACAGACTGAGCAATAACAATGAGACTCAATAGCAATGTTAATCAGTTTACACTATTGCATAGTGGCTACACTATGACACTTCATGGTTGTTCATTACAAGCATACGATTAATGCAATCAAATATTAGGCTATACACCGAAACGTCCTTTACAGCCAAGCGTCCGTACACCGAAAAGTCCTTATACCGTAACGTCCGTACACCGAAACATCCATACACCGGAACATCCTACACCAAAACATCCTACACCGAAACGTCTTAGACCCGTACGTTTATCAAGGCCACCGACATTATCACTATTAATGACTCATTTATATACAGAATGTTTTTATTAACGTACAAAGTTGTTATAACAAATAGAGTATAGATGAACAATAGGAGAGCTTTCTTATTTAACTTAGAAATATGGTCAAGTGAACAAACCAGGTTTTCTGGTTGCTTTAAAATGAACTAAAAACTACAAAAGTAACTCAGTGAATACCAGGAAGAATAATATACACTCTTTTCATAATTTATCATGATTGAAAAGGAAAATGCACGATCAAGCAAAATTATTTTTCTTCAATCACAATTGCATGAAGCAGCAGGTGAAGCACTGGCACCAGAATTAGTCATCATCCCTTTCTGATTCCACTTCTGTCGCATCTGTTACATTATGACATGTGTTTCCTGGGCATTCAGAGCAGGAACTTGAGCAGTCAAGGCCATGTTTCTAGCAGTTGCATTGCATGGTAGAACAGAGTTGTAGAGCAGCCACATTTTATGAACTTCAACAACTGCTCAGGCGCGGGGAGTTGGGTCATCTTCACTGCTGACAGATATCTATTATGGAGTTCCCAACCCGATTGGAGGGGGTCGAGGTCATTGGAAAGCCAGGCCTGAACTTGAAGATATATACATAGAGGGTGATAGTAACAGGCATCTTCAGTAGGCGGCAGTACTTCAGGTATCACTTAAGGTGTCGATTTAACTGTTTTGGAGATAAACTTGTGATAACGAATGTTATTGAGAATTTGACCAATTCAGTCCCCATATAGACACGCCATAGCTTCAGTACCAGATGTCTTGATTTGTTCTTGTGTTCTCCCTGCAGTTCTGAAGATTTCGCCTGTTCTTGGAAACACTTGTTCTTCCGCAAGAGTAGAATGAAATCCCGTTTCCCTAACCCATATGTTTTGGATGTAGTGTCACATCCCAGATCCCAGTAATGCATGAGCGAAGAGTATGTGTGAGCACACGGCATCATCCTGTGCTTGTTTCATTGCCCTAATGTCGTAGACCATCATACTTTTTAAACTTTGCTTCAGGACACAGGAAGACATCATTGAGTTTGTTGTCGAAATAGTGGATTAACACGACTAGAAAGTCATAGTATTCATCAATAACTGCTGTCGGACACATCTGCGATCTTCCAATAGCTTATTTTACAATAGGACAGTGGCGTAGAGATGGGGGGCTCAGAGGGGCCGGGCCCCCCAAAGAGATCCGACAATGTACTTTGATATTTGTAATATATATATATATATATATATATATATATATATATATATATATATATATATATATACAGTGAAACCTCTCTAAAGCGGACAGCCGTGGGGAATCAAAAATTGTCCGCTATAGAGAGGTGTCCGCCTTAGAGAGGTTTCAATATCTTCTTACGTAAATTAGTACAAGGTATTGTGCAACTAAAAAAATAGTTTTGCATGAATCATGTATTTATGAATATTACCAAAATATTACTGTACCTGCATTATCTTGCGCCATCCAATACTCTATGTTCGAGGCACAACATGGAAATAAGATGTCATACTTCTCTGGACTTTACACTTATCGCTACTTACTACATTTTCGGTGTATTGCTTTAATTTGTGAGTTAATTGGAGTCCAGTAATGACTTTTGAGACAATATGCGTACCTGCGGGCAAATAATACCAAACTTGTCTTTTGCTTAGTTAGAGATTCCAACGGACAATAGAATGATTTATCATCCCAAACGGCGGGCAACTGTCAACCACTTTTGTATTTAAAACAAGTTGGGTGAGAGTAGAATGCAAGCAAAGAACATGAGGATGTTGTCAAACGGAGACCTTTCCTATTGAGCAGACAGTTGAGGAGGCAAAATGTTGTCACACCCTCATGTGCTTCCTTGCTGACACACGTATGAATCACAAAAAATTTTTTTACTGTACTTTTCAACTTGTTTCTAAAGAAAGTGTCCGTAAAAAAAGACCTATAAAAGACAGGAAATGCTGTCCGTGTCCTACTAGAGAGTGTCCGCTTTAGAGAGGTTTGCCAATCTGCTTTTTCCTATTACAGTGTTTGGGAATTACAAAATATGTCCGTTATGAGAGGTGTCCGTTAGTAGAGGTTTCACTGTACTATGTTTATATATTTTTTGTTTGTAATCTTTCTATATGTACCTATAACAGCACTTGGGCTTCCCCCAAACACACATCCTGACTACGCTACTGAATAAGGACATCTGCGTCATCGGGAGCATGTTTGATGTCTTACCCAGCTTCCGTAAACTTTTCAGGCAACAGTGTTTCAAAAGTCTGCTTGATCTCTTTGTTGCTCAAGACCATATCCTTGGTGATGGCGAGAACCGTAGACTGAGTTACATGGACTTTTGGTTCCTCGAAACCTCTGTTGCGTTAGCAGTGAGATTGATAAGTGTTCTTTTTTGTAGTAATTAAAATAGTTGCTTGCCCCAACTTTGACTTAACATACTGCGCATATGAAGGAAAGAGTGCTTCAAATCTCTGTTGCTTATTCCAAGGTAAACGGTTATGACCAACTATTTATAGGACGGTGTATGCGCTCTACTATGAGTAATCACTTACCTATGGTTCATATTAAACAGAAATATCTTGCCTTGATAACAGTAGGTAATCACGCGTTTACTAAAAATCCTAATTCAAAAAAGTGAAGATAAAGTCTCTAACTGGATACCTCAGTATGCGTTTAGTATGAACAACATGATGTAATATAATGATCTTTATATTCTTTATTAACTAATACAACTACTATACTTAGGCCGTGTCCAAAAGATACAAGTGCACATTTGAAGTACGCTTATTTCCGGAACTGACGTCACCTAGTGTGCGTCAAAAGGTCCAAGTTCACAAGTCTGCGAGTGCATAGTGCGTAGTGTGCGAGGATGTACACTATGTTAGTATACTTGTGTGCTT
Organism: Thermobia domestica; assembly: GCF_964235325.1. Taxonomy (NCBI): domain Eukaryota; kingdom Metazoa; phylum Arthropoda; class Insecta; order Zygentoma; family Lepismatidae; genus Thermobia; species Thermobia domestica. Next base: position 206,059,215 of record NC_137460.1, read on the forward strand.
AACATGGCGATATCTAATAAAATAACCTATTAAAATTTTAAAAGCCATATTTTTAATATTTTTGTTGAGGTGAATTTATTTGTAGCTGATCTAATAATAATTTACTTGATAAATATACAATTTAGTGATATTACAAGTGAAATATAAAAATGTTACACAAATAACAAGCCTATTTACGTTGTTCTCAGCATGCAAAGGGAAAGTAATCAAGTAGTTTGTTTAATAATGCTAAAAAGACATTTGTGTTCAAATATTACATGGTTTATGTAGCTTAATTGAGATAATTAGACTATCGGCAATATAGCTATTTGCACGTAAACGAAAAATATTAATTCCGTATGAATTAAAATATTAAGCTCTAGTATAGAATAGTGATAACCTAGATTATTCATTTCTCTATAGCTACAGTTACAGCTGCAGCTGCAAATGTAAATTCGTAGGTAGATAGGCCCAATTTTCTAGTTTTGATTCTAAACAAATTATATTCAAAGCTAGCATGTTTCCTTGCACTTGTGAGACTAATATGCCAATTATCGTTCATTTTGCATTTTTAACAGCTGCCCAAAAGTGAAATACATATCAAAAATGTCTTTCCATATACAGGGGTGCCCACAGGGGGGGGCTATGACGCAAACTGCGTCATTGAAATTTTGGGGGGGGTTAAAATCTATATAAATATGTTTGATGAGGGGGGGTAAAATTAATCGAAAAGAAGATTTTTCATGGAAGAACACCTACGGATAGACAATTGGGGGGGGGGGGGGTGCGTCATAGACATAAGGGGGGGTGGGCACCACTGCCATATATTTATCAAAGATTTCACAAATTCCTCTTGGTAAGTTTTTACTTTGGCCATTTCATTCATTTTTTCGATTCAGTGATTTGATCTTCCGTTACCGGTTTTGAGAACTTGCCTGTTAGCTCATACATATAAGTTAGTAGCTAGGTTGGTTCCTTTCTGTACCAAAGTTTAATATTTAATTCACGTAGTATTGCCGAGCGAGCGTTAGCGAGTGAAGGCGGATTAGAGACCCGGAGAGCACGTTATTTTCTGTCTTCGTTACGAATCGGTTCATTGAACGATTCATTGAATGAAATGGCCAAAGTAAAGACTAGCCTTCCTCTTAATTCATATCATCCCATTACCCACCATGAAAAGATTATGAACAAATAATTACTTCCGTATAGTTGAACAATGAGAGCGATTAGATAAGACATACTGTATTTTTTCATAAAACTGTTTCTTTATTTTCATAGCATCTAAGAGTAACATCTAAGGAACTTCATTACTAGCGCAGTATGGTAGAAATAGTCCAATCAGTATTCCTGTAACTGGAGCAATACACTAGAACTACGACAATTATGTGTCATATTCCGTACAAGAAGCATTTATACCCAATATGAACTCTCTCCCAAAGTAGTTTTGAGCCATATTGTTACAAATAGCGCTTCCCTCAGTACTTTCGGTGACCTGACGCTCTTGCAAATTGCCTACTTTCGCTTACAATAAAATTCCTAAACTACTTCGCAATAGTGTTGTCAGCGCCCTAACCACCAGTCCTACTGTTCTTCCGGGAATTAATAAATAGAACATAGAGAATAGTTTAGTGGTTTCTATGCTGTTACGAGTTTATTGTGCACATAAAACAACACACACACACACACACACACACACACACACACACATATATATATATATATATATATATATTGGATTTACGCTCCGCTTTTGTTGATCTGCGCTTGAAAGTTCCGAAATGACAAATCTTTGCAGGTACGGTTACCCCATATTGTCAATCTGTATGATATATTTATATTTAATATAACTGGAAAACCATCCATTAAAAAAAAAAAAGCATGCTTATTTTTTCTAGTACGCGAAATTCTCCGTTCTTTTGTTATCAATATTCAGTGTTCCACCACTATGAGGCGTTGGAATCAAGTGCGGATCAAAAGCTAATTTGACGAAGTGTACACTATTTAGTGTGCACTCCATTTGTAGACTTCGAGTGTGCATCCTCGAAGTGTGCACTATATACTTTTGGACACGGCCTTAATAAAGGCTTTATAATAGTTGTGTGGTTTAGATTTGTATACTTATTAATTGTAATATCAGACAGATCACTGAACAACAACACTGAACACACTCATGACTGAAAGACGTTATTAGTAAAAATCCTTCAACCGATATTTTGTGACAGTGATATTCTTTGTGTGTAAATAATTAAGCAAATCTATATGAGTTAATATTAATTATAGGACTTTTATTTTTACGACAATATAGGTACTGAGAAATGTAAGTTATCTACTTGGTATATTATTGTATATTCTACACTTTTACTGGTGGATGATCTTTATATTCTTAGATTTCTGTAAGTGCACTAATGGTCGTAGCCACACGGCGGTACAAATCGATGGTTACTAATATAGACAAATATCGGCATATACACAATCACTTTTACACTATTATAGCAGACATATAACACACAGAACTTCCACTTAATATTTGAACACTTATTATCCACATAACAACGGATGGCTGTTATACCTTCGGATTTTTCTTGATATCACTATGTTGGCGTCGTCCACTTTCTCAATGAACAATGCGCCTCCTAATTATTCAAACATTCATCTTCCACATTCGACATCAGGCAGGCACGTAGCCAGGATTTCGTGAAGGGGGGGGGGGTTCGTGATATGAAATACTGTGGTCATCACACCAGGGGCTCGATCATTCTAAACTATTTTACTGGAACATATATTGGTTCGTTTACCCAAGATTTCGTGACCGGGGGTGGGGGTGGGGGGAGCGACACGAAACTCTGAAGGCCCGGGACCTTGATGAATCAAAACTACTTTACTATCAACATATACTGATATGTTAGGACAATAAAATGAGGATATGTTGGTAAGTATTTTAATGAAAAAAAAAACTATGAAGAAATCTCGAGTGAAATAATGAAAAAAACGTATTGAAAAAGATATTACAATATTTACGTCCTTCCTCTGTTTATTCAAATATAACAATTTTCCTTTCATTATGACCTCAACTATTATAAAAAGTACATTTTCACTATTATGAAAATACATATTCAATACTGTCTTTTAAACTATTTTACAATATCTGCGTTCCTTTCTCAGTTGAATCAAATGCTAACAGAATTTTCTTTCCACATAAATTTTTGTTTTTGTTATTCCGTTAACTACTGTCGGTTCCAAATGAGATTAAAGGAGAAGTAGAAAATTGTTGAAATAACATGTTTGATACTGTAAGGATGCGATAACGAAAAATTATGATAAAAATCTCCCACGCTGTTATTCAACAGCACTATGCTTTCGGAAGCTTAAAATATCCCTGTTTAGTAGCAGAAATTCTGACTATTCTGCAACTTTTCTTGAGATTTCAAATTCCCTCACTTCCAGGATATCTCGCTCACCTCGCCTCCATGTATTGCAAGTAATACAAATTTCCTCATAAGAAAGAGTAACCAAAAGGTTCCTGTAGTTTTTATTTTTAACGCTGATCCATATTTTTCTCATTTCATTTTCTTTTATACTTCCTTAATTTTTTTATTACTGGTCTCGAAGGGGGAGGGGTCCGGACCACCCCTTGGCTGCGTGCCAGTAGTACTTGCATGACTTGATCTCAATTTTCCGCCCCTTGGAGCATGGCGCCCGCTGTCGCACCTAAAGTTTTGCGCTCTGGGCACCCATTTTTGGGGTCACGTGGTATGACGTCATAGGGTCACGTGATGTTAGGCCACGTCTCTTTGATCACGTGATGTTAGGCAATATCTTTTTGGGTTACGTGGTGCTAGGCCACGCCTTTACGGGGTAGCTTTACCGAGGGGGAGTTGATTTTGTTCTCCTTTACGGCATAAAATTTGGAGATTGTTACCTTTTGATGGAATACGGGTGTATGTATAGTTTACCTTGCGGTACCTAATTCAAGTTTTGCGCCCCCGGCACCCGTAGGCAACACCTCGTCCCCTTTGGCTTACATAGTTTTACGCTCCGCCTTTATGGGGTAGTCCCATCTATCGGTTTATTTCGTTCAATTTTATGGCATAAATTTGGAGATTGTTACCTAATGATGGAGTACAGATGTATGTATAGCTTATTTTGTGGTACCTGATTTTAACTTTTGCGCCCCTGGAGCTGAAATTTTATGCCCTATCCCCTCTGAGCTACATGGTTTTACGCTTTGCCTTTATGGGGTAGTTTTACTGAGGATCTATTACGTTCCATTTTATGGGTATAAAATTTGGCGAATGTTATCCGCTTTCTTACCTTATAGGGTGTATGTATAGCTTACCTTATTTTTGTCCCTTTGATGGGCAAAATTTGACGCCCCTGCGCCCACCTTAGCATTGCCTTTGGGATCACGCCAGGGGGTCACGTGGTGTTAGGCCATGCTCTGTTTTTATGTGGTAGTTTACTGAAGGGTCTATTTTGTTCCCTTTTATGGATATAAAATTTTGAAGATTATCTTCATTTCTTACCTTATAGGTTGTATGTATAGTCCAAATTAATTTCTTTACGTTTCCTTTGATGAGTATCAATGATTGATTTTGGAGCCTTATTACGTTATATGATTATTTGGAGGTGTACTTAAGATTATTTCCTTAAATTTGATATGTACTTCGTGATCCACTTCGTTTCTTAAAATATACCTCAGGGATGAACATAGATACCTTACATATGTTGATTACTATGTTATAGACATTGCAATCGTCCCGAGTTCGATTCTTGGTCCTAGTTTCAGGGAACTTTAAGTTTAACGTACCCGTGAAAACGATTGTGACGAGAAATGGTAGGATGAAACAGGCCAACACATCATCAACTGACTTGGCTGAGGATTGAAGCAGGGCCTTTACACATCAGAGACAATTGCTGAGCCACCGTACTCCATTGAGAAGTTTTAGTTTGTTGATTACTACGTTATAGACATTGCAATCGTTCGAGTTCGATTCTTGGTGCTAGTTTCAGGAAATGTTGAGTTGAACGTCCCCTCGAGGCTAAGGGAGACGACGATGATGAGAAATGATAAAATGAGAAAACATCATAAACTTACTTGCTTGCGGATTGAAGCAGGGACCTCACACATTAGAGACAAGCGCTGAGCCACCGTGCCCCATTCGGTGTGAGCAATTTCACGAATGAAAAGAACATGGACATGTTATGTTACATTATGTGAAATTGCAGAATCTGCTTTTACGAAGAGTATAATGTCAGTTCGTTTATTGAATATCTCTAAGATGTGTAAAAGTGAGGCGATTCCGGACCTGGTTAACAACATTAATTTATATCGTTTTTGTTCGCAGATTGAATAAAAATGTTGCAAAGTTTAAAAAAGCTTCTTCGTGCATTGGCTTATAATCATATGTTTAGAAGCAAACGTCAGCTATATTGTGTTACATGTGCTTACGTATTTGTTGTCAGTATCATTGAAATTCTTTTGTTATTGCATATTGAACATATACAGCATTTAATTGTCAAATATTGTGTAATGGTTTACTTTGAAAGGATATATTTATTCTTTGAGAAGAATAAAAGGGATGGGATGATGGGACTTTGGACCTAGCTAGTATCTCTCGTTTCCGTTCGTGGATTAAATAAAAATATGACCTTTGCTTAAATATGATTAGTTCATTGTGTGAGCGATTTTTTAAATGCTCAGCGTTTTGTTGATCAGTAAGCGCTTCATTGATGGAAACAATGTTGCCAGATTTTGAAAATCTAAACGGCTCCGATTCTTTTTCGAAACGGTTCCGCTGAGTGCAAGAATTTTCAAAACTAAAAATTTTGAAAAACTAAAAAAATTCAAACAGAAAGTTTTAGAATCAAAATCTGAAACTCAAGTTTCGAATTTAAAAATATTTTCGAACTACAATTATCAAACTCAAACTTTTCGAAAATTTTAACAGAGATTGAACGTGATCACCTAAACAGATTACACCGTAGATTGTGAGTTGTTGCTAAAGTTTAAAGTGCAGTCAGTTTAACGACTTTTTACTGATGTGAATTTAAATTATCTTGGAGAAGTATTCAGGATTAAATTTGATATATGGTGAACCGTTTGGCTAGTCTTTGCTAGTCATTTATTTCGTAACTGAACATTGAAATGAAGTCTCAAGCTCATCTCATAAGACAAACTATCTAGTCAGCCCTAACTCACAAATCGTTTCGCTAGTTGGTAAGCCGTAACTTTTAGTAATGTAACATAGTTTACGGTTCAAGATTTACATTGTCTTGAGAACGATTGAGTTCGTTTATGTAATGAACCCTTTGGCCAGCCATAGCCTGATTTCACATCGTAGCTCATGAAAGCAATCTTGTTGTAGTTGTTTAGTCGTGACCATTTTGTTGGACATAGCCTGTGCGATCACCAGGAATGAAATACTACTTAGTTTAGCGACTATTAAGACGTGAAATAAAGTGAAATCTGAATCATCAAATTTTAAGACACCCAGCGATACAAGAAACAAAAATGTGTGTTTTCCTTACCTGGAGTCGAACCCCGGATCGATTTGGCAAAGGTGTAGATTTTTTAATCAAGGGACACATTTCGTTTAGCACAGCTATTTATACCTTATGAGCTGGGAACTCGGACCTCAAAATCGACGTCTTCTTAGTTGTTAAAATCAATGAACCAATTTTCCGTTTACATTGCCAAACTCTTTAAAATTAGGGATGCGCACGAGTTGAGTCGAGTCGAGATTTAAGCCTGTCTCGACTCATCTCGAGAAAATGTCTCGACTCGACTCAAATTCGAGTCGAGACGTCTCGAAATTCGAGTCGAGACAAAATGCACGACTTAAAATATACGCACACATCAGCAAGACCATTATGACTACCTACCTAATTATCAGTATGTCGACCTTTGGTACGGATAACAAGGGCGACGTGTCTTGGCATGGACGCAATGATCCTTGGTGGGTCGCCGGAGAGAGTTACACCACATATGCACACACAGGTCACCTAATTTTCGTAAATTCCGGGGAGGGGGCGCAGCGCCGTGACGTCACGTTCAATCACATTCCAGATGTGTTCGATTGGGGTCATATCCGGCGAGTCGGGGTACCAGCACATCACTTGGAACTCGCTCCTGTATTCCTAGAACCACTCCATCACATTCCTTGCCTTGTAACATGGTGCATTATCTTGTCGAAAAATCCTACTACCTTTGGGAAACATGATCATCATGAAGGGGTGTCCGTAGTCTGCAAGCAGTGTGTGATACGCTTCGGCCGTCATGGTGCCTTGCTCGAGCTCCACTAGACACATGGATGCTCACGTGAGTGTTCCCCAGATAATAATTATGCCGGAGCCCGCTTGTCTCCGTCTCGCAGCACAAGTGTGAAGGAGCTGTTTCTTTGGAATACGACGGATTCGCATCCTCCCATCGTCATGATGAAGCAGGTATTGGGATTCATCAGACAATGCAACGCTCTGCCACTGTGCCAAGGTCCAGTGGCGATGGTCACGTGTTCATTTCAGTCGTAGTTGCCGACGTCGTGGTGTTAACATTCGCACATGAATGGGTCATGTTCCAATTGATTTTCTGTGTGCGCAAAATGCTCTCAAAATTGAGGAGACGATTTTGAGTACCAGGGTCATACAGGAAGGGAAGGCAAGGGACCCATAGCCCCAACCACCTGAACCAACGGAAACTACTAATCACTGCTTCTATCCATTAATTCTTCAAGATAACTTACAAGAAATTTATCTAGTTGGAAATTTGGACCTGACTGTACAAGAACTTAGTTTCGTAATATTCTTCTTAAAAGTTGAACAAAGTATATCTTTAAACGAGGGCCCAGATACAAGAAGATCCATTGAGCCAGATATAGGGGAATTGTGCCTATAATGGCATACTCGGATAAAACGGCATAGCATGGTTTCTTGCCGAGCTGTAGATCTGGCAACGTTGAGCACATTTGTGGTGGAAGCCAGTAAGGCGCCAGTGAAACAGCGTGAATGGTGGTGCGAACGGAGTCGTCATTGAAGAGAGAAAAAACATTTTCTGAAAGGTAGGTAGTTGCAATTTTTTTTTTATTGTTGATCAAGTATCTTGTTTATTGAAGAGCTCGTGTTTTAGGAACATGTCAATATTTTTTACGTATAAAGATACATATACTGAAACGATTGGTGAAGGTCAAACTTCCAAAGGATTGTTTGGTAGCTATTGTCAATCAATTGAAAGCAAATATGGCATCAAGGGTAAAACGCCATATCTCTGCTCTGGGCAAAATGGCATATTATGCCGTTTTGCCCTAATACTTGCAAAATTATTAAAATTAGCTTCGAATTTAATATACGAGCCTATAATATTTGTAGGTCAAATTAAACAATGTGATTGCTAAATATATGTTTATTGTTGAGATAACTTTGATATTATAAGTATTTTGTAGTGTATTTTAATTAAATCATGGTATCTTGCTACTTGCGAAGCAGGCCCTGGCCCTTTTGGGCTGTTGCGACAGAAGGCTTTTTTTTATATCTAATTATGCAATACCTGGACCTAAGTTTTAAAGGTAGCCCATATGAAATGCTCTACTGTATCTAATTTTGTGATTGAATCTTAAATTTGCATTTACTAATCAATATTTATTGTTTTGTATCTTTTCAGATGGTCGGAAAATACGTAAGGTCAACTGATAGACAGAAGTGGGATCCTACAAAAATGCAGAAGCAATTAAAGCTGTCACATCAGGATCAATGGGTTGGTTGAAAGCATCCCAGACTTTTAATGTACCTGCTACAACTTTAAGACGGAGAGCTCAAGGTAAGAACAAGAATATTACAGGTATTATGAAAGGACTAGGACATTATCAGACAACTTTCAGTCGGAAAATGGAGCGTGAATTAGTCGCTCGTTTGAAGCTCCTTGAGTCAAGGTTATTTGGCATGACAACTACAGAGGTAAGAAAGGTTGCCTTTGAACTAGCTGAAAGTAATGGTATAAGTCATCGATTCAACAGGGAGGACAGAATTGCTGGATGGGATTGGCTGAAAGGTTTTAGGAAGCGAAACCCTGATATAGCGTTGAGGTGTCCAGTACCGACTTCCATCGCACTAGCTGAAGGTTTTAACAAGGAGGCTGTTAAATCATTTTTTGATGTGTATCTGAAAATTGTTGAGGACAATAACATAACTCCAGCAAGATTATGGAACATTGATGAATCTGGTCTGTCTAGAGTACAGAAACTGCCGAAAGTTTTAGCCACCAAGGGGAAAAAGCAAGTGGGATCTATAACAAATGCAGAGCGTGGAGAAAATGTCACTGTGGTAGCCATCATGAGTCCATATGGTTTTGTTCCTCCAGTCATTATTTTCCCACGAAAGAACTGGAAGAATGAATTGATTGATGGTGCTCCTCCGGGGACTTTAGGACTCGCAGAAGAAAGCGGGTGGATGACAAGTGAGGGATTTCTCAAAGTCCTAAAACATTTTGCTTAGTTCGTGAAACTTAGCGTTGATGAAAAGGTGCTTCTAGTTGTTGACGGACATCCTAGTCATAAATCACTGGACATTCTTACTTTCGCAAAAGAAAATGGAATTATAATGGTGTGTCTACCCCCTTATTGTACCCATCGTATGCAGCCGCTTGATGTGTGTTTCTTCGGTCCCTTGAAAACTTTCTACCATCAAGAAATCAATTACTGGCTTAAGTCTCATCCTGGAAGGCCTCTAACACACTATCAGTTGGCATCAATATTTTGTTCGGCATATGGAAAATCAGCTACTGCACAAAATGCTCAAAATGGTTTCCGCGACAATGGTTTGTGGCCTATTAATCCTGGACTATTTCAAGAACATCTATTTATCCCTTCTGAAACTATGGAATCTGGTCCCGCTTCAAATGGAGAAGCTGAAACCGCTGTAGAATCTACGTCCAGGAACCACGAGGGAACCTCTTCTCAAGGATTACCTAATGCAGTTCAAGGAAGTGCAGGAAAAACCAACTTTTCTTCTACGGAAACACAAACTTTGCTACCTCCTAAGTGCGTCAGTGTAGAACAAATCTCACCACTTCCAGTCGTTTCTCATGACACAACCAAAAGGAAGAGAAGAGGAACAGACAAGTGCTCAGTTCTTACCGCAAGCCCATATGTAAATGATAAAAAGAAGAAAGCCGACCAAAGGAAGTTAAATCTCCGGAAAACGTCTGCCAGGAAAGTGAAAAAGAATATAAATTTTGATACGGTAAATGAGTCTGAAGTAATTATACCTAGTGATGATGATGATGATGAAAACGATGACTGTCCCTGCCTCTATTGTAATGAACTTTATTCATTGTCTCGTTCAGGAGAAGAGTGGTTGCAGTGTATGACCTGCCATAGCTGGGCTCACGCAGAATGTGCAGGAATATCAAAAAAGACAAAGATTTATGTTTGTGAACTCTGTATGTAATTAGGTTTAGTCCAATGTGTAATTTTTATGTGTCCAATATGTAAAACTCCATTCAAGCAGTTTATTTAATTAGTCAAGGTTCATTGTTATTATGTTTATGATCATAAAATCTTTATCTACGTTAAATACAACATTGTACTTCTTAATATACAACATTTAGAGCTTATATTGCTCAGGAGTGATGTTCAGTAGAGTATCGTATGTTGCATATATTGTTCACTAAGTTTTGTATTTCACACTAAAGAACATTTTATATCTGTAACCGTAACAATTATTAGTATGCCATTTTACCCAAGTACATGCCTAAAATAGCACACTGCGTACAAAATCAGTTATTTGTCCACATCTTTATTTATGTTTACTTTTATGTCTTCAAACATGGCCTGTAAAAAGTTCAAAGACCAACACATAATTTTGTTTTAAATTCGAGCTCCATTGAATAACGGACTCTCAGAAATATCAATAACAAAAAGTGGTATGCCATTTTAGGCACAATTCCCCTACAGTCACTTCAATAAAAGCGACATCTGACTTCTACCAAACAAACAAACCCGATCCATTTGATCATTTTGAATCATCTGTGCCGACTCTAATGTTGCAATTGGTTTAAATGGGTCCGCTTACGGCTTGTTCACCCCAGAGCCGAGCTCGGAAAAACGTTAACCTGTCATGTCTACTAAGCCGATGTCTCACCTCAAGCGAGCCGGCTCGACATGATGGCTCACCTTAGCCGAACCGAACCGAGCTGATGGCTCATCCCAACCGAGCCATCGGCTCACGAGCCAAGTTGGTGGTTCATCCCAACCAAGTCGGCTAGAGCCATCGCTCAATTGAGAGGAGTCGATGGCTCATCCCAACCAAGCCGGCTTAAGCTATCGGATCAATTGAGCCGAGCTAATGGATTATCCCAACCTAGCCGGATCGAGCTGTTCTCTCAGTTGAACCGAACTGAACCAGTTGACATCATTGCCCGGGTTGGGCTTCTGCTTGGGTTCAAAAATTCGACCATACAGGTCTCAGCCTTGATAGTAAGAATTACATCCACTATATACTTGTATTGGTGCTCACGACATTTGAGACTATCTCATTATAAAAATCTATTGTTGTCTCGTTATCGAGACGAGACGAGACGCGAGCAATATCCTCTCTCGTAAGCAACATTAAAAGTAATCCACATTACTACTTATATTTCTCATGGCTTTCGCTTTCCAGTCTAGTCAGGTTATGATTTTAAAACGAGTTGAAACGAGCTGAACGAGCGAGCTATGTATCAAACTCGACTCGACTCGAAACTCGACCTCAAAACAGTGACTCGACTCGAGAAAATTACCTTTGACTCGACTCGTGCCCATCCCTACTTTTCACCGGCGATACGGTGAAACAACCACCCACCATCAATGACAGTATAGATTTCCTGCTGTTGTAAAGGTTGCCTGACATTGCCCGCACAAGTACGTTGTAAGCTGGGCCTTTCCAGAATCTCTCATAAGTTCATGTGCGTCAAATATCGAAGCTGAGTATATAGGCTACTTAGCTCGTAATGGAAAACATGTTTCAAATCGAATTCACTGGTTTTTGCGCAAATGAGAACACTCTGAAGAAACAATTGAGGGTCATATAAAATGCCTCATCCTTCGCCCTAAGTGCCTGTACTGCCGTCATTGGTTTCACCATTTTGTTTCTCTTGAATGAAAATTGTGTAACCAATATTTATGGTTCATATCAACAAGAATTCTGCTCCCTACTTCACCAGCTATTTCAGGATTTGTTTCTACAGAGTGTGTGATGTCTATAATTACGTTTCGTAGATTTTTCAGGATGGAAAACACTGGGTTGTTCCACAAAGTCCGTATTTTTTGAGCGTCAGAGTTGTCCCTCTTCACGCGGGATTTTATAAGGGTTATATGTTGCTCAGTCATCTCTACTGTTGAATCCCAGCAAACCCTTACATCCCTGGTCAGGGAGTGCAAAAAGGGTCGCGACATTACCCATACGAGCTGCTTCTCTTGTGTTATCCCTTTACCTTGTGTTAACCCATTGCTAATGCCTTTCATGTTCCTCATTAGTACCTGTTCAGTTATCAGATCCATGGACGGTCCGGTCCAAAACTTGTTACTCCGCCTTACAACATGTAATCCTCTCATAAAACTACTTGTACGTTTGGAGCCACATCTTCAAGTTCTAACATGGTTTGTAAGTATATTTGTGCTGAACATGCATATGAATTATGGCCACATGCTGTGAAAAAAGGAAGCATTTCATTTACCCCCAAGGAGTGCACCCAAGGAAACTCGTAATCGTGTGCAGACCTCCTAGTCTGAGGATACATTTCGTTAACGACTAGCTTGTGATTTGTTGGTTACGATTCCAAATGGTTTCAAGGACAACTGGTTAAGAAAGGTTATTATGGGAACTTAATTGTGACGTGCTACATGCTTTGCTATAAATAACAGCGTTGATAGAATGCAAGGCTCATTCGTTGGATCCATGTCGATAATACGAAGGGAAACCACAGATACAAATACAGTATGATATTCACCCTTGTGATCCAGTTGACTCCGCTCTGCCAGTCATACACTTGGCTATAGAAGATGTGAAATTTCCCACAGTACGTCGACGTTTTTGTTGAATCGTGGTATTCCACATCTCTGTTTGGTTTCTATTTTATAAACAGCAGTCCACCTCCCTGTGTGCGTTTTGAGTGACAGGACAGATGAAAATCAGTCTTAGAGAAGCAGAGTTATAGTTACTTTTTTTTTTTTTTTTTTTTAAATCCAGCGATCAATAATATCATTTTTTGTTTCTGCCAACTTCCTTCTTGTTTTGATGTCTAACAACAGTAATTGAATTACGCAAGTTAATTACTCAAAATACAACACCCCGCATCATATAAAACCACGTAGCTCCCTTTCTTTCAGACATAGTTAAACATTTTTGGTGTCGATGGTAACTTAAGACTGGGATCCATTACTTTGATTGTGGGATGTTTTCCAATATCTTTGAGGATTTGCTATTTATTAGCAGTAGTGCTATTCTAATTTTTTAACAACCGGTTTTATTATATATATATATATATATATATATATATATATATATATATATATATATATATATATATATTGTGTGTGTGTGTCTGTCAGTCTGTCTGAGAGCGATAGTAGATATAATTCTCTTAGGGAACTTGCCATTCAAGGTGGATACAAGAGTCCATACGTTGTAGAACGCAACGTCAAATTACCACCGTGGGTTCGAAATAAGATCTGGTTCTATTATATTTTGTAGCGCCACGTTCAAACAAAAAAGACTATAAGAAGGAAATAACCTATGACAGGATATACAATTATGCAGGCACCTAGCCAAGGGAGGGGGTCCTGACCCCCGCCCTTCAAGACTTCAAAGGAAAAAAAAAGAAAAGATGAAACAAAATGAATTGAGAAAAACAAGGATCTGCGTTAAAAATAAAAAGCTACAGTAAGCTTTTGGTTACTCTTTCTTTTGAGGAGATTTGTATTACTTGCAATACATGGTGGCGAGGTGAGCGAGATAACCTGTAAGAGTCAGGGAATTTGAAATTTCTAGAAAAGTTAGGGAATTCTCAGAATTTCCGCTACTAGTCAGGGAGATTTCAAGTTTCCGAAAGCGTAGTGCTGTTGTGTAACAGCGTGGACATTTTGTATCATAAATTTTCGTCATCGCATCCTTACAGTATCAAACATGTTATTTCAAGAACAATTTTCTACTGTTCCTTTAACCTGTCATTTGGAATAGACAGTAGTTGATGGAATAATAAAAACAAAAAATTATGTGGAAAGAAAGTTCTGTTAGCATTTGATTCAACAGAGAAAGGAACGCAGATATTGTAAAGAAGTTTACAAGACAATATTGAGTATGTACTTTTTATAGTAGTTGAGGTCATAATGAAAGGAAAATTGTTATATTTGAATAAAGAGAGGAAGCACTGAAATATTGTAAAATCTTTTTCGATACGTTTTTTTATTATTTTACTCTAGATTCCTTCATAGCTTTTTTTTAAAATTAAAATACTTACCAACATATCCTCATTTTATTGTCCTAACTTATCAATATTTGTTAATAGTAAAGTAGTTAAGATTGATCGAGCTTTTGGGCCTTAAGAATTTCATGTCCACCCCCCCCCCCGTTACGAAATTCTGGCTAAACGAACCAATATATGTTACAGTAAAATAGTTTAGAATATCTAGCCTCTGGTGTGGTTTACCACAGTATTTCATGTCACGGATAACCCCTTCACGAAATCCTGGCTACGTACCTGCAATAGTGTATTTGTGTTAGTGAGATTTAGTGCATGCAGTTTCTAAGGTTCATCAAAACCAGTCTTTTGTTGTCTGGAAATTTTAAATGTTTATTCTCATTAATACAAATATAGAACACTCAAAAAAAATTACAATTAACACTTGAAAATCTTTTATTAACATGACTTCTCTATCTGTCATCTCAGACAAATTTCTTGGCGCCGGCCCATGCAAATTTCTGACTACAATTCAATTGTAACAATTCAAAGTTACTTGTTTTCAAGGTATCTTGTTTTCACAAGAATGCATGTGAGCGGGAAAAGTACGGTGTTTTCACAAATTTGTTTGTCTGCTTTCTTTCACTCTTGATGAGATCATGCTTATTTATGCATGTTTGTAGTTACGTCTAGTTATAACGAACGGTCCTGCTAACTCGAAATATTTTAACAACCGGTTCTAACGATGCGGTGCGAACCGGCTGCATGCACCACTGGTTATTAACCATGAAGGTGACAAAATAAGAACAAATCAATAATTCAGTCTAACAGTAATTGTATTTAAATAATTCTGTATAGAATTATACCAATTTTACATTTTCCTGTTTGCATTGTTTATTAGCTTTGATTAGGGACAAGAACCAAGTCTTTTAGCTTGATTCATTACGAAAATATTACAACAAAAATTTATCAAAATGGTTTGTGAAAATATCCAAGATGGCGTCCCAAAATGGCGGCTTTCCCGTAGTCAGGACTTTGGTAGACTTTTTATATGTTATTTAGGACACTCAATAGGACCGGGAACAACAAAAATAGCTTTTATTACAATCACTTCTAGGTTACTTCCTTTTCTGGCCTAAATTTACTGGTCTATTAACAAACCTACTGACACGGACCCAGAATCTCTTTATTCGCCTCTGTCCATTCTACTGTATTAGATTGTTTTAATGATTATTATTAGTATTATAATTTTTCGTCATATTTACATAATTTATCTATTGTTAATATAAGTTTATTGATGTTATGTATCATTGCATCACCCCGACGGCGCACACTTGCCGTTTATGGCTTGATAGGAGTGTTATTTATGAAGGAGGTTAGTTTAAACGTTTTTGCTTGAATAAAAAGAAAACTGATTGGGTACCAATTTAACGCAGCAAGTATATATGGGTGTCGTCTTCACAAAATTCTGCGTTTTATAATGTAACGCAAAAATCATTATATGCCGATAATTTAAAACTAAACCGCAAACTTTGCGTCGTTTTGACTCAATCATATACGGTGTGTGTGTGCAGGATTTGAATGAGTGATTTGCAGTTGGCCATTCTGATTGCTGGAAGTATCATCTATAAAGAAGTAATCTATATTTGTGTTTTTGAAGGAATTCAAAATGTATTTATGTACAAGAGATTAAATGTTCCTTTTAGAGGAGAATACCATGTGAATAGGCCTAATTGAGTTTAGTTAATCTCTTTAATAAAAGGTAGGGTTGCTATTTTATTAGCATTTCTTGTTCTATAAGGTTCATGTGAATATACTTTAAACAAAGGTCTTAATGGGGTTCAGGTATAGTTTTGGCGCACCACGTTTTGGAACATTTACAGGTAGAATTCAATACTTTGCATGAAAAGACATTTACTATACGGATCCATAGATTGTAAAACGTACAGAAAGATCGGGACAAGTCTTTAATTTGACCATATCATGTCGACAACAATCCAACCATCCCTTCACTCCACTTTTTGTGCGAGGTCTTCTAACCCTATTCCACTACTACTACTACTACTTATATGAATACGTATAATAAAACTGGAAGAATAAATGTTCGTGCAGTTTTTTACTATACGGATCCACGCAGGGGCTGGTTGGGATCCGTTCTCGACATAAAATGTGTAACTTTAAGACGCCCAAATTTTTGCACACATTTTACAACCTGTGGGTCCGTATACTAAAACCCCAACATATTTATAAGGATAAGGATTTTTGCAGGATATAGAATTAAATACAAAGTAATACAGCTGTATTTTAGGTTCACAAGTGTGGAATTACTAGTATAAAAGACATTAGAGCCGTATCACCGGACGACTTTGAAAGCTGAAAAGAAGCACCAAAATGCACTGCACTCGGTTATATTTTGTTGGATTACATTAAGTTACGTTAGATTACGTTACTTTAAGAGCATAATAAGTCCAGTGCAGAAATAAAACCTGTGCTAGGTGGCCAGTAAAAAGCAGAAATGCTATCTAACCGAGCCTCAGCAGCCCGAGCGGAGCAGGCGCGTCAGTGACGGTGGGTATACGTGTAAGCGAGGATAGTGACAATATGTGGGTTTTGATTGTCACAAAAGTTTCAATAGCACTTGTCATGGTTTCATACTTGGAACGCTTCTCTTGTTAATACAATACAGCTTCTGTACAGTGTTCAGAAATACATTTCCGTTCAGTTAGAAAACACACCTTCAAATCTAAGGCTTCTAAACTTTTCCAGTTTCAAGAATAAAATCGTGTACAACAGTTTCCTGGGGTTTTGTTAGCTTAAATAAATACTCGTCCTTCTTCCCCAACGCCATGCTTTTCGCGCTACTATATCATAAGAAATGTATCTTTCCGCGAAATAATCTTTCCGCCTGCACATACAGTGCCGTTTACTTTACAATTGCACATACAGTACAACTTTCTTTACTTTTACTATTTCACTTACCTCACTTTCACTTATTCCTCATCACAAACTTAAACAAATTCTCTAATTGATCCGGTAAATTTCCTAAAATTGGTCGGGCGATACGGCACTTAACCCGTATAAAATCATTACAAGTGCTTACGACGGATAAAATAAGTGGGTGGAAATGAAAAGTGGCTCTCTGTGATGCTATTTTGCATCCACAGTATATTTCTACACAGTGTACATAACGCGTATTTTGTTTACGAGTGGAGTGTTATTAGTATGAGACCATGAAAAGTGCTATTGAAACTTCTACCATTGCCAAAACCCACTTATTTACACTACCCTCGCGTGGGCGCATACCCATCATCGCTGACGCACCTGCTCCCTTCGGGCGAACCCGATCTTCGCCATGCTTTGACTTGGTTAGATAGCATTTTTGCTTTTTAGTGGCCACCTAGCACAGGTTGGTTTGTACTTTTTGTGCCGTAGTTCTTATACTACACATTCAGAAACCGTATTTATACACAGATCCTAAAAGAATTGTAATTTTGTTTCAACATTTACTTCTGGTGGCACCCTTGATGCCAAGTGAGATATTTTCATATAGCCGAGTCGAAACCTTTTAGGGGACAATAAGAGGGAAATTAGTGAAGGAGTTACATTTTTTTCAAGAATTCTTTCCAATGTGCGCCAAAAGTAAACCTGTACGCTTACTGACTTGACTAGTTAACAACATACAACTCTGTACAGGGTTAGTATAGGAGAATCATGATCATAGTTAAAATAACGAAGTCAGCATTGAGTGAGTTAAAAGACTCTAATCACTGAAAGAACTGTTGTGTAGGGTTGTAGTAACACTTCATCACCGTTTAAATATATTACTTACTTTCCTGGTTTATTTTATGTTAATTTTCTTTTTTAAATAATGAGCGGTGTGACACTGAGTCAATGAAGTCTAATAGTGTTTTCAGGCCAAGTATCCTGTGCGAGGGTTCTCTCATTTATACTATGAAATGTGGGATTAGTGTAGGTTTCAGGACTTTTTTTTTTCATTCATTTTCCATCCATCCCTGGATAGTGTGCTCGCCGTGGATGTATTCCTCGTGCGTGATACGTTTAAGACCAATGATGCCAGTAATGCCCAGAAATAAATGGTCCTGTTTAGCCTTTGTGCCGCGAAGTACATCGAGCATCCAATTGGTTAAGTTAGCTTAAGGTAAAGTAGGTTAGTTTAACTTCGCTTAGGTTCCAAATTCTTGGACCTACTCTGCGGCATTTAACTGATGTTTATCACTTAGCATTCTAGAAGGAAAACATTACGTAATGAACTGCTATCTGAAGATAGGTAGAAAGTGATCATAGACGTGTCGTAAAGCTGTGCGAGGACGCAAGGCATGTACTTAATGCCATATGAAGATATTTTTCACATGTCTCATTTACGAGTGTACCCCCATGATCAAAAAATTGCGAGTATATTGTAACTCACGATTTTTCGTATTTATTCCATTTTCCTCACGTTTATGGATAATATCCAGTTATTAGTTACTGGAGTTAATAGAAAGCAATCCATCTGAGATATTTTTAAAAAAAAAAATGTAAGCAAAAAACAATATTATGCTCTGTTTTGTGTATACTGGCAATCGTTTTCGAGGGATTTTTGCAGTAGCAGAGTACGATTGCGGAGGGAATTTCTTGGGAAAGTTGGATCAAGAAACTGGAAAGTGGAGTAAAATATTGCATTTATTGGTATAAACCTAGTGTCTAGATCAGTGGTTCTCAAACTTGTTACCGCAACCCACATTAAATATTGAAAAGTATTTAGTGGTCCACCTACTTCTATTCAAATACACATTGACATTCTGCGTAATGGTGGTGTATTTCAAAGCAGTTAAATTTTGTAAATCATATCTAATTTCTACATAGAAAGGTAACGCAGAGTTAAAACTATTCCCGATTCAATTCCCTATCCCGTGACAGATTTTGACTCACCCACCCTTTCCATCCTAACCCAGCATTTCTACTGACTGCACAACAGGGCAGGGCTCTGAGTAACCACATCTTCTTCACCTCATTAACAAGTGTTTCCAATTTTTATTTTCTGAATAGTAATTTACATCTGTTTCTGCATCAAAATAAAATTTTCATAATTAAAAGGATAAACTTCTGGCGACCCACCAAAAAACGACCCGCGACCCACGCTTTGAGAAACACTGGTCTAGATTGTCTGCCAAATACAAATTAGCTTCTGTAACCAAGATGTCTTACGAAAATATAGAAACAGACAGGAAAACTCCTGTCTTGAGGTTGGAAGTGACACGCACTACGGCCAGGGTGGAAAAAAATAATTTTTGATGATTTTTTTGATTTAAATCGATTTTTTTTTATTTAAATCAAATCTTTCTCCTCGTATAATACAAGTCGCGAACTGAAGAAAAAGCATTACGAATTAGTATTAATGCCAGTTATGCCATTTAAGTGAAAGTATTGAGATTGAATTTTCAAGTAATCCCCAATCGTTAACCTATATCAATCCCAAACAATGTTTCTTAACAATTTTAAATTATAGCTTTTTTTTTTTTTTTGGTAAATTATACACTTTCAGTCAAGCAACATCCCTATTTGTCCTAGGATCATGGTTCATACTTCATTCTCTTCAGAATAGAACAACCTTTAAAACGGTAACATTCACATTTTCCCTATCATGTCCCTGAAGCGGAAAATTTTGAGAGATGGCGGGATTTTTTCTGATTTTTTTTTAAAAGTTTGAATCCTCTGGACTCCCCTGTGTTAACGCACAGATTTCAAAATCAACTGGGAAATACTAAGGGTGTACTAAACTTTCAAGCTTCTGTCTTGATAGTAAGGGAGGGAAAAAATATTTAACAGTGAGCTAAAAACATCCCCACAATACCCCAGATGACCCGGATGTATTATAAAAATTTCCTCAAACATCCCTATTTATCCTAGAATCATGATTTGTACATTATTCTCTTCAGAATAAAACAGAGTTCCAAACGCTTCCATTCAAATGTCTCCATCGTGTAGGCTATCTGGTGCTAGAAAATCACGAGAAAAAGGGATTTTCTGTTAAGAAATATCCCCTTTTTTACTTTTTATCCTTCGGTACCGCGTCTGTTTAAAGGCAAAGATCTGAAACAAATCTGAAAAACATTAAGGGGTGCAGTGAATGAGTATCCAAAATTTCAAACTTTTAGATGCAAAAGTAAGCCCGCGAAAAATAATATTCCCCAAATACCCCAGATTCCCGTACAAAACAGGATCTCAGGTAACAGTTTCCAGAGACATCCCTATTTATTCTAAAATCATGGTTCTTACATCATTCTCTTCAGAATAGAACAGCCTTTCAGATGGTACCATTTATATGTGTCCATCTAAGGCGGGAAAATCGCAAAGAAAGCTAATTTTTGTTAATAATATTTTTTTTTTTACATTTTTGCCCCTCTGGACCCCCCCCCCTGTTTTCACGCAGAGATCTGAAATCATCTGAAAAATACTAAGGGTGCACTGAACGAGTGTGCAGAATTTCAGTCTTCTGAATGCAAAATATAGGCCCGCCAAAAAATAATAAAAATAGGCACAACATAGGTCATCACATCCTATGTCTTGACGCAGAGAGGAGTGAAAGCATATGTAACGTGCCGTACAATGCCTTCAGTCCTGAAAAAACGAAGTAAAAAGCTTTATTGGTACTTTTTTAATCAAATAATGAAGATTTTATCCTATCACCTAATAATAGGTGATATACAGTAGAGCGTCGATTATCCGAAGTAATGGGGGACATGGGTGTTCGGAAAACTGGTTTGTTCGGATAATCGAACTGTACATGTTTATTTGCCAAAAAGAAGTACTGTACAGTAAATTTATTCATAAAAACAGCCATCTCTTTAAGTATTACAAAGTAACGTACAAAGGCAACTTTAGTAGGAATGTGGTACATGGCGCAGCTGTTGCTGTGAACAGCTTTGATACTGCTGCTACTTCTACAGCCAGTGCCAAACCGACAAAAGTGTGCTGATTGTTGAATCACAGCGACTGGCGGCTTGGCCGGTCAGCAGCGCCTTATGAAGGCCCCCATTAGAAGCAATGTTCCGCCAGCGGTGGCTCAGTGCGGCAACTACTGTGGGAAACTTGGTTTGGGAGTGAGGGGGATGATAAACGGTAGGGTGGGAGAATGAATGAATGTATGGTGGTTAATGGGGACGTCAGCAACGAGGCTATATGTCCCCGTCACGATTAACACGGTTGCTCTGGACTAAAAGATTTAAAGAGAAACGTTAAAATACTAAAGCGCAATAAACAAAAGTGCTGCTAAATAAAAGGATAAAAGCAAAAGAGAAAATAAAATAATAAATAAGCTAAAACAGATAACAATAACAATATATGGAAACAATAAAAGCAAACAGAAATTAAAAATTTAGCAGCAATAAAAACCAACAACATATTAAAATAGCTCAGAGAACGTGAGCAACCCCACAAGCTTTAACAAAGTCAAGTACCCGGAGAACTATATCACGTGAATCCCCCAAAGCGCGAGTAAGAAGAGAAGGCAATCCGAAACGTTCTCTGAGAGCTGAGTATTCAGGACATTCAACAAGAATGTGCTGAATACTCAGCGGGACTATACACTCCTCACAATACGGACGGTTCAATCTTTGCAGGAAGGAGCCATGCGTCAGATGAGAGTGTCCGATACGCAGACGCGCCAGGAGCACTTCATCTCGACGACGATGACACGAGGACGTACGCCATTCTCCTAGGAGTGGCTTGACTGCACGTAACTTATTCTCAAAAGCCTGGTCCCAATCTGCTTGCCAGTGAGAGCGCAACAAAGAATAGAAATGACGCTGAAGATCGGAGCAGGGAAGGCTATGCTCCAGTGCAACCACGGCCAAGGCGGCGTTCTTGGCAGCTGTGTCAGCACGTTCGTTTCCCCGGATGCCGACATGACCCGGCACCCAACAGACAACGACGACACAACCCTGTTGCTGCAATTGATGGCATCTCACAAGAATGTCCTGCACGAGAGAGTTCATACTAAAGAGAAATTAATACTACAGGTAAAGATACCCACTTACAATAATGCGAGTTCAACTAATTTTAGAGTTTTATCCTTCCTGTGAGTAAAATCGTAATTAAATTTTACAGAAATATATTAGAAAAAGTACGATTTACATATTAAATATTTGCTGAGGTCGTTTTTGTTTTGTCTGAAGCACATTGACGTCATCTATGATATATAATAAATATCAGTGATACATAGTCTTCACAGATATATGTATATTAAATTTCCAAAATAATTGTAAAATTTAATTTACAGTTATATAGAAATTCATTCCAATTTCCGCGCAAAAGATGGATAAACGTTTTCAGTGTAGCGTTTAGTATTTAACATTTGCATCATACTTTTCTAAGAAGTTGTTTCGTTTAAGTAGTAGAAAGTGGTCAAGATTCATCTGGAGTTTTCTTACTATTTTACTCACATAAAAAACTCAAGATTAGTTATAAACATTACTAACTGCACAACATACGTTTGAATTTAATAAGTAAATAAATACAACAAAAATTATAGTTATTGACTGAAGTTAGTCTATTTTTTCCAATTTGTAGACGTCCCCGAAGAAAGTGTCAAAGGAAACTCAAACAGTATGAGTGAATCATAAAATTCGAAAAAATGAAAATACGAAATATTTCAGTACCACTGTTACGAAGGAAGTTGGAGGAAACCGGAGAACCCTCAGTAAATTAACACAGACAGTATTTATCCGTCACAAAACCCACTTGGAGCGAGTTAAAACCTAACCAGGGACCCCACTCACTGGAAGTGAACGCTGCACCACTGAGCCACCATGGCCTCCAATTTTGAACATTCATGATTCAAGGTATTACTGTTCTTATTTGAGTTATGTATCCTATAGCATCTATCAGCAAATACTTGTGATATAATAAAACAACAGCGTAGCTTACTAAAAGCAAAATTCTTGCCATAAAGTAGTTTGTATGAACAGAATTTCTATTAATGTCTTAATACCATAGAAATTATTGTATCGTGTAATTTTATACAAGTAAAATTTTAGTTTTGTATATGACAGTATATTTTGGTGTGTTTACTTATTTAGTTACACGGGGTTGCAAAACTTAAGCGAGATAGATGAAATAGTAGTCGATGGAGATGAATAAAGGCCCGGAAGCATGTTGCCAGAAGTCATCCACACGTGAACAGGGACCAAAACATTGCATAGCGTGGCTGTACTGCCGATTGGTCTACTTCCTCAACACGAAGCAGTGAAATGAAAAGGACGAGACAATGCGTGTCTATCAGAGAGTTGTTAAGGTGCATTGTGGCGGTGTTACTTATAACAACATAACCCGGAAACAATATTTTGATAACTACCTGGAGAAGAATCGTCAGGAAACTGGAAGAAAGACAATGTGCGACTCAAGAGCTTCGTATTATCCACAGCATTTTTTTACGTATATGAGAAGCATTTCAAACCACTGACAATGCTGTGCGAAGGAGAGGTGGTGGTCGACAACTACATTGTGAAACAGGCAAGAAGGAACCAACGTCCAACAGCGAGGTCAATTGCAAACACATCTAAGAGGGCTGCAAGTCGCCAAGTCTCACGCTTCACGATGGAACATTGACTGCATTGGATTGTCTATTTGCCCGTACTTTGTATTCCGTTGACAGCCGCTTACTGGTGGCACCGTTCGTGGTGGTGCCAAAAACATCAGGACGGGACCGAGGATGAGTGCAGTTGAGTTTTCTCCGATGCGTGCAGATTCAAACTCAGTGCTAATTCTGGACGTACACTTAACACACAGAACATTGTACATTTGACCCAAAACATTGTCGAACATGATCATTTTGGTTGTCCGGTGTTATTCTTTGGGGAAGCATAATTTGCTTGGGAATACCGACCTCTCAATTTTTGAACGCAATACATTCACCGATCAACGTCATTGTAACATCGTACTCCTTCTCCACTTGCAGCTTTTCAAAGGTACAATTGGTCCCACCCCCACTTCTTTATCGATAATAATGCGCGACCACATCGAACAGCGCAGGAACGGAGCTCTTGGAATGAGAGGATATCCTACGAATGTACTGACCTGCCTCTCCTGATGTTAATCCCATCAATCACGTATGATGCTATGAAAAACCTCTTGTAGCACTTCCAGACGCATCAACGACTATCTAGAATTGTCAATAGCGTTGGAGTACTGGAAATCCATACCACGTCATTACCAACTTTATGAACAGCATGGGAGCAGTTGCAGAGCATATATCGCAGTCCGTTGTGATCATAGGGAGTCACGGTGGCTCATTGGTAAAGCGTTCACCTCTGGTGCATGAGGTTCTTGGTTCGATCCCAGCTCGCGGCAAGTAAGCTTTGTTGTAGACAAACACCGTGTGCGTGGGTTTTCTCAGGGCTCTCTCGTTTCCTCCTTCTTTCTTTATTCCACCATTTCATTCATTTCTCATCATTACCTCCTTTAGCCTAGCCGGCATAACCCTGGGACGTAAGACTTAAAGATTTCATTTCTTTTCATTTCCGTCGTGACCATACACCCTTTTAAGGACTATTTTCCTCCTGTACTCTTAGAACATTGGAAGCGGGTCATCATGAGTGGCAGTGCTTTTAATGTAAGTTGTGGAAAAGAGTGCCAATTTTTGGTCTTCTAATCACGTGTTTCTTTCTGTTGGTTCCTGTAGCATATTGTACCATTACTTTCTATATATAGATCAATTTCACCAATCTATGCCGCTTGGGAGTAAAACGGTATACGAAAATTACTTTCGTCCTTAAGTACTGTACACCAATGTATTTATTTATTTATTTATTTATTTATTGGATTTGTTTATTTATTAGAGACTGAATGGACTCCAGTGATGAAGAATGTCAAACAGAATACGTATTTGTTTACTGTGATGGAACGGAGGTTAAAGTGGAACCTGAGGAAATCTTTGAAGAAAAAGTGATCGATAATGTTCCGTCGACAAAAGCTGAATGGGAAGGATTGCAGATTGATGTCCCTGTTTCCGAAGCCATAGGTAAGTTTCATTCTTCATAATTTATTTACCTTTTCACTTGTATCTCAGCATTTATTCCACCAGAGAACCTTAAAGAAATACATAAAAGTATTTGGTCTAGGAATTAATTCGTGCGGTTGGTACGCACACATTGAAGCTGTAGTACAAACACAAAATACATAAATACCTTAAGAAAAATATTGTCCATCGCTAGCCACCATTTTCGCCCATCTGTCAGGCAATGTACGGATTCCGTGGCGAAAGAAGTCTTCATCCTTGGAAGCGATCCAGTCAGAGACCCATGTTTCGATATCTTCTGAAGAAGTAAACCGCTGTCCAATCAAATCGTTCTTCATGCAATCGAACAAGTAGTAGTCCGAAGGAGCAACGTCTGGTGAATACGGCGGGTGGGGTAAAACTTCCCATCCGACATTTTCTAAATAGGTTTTGACCGGTTTTGCGACATGTGGGCGAGCGTTATCATGTTGAACAATAAGTTTATCATGTCTGTTCTCCCATTCTGGTCGTGTTCTGGCCAGAGCTTGCTTCAAACGCATTAATTGTCGTCGATAACGTTCTCCATTCATAATTTCACCCGGTTGCAGCAGCTCATAGTACACCACACCTTTCATATCCCACCATATGCACAGCATAACCTTTGCACAGTGAATATCTCGTTTTGGTTGTGATGGACCTGGTTCACCTGGTTTCACCCAGGCCTTTTTTCGTTTAGGGTTCTCGTAATGGATCCACTTCTCATCACCCGTAATAATTCGATGCAGAAACCCCTTTCTGCTCTGTCGTTGAAGCAGCAATTCGCAAATGGTTTTTCGTCTTTCAACGTCTCTGTCTTTCAATTCATGTGGAACCCAATGTGACATCTTTTGAATCATTCCCATGGCTTTCAAGCGTTTGGAGACTGTTGTTTGATCAACGCCTAATGCTGCTGCAAGTTGTTCCTGCGTTTGACACGAATCCTGCTCGAGCAATGCTGTCAATTCTTCGTCTTGAAATTTTTTTGGCTGTCCAGCTCGCTCTTGGTCTGCCAAGCCGAAATCACCACTTCTAAACCGTGCAAACCACTTCTGACACGTTCGCTCAGCTAGAGCATGGTCACCATACACTTCCACCAAAATACGATGACTTTCAGTCGCACTTTTCTGCATGTTAAAGTAATGCAGCAGGACACCCCGCAAAAACACTTTATCAGGCACAAATTGCGCCATGTTCACTTAACTATAAACTGGTGTTGTTGACGCTTTAATCCACTGCCCTATACTACGAACGATACGCGATGACAGGGGTTTGCAACACATGTGTGGATACACGGAACTGTGGGACGCTCCGTTCGTTGCGCCATCTCTTGTCCACCCGCACGAATTAATTCCTAGACCAAATAATATAAAGAGAAACTAGCATTAAGGTGGATTACCACTCGGAAGTCAGTACATCTTTTAGCTTATTCCCTTAACTACTGCGCAATGAAATATTATATAAAGAGTGCGGCAGAAATAGCTAGACGATGTAAAATGAACATAGAAAACTTAACCCGATAGATAACGTGCTCATTGTTGTTTTGTTTTGTAAAGTGGTTCAAAGCATTGTGTATGCATGTAGGTTCGACTGTTCGGTGCGCATGCGCAGTATTGGAAGAATTACATAAGCCTTCCGTCAGTAGCCATGGAGCGTTGGTCGGACGAACATTGCGCTTTCGCAGTGGAGTGTTTCTTCAAGAACAATGACTCTGCAACAATTACGCAGCGTAAGTTTCGGAGTCATTTTAAAACATTGGCAGAAGTGAACAAGTACCGACACGACAAACTATTCTTAATTGGGTGAGAAAGTTTCGAGCTTCGGCTTCTGCGGGATCAAAGAATCCCCAGGTCGTCGACATTCAGTTAGAACACCAGGCAACGTAGAGAGGGTTTGAGAAGCATTAATTAGAAGTCCAAAGCGTTCAGCTCGTTGGCATGCTGTGTCACTTGGCATGTCAGATAGGAGTGTGCGGCGAATATTACACCAGGACCTAAACTTCCACCCATTCAAAATTCAGATGATTTACAAGTTGCTCACTGAGGATTTTAATGCTCACGTACAATTCTGCAATACGCTGTTGCAAATGATTGATGAGAACTGAAACTTTCTACAGAGGTTGATCATGTCCGACGAGGCTCATTTTCACATTGATGGGTGTGTAAATTAGCAGAATTTTCGTTACTGGGCACTCAGAAATCCAAGGTTGGTGCATGAAGTGCCCCTTCATAGCCCTAAAGTAACAGTATGATGTGGTGTTTATTTTGTTGGAATTATTGGACCATACTTTTTCAACGACGAGGATGGTAACACTGTAACTGTCACGTGTGCTCGATATGTTGACATACTCGAAAACTTTTTACTCCCAGAACTGCGACGGCGTCGCCTTAGACAGATGTGGTTCCATCAAGACGGGGCCACGTCACACACAGTAATTGCATCGATCAACATTCTTGGGAGGATGTTTCCAGGACGGGTTGTCTCTCGTCGCGGCAATGTTCCTTGGCCTGCACTCTCGCCCGACCTGTGGACATGTGACTTCTTACTATGGGGTTACTTGATGCAACAAGTGTATGCAACAAAACCTGCAACATTATAGGATTTGCGTGAATCCATTCAACATGCAATCCAACAAACCTCGCTGGACATGGTTCAACGAGCCGTGAGTGCTGTGAGGCGACGTGCAGAGATCTATTTGAATAACCATGGTGTACACCTCACTGACATAATTATCAAGACGTAGGTACCATATGTAATGCTTTTCTATGTACATTCTGGACATGTAAAACTTTTGTTCATAAAAGGTCATTAAAATATTTAATTTGCAAAGCAACATCATCTAACTATTTCTGCCGCACCCTATATTATAAATATTGTACTTTAAGATAGAGTAGTGTTTCAGCTACAGCACAAGACACTGATTAATTTGGTTGTCTCTCCTGATATCGAAAAATGTAACAAATAAAAGAAAATATTTGATTCGTTTTATAATGAGCACACAAGATGGCACTTGCTGTTAAATCTTACTAGAAGTACTCCGTTTTATGAAATGTTTATTTGTATGTGTAAAGTATTTTAAAGTAACGATCTTATTACGAAATAGATATATTGTTTGACCGTTTCTCGTGTTATGTTTCACATTTTATTTAAATATTAATTTACGTTTAAGGAAATAGATTTTGAGATGAAACTTGCGCAGAACGCCGTAATGCGTTGTTGTCAGGTTTGTACGTTTACTGTAGTAGTCACAATAAGAAAATTCCTAGATTCTAACGTTGCAGTTCGAGAAGCGAGATTGCTTTAAGGGTCGAAAACTAATTTCTCCATTAAGTATCCAAGCAGAGTTCCATCATTACTCCCTTTATTATCTGGCATCAGTAAACACTCGACACTATCTGGCAACGCCGCACTATTCAAGCAGCGTTTAGCATCACACTGAGAACACCTAGTGATCCACCTTAAGAAATATAAAGGATATCCCAACAAGAAGGCGGGATTCAATATACCTGAAAAAGACTTTATTTTTAGAAAATGAAAAATATTTTTACGCATTTACATCAGGTAAATGTTTCGACTTAAGCATTAAAATAATGTGTGTTCTGCAGCTCCGCACTCTTCCGATGAAATTCATAATCGCTTTTTCACACGTATGTCTATCGAGGTAGTTAATGACACGTTCAGTTTGCTCTGTAGAGGTCTCTTCGTTCTTGGTTTGTTTGCGTAAACCCGTGATTCCAGGAACCTCCATTGTTTCCAATTTCTTGTTCATCAGTATTCTCTTGTGCAAGCAAAATACTAGCAGAAGAACTGGCACGTCTCTTGTGTACGGATTAACTGGTAGTTGCGGACTTCCGATAAACTACAGTCACGAATTTGTTGTTGTTCCTGTAAATAGTGATATCTAGGTAATTGACTGATACTCCTTTTTCGTTTTCTAAAGTGAATTTCGAGGACCTATGCTGTTTAATTTTCTTAACAGAAACTTTAATAGATGTATGAAGATCGAATCATATACAATCCTGTAATTCATCTCTGTTCACTGCTAGTTAGTATGGTGGGGAACAGCCTATACTTTGAGAATTGTTCTTGCGTGATGGTCTGTGAATTCGCCAACTCCACTGGATTTAAGCCGTGCTCGTGATTCGAATCGTATACAGTAATATTTCTCTTTGCGTTAGAATTCGCACCAATGGAGGATTTGGTGTGTAAAGTGAACAAGATCGGTTGTTTCCCCTTTCATTAGTATATATGAAATTACAACCGTCATAAGGTGCTCGGTATATAAACACAGGATTGTTCAATTACAGTAGGAATCTGTGATACAATCCACGTGGTCCGAGATGAGAGCACTGACCTCGAAACTGAAAAAGTGAGTGCCTGTTCTGGGAAGCGGACTGGGTGGCATAGTAAACGCATCGGCATGGCAGGCCGGAGGTCCCGGGTTCGAGTTGCGGTGCAGTCAGTCACTTTTTCACTCTTTGCGTTGCGTTCAGTAAATTGACCCTCTATTTCTATTCATCTTGTCAAAATACATTCACGTTCTTGTAGACTTACTTTACATAAATTATCAGATTTACCTCACCCGCATATAAGTAACTGTTTCAATCAATGTAGTGACGTATAAGTTTCCTAATCGCGTATTGCAAACCGAAGTTAAAACATGCTGCAAGAATGTTTTAGTGTGCTATAAGAATATTTGACAATATTTTGTAACCTGTTCCCTTAGCCCACTTACATAAGCGTGGGACGTTAAACTAAAATAATTCTTATGATATGGAATACAAAATGACTTCAAGATATTGAGAAGGAAAATAATAATAATAATAATAATAATAATAATAATAATAATAATAATAATAACTAGTTGGTAGAAAAGAAATATAATGAAAAAGAAAAACTAGAGAAGAAAATTAATATAATTGTTAATTAAAGAGAGAAAAAAATAATAAGGAAATCAAAAACAAATTATATTTGTGGGATAATGCACAGGAACACATTTAGAAGAGCAGAAAGATAATGATTCAGGATAAATAATCTTCTGTATATTTATTTTACTCAT
Source organism: Thermobia domestica (assembly GCF_964235325.1). Lineage (NCBI taxonomy): Eukaryota > Metazoa > Arthropoda > Insecta > Zygentoma > Lepismatidae > Thermobia > Thermobia domestica. Next base: position 206,089,710 of record NC_137460.1, read on the forward strand.
GCACTTAACTCGTTGTTGTTAAATATATTTTGCAAATATTTCAACAGCTTTTTTTAAGCGAAGGAAACTTAAACAGACACTAGACTTTTTCATGTCAACTGGAGATATTTGCTTGAAGGTCCTCCCTAGAAGGAAGAAAGGACTTCAAAACGTGTCTAGCCTGATCAGTTGATTTATGGAATGCAACATACCTTCAATGAGGTGGGTTTGTAGCAGAATGAAAATTTGAAATAGAACAGAGATATTGTTATGCCCTGAAACGGGCCTTAACCGTTTGTTTGTATTTTCAGTTTTAATTTATTATTGTTCATAGGCGTACTTGATTATTTAAGATGTTCATATCAATCAGTTTCATAACGTTTATTTAATTTGCCGAAAGCTGAAGCTTTAGATTTAATTACTTAACAGATTACGATCTGCATCGGATGATTATGAACTATTATTTCTAAACACTAAATGACAAAAGTGCTTCCTATCGTCCAATGAAGAGGAGGAAAATTTATATTTTGAACCTAGAGAAGAAATAAATATATAAATAAAATAGAGATTCGATATAGTTTTGAAGAAAAAGTTCTATTCCTTTGAAAAATATCAACTAAAAGCAAGTTTTGGATCTAAACGTATGATCCAAGGAATAAATACCATTTATAGCAGTCTGAGAACATAATTGTAGTTATTAGAAAGTATTAGCAGCAAATATTTTAGTAAATATTTGTATAATACTGAAGTTACAAATTTTATGATGGAAGGCAAGCAAATAATAGTCATGCTTAGCTAGAAAGTTCCTTCTGGGAGCTTAGGCTCTTCTTCCACATCGTAATGCCACGTTATAAAATTAATGTATATAACTTCATGATTTAATAATTAGTAGAAACTTAACCTAATCGGCATGATAGTAAACTTCGATATATTTTACGTTTGTACTACTCGTAGTTACAAAGACCCATGGTATTTCATCGGCATAGTATGTGGAATAATCTTCATTATCAGTAATTTTTAGTAGTACTACATTCTATACAAGCTATTGAACCTGAATACGTTACAAGCATCTTTCATGATGTAGTTATGAAAGGCGTTGCTTACCAGCATCAAAAATAAGAATTTGAAAGTCATTGGAAAGGTTCTATTTATTATTCAAGACTTTAATAATGATAATAATAATAACATATCTATATGTATGGTAAGTAAATGCAAATATTAGTAAGTATGTTTGACGAAGGAATTTCCATGGGAAATAGAATTGACTTTGATGAAAGAATTTTAATTATTCAATGTTTACAGGAGTAAAGCAGGTATCAAACCATTCTTAATGTAACGTAAACGCAGGTAACTTCTAAATATGATGTGTTGGTGTCTGCTATTTTCCAAATGAATGTGATTAAAACATTACGGCGATAAATATCCTGATAATAATGACTATACACTAAAGAATGAACGAACTGTAATTAACTGTTATAAGAACGCAACTGTACTACATATGAAATAGATTTATGATATAGAATACTTCAGGTGATTAACTACAGCAATAAATTGTTATCGCTGGTGTGGAAGGTCGCTTCTATTTCTTCTATTTATCCTTGTACTCAATGACCAATATGTATTGTAAATCTCTCAATCATCTTCCTCCACCGAGATACATAACATGCTTTGCCAACTGCCACTCAAACTTGGGATGATTTGAGTGAGATTTGGTACGCAACGTGATCGATCGTGTTCGAGCTATCTGTGTGTAATGATTAACACTATAAGTCCTCTTTTTACCTTTTGGACTTGGTGCGAGAGATAGTTCACTGCTCCTGCAAATTATGAGAAAGCACATACCACAACCTACGTCCTCGCGGTATGAAGGATTGTCAAGTTCAAAGCTAAATGATTACGTCAGTAACATATACATTTAAATGGTCATGTTTCAACTTCAAAATTATCTGAATTACATATTTCTGCTTTAGATAAGTAACCTAACATACACATCAGAACACAATAAGAAATACATTTGACATTTCACAACAAGAGCTACTTATACAGCCGTGAGAAGCTTTAGAATAAATTCTGTTGTTCTAACTAGACCTTTTTTTCTTTACTTAAAGATCGATTAAACCAAAAATATGTAAATTCAACTCTCGGCGCAAGTGGCTTATTCGCAAAATAATGCGTATAATGAATCTTACTTTTTACTTTTTTTTTTCTTTTAATAAATTCGTAGTAGGCGTGCTGGCTATTTGAAATGATTTTAGATCTTAACACAATTGAAGAAACATAGCTCTCGCGAGAGATAATTCGCTGAATATTCCTGTCGCTGTGTCAGAACAAAATTGGCACATTACTTACAATTGCATCCAGGTAAAATTCCATAGAACAACGTGTCCTGTCGAGAAGTACGATGAAATGGTCCTCTGACGATTTGGTATCCTCCCAACAAAAATTCTCAGCACTTTAAGACCACTGACGAGTGTCTTCTGCCTGATGACCAAGAGAGATGCTTTCCTCTTTCAACAATCACAAACGACCTATATTCAAAAACTACCAAAATAATGTTCGTCGTAACCTGTCGTTCGGTTAAAACACTTGACTTAAAGTGTATCCCAAAAAAAATGTAACAACTTGTTAAAATAAGTTCTCGTAAATAACAAGTAGAACAGGACTCATTTCATTGTGTACTTGAAGCTTGCGGTTGTGAGTAGTGCTGTAGCTAGTAGACGTTTGGCGTTGTCAAACAGTCGTGCAAGATGGCATCAAAACAACTACAGACACGTAAACAAATGATTTACAAATATGAAGAAAATCCTGAACGGTCATGTGCATCCATAGCAAAAGAACTTAAATTGAATAGGAAAACCGGAAGGGACATTATTTTCCGTTTCAAGGATACATTAACGTGTGACAGGAAGAAAGGGAGTGGAAGGAAAGCTGGTGTAAGTGACAGTGCATTAGTGCGAAAAATTGTGAGTGCACATCGAAGAGATCCAGCCACGTCTGTACGCAGAATGGCTGGAAGGTATAATACAACGAAGTCAACTGTATAGAGGATTAAAAAACAGCAAGATTTAAAGTCGTTTTGAGCTGTTAAAGTGCCGGACAGAAGCGAGAAACAACAAAATATTGCAAAAATGCGTGTACGAAAACTGTATGCGCATATGCTTCGCAATTTTCGAGGTGTCTCATTATGGATGATGAAATTTATGTTCTGGCCGACAGTCAACAACTGCCAGGACCAAAATATTATGTGGCAAAGAGTCTAATGGACGTTTCTACAGACGTAAGAACCAAACGCACAGCAAAATTTCCACTAAAGTTCTTGATATGGCAAGCAATTTGTTCCTGTAGAAAGAAAAGTGGGGCGTTCATCACTTCAGGGGCAATTAATCAGGATATTTACATATTAGAATGTTTAGAAAACCGGCTTTTGCCGTTTGTTAGGCAACATAATGCTAATACTATTTTCTGGCCCGATTTGGCTACTCCTCATTACAGTCGCAGGGCTTTAGTATGGTATGAACACAATAATGTGAACGTTGTGCCGAAAGCTGCCAATCCACCAAACTGTCCTGAACTTCGCCCCATTGAAAAATATTGGGCAGCAATGAAAAGAAAGTTAAAGGAGAGCAACGTAGCAGCGAAGAATGTGCAAGAATTCAAACGGCAGTGGAAATGTGCTAGTGATAAATTGGACAAAAACATTGTAAATCTCCTTATGTCGCGTATTAAAGCAAAACTCATTTTTTTTTTCCTGGACATATTGATTAGTGTTCTTTGGTGGTAGAAACGAACGTACACACCCCAACATATGTACAGAACATCTTCTCACATCATTACATTTTTTTGTTTTTCTACTCATGAATGTTTTAGTTGTTACATTTTTTTCTGGGACACACTTTAATTGTCCACTATTAGTTTGTCGGGCTGCTCTCTACTCAGCCTCTCCGCTGTGGAGGTTTCAGTCTGTCGTCCGACTTCTTTCGCCCGATTTTTCCTCCCGTGATGGGGACTTCGCCGTTTGTCGGCAGACTAGCTTGTGCTTCTTCTGATCACCGTGGGTCACGTGACTAGCAACCACTCACTGAATATAACATTGTCCACTATTGGTTGATGACCAAAAATTGTCCAATCACAAATTAATTTAGATTTCACTTACACACTTGGGGTGACTTACTAATTTTCGTTCTAATGGGAACTGAAGTAGAAAAAGTCTCTCTGCAACTTTTTTAAACAAAGGGTTATTGTTCTACGCACACACATATATAGAAATAAAGTTAATTTTGTCGTCTTTAAATAAGTCGAGGTTGAAGATAAAACGGATCTCACTGTTTCCAAGTAGTGTCCTTTTCACTAAAATTAGTTGGAAAAATTTAATAAAATAAACGTTTTAAATTTCTTGCTTCGATGAGCGTCCCGCTGTCGATAGCAAAATTTTGATAATATTGTATGCCAAATCTAATTATCAACACTATGAATCATGTATCATGTAACATTGTGTTCATTTTGACAACTGTACTCTAATCCAGATACTCAAGCTTTATAAAATAGTTACAGTAAAATCTATATTGCTAGTTATTTCTTATAACTAATTACTAATTATACAATGCACATAAGAATTCATGGTTGTTATGTCGTCCTGTGCAATGTGACTATGAACTCGTTATGGTTATCTTTGTCACATCATCACCGGTCTTGGATTTTCCAAGAAGGAATTCTCACGTTTGTATACGTGGTAGCGGCCTATAGAATTTTAGAAAATTGTCACATCATTAAACTGGCTTATCAGAAACTAGTCAGTTCAAAAGTGATGGTTACAAGGTAAAAACTTTCAGTCAAGAATGGAAGCTTAAACTTGAAAGAAGTGACGTTATAAAGTTTTTGGCGACTTCCAGTCGGGATAGGAAGCTAAAACTAGTTTCATCATAAAAATATCGTATTACATCTGTGTAGCAAAAAAGTATTTACTACTGGATCACAAGGTGAATTTCTTAAAATGAAGGAAAACAAATTAAATGGGTATTTATTGTGACTTTTGTTGACTTTAATGCCGTAGATGGCGGTAATGCCCAGAAATATGTGTAAATATAGTAATTATATTCAGTTCGTTATTATTCTTTCTGCTTCAGGTGACATAGGCACAAGTGGCAGAGAAGCGGAATTTGAGAAGAACGTGGAAGTAAGCAATTACTTAATTACAGATGTTGAAATCAAATTAGAAACTGTTGAAAAATGTGAACAGCAAATGATAACTTTTAGTGAAGAGTCACTAAATTTTATAAATTATGGAGGTGTTATTAACGGCCAAGGAACCGATGAGTTAAAGTGAGTAATTAAAATATGACAGAATTCTTTACAAGTTTTGTCTTCAAATTTATTACTGTAGATCAGAACACAAATTTTCCTTTTATATATATGTATATACTTGACTGTAGGAAATTTAATTACTAGGACACTCAGTGCCAGAATTGTTTAGTTACTGTATTTTTTTTTCTTGTTTTTTTTATTTTCTTGCTATCTCTTGATCGAGAGGTTGGATATGAATCATATTAATTTCCTATAAATAAGGAATGTAAACTTGCTTTAAAAATGTCGTAGTTTTTATTAATTTTTGCTTCTTCGTTTTCCTTAAATTGAGATTTCAAGTATTACTGCTACTCAGAAACAAGTGCGATATATATATATATATATATATATATATATATATATATCAAACTTACTTTGTGTTGTTTGTTTGTGTGTGTTAAGCAGGCGTAAATTCTTCAAACGAACTTCGCAATTCTTAATACGGGGAAAGAATGGACTCTTTTTCGGTTTAAAAGCAAAGTAGATTACACAACATAAAGTGTAGCTGTGTATATTCTCATACATTAGTTCCACAAGGCTCTAACAGCAGTTTTCATCATCTATAAAAATTATTTCGTGTGTAAGATGGACAAAATCGACTATTTTTCTTCTTTTGCGTGAGGATGTATTTTTCGTAGATTTTTCATTGACTTCTTAAATAAAAACCATATAACAGCACCGTTTTACATATCTGAAAAGGAATGATGCGAGGCTTTATGTACATAAAGTAAAAATGTCATGGTTTGTACAGAAGACACGATGTACTCTATGCATTTAAATTCTGGATTAAATTCTTAGTGGAAGAGCATATGAAACTCATTTCAGTGAATGCTACGTGATATTGTTTTGTGTTTTTACTAAGTCGAGCGTCCCTTTCCACTACCGAGGCTTCATGAGACCCCCAAGTTAAAGTGCAATACGGATCAGCATAATGCTTTCAATCCTCTCCTATTGGGAATCGAATTCGCAATCCCGTGTACCAAAGGCGGGCGTGATACCCACTAAAGCGTTTTTCACAGTCCTTTGCACCCTTCAAAAACAAACCGCGTAACTCGATGTTTTATCACTGCGCGCACGACTATTTGCTGGTTGGTGAAGAGGAAATTGTTTCGTCTGTTTCCCGCAATATTTCTGCTGCAGCACGTGGATGTATTTCTGCCACTGTGATGTACATTACTCGTCTCACTCTCACACCATCGTCGTGACATGGGGCAAAATACCCAATACTGTATAATTCCCCCTCCCCACTCCTTTAAGAGCAAGTAAACATTGTTATTTTTCTCCAAATTGTAGTTACAGATGAAACTACAATGAGTTATGGGAGATCATTTCTTTTTCATCTATTACCTAAATCATTACGCATATCCATGAAAGCAAATGCTACTTTTCACCCTCAAGTTCAAATTCTTGATGTGCTTTCTTACATTGTATAGCATACAAACGTACAAATGGCAACTTCAGTACTACAAAGTAAGTAAATAAATAATGTATATATACTATTCTATGAGAACATGAAAATTAGCTACTTAAGGTCGTAATTTTCTTCAAGTGAATTGAACAAAGTTGATATCGTTTGATAAACTGTTTGTGCTTCTCCTCTTCACTTATGGGTTTGCCTTGTTTATGTTTAACAGAATAACTTGGAGCAGCAGGTAACCTGCTGGCTTTCTTGGACGACATCTTTAAATTGTGGTGCGCACTTCGCGTATTTTGTCATTTGTTGTAACAGTTTTCTCTTACAATTTTGATTTTGGTTCAAGATTTCGATCCCATATAAATACACACTTTGAGTCGGATTCTAAATGTTCTTACTATGCCTTAACAATACATTAATTACCATAATATATTGCATTTGTTGTGTTCTGTTTGCGTATGGAAGAATCAGCTGTTATTAGTGTCATTTTCAGTGTTGCTAATTTATAGTTATTTTTCAGTTTTTCACAAAGAATCCTTGTCAAACAGTTGTGTCATTTGATGAAAATGGGCTAAGAAAAGGAGAAATCAAGTGTACTCGCTGTTCTTATTGAAGATATTAAGTTCCTTATAGTATTTCAGATCATTGTTTGACATTTCATTAGAGATGAGGAAATAGTCAATTAAAAAAGAAAAAAGGAGAGAGAGAGAGAGAAGTCAAAGAGGATAAAACCTGTTTTACTGATTCATTACGAAGTAATATGAGGTTAATTTTTCAGTTATAATTCATATATCGCCTTTCTGAAATGCGATCAGATTAAATGACCATTTAAGAGATGCAAAAACTGAATATTCGGTGCCAGGATTGACGAAATGTACAAAGGAATCTTCAACATTTAAGAATTTTATAATATTGCATAGGAATGTTCATAACTTTTGAGTCTTATTTTTTATTCTGACTGCAGCAAAATTAAGAGGAGGTACTATATGCATGTTAAATAATGTCTCGTTATTCCTATGTAGAATCTAAAAATTTTCTTGGAAGTTGATGAATAAGATGTCGATAGAGTCTTCATACTCTCATGAATGGTATTTGTTTATGGCGTAACTTATCTGTTGGATGTCAAATGAAAGGATAAGTCACGTGGATTGAAAATATATTTTATAGGTATTTTATTACATATAACAAAGGTAATAAAATGATAAATTATCTATTCAATACATAAGTAAACTCAGTAGTTTTCAAATTCTTGAAAAATAAACAATTACTTGTTCAAAACACTCGCTCACCTGTAATGGAAACGTACGAGGAGCTTAATTTTGAAATGAAATCTTTTGAGTTTTACGTCCCACGTATATGCAGGCTAGGCTAAAGTAGACCGTGATGATGAAAAAATGAATGAAATGATGGAATGAAGAAAGTGGAAGGAAATGGGAGAACCCCAAGGAAACCCACGCACATGGTTTTTGTCCACCACGAGGTTCACTTGCCGCGAGCTGGGATCTAACCAGGGACCCCATGCGCCAGAGGTGAACGCTCTACTACTGAGCCACCGCGGCCCCCAAGAGCTCAATTTAGAATAGAATCGGTGAGTACAACTGCACATGTTTCTAGATTCGATAATTAACTCCTTTGTGGTTATATGATTCGTGTACGCGTCATCGGGCGGGAGACCCGCGTTCGATTTCCGAAGGGAGTTTACGTAGTTCGGATCGCTCGTTAGGCTGTAGGTCCACATCTCATAGAGCGTTGCTGTTGAAGGGGACGATAGACTTTAATCCATCCATCCAACCATAGATCTGCTAGTAGGACCACTAAGTCATCATGTAATAGTGGCTCTGAATCCTAACATTTTAGATAGTTTCGCAGCTAGAGGAAACGTTAGGAGTGAGGATAGTAAGTTTTAGTTGTAATTTACACTGGTAGAAGAAATTTAACGTTCTTCCGTTCTTCCTCCTGGTGCATGTCTGCGTTTACATAGTAGTTCGAAGATTCAGGAGAGCAGTGCGTACTTAAAGAGGTTTCGGGTTTTTAACAATTCTTGAGCAAAGATATTATGCAGAAAAAAATAATTACGATATTGAGATACACACACACTTGAAATTAGAACTTCAAAGGGTGAACCCCTTTCTCTTCAGAACTTCCGCGTACGTCACTGCAAACGAGAGAAAATGGTTCCTGATTCTCCTATCACAAGCCCATGCCATTTCATTTTTAATCTCATTGTTCCCTCCGCCGCCCCCTCCCCCGTTTCAGATTATTTATTCATTTCTTAGCACAAAATTACATATAACATTTTTTGTTTAATTAGTTGGCAACATTATATTCCACTGCAGTTTGCATTGTTTACAAAGGGTGCAAAGCTTCATGAAAATCAGATTAAATCAGCGGGGAGGGCACTACGTGGTCTGTCAGTGAGTAATAAATTATTAAATTTGCATTGAGAAACTAAACAATGAGTTACAAATTTACTTTATACTTTAGATCATCTAATTCTGCTACATTGTTTGCTTGCTGCTAACTGAAAAAAAAAAAAAAAGATAAATATATAATTCATTTCTTTTTCTTTGTATATATATATGTATATAAATACAATATTTTGTTAAAATAAATACAATATGTCTACGCGTCATAACGAATACTTAAACTTTCAATATAGATTGCTCTTGGCCTTCTAAAAGGAGGAAAGAATTGAATTGATAAATCAATAAGTAAGTAGTCAATCATCAAGTCAGTACTTTTTCGTTTTTTTTTTTTTTTTTTTTTTTTCAAAATTATTTTTGCAGAAAGGAGACCGTCCTATGTTACTTACTTACATCACTGTTAACACCAACTGCTTCGATGTGTACGTTTGAACTTGTATCTTAAGTCACTTCTAAAAATTAGTAAAAATGGACAACTGTATGTTGTTTCTTATACAAATTGCAGCTGAAAAATATATAAGTTTTACTAAATGTTTTCTGAGTATGTCTAGATAAACAATTAAGGAATTGTTAACAAATATTTAGTCTCTACCTTAAATATATAATAATAATAATAATAATATTTGTTTATTCAGGAAGGAAGATGACTTCGTTATAGCTAAGGAAGAGGAAGTAGAAGGCGCAGATCATCTTGATTCTTTAGTCTGTCATCATTGCAAGAAGACATTTCTTACTAAGCATCTACTGAAAGAACACTTACGGAGTATATCAGATGACAATTTATTTGAGTGTGGAATTTGTAGAAAGAGATTCTTACGTCAGACATACTTAACATCTCATATGCGTGTTCATAGTGAATATAAGCGGTTCATGTGTCATTTTTGTGGGAAGAGTTTTTCTACTTCAAGTAATCTCAATGTACATATAAGGACACACACCAACGAAACACCATATACTTGCAGTGTTTGTTATAAGAATCTTTCAACCTTAGGTTCACTCAAGAAACATTTAAGAATACACACAGGTGAGAGATCGTATAAGTGTACGTATTGCGAGAAAGCCTTCTCAACATTACAAGTTCTTAAACAGCATTTAGTGACACATACAAAAGAAAAGCCTTATTTGTGTCATATTTGCAGTAAAGCATTTTCACGCTCAGCGTGGCTGAATGACCATATAAGGGTACGCCATTCAGATGAAAGACCGTATAAATGTCAAGTTTGTGGAAAGCAATTCGCACTGGCAGTTGTTATGAGAAAACATATGAGCGTACACGGGATTAGTAAAGGGTCGTTTGCTTGTAAACATTGTTCAAAACGCTTTGAAACAGAGAAGGCTTTGAATTTGCATTTAAAAAGATGCGGATCAGGGCCTTTTACGTGTCGTTGGTGCAATGAAGTGTTTGATTTGCTGGATGATTTAAAAAGTCATAAAACCAATAAACATACTAAACAGAGGACGTTTCGATGTAGTGAATGTAGCAAACATTTCTCGCATCATACAAGTTTACGTCAACATTTGTATATCCATACTGGTGAAAAATCTTACAAGTGTAAGTATTGTGAGAAAGGATTTACCCAGTATTGTGGTCTCTATCAGCATTTAAAAACACATTCAAGCGTAAAACCGTTTGTATGCCAGTACTGTCAAAAAGGGTTCACAAGATTGTCATTTCTGAAAGACCACATACGATCACACACTAAGGAGAAACCATTTAAATGTGACCTATGCGAAAAAGCGTTTACCTTGGCACCATCACTTAGAGTTCACAGAAGAAAACATATTGGGGAATATCCTTACGTTTGTCAGTGTTGTTTGAAGGGATTTGCTGGATCTAAAGAATTAAAAGTACATCTAAAGACTCACATGGTAAATAAAACGTGAGATCGTGAAGGCTGTGGTTACATTTGTAAAAGTAATTCTATTTGAAAGATCGTGTTAAGTTCCTTCACTACCAAAAGTCAACGTTTTGTAAGAAGTGAAAATTTTAGTACAAAGCTTTTATACGACGGTTCACAAATTTTGTATAGTCTTTACATTGATTAAATGAAGTGAAAAAGTTCCACGTATAAACTAAGGTAAGTATAATTAAAAATAAACTAATCGCTGAGGGAAGCAAACCAATTTATTATTATAAAACTAATATCTTGTGACAGTTTCGCCAACTGGCTTCAACTTCGCTTCATCAGACACTATGCTATGCAGATATTAGTTTTATAATAATAAAATTGGTTTGCTTGCCCAGCGATTAGTTTATTTTTAAATATAGTATAAATAAACAAAACTGGTATAATGGAGAATATCACAGTTAAGATAAGTAATTCACGATTTCAACGAAAATTGGCAAACCGAATTACGAACATAGGTGACTGATAAAAGTAGCTGGTAGGTGCTAACAGGGTGATCGGGTTAATGTGACTTGGCTTGCCGCAGGCTGGGAGAAAGCTAATACACAATACGGTTCGAAGGACGGAAGGTATTATGTAGAGAAATAACATGCATTTTGCGTCATTAGTTTACACACATTCCACATTCACTTCGTTCGTATTTACTAGCAATAACGATAAAAATGTATTCAAACTTCAAATCGGGCATAACTTAATTTCCCTTACATGCACTTTCATTTGAAAAATTAATCTAACGTTATGACTCATTAGAGTCTATTTGGATCATCTTCGCAATTATTTTTTATCCATGATAGAGAGTAACTGGGTTCAAAATTTTTATAAGATGATTTGTTTGAGAAATATTCGGTATATGGAATTTTGCCTAGTATTTTTCGTTTCAATGGTTCGTAGCTGAATAGCAGGATCACTTTTGTTTGAGATCTTATTTAAATGAACTGAATATGATTGTGGGATATACTTTCGGGTGAATTTTCTTCATTAATTATATGATTGAGGGTTCCTGCATAGTCCAGTGTGAATATACTTGCATTTTTTATTCTAATTTATTTACCAATTTACGATGACGGGGTCAGCTGATGTAACTGTAGTGGTTTTGAAATGCTAGCTAACCAGCTCAAGATATTCCATTCACATCCTTGATGTGATTGTGCAATTTATTTTTATCACTAGAGCTCCATCGTGGCTAAGCAGTAGCGTACGCGCCTTTGGCGTGTGAGATCCGGGTTCGATTTCCCGCGGGAGTCCAAGTGGTTCGGATTCCACGTTAAGCTGTAGGTCAACGTCTCATATAGCCTAACTGCTGAAAGGGACACTAAACCGAAAATCAACTCAATCTTTGTGACTAGCTAAAATATCCATTCTTTGTATAGGGTGAATAGATGTATGGGAAAATATATGCTACTTTGACAAATTTTGAAACACCCTACCTGCATAGAATACGAACTTGAATCATAATCGAAGTGACATAAAAATGCACCTTGAGGTTTATACTATGTTCCCAAGGTTATTTCAAGCCAATCAGTCGTTTTCCAGACCCCGAAAACTATAGATTCTACATTATTCTCGGCTATTTTAGATATTTTATTTTTCACCTTTTCTCACATACCATGCCGATGGGGACGGGACATGGACTTAAATAGCATCGGAAATGTGTCGTATTCATCTTTGGGATTCTGAGAACTATGGATTCGACACTAATATAAGTCGTTTTCGATTATTTTTATGTTACCCCCCTTCTGACCCAACCCTAGAGATGCTAGGAGTATCTTACTCCAAAGCATTTTTCCTAGATCGTAAATCACGTGTGAGCCAAGTTTGGTTGAAATAGCTCGATGCATTTCAGAGTTACGGCAGAACATGGATATACAATACACACACATACATCTTCATATATAGAGAGAGTTGTATACTAGCAACTCCTTCGGCGTTCGCTCTATCAATTCCCGTCCAACTGACATGCGCAGTACAATGCCTCCAGGATTGCTCCCATCACAAAATAATGAACTAGAGTAGAATATATGACGACAGACAACGCCTTCCTGAGCCCACTGACATTTCAATTCTTGCCTAAACTTGAGCTTAAATATCATCGGGATTGGCATCTAACAGCTTAGTGATTCCGAAAACAGTAATCGATGATGGGCCCAGATGTATTCAACAATACATCTTAGGCATTTTAATTTTCACTCCCTTACCTCCTGTACCGATGGGGGTGTTAATTTGAACTAAAACTGAATCAGAAGTGCGACCCCGAAAACTGTCGATTAGACGCTAATATCGATGATTTTTGATTATTTTCACACGTTCCCACTTCCCATACATCCCTAGGAGAATTCGATGGTCTTACCTACTGGAGGCTGAACTTGGGAATGTCACCAACTAGCTTAACGTCCTTGAAATCAATTGATTCGACACTAACATCGGTTGTTTTCGAATATTTTATGTCTCCTCCTCTCCCCCAAGGGGTGCTAAAGTTGAACTTAACAACACCGTGAGTGTCACGATTCATCTCAGCGACCTCGAAAACTATTTATTCGACGTTAATATTGATAACTTTCGATTATTTTTGTTAGTCACTTCCTGCTCCCCTCTAGGTGTGCTGGGGTGTCTTACCCTGGGGGTATCACTCTGCACTTTGTGAGTTTCGGCCGGCGTTCGTGATGACGTGTGCAATTGGACAAGCCATTCACTCTAGGATGGAATATTGTTTACAAACAGCAATTGTAGTGTAAGCGTCAAAACCTTGCTTCTCAAACCTACATGGTTGCCAGGCACATGAATCGTCAAACTGAATGTATCTACTTCTGCACTGTCATGGACCAATTATTATTGCTACATAAATTGCTACTTTTGAGATGACTGAGACAATAACATTATGACACATCGATTTAATTACGATGTAATACAGTCTTACATATAATGCCCACTCAATTTTGTACAATAGGGTGGAGTGAAATAGTGGTCAAAAAATTTTTTTTGGAATTAATTTTTTTAATAGGGCGGAAAAGTTGTCTTACCATTAGAGTACTGTATCACAAAAATATTAGTCTCGTTAATTAATGCCTTTGGGTGTACACGGGACTTGAAATTTGGCTGAAATCCAATATTTTTATCCGTATTGGTAAAAGGGACAAAATTATTTTTTTCTGTATTATTTTTTCTAATAGAGAGAAAAAGTTGCCTTACCATTAGGGTACTGTGCCACAGAAATATTAGTCTCCTGAGTCATTTCCTTTGGGTGCTATACGGACTTGAAATTTGGCTGAAATATGTATTTTTTAACAGTATTGTGAAATGAGGCATTTATTTTCTGTTCGGAAAAGTCGTTATATAACAATATTGTATCACACAAACCTCACTCCTCTGAGTCAGGTCATTTTAGTGTTATAGATATAGAGGGCTCGAAAAGTTAGTTGTAACGTACTTATATTTTTTACATTATACTTGAATGGAAAAATGAAACTAAGTATCTTACATATATGCTATATTCGAATACAACATCTTTATAATTATTACAAATATTACACAAGTTTCATAACATCAACTTTTTTGTTTCTTATCTAAGTTTGAAAATCAGTTGGAAAATCTTTATAAACTTATGTGAACAAACATAAAAAGGAACACAACCTTGTACGTAAAATTGGACTAGATTTATGTGTAGTCTGTATTACCCTACGTATATACTCGACTACAGGCATCATTGATAAATACTGTATATTAATAATATTAGAGAAGTTAGTGAGGCGATTGTTCATTCTTGTCTGTTTGAATATAAGCTAAATAAGCTTTATAATATGATATGTGAAAAAAAGATGACAAAAATACACCACTCAGTACAAACATAAGATTTAGGTTTTTGTGTGTAGTGTATGTTACAATAGACATCTTCACACAATTTTTAGATTAATTGCAAATATAAGAAAAGTCATGTAATGACATGAACATTTCTGATCTCAGTTTGAAAATAACCTAGGAAATCTTATGTGGAAACATGACAAAATACATTACTTTCTATTCTTGAAAATGAGTTAGGAAAACTTCATATCAAAATAATATATGGAGATACATGTCAACATACATTACACTGTAGAAAACTCTGACTTTGTGTTGAAGACAGGCATACGTCTTTGGGCCTCGAATCTTGCCCTTATGTACCCATCTCGTGCACTTACACCACAAACACAAGACGATGCTTCTGTCCCCAATTTTATACATCGTTCTACAGCTTGGCTAAGGCATTGAATATTCGGAATTTCAATATTTGTGATATCACCTTGAATGACTCTATGAATATTTGCAGCAGTGAGATTCATAATAAGTGTGTGTGTGAAGGGGGGGGGGGGGGGCAAGTTATAGCCAAATCTGTCCAGTTTATGTGTTCTGTGTAGTCTTCAGCTTCAAAATTGACTAATGGAATGTCGTAATTTCTGATTCCAGGCATTTGCGAGGTTTTTGCCTTAAGGACTCGTCTTAAGTCCAGTTCTCTGATATGTTTCTTCTCATCTGTCATCATAGAGAGGAGAATGTTTTCAGGATGTGCAAAGTATCAATTTCTTTGAAGTACAGGATCAATGACAGCCTTGTACGTTTCAGGAAGGAAGCGCGATAACTGAATTATTTTGAAGAAATGTCTTGATCCATCTGTGCAAAAACATTTTCTGTTTTATGCTTAACCAAACTGGCGCATACACTTTTACAACATACTGAGAGAGCACTTTTAATTCTTCTGAAGGGTTTGGTGTAGCTACATACAATCGAATAATTCTGTTTGCTTTAGGAACCCACCTGACATGCGAAATGTTTCCTGGATAGCGTTTTGCCAAAGAATCAGGAAAATGTCCATTTGAAACCGCCCTGCAAATCTCATACAAATATTTCTGATCCTCACTGAGATCACTATAATTCTCGAAAGCTGAAAGATGGCTCTCAATTACATCTTATTCCACAACTGGTTGGTAATAATGATCTTCTAATTTGTCCAGAAAATGCATGAGGACCTGTTATCTTACCATCAATTGATTCTAGCAAATGTCTTAAAGGGAGCTCATTTACGTGCAGCAGACAAAACAACCATTGCAAAAGTCTCTGAACAGACTCTTCTAAACGTCATATTATTCCACCCTTTCTGCCAGTATTTGTAGCAGTTCTTGTATCTGTAGCACGAAAATTTGAAATATTTTCACTCTACGTATTGTAAAATGCTTTGGCAAAATAAAAAACACATACTCTCCATTTCAATTCTTTTTAGTTCAAGTTTCTAACACAATTATTTGGCAGGATATCAACCATTCCTCTCGTCTCCTTGCTCGCCAACCTAAAAGTTGGAAAATTTTGCGGAAGGAAAGGGTTAACCATGCTGGTGGCACCCAAAGATAATAGATTTCAACGAAAATAAATATTGATTTTTAAAATACTTACTAAGGAGCAATATTCCCGCACTATTAGAATACCGATGTGCAAACTTCAATTTTTCACTCCACCCTATTGTACAGCGGTGGACACTTCTAAATGGTACAGCCATATGGAGATTTACGGCTAAGGTGTACCATTTAGAAGTGTCCACCGCTGTACAAGTGTCCTTGTTCGAAAGTGTGCGAAAGCGTTCTACGCCTGACAATATTGGGAAGTTGCAGTTTGTGTTGTAAAAAATAAGAGAGAGAAAAGACCGTTAGGTTCACTGGACAGCGTTGTTTTCATGATAAGGTGACAAATACGTACTGATTGTAAATAGGGACCTGTAATTTCGATGCGAGTGTGGGTGCAAATATTCTCGCCACATATTGCTTGTTGGTGAAGGTTTGCAATGTTGCAAACTGCCAAATGTAGAATTTCATAATAATTGAACGAGCTGTGAGAAGGAGGTTTATGACGCAATAATTATAATGACTAACAACCATAGACTTAAAGTACTAGGAAATAAAGCATGAAGCTGTAAGAAGAATAGAATACACATTGAATTAAGTGTTCATAGTATAGCATGAAGCGAATTTTAACTTGTAAACATTTTTAAGCAGTACAGATTTGCCCTCACTGTCTGGGTACCCTTACTAGACACTGTCCAACACAAAAAGCGACATTAAAATTGGTAGACCTAACGTGGCCACAAACCCGGCTCTGGCCGTTCTTCTTGGTTAAAGTTTTCCTCTGACCGACGAGGTGAATGCCTAGATGGTAGCTTCTGTAAGGCCAAAACTGCTAACTTTGCGCAGCCTTGTTCCTCTCCTACATAGCACAAGTATATTCTCATCATATACTGCGCATATAACCACCGGAATATGCAATATACTCACCATATTACTGGTATATATATATATATATATATATATATATATATATATATAGGTTCACCCTATATATAGCGTGAAGTTTCACTGTTTCACAACTTTATAAATTAGAGCGTTTTGTTTACTCCAAAACATTTTCTAAATAAATATTACAGATGCACATACACCAAACGCAAACAATTTTTTTACACAAATATACATACTCAATACAATTCAGAGACAAGAAACACACACACTTCTTGTACACACATATTTACATAGTTAATATAAGCCTAGTCTATACCTATACTTCAGAATACCGAAACACAATCATACTTCTGCACACGAAGTCTATAGGCATACTTCTAACGGTGGGCCACGAAATATTTTTTTGTACGCAAATATACATATATATATATATATATATATATATATATATATATAGTAAATAGTCTATATACTTCAGAGTCACCAAATATACACATTTATTTTATACACAAATACACACAGTTAGTATTTACAATATAGGAACGCGAAATACCCACATGTCTATATACAAACATCACCAATACAAGTCATAATGGCTCGATATCTGTCTCGTCACTTTCAGCAGCTATTTCTTTAGCACTGTCGCTCATAACTGCAATTTCCATGGAACTACCAGTACTTGCAACGGTATCCGAATGCATATTGATATCGCTTCCGGTTTCTGTGCAAAGATCTGTGCATCTGAAGCGATGTTTGCCCAGCTTGCATTTCTAATTGGAGCACTGTCCATTTCAGAGGCTGTTTCTGTATTGCTGTCTGATTCATCTTCAACAGTTGTATGTCGATTCACTGGAAGCGTCTTGAATCAACAATCATGGTTTCTTTAACTCCAACCTGTTGTATATACGTCTTTTCTGTTTTCTTGACATGTATACCCTCCTTTATCTAATCTTCCCTCGTAATCGGACCAAATGCTTTCTCGAACAGTGCTTTCACGTCCTGAAGCTTGAAAGTTACATTTGTATTATCGATTCTATTTGTCACTGCCCACACTAGTTCAATAAGATTAAGGCCCGGGTGGTATGGTGGTAAACGCAAACACTTGTGTCCATGTTAACGGAGAATCCGATCCATGTTGAAATCTGTTTCTCTGTTTTTCTCGATCAGTTCATACAGTCCAGCCTTGGACATGTTTCCAGTTGTATGAATGTTGTTTTGGTTCAACCATTCCACCACAGTGGCTTTCTTTGCAGAGCGTGGCGGTGTTTTATTATGCACAACATTGTGGTAAGACGTATTGGCCATTATTACCACACTGTTTCGCGGCAGGTTAGGAATCAGCTGTAGATGATTTTCCCACTTTACGAAATTAGTTGCGTTCATGTCATGGTGATAGTCTCCTGACTGACTACTCGATTTCAAAATAGCCAAAACACTTGGAATGAAACCCATCTTCTTCCCCCCGCGCGCACTATCATTAGACGTGATCCTTTACTAACAGGTTAAAGTTCACTAACAAACACAGGATAGTATCAAATCTTTGGCTGGGTGTGTGAACTGTGTACGTAGGTTTCATCTACATATACTATTGGACGATTCTCTTGTCGATAACGCCTTATTTTTCTTAAGTACTGAATTCTCCGATTTTTAATGTTTCTCTTTCGCAAAGATCCCGCTGATTAGATTTTAAGTAATCGGAAACCTAATTTCTTGATTATTTTCCACAAAGTTGTACGACCTCCTGCAAATCCTGTTGCTCTTCTCTTCTCATCCTTAACAAAAGACGCCTTATTGACGGAAAGCATTTTTCCTGCTGAACAGTCTGATATTGTCCGAGTCAGTAATGATATGTCGAATTCTTCTGATTCGTATTTTTTCGTCGATAACGCTTTTTGTTTGGCGTAGTGAATATCTCGGATGCTCCTTGTTTGATTATGCGTCGTAGGTACTTGCGGGCACTTTCGCTTTTTTTTTTTTCCTGGATAGACAAAGTGTATGAAGGTTAAGCTCAAGAATTTTCTTCTCTGTTTTTTTGAATATTGAAGAATTGTACTTCGTTTCTAAGATCTACAATGCCAGAACGTATTAAATCTACTGATTTAATTAGACCTAAAACTGTTTGGTTCTTTCCCTGTAAAACTACCTTCAATTTTTCTAGCAACACTATCAAGTCCAGTTCCATTAGGAGACCCGGGTAAGTTACACCATTTCCAAACACGTGAAGTAAACCACTTGTTCCTTCAACTCCTTCTTCGTCAAGTTCTTGAAGCGTTTCCAAAACAATCGGGTATTTGTCCACAACCTCTTGAATTTGATCTCTTCTGTAACACCAACGAACAGGACATAGAGGTCGTATTTTTGTGAAGCAGGACCTTCATCTTCTCTTTCTTGTACATCACGAAATTTTTGTTTGGCTTTCGTTGATTGACTAAATATAACGCCAAGCTGATGAACCTACTGCATGGAATTGTTTATCGTTTGGAAAGCATCACAACTGTTCTTAATAATTAAATTTGTCAAATGAACCCCGCAATATACGAAAGATGTCAATGGCTGCTTCTCAAAAATAATTGCGTGTACACTTTATTTTTTCATAGTCATATTTAGTGTTGTAAATAGAAAAAAAAACCGTTCGTATTTTTTCAGAAATGTACGTTTTTTTTAGAAAAAAACATTGCCTCTCGTTTTTTTTTCTAAATTTCGTTTTTTTTCAAATAGTCATTTGTAACGCATCTTACGTCTATTTAAGTATGAAATATTTTTAGGTAGGTATAATTACCGTAAAATGCAACAAAAATTAAACGCTAGATACTGATACGCTACAAATATTTTACAATTTCTATGAATAGCATACCTACTAACAATTCGGGTTTCAGCAGTTTTCATCAATATCAACTAAGAAATAAAAGTAGAAATGAAATTTTGTTTTTCCGTGAAAGCAGGTCGTTAATAAGTACGAAAACATTGTCACGAACAGTATAAAATTCAAATAACTTGTCTAAAGATAAAAACTAATACTAATTTGCCTAATAGTATTTTTCTAAATATCATTTATAAATAATTTGTCAACTAGATATATATGATATGCAGAGCCGGTTCTGCCATATATGCAACACGTGCATTTGCATGGAGCGGAAGTTTGGAGGGTCCGGCAATTTCTGTCATAAGCATATTATTTAAATGAAATATTTCTTGTTGGAAACAGACTTCATGATGATGGTAGTTACATTTACTAAGCTGACCTATTTGAATACTACATTCATAAATTATGTTTCAGTCGCATTGGTTTAAGGTCACATGGACAATGCTAAAGCAAATGGTCAAATAAATCCGAGTACAAATTGCTTGACTGTTGTCAAATGCAAGAATTCAGTTCTCGAATAGTAGTGAATATCTGTTTCATTTAGTTAGTTATCACAGTTTTGATATGATAACTAATCTTGTTTTTGTCAGAAGCAAGTTCCTTATCATTGAAGATAGAAACAAGTTTTTTTAATGTTAACAGGTGTAGAAGAAAAATCAAGAAATAAAGATAAAAGAGCTAGTTGCACTGGAATTGCAAACTGATACACTGAGATTAAAGCTCGATATTGAATTCTATAAAAAGGATTACCATCTTTCCTCTGTAGTTGTGTTTGCTTTATCTTTCACTATCATAATAGATTAATATTTAAAGAAAAAAAACAGACACAACTGTATTGTATTTTTAGAAAGTATTTAAGCCTTTCTGAGTGCGACTGCATTTATCCTCCCCTTCGTTGTTCATGCTGAAGTAGCATACTTAAAATCATGACTTTTAAGATTTGTTCTTTCTGGAGAAAGGAGGAGGCGGCAAATTATGCCATTGCACGGGGCTACAAATTGCCTGGGATCGGCCCTGATGATATGTATATACAAGACATGAATATAGGACGACACAATTTGAAGTAATGCAGGGTATTTCAAAATTAATATTAGGGTTTTGAAAGTTTGTAGTATCTATTACAATTAATTTACAATTTTAAATATTATATGTAGAGACCGGATGTTAGGCAAAATGCCTATTCTTTATCATTAAAGATATGATGAAAAATAACGTTTTAAAATTTATATGTGGATTTATACTTTCGATTTAAGCCAATTTTATTTTGCCTATTTTGCCTATTTTGACCTTTAGTGCCTAATATTGCCTATTCTATGCATTTTCTTCAAAATAAGCCTTCATTGGGAAAATATATAATTTATATAACATAAATAACACACACATATAAGTGTTTGTAAATACAAGCACGTGGTACGTTACGATATATATACATGGTGAACTTCAAAGATGTACACATACTTCGGGAGGTGATTAGTAATATCAAAAGAAGACAAAATGTTTTCTTGCATTTTGTCGAATTCCGTGTCTTGTACGACTGACAGAGTGCCAATTTGGTATTGAAAATTGAATCTTGACAATTGGAACGGAACAGAAAAAAGTGCACATACTTTGAGAGGTGATTCGTGACATGAAAAGAAGACAAAAAGTCCTCTTGGATGTCACGAATCACCTCCCGAAGTATGTGAACACCTTTATGTCTCGTTCCAATTGTCAGGATTCGATTTTGGATTCCAAGTTGGCCCCCTGTCACTCGTACACGACGCAGAATTCGACAACATGTAACAGGACTTTTTGTCTTCTTTTGATGTCATGAATCAGCTCCCAAAGTATGTGCACATCTTTCAGGTTCACCCAGTATGTATGAAATGCATAACAAGCTTCGTTTTTATATATACAATAAAAGAAGATATTAAGAAACAAGTATGTTTCTATATTCTTTGAACATTATCTATGACTTGAATCTATTTTTTTAATGGTATTGAGTATTTATCTTCATTATTTCGAGTTACATTTTAGTGCCTATTTTACTGCCTATTTTTTAAATTTTTAGTGCTTATTTGCCTGCCTATTTTCCAGGTTTTTAGTGCCTAAACATCCGGTCTCTAATTATATGAAATAAAGCAACTCAAACAGTTTTGTACACACGCATGCACATGCATTGTTTCTTCTGTCTGCCGTTAGAAAGATCAAGTAGCAAAGATGGAGACTAGAGAGCAGAAAGCTTTTTGTGTTTTAATAAAGACTGAATCTGTAGTTACAGTGCAACCGTCTGTGTGAAGAATATTAAGGAGACGTTTGCAGTTGCTACAGGTCTAAATCTACAGAGTACGGTTTACGTGCCAATTTCGCAAGTGAAATATTGCTGCATAACAATGAAGATTTTCTGGATCGTGTCGTCTTCAGTGATAAATCGACATTTCACCTAAGAGCTAATGTGAACACTCATAATGTTGGCATCTGGCCGTCAGTAAATCCTCAGGAGATATTACAGTTGAAACGAGGCTCCCCTAAATTGAATGTGTTTTGTGCCATATGGTGGAAAGTTTATGGGCCTTTCTCGCCTATCGACTAGATGTGTGCCGTGTGACGAATGAATCTCACATCGAACACTTGCAACAAAGACTGTTTGAGGTGCTCTTTCACTTGATGTATTGTTTATAGTTGTACGTAAAATGTAATAAGTAATACGAAGACTTGAAACCCCGATATTCATTTTAAAACACCCTGCATTTCTCACCAACAGTGTTGGAACTAAGATGTAAAAAGGAGAGAAAATTTTCCTATAAAGTTATTGTTTACAACAACGATATTATTATTAGTCAAGACTATAACCACAACAACACGGGTTAGTAGTCAAAAAAATGTAATCAAATATACACTCGTAACTCTTGAGGACCCAGGTGGCCGAAGTGCCACACACGGGTGTGTCACTTTTTTTAATCTGCTCTTGTGTGGACACTAATTAAGATATCGGGATATTTATTTTTGCCAAATGTGGTTGGACCATACTTTATCATATTAATTTCTTTTTCTTCTGGTGTCGAATTCCCTTCTCAAATTTCACCCCAGTCAAAAATTCGAGAATTTTCGAATTTCCGTTACTTCTTTTTTCCCTGTAGCTTTCTTCGTTGTAGAGAGACCTCCTTAAGACTTGTCAGGTAGATACCTCGGATGGATACCTAACTGTTGACATCAATTAGACGGGCCTGCGCGCAGTGTTGCTAATCAGGGAAATTAAAATTTCCCTAAATTTGGGCGAAAAATTCGAAATTTTTGTTTATAAATCCGTATGTATACGTCCGAGTGCAAGTCAGCTTACGCCAATCGAACATTTGTTCTTACTGAACAAACGCGAGTACAGATCGTTACAATGGGGTAATTAGGGGACGCATGAAAAATTGTATTTAAGTTCTAACCCTTGTATTTTCTAGTTTTTTCCTACTTTTCTGTTTACAGTAATATATTTTTGGTAATTAGAAGCTTTGTTCATTAAATTTCGCTATAATACTTGTAGGATACATTAGTGGTGTACCAATGTTTAATTTAAGATAGTTTGCGTCTGTCTGGTGGCAGTGTTGCCAGCTACAGAAAATTTTAATTCCAGATTTAATGGGGAAATTTTGGGAAAATTATCTGTTTTGTCTCTATTATTTCCCTCTTGTTGGTTACATTAGAACAAACGTACCAGTGTCTAAAAGCCTCGTTCTTATCCTACACAGCACATCATGAAAAGTATCACTAGAATAATTACGGGAAGTACAGTTGAGATTTATAATAAACCATGTTCTGTAAATGGTAAGAAAATGGTGAATTTCTGAGTTAGAATGAGATATTTTTTATTTTATTTTATGCTTACTTTGTTAGATATCGCCGTGATACTTGTAGGATATATTCTTGGGGTACTAAGGTTTATTTTCAGATAGTCTTCGTCTGTCTGATGGCAGTGTTTCCAGCCGAAACAATTAATTCCCAATTTTAGTTGAAAAATTCGGAAAATTTCCCTTTTCCCCTTTATTATTACCCTCTTTTTGGCTACATTCAGACAAATGAACCACTACCTGAAAGCTTCCTCTTTGCCCTACAGAACGCACTATAAAAAGTTTCAATAGGATAATTAGAGAAGCTGTAACCTCGCCATATCTGTTGATTTTTGCTTCTGAGGCGTAAAAAGTGTCAAAATTTCATATGTATGATGACAGAGAATTTTTTCTTTACCTCTTTGAATGAAAGCCAGCGACTTCAGGATTTCACTGTACCTTGCCAACATACCACAGAATTTTTTTAGGTGATTTGAACCCATATGGCAGCAGTGGTGATAGATACAAAAAATTTTGAAATACGGTTAGGGATTTTTTGGTAAATTTTCACCCCTAAATTTCCCTCAACAATTTCCCACCCGTTGGCAGCATTGAAATACAACTTACACCAAAAAATAGCCACATGCATTTTCTAAAAAAACAAGGTCTTAACCATATCAATCGAATAAATGGTTTTTGAGCAATAAGACACTAACTGAAAATGTAGGAAAACACCCAAAATTGACTTGGGTCAGAAAGGAATAATTTACACAATTTTGCTCGTATAGGTACAAATAAACAAACGATTTATAAATTACGAGTGCTTCGACTCAAGTTCTATTGATTATTTCAATAATCTGCAACATAAATCAATAAGTAATAGTTACCAGAAAAAAAAAAAACACTTTAAAAAAAACATGAAAAAGAACGATGTTTTTATTGAAAAAAAAACTTCACAGAAAAAAAAACGTTTTTTTACAACACTAGTCATATTGCTTGCTCCGTCGTACGTTTGACCACGCAGGCTACTCACTAGTAGTTCAAGTCGTAGAAGAGCGTTCAAAATCAGTGTGGTTATTACTTCATCCGTTGTGGAAGGTGCGTGGTACAGGTCTAGAAACGTTTCATTTAGGCTCCAGAGTTTCTCTGGCAACCCAACATACACAAATACTTAGTTGCTCGCACCCACTGGCATCTTTTGTGCTATCACAGATCATAGAAAAAACGAACGGAATGCTAGACTTGATTTCACTGCAAATCACTTTTAACACTTCATGAGAAAATAATTCTACAATTTCGTTTTGTATTTCTGGATATGACATTTTACCACGATCCTGCAGTAGCCACCGTCGAAATTCGGGAATATCCTGGCTTCGTGTTTTTAAAAGTTGCATTAGGTTTCCTTCGTTTTTATGCCCTCTGAGAGAGTCCTTATCAGATACTTTATAGAGCTTATTATAACCAATAAACATTTCCAGACAGTATTCTGAGATTCGGCCTTGGCTGAAGAAAGCTGTCTCAATAGGGTTTCTCATTTGAAGGGTAAAGGGGAAAAAGAAGGAATGTCACAAAACTGTATTTTCGAGAAAACGGCATTTTAATGTTGAAACCGCGTACAAAATGAATAGGGTTAGTCAAATTTTTGCTCCTTTTTACATGGGCATTTCTACATCTATACAGTCAAATAGTACCAAGAGTCATTAACAGATAGGACAAAGCACCCGTTAAAGTACATACATGGACATTCCTGGTTTTTTCCCCTTACCCTTCATTTGTAAGTAGCTAAGTATTGCCTGAGCATGAGACTTCGACTTTTCATGGGTTTTGAACTTTTCACGTGCGTGATTCCAATTTTAAACCCAACTGAGGTAAAAGCAGGCTCCATGCTTTTGGCTAAATCTTTTTAGGGGTTAAGTCTGAAATAACGATTACAGTAAAACCAAAAAAACACTATCTCTACATCTAATAGGAATAACACGAAGCCACTTTAAGTCACTGTACCATGATGATTGAAATTTCAGACATCCTTTTTTCACAGGTTGCACTGGAAGGTTTGAAACTTCCACAGTTGGTTGGTAAGGTTTATCATTATCATGTCGAATGCTACTTGCAATTTCGTCACTTTTCTCTGTAGTACATATTCACAGGGCTCGGGTTTATAAATTTGCGGTGTATCGTCTTCTGTAGGCTAGAGTATTATCTTTGTACATCCTCAAGTAAACGTGGACACTTTTCTGGCGTACATGAACTTGAGGCACTTGTATTTTCACCAGGACTTTCCGAAGGAGCTTCCAAATCACAGACTTGTCCATAACGGAACTAAAAATCATATGACGGTGGATGATCAAATAAAGTAATTCTATACAAACTATACAACACGAAAAATTTACACAGAAGCTTGTCGCACTATCGCTGTCCAATGCACTACTGCTGTTCCACAACCCTCTAACTCAATTACTACGCAGATAACTTCATTTGTTTTCACTTCCCCTCAGTAGAGCGCATTGTGTACGCCGTAGTAGGACGTTTGGATAAAAGAAAAAAAAAGCTGTTGAGAATAATTCTTAATTGTTTGACAATTAAATATTTTTTATTATTTTGAATAATCAGGTCTATAATTAGCATAGTTATAAAGGAGGGGATAATTCTTAGGATATGAGGAAGAGTATTGATATGATGGGAGAGGGAGGGGAGCGCAGAATCAAAATGTTTTGTGCTGCGCAACCATAAAAGAAAAAAGTGACCGATAAAAGTATAGTGTCCCTCCCTCCTCTAAACATGGTTGCGGTGACTTTTCATGTTCAGTTGTGATTTAGTGTTAGTGTAATCTGTGCGGAAGTTAGAAAGGAGAGGCTCTGTTAAAGCGAATAGTTCTTAACTGGAACTCCGCTAAAGTATTTCTGGAGAAAGTCTTTGTTTCGTTCATTTTTGTTCCTTTAAGACGTTCAAGAGTGAGCCCTTACGTATCGTAGTGAGAACACAAAGGTAAATTAAAGGGACAGAAATTAAATGTTTTCAGCATTTTGTGCAATATATATGCCTTGGCATAGTCACCTATATACAGGCCTGTGGACAAAAATGTGACGTCATCATCGGTAGGGCTTTCGTGTACAATATAGGAAAGATTGAAAGCCCATTATATTCAAAACGGTTCTAACAATTTATATGAAATTTGGTGGTAGAACGTTTCTTGATACGATAAATCGATTTAGCGTGGTCTAAACTTTCGAAAAGCTTGTTCAGTGGCGTTTCTAGACCCATCAGTTTGGGAGCGCTTCTCTTGTATTACAAAAGCAACAAAGGGTGTTCCCAAAATTTTGTATGAATCAGTTACCTACATTTAGTTTAGAGGCGTTTTCGGGTGCTTCATTTTAGGGGTACCTCAATTATATTTCAAAAAGAAAAAATATGTAAATGAAATTTTTCGCAAATATATTTTCGCGTACAACAAGAAAGCGTTTTAGCTAAGTTTCAAGTTCCTCAGATTAGTTCAGTGGAGTTTTCGGAACTTCATTTGGGGGGCGGAAAAAATTAACTGACAAGATTTCTTACGATCATCGTGAAATTTTGTAAAACTACTCGTATTTATAATTCTTTTCCTATGAAATTTACCACAAATCTACATTTCCCGATTATACACATAGTATCAGTATTAAACGTACCCTGCAAAATAATTATCAAATTATATTCTTACGAGAAGAAGTTATTGATATGCGACAATCATTTTGGACATGAGTGTATCTTCGATCGAATAGCCCACTTCGTAAGATCGTCATATTTTTCAAATAGGGAGGTGCTTTTGCGCGTCTTTTTGGACTTTTCAGTTTTTTTTTTCATTAAATTTGGCCTCCCGTCGGATTTTATACACAGTTGCTTGTCCCCTTGTCTGTTTCTGCCGTCAGTCGGCCAATTGTTGTACATTTAAATGAGGATGATGTTCTCTCAAAGAAACATTCAAAACGCAGCACCTCTCACCACTTCGCTAATCTTTTCTGCGTTTATGTTTTATCATGGAACTGCAAGACATACTGGAATTTTGCTTAACAGCACACACTACAAACGCGTTACAAATAAATATATTTTTGTATGTATTACACATATACCCACTAATACACTCCCGACTATATACACGCACTACAGTATTTTCACACACTACAGACTTCACACACGCTAAATTCATACGACAATTTTGACAACGATATTCCACGTATTCGATATCCAATCGAATATTCAACTATTTTTGTTTCTTTCTTTACAGTTGGAAACATACGTCAACAATTCCTAATAGCTCTCTCCACCTTCTAACAAAAAATGAAAGAATCAGCATAAAGTTAATTTATAAACAACTGTTGTTATACCTTTTTTTTTAAATGATTAAATCAATATTTATTAGGCCTATAAAATACATAAACAATTCTATATTCTTTTCTTAAAATAACTATTAATTGAAGTTATGAATGATGGGCGGGTTAAGAGCAGCTAAAAGGAACAGCAAACTTCCTTACATTGACAGAAAGCGCGCGCGTAGTGGAGTGGAAAATTCAGATTTAAACAATACTGAATGTCGCAAATGTTTCCTTCCCTGTCAGGGGTGTTATTGTTATACCTACCTGCCTTCCCCTCTTACGGCGAGAAAGAGGAGGAGATTAGGGGAGTTTTCTCGGTTTCCTATTAACTAGTTTAACAGTAAGATAGAGTTTAGTATTATTGTTCTTATTGCTACTTGGGTATTTTTCACTGGCTTGAATATACGTTTAAAAGTCTGTTTCGCAACGATTTTCAACGGATTTGGCGGTTGTATTGGCTTTGGTTTGTCTAACGGAGTATTTATTCGGTTCTGACGGCGGCTCAGCATTGATTTAATTTTGTCCGGATAGAGCGGCAAGTTTCGATGTTAACTCGTGAACCGTTTTGCACATATGAGTGGCAGTGGTGCGAGACTCCTAACCACTAAAGGAAGGCAACTAACCACTAAATCCACTAATTCAGCCTCATCGGGCTTGTCTGTGATTTCATAATAGTCATTTATTGTGTTTCAAGCGAAATTGGTTAATGTCCCATGTTGTGCCTCATTATAGCGACGCGATTGTAAAGCCCAATCTTGTGGCCTTTCAATTTGGTCGCTACAATACTCTTCACAAAACAAACGGTCGAAATCATCATAGGTTTGAATCTTACTCTTGATACTTCGAAACCAAGCAAGAGCATGAAGTTTTAGTCGCTTTTCTGCGACTTCAGTCCGTTCGCGGTCCGTTATTGTAATGAATTGAAACGCTGGCGCAATTTCTGAATAAAGACAGGGTTTCCTTCAAGAGTACCGTCATACTGAGGAAAATGCTGTTGATCACGAGGTTTCATCCTGGGTTTTGTAGATTGGAATACATTCACCTTATAATTTGTTTCTTTGAAATTTAGTTGCTTGCGCCACCACACAGCAGGTGCAGGAACAGTGGTATCTGACATTCAATCGTTACACCTTACGAACATAGCGCACACACTCTTTATCTTTCTTAATTCATAAAAAAATAATTGTACTGTTAACTATTATAAAATTAACATTTCATATTTGGCACACGGAAGTTAAATGTGATTGTATGAAGCAGAATGTAGATCGTTCTCTTCTCAGTTTGTAATAATTCTACATAAAAAAAATTGTCTAATGGGGGTGCCAAGGCACCCACGTTGCGCACGCCTGTGTATATATTAGAACAAGATATGGTTCTTGTCTTAGAATATTACTATTCTTATTAGTGTTGGTGTGGTAGTACAGTGATAGAGTGTGACCTATGATTCGATTCCCCTGTAGGGTATGCTATCTGCAATGCAATAAACCGTATATGCTTCTTCTTCCTAACGAGGCTGGGCGATAAGCCCCTGCAACTCCATCATAAATAAGGACGTCATTATTTTACAAACTACGTGGTGAACCTTCGCTAATATAATGCTGCTAGTTCTTACAAACTTTCGTAAAACTTATTTAAGAATTGCAAAATGGAATAAGAGAGAAAACATATAATGATGATGATTGTTCATTTACATAAGCTATACATACAACAAAAGAGAATCTGTTAGTCACTACTGCTTATCTGCTAAACCAGGGTCAAACTCTGGTCATAAAAGTTAGTTTAAGAGAGTTTAATTAAATAATATAGATTCTGTCTGACCTATAAAGAAAATCATTATATCAGCAAGGTAATTTGAAATAATACGCCAGGCATAAGATAAGCCTTGGGCTATGTCGCTTAGAACTGCCTTAAGAGTGAATTTATCATTTATGCATTGAATTCTATTACTAGCTACTTACATGTTTCGGCCTTGTCTTGGAAGTCAGCTTCTGGTCTTATATTCATACCACACGATAATCACGCACTAATTATGGGCACTATAGATCACTAGATGCATCACTTCTTCTTCTTCCAAGCCTAGAGCAGCGATCAGATTGCAAGCCCACAACAAACCTCTTTGTATGGCTACGGAGTCGGGATCGAACTTTGGACCTCCAAGGATAGCATCAGTGGTAGCCCACAGCAAACCTCTTTGCGTGGCTTATGGAGCTGGATAGAACTGGCTTGAACTCAGGACCTCTCTTTTCCGAAATCGAGGCAGCCTGTTAATCAAGAATTCGTCGGCAGACGTGCAGCACCTTTGCCTACCATTCGAGAACGACCTCTGTGACCTCAAAACCTGAAATTTAAATACTGCTTGCTGTTCTTGGTTTTCAGGTCACGAGCTACTTTCTGTAATTAAATTTTACTTAGGAAGTTAATTTTTAGCTTGTGTTCTGTCTCTTAATGCAGCCACGGAAACTTTTCCAACGGTTTCTTGTTGACTTGTAGGAAAACACAGGTTTATTTTGTTTAATATTAGAAGTAAAGTTTTTATATATTTTTTCATTCTTCCGGTGTATATTGTCCTGATCCTAGGTGATGTGCGGTAGAGCAATTATCGTATTTGACTTTCCCATCACCTTTTATTATAAAAGATCCTCCTGAATACAGAAATATATTACAATAAATAGTTTCCTCTACTATTTTAGGTAAGAATGAGGAGGGAACCCATTGACCAAGCGTCTTAAGGTATTTGTAGGTGAGATTACTCTCTTTTACTAGTCGTCATGAGAGGGAATGAGTTTGTGAGATAAGGTGTTTCTCGGTGACCGGGCGTCGTGAGAGAGAAAGGGAACCCAATGACCAAGCGTCGTAGGGCTTTTAGGAAAGGTATCTCTGAATTAACCAAGCGTCGTGAGAGAGTAAGGGATTTCCAATGGCCAGGCGCCTTAGGGCTTTTGGTGGTTTGATCAACCTGAAAGATTGATGATTCTTGGGGTGTGCTGCTGTCTTTTATCCTAAAATGTTGGCTACCTTTGTTGATCTCCGTCTTGCCGACTGTTAGCGATGGTGGGTGACTCCTCTTCGGTACTGTCGTCTGCGCTGTATTTATTTACTGCAAACACGTGTAATAAACACATGGCTACAGCCTGGTGTGAAGACATGCAAAACCCTACCATATATATATAAGAAGTGTCAGTACCTTCTGATAAAGCTCGTTCATTTTGGGGCTTAAATTCTTTAATTTCTGTGTGCATCACTCAGCACCACACATCTCTAAATTTCTCTAATCGGAAACCCGCTGTCCCTCACTCCGAACCAGCTTCGACCGATGCTTACTTCTATCAGGAAAACCTGACTCCAACTTTTCATCATTTTTTTTTTTTTTTTTTTTTTTTTAATAATAATAAAATGGAAGGTTAACTTATTGAAAGAAAATACCATCATTCAAGTCTTCTCTGGCCTAAAAACATTATCTAGTAATTCAGTATATTAGAAGTTAAAATTCAGATTTTAGCTAAATCAGCATGGAAGAGACCATCACTCAGGCCCAGAGAAAATTACTTCTCTCTGCAACTATCATTATTCAGATAGTTCCCTAAAGAGAAGACAGAAAAAAATCAGAAAAACATCACTCAGCCCTCCGATCAGGGTCGTCTTTTATATGGTCGGTAATGCTTTTCTTTCCATTTTTTTTTACAAGGTTTATATTTTCGCAAAATTCAAAAAACAGCTTGGGTAGGCAAAGCCTCCGAGCTTCTGGAAAGTTCCAGTTTGAATTTACAGCCACCAAAATGGTTTAAACTAAAAGAAAAAAGTACATTCTGGCCAGACCTAATGGATTGTATACAACCTTACTTATTAAATAATGAATATTAATATATATTATGTATATGTATAAAAATATATTTGTTTTACCTTATTTTTACATAAACCAGTAAGGGCGAAGATATGTCTTACACGGTGGAGGAAATAATGATTCCACTTGCTTTTTTACTATTCCTCTGTACGTGGAGTTAAATGCTTGATTGTCACTGAAACCTTGTTTCTTGAAACGCGGATCCAGTAGCGTCGTTTCAGCCGACAACACATTTTCTTCCGCTTTAC
Organism: Thermobia domestica; assembly: GCF_964235325.1. Taxonomy (NCBI): domain Eukaryota; kingdom Metazoa; phylum Arthropoda; class Insecta; order Zygentoma; family Lepismatidae; genus Thermobia; species Thermobia domestica. Next base: position 206,122,119 of record NC_137460.1, read on the forward strand.
CAAATCTATTAATTCTTCCGAAATTGTGTCCAGCATTGACGTTATTTCTTCAGGCAAATCCCCCTCTGCTCTTACTTTCGATATATGTTTCGCCAAGGGTCTACTTAATAATATGCATTTTAATGTTGTGATTCCCTTCTCACTACAGAGGTTGTTGAGTCTACATTTGGTCAATTTCGACTTACCTAAAAATTTAGAAGAATCCATGGCACCAGGTCCGTAAGTGCTCGATGTGTTTCCCTTGGTTCCTAACGATAGCCCGATAGCTAATTTCACTGTAATAGGCTTCTCTGAAGAACTGGGAGGGGAATCTTGTCCCATTCCCTTTGCACAGCTTTCCAAAGTCCTTCCACAGTTGTTACACACCGTTTTCCCAAAGCCCGCTTCAGCAATCCAAATCCACAATATTCCACAGGACTTGCATCTGGAGATTTAACAGGTATCTCATTGAAAGGTATCACCTGTATACTACTTGCCTCCTCCATCTCCCTGTAGAATGCGAGGGACGATCGTGAGGTATGTGATGAGGCCTTGTCCATGTGAATGCGCACCAGATTGGCGTCATTTCCGTACATTGTTGGAATCTCATGCTCGTAGATCGGCCGCATGATCTGCTCCTGAAAATACTGCGAATTTATTTTGCAGTTCTTCACCACCCTACGAATCTTCAGTTTGCCTCGGTAACAGTAGTCAGTAACGACCATGAACCCTTTTGGGAAGGATTCTTTACAGACACGGACTCACCTTCTTAAGTTCTTGGTGCCTTTCTCTCGGTACATGATGGCTCTCGGTTTGCCGCAGCCGGAAAGGTAAATCCATGCTTCATCGAGCGTTACGACCCACCTTTGTTTTGCCAGGTGTCGTTCGTACAGCTTCCGCGCGTTACACTTTCGTTCCTTCTGGTGGGCATCCGTGAGAAGATGGCCGCGAGCTTTCATGACTTTTTCCAGCTTGAGTTGATGGTGTAACGTCCGGCTCACAGTCCCCAAAGACACGTCAAGACTATTAGCCATACACCTTTGTGTTGGCGGATTTTCTTGTATTGCCATTTCGCGAAGTTTCCTCTGCATGGTAGAGGTGGCCTTGGTGCATTCCCGCTTCCTAGGCAACTTCGTTGGTGATCCAAATGGTGGAGCTTCGTTGCCCTTGTACTTTTTAATAACATTTTTTTATTCCACTTAAACTGATGTTGCAACGATTCTTCTTGCACTGTTTTTTAATGACAGAAACACTAAAGTGGGCGTCATAAAGAGCCGCAAGATAGCCTCCCCAAAACCGGCTTAGTTTGGGCGGCATTTTGGTCACAGAGCGGAAACCCACACACTTGGAAACAAATTGAACACAACACTCACAACAATGGTCCTGTTTTGTGCATTATTGTCGTCCGCGCGGAAAAACAACTCTGTTCCCAGGAAGCCACTGCAGAACACTGCAGGACGCCACGAGCCAGATCGGGTGAGTCCATTCTGCCTGGGAGGGGGAAGGAACGAAATCGGCCAAACATAGGCTGAACAACCTCTGTACTAATCTTCTGGGTTACATCCTCCAAACATTTCAAAATAACACATGTTTTTTGTATTGTTACCCATTCATTACTAGTTAGCTGCCTCAAATCCGGACTAGTCACTGCTAAAGTGGCTACTACTGTCTCCCTAAGCTTCAGTTATCTCTCAAGCATATAATAAGTTGAGTTCCATCTGGTTGAAACATCTTGCTTGAATTGGAGTTCACCATATCCCATCTGCTGTTGGATAGTTTGAGTGTTGCTGAGGCTTGTGACTTCTTTTGAAAAATTCTACAATAGCTTTTGCTTTTTTGTGCACATATTTTATGTTTGTTATTCCTGCCTGTACAACTAAATTTAAGGTGTGAGGAAAACAATGAATGTGCCGCCAGCCACGAATTCTAATTGCTGCCTTGATGTTGTCACTACCAGTTTCTGACATCTTATGTGAAATTCCCCACTCCTCGAAAACACGAAAATCTGCTGCCAAATTTTCTGCAGCATGGTCTTCTTGAATTTCAAAGCAGCCGATGAGGCACGATTTCAATTCACATTTGTTGTTAATGAAATATGTAGTTAGTGCGAAGTAACTTTGGTTCTAAATTGAAGTCAAATAATCAGTTGTTACTGAGACGGATGTAACGCCATTAACTTCATTGCATACTTTCTCTATTGTTTGATTGTAGAGGAGAGGGATAAAGGAATTGAATATGGTTTTCCTAGAAGGAAGGTTGTAGCATGGATCTAGCAATTTAACGAATTGGCGAAATTGGACGTTCTCAACTATGGTGAAGGGGAGGTATTTCTTAACCATCATCGTAACCAATTGTTCATCGATTTTCTTCGTTTTGTTAGGAGCAAGAGGTTTCTTCATAAATTGTGATACCCGTATTTAATATTGTCTTGGAGCAGATATTGTTGTTTGAGGAGGATGGATAGTTGCGGAATATGGGATTTCTGCAGTTGCTAAAGATGCTTGGCTTGAAGATGAAGTGGGAGTAACTTCTTGTTCTTAAAGGGGAGGAGTGGGTCGTGGTCTTTTTACATCTACTGTTGGATGTTTTCTGTCAATGTGTCAATATGCCTTTTCAAGTTCGCATTCGCCCTTCCACAGGAAAAGATTGTAATTGAGCAAAAACCTCATTTTGCTCTGCCTGGTGCTACTTCAGTGGGGCAGTGCCAGATAAGATTACACTTCCTGCATTCTTTTTTCTCGTTTTCCATTTCGATAATGGCTATTCGCAAAATAAGATGTTTTCCTTAACGGAATGACCCAAACACAATAGTCACACTGGTTCACTCACACTGGTCACACATATACACACACAAAACAATCCAAAAAGAATAAATATGATTGATTAAATAAAATTATACTTAATTCTCAAATGACACACACAAATAAAGAGCGTTAAATGTTCGTCAGTTTCTACTTCGAGTCCACGAGAAAGAGCTGCACAAAATTTAAGAACCACAACACTACACAACATGACTCGCGTTCCTCCAAACTAGAAACTGACCAAAGACAGTGCCCACCAGCACTTATCACCGATTTTTGAGGCTCATCAATCATTGTAATTAAAAGCAAATGAACAGCTCATGTTAACCTTAAATTTTCAACCAAGCCTCATACATATAAAAGAAAAAATCCAGGAATCGCTCTCTCTCAAGCATCTACATGTATATTTGCGTCTCTATGTGTGTAGCTTGGAGGTGTCGAGATTGCCTTAAATGGAAAATGGAACGAAATCGCCTACGTACTGTCTGCATTCCTTGTGACTGTTCTCTTCGATTTGGACCCGTAAATCGGACTTAATGGAAAAGTTCTCTTTTTTCCTCACGCTCTGTTACAGACGCTGGTTGAAGAAACGCATTCAGTCTGTCGTGCTTCCAGCTGCAAGACAGCAGGGCCGTGCCGTAACACGTTGCTCCAAATTATCCAAAAGCATAAGTGAAGTGTGTTCGAGTGCGCTCCCCACCCCGTTAGCGAGGAACGGTTGGTCAAATATTACTGAAATTAAATTACCCTGATTTTAGTTATGTTTTAATGTATTCGTGTGTTTACGCAAATTGATGAACTGTGTACCGTTTAAAAGTTTGAGAAGAAACTTCGGAGGCCTGGCAAGAAAACTTTAACACCAATTAAAACTCAGTTTACTGAAGTGAATTTGTAAACCCTATCATCTCGTCTGATCGCATTGGCAAGAACGGCTGTGGACTCCGTGATAAACTTAAAAAGCTGCGCAGTAAGTTGTATATAACGTTAAAGCCACCTTGTTGAACGAATATATATATATATATATATATATATATATATATATACAGATGGTGATCAGAAAAATGGAAACACCTGTAGTTGGCAACACTTCAGATGTTTGGGTTGGCAGTGGTGTCGTGGCGCCCGCAGCGCTGGACCGCTGGTGGTGGTGTGTTAAGTCGGTCTACATACTACGTCAGGCGCAGTGGAACAGCAGTGTCCAGTGGCTGCAGCAGACGGAGGTAGTGTAAAATGGGAGACCTCTCAGATTTTCAAAGAGGGTAAATTGTTGGTGCGCGGTTATGTGGAGTGAGTGTGACGGCAGTGGCTACTGTGTTGGGTGTGTCGCGTGGGACAGTGTCGAAGGTGATGACGGCCTACACAACACACGGGAAAACCACATCGGGGAAGCGGAACAGTGGGCGGAAGAAAATCATGAGTGACAGGTCACGTCGGGTATTAAAGCGAATTGTCACGCAGAACCGTCGTGCCACTGCGGACCAAGTGACGGAGGAACTCAATCAGCACCTCCCCCACCCTGTTTCGACAATCACAGTCCGCCGCGAATTACATGACATGAACTTACGGGGTCGTGTTGCAGGGGCCAAACCGCTCATCAGGTACCATAACGCTTTCGCACGCCGCAAATGGTGCCGCGACCATGCAACTTGGACCGTTGAGGTCTGGAAACGTGTGATATGGTAGGATGAGTCATCCTTCACCCTATTCCCAACTACGGGCCGTGTTTATGTGTGGAGAACGCCCAAAGAAGCTTATGATCTGCAGTGTCTCCGCCCAACTGTGAAACATGGCGGCGGCTCGGTGATGCTGTGGGCCGCCATATCATGGTTTTCATTGGGGTCACACTTAGTGGACGAATCACTGCCAACGATTATGTCGCAATTTTATGAGACCACTTGCATCCTATGGTCCGGATGTTGTTCCCGGAGAATGATGCCATCTTCCAGGATGATAATGCACCCATTCACACAGCTGGTGTTGTTGCAGCGTGGTTTGAGGAATATCGGGATAAAGTTCAACACCTCCCCTGGCCCGCCCAATCCCCAGATCTCAACATAATTGAACATCTGTGGTCCGTCTTGGAAACACGACTCCGGCGACGATTTCCACCTCCATCCTCTCTCACAGAACTGGCCGATGCCCTGCACGAGGAATGGTGTAAAATTCCACTTGCTACCATTCACGACCTCTATGCCTCCATCCCACGTCGTACTATCGCCTTGGTGAAAGGGGGTCGTACAAGCTTATTTACATCTCTCGTTTACACTAATTTTGAACTAGAAATTTTCCCAATCATCCCTTCCACCGGGAAGTATACGCATGCTTTGCCAACTTTTGCCTGAGCTTGGGAACCACTCAAGCAGAAGAGTTGGTGGCAACGTAGTTGGTTGCGTCCGAACTATCCAAATACAGGAATTAATAAATGAAAATATTGATTTAACCTTTCTTATCTAACTTGAAGTTTGGCGCGAGGGATAGTTCACTACATAAGTATAATTAAAAATCATGTACATTCCGCAACCTGTTCTCGCGTCTCTGTTCAGAACCAAAAACAATCACACAAAAAAGAAATATCAGGCAAACAATTGAAACACTGAGACTTAGATATCAATCGTTCATATTTAACAGAAAGCAAAATTAATAACTTTACATGCACTGGTTTTTACACGGAAAGATCGAATACTAATATATACCTGTGCTGAAATGAACAATAAGTATTAATCATTAATATCACTAAAACAACACTTTTATCAATGACGTCAAATACACAATAACATTCGAAGTAGTACTTTAGCTGACAACTCTCTTTTTTTTTTTTTTTTTTTTTTGATGGAATTCCCTATCTAGCTAAACAACATGTAAAGAAAAAAAAATGAAAATATTTACATGATATAATTATACGCATGCGTTTTAGTTAGTTGTGACCGATTATGTTGTAAGCTTACGTTTATTATCAATTCTTTTTTTCTTTTCCTTTTTTTTTTTTTTTAATTCGAGGTTCACTATTTAATGGTGGACGAGATATCTGACGGATAAAACACAATTCCAAAGCTAGAATCACTTCTTCATTCCGTCAATAAGTTCCTGAATTAGGCAGACTTGATTTAATGCTCGCGAGACTTATTTTCCCGATTGCTCCTGTTACTTTAATTCACATTTACTTACAGTACATTGTCCTCAGAAATGGCGTGGTAACTTCGTTGTTCCTTTGGACCTGCAAAGCTCTAACGGAACAAATTGCATAAATCTTCGAGTCTTCTTGTTTAATATGGTGATCGTTACTTCCAAAAATCATTTACACACGTTAAACTTTTTTTTTTTTGTGCATATTGTTCAAATCACGATGCTTCTAAAAAAATGAAATTTCACTGACAAACTGTTTTACTGAATCGGGTCATGTCCGCACCTGTTGAATCTTCCATCCCGATTACTTAGCGTCCCTCAGGATTACACAAAGCATGTGAGTAGAGTACACTTAGGACGTAACATAGTTTCTGATTGGTCAGTCATTGAAAAGTTGTCCAATCACCACTCACTTTAGAAAATCACCGGAAGTACGAAATGATCTAGTAGCTTCTAGAACTTTCTCGAAGCTGTTCAACCGGAAGTTTCAACATCTTTGAGACAAAGAATCTCTGCTTTGCACACACACACATTCACAAGAAAAGTCAGTTTGTGGTGTCGAAGAGAAGTCATGTGCTAAACGAGTATGCACATAGTTGCCAACTACTATGTTTTATCACCAAAAGTATTTATAAATTTAATAAAATATACGCATTAATTTTTCTTGCTGTCGGTGGTCGATAGCAAATGGCGCCCACAGAGAATTGGCAATATTGTATTGACAAAATTGCCAAAGGACCCTGGGTGTTTACATGTGGTCCTTAATTTTGATGCACCCTGTATATGGTTTGATTTTACTGTTTCATGATAACGGTGAACACAATGTTTCCTTGTGGGGACGAACACGCCACTGTAACACTATGTAGGAGCAACTTGGGATAAATGTGGAACATCAGTTGTATAATTTAGGGGAACTATTTATTGTTGTCACTATTGTAGGAGCATTATTGGTGGAGCATTATTTACGAAGCACTAATAACACCATTTTGTACTATTTTATATGCCTTGCTATTATTTTGAGCAATAGGTCTTTACACCTGTATGTTCGGCCACTTTTTTTTTTCGGTCACTTTTATATAATTATGAAATGTTTTCTGTCTTTTAATGTCTTCTCATTAAAATATGCAATTTTCTATCATTTTGTTAATTTTTACTCGGTATTCTGAACTAGGGTTTCTCACCGTGTGCTTATGTTTTATGAACATTCACTACCAACAAAATATATTCACTACAACATTACGAAAACATTATTTTAATAATTATACAAGTCCCATGTGGGTGAAACTTTAAGATTATATGAAAAGAAATATTCTTTCGACCTAACGAAATTATACATGACCTTTTTTTTTTTTTTTTTTTTTTTTTTTTTTTTTTTTTTTTTTGGATACGTATCGGAAACGGATTCGGAATTCAAAAGTTAAAATGGAATCAAGAACGGAATCGAATTTGTGCATTGCTTTACAATATAGAAACTTCAATACTTAATGGCTATAGACAAGCTTTGATAAACTCCCTTTCTTTTTCGCTAAAAGTACGGATATCCTTTTCAAGCATTTCAAAAAAAATCAATACAATCCAAAATGAAAAATATTATTTATGTAATAATCTTTGTCGTTACAACTTAACATTATTAAACTTAGAAAAAAAATCTTTCACTTATTAATTTGTTGGAACAGAATTCAACAATCCTAAAGTTGTATTTCGTAATAGAGCTTATTCTCATATGTTCTATCATGTGGTTCAGTATTTGAGAGGATTTTTAAAACAAAAATTCGTTCTTAACAATGTTTAACTATTCTGTAACAATATGACGGCATCCATTAAGGCTACATAACTATTCATATTTTCTGGGTATTTAAGAAATATCATCTCTAACGCCTTTCTTATTAACACATTTTTATCGCATTCACATTTAATTGCATCGAGGGCACAACGTCAACCTCGGTAAACAACATTTTCATAAAACCATTTCGTCGCTACTACTATCAGAGTATAGCCTTGCTACTGCTATCAGAGCATAGCCTAATTTTCTATCCCAGACATACTTTATCAACGGGGTACGCACATATATTTATATCCACAATATTTCTTGAACCCATTTGCAAGCATCGTTATATATTCGCCCTATGCCTCAGATAATTTGTTACCTGTTATTATTCTCTTGCAGTTATTGACCTCTCATTCATTACAATTACCACTCGTATTTCTCGATGACCAAAACAAACTTAGAATACAAACTCATTTTATTCCCACTAAAACAAATGATTGTTGACTATGTTAACGAAAAGAAATTATTTATTTATCTATTCTTCTTCTTCTTTTTTTTTCAAATAAGTATTCTTGCTTTCAAACAAATTTACTTTAAAGTTAGCGCCAAAAGTTTGAAAATGTATCTGTGTGTCTCCGTTACCTCCCATTTTTTTTTTTTTTTTTTTTTTTAAATCGAAAGCAAAGATAATGAAGTAAAAATGTAAAAGTTCAACAAGAAAAAGAACATCTGATTCAATAGTATCTGTATAATTATTGAACTGAACTATATTTCGGGCATTACTAACTAACCTTCTTCAGTGACTTACTTACATATATTTCTTCGATATATTTACTAATAAACATCACATTTATCTAAGAAGCTATAAATATGGACCAACACATAATATGACATTGATTATTAGAACTACTATAACATATCTCGTAAAATTATCACAAAGTTTTATAAAATTGTTAACCACTAAACTAAACAAAATTTTCTTTCACAGAAAAGGTACGTTGCTTATGATTTTAGTTTTAACTATCATAAACGAAAAAATAAAAATGTGGTGAATGTGTATAAAGGCTAATTCCCTAAATAACTCAACTATTTATTACTTAATACGTGAACGATTTGTTAAAAAAAAAAACTGACCTACTTAATTGTAGTATCTTATGTATCATTACGACTAAGTTACACATAACATGAATTATATATGAACAAAATTTACTGTAGTGTGCCTTTTGTATATATATATATGTGTTTATACTTTTCCATACAATAAACCACAGTAGCTTTGAGACTATGAATGCAAACTTTGTGGAACATTACGTAAAAACCTAACATGTAGACGTAAAATGGTACATGATTAAATCCAAATCCTATATTCATCCACTAAATATACAAAGTAAATATATTCAAAAAGGGCTTACAAAGTTTGATATTAATAATAATTTTCTGTATGCAGTATATGACATTTAAATCTTATTACTATTACATATGATTCGATATATTATTCTTTATGTATCAAATGATTGAACTATTCATACATAAGCTTGCTTTGCGTAACTTAACTAATAAACTATCATACATTTGAATACTTATGTACAAGTGTGAGTGAAACGGCGATTAAGCCTGACGTGGCGCTACCCTGTGTGTCATTGGTTGACAAAACAGGTCGTAAGCCATTAATTAAACAAAAATAGAGGTTAATGATTTGATCCCGAAGATCAATGAGCGCTGGCTTACTATTTCCCATAGCTAGAGTGTGCGGGATCGCTGAACTTCCCGACGATTTACATAAATCGCTCTCGCACTAAATCCAAATCCCATCCCAGCTGAATGCTTCAAGCATTACAGCTATGTCATGATCGGGTAAATTGTTCCAACCCCAATTGGACTGTCAGTATCTAGACCTACAGAAGGTGTTTCAAGAAAATAAACATATGAAAAGGACAAGAAGAATACCCTGGGGGGGGGGGGGAAGAGTTCGATACTACAGTGCCGCATCTCAATGCCATTATCACCAATTAATTATTAATTAATTTTGGCTCGCTCCTGCCTACAAAATTAGTAGGTTTACAACACATTCTCTTAAGGAACGCTAGCCAATACTAAAGATTGTGCGGCCTTACTGGCGAATTGCACTTATCAAATCCGGGTACATAGTCATATTCGAGATTAAAGTCACAATCGAGTACATCATCCACCAATCTAACATTACAATAATCCATGACGTGAAATGACAATTTTCCAGTAAGCTGATAGAATTACAAATGCGTAAGAGAACGCTAATCGGCATCCAGCACAAACGTGTCATGCTTAATTTTTCCATTTTTTTTTTTTTTTTTTTTTTTTTTTAATGTTGAGAAATGAAAAATAAAAGGGTAATAACCTCAACGAAACAAGGAAATGAGGTCAACATGACGAGTCTGACTATGATAATCAATGGGTTGAAAATGTTCAATTAAGAACCAACAGACTCTTCTCATACAAGAAAGACCGAAAAGAACTGAAATTGGAAAATTTTCACATTCTGAACTGATCGTTACATCCGACAAATATCATTTAAAATTAGAATATCATATTCGTGATTTAATTGATTTCACTTTAAACGATCATTATTCACGTTTTTCATTTCCAACAATAGATTCATTTCAAAACTTGAAAAAGTATTTATCAAATTTCATTCAAAATCACCGACATTAATAAATTCCAGGTTGATAATAATTTTGCTTATCTAATTTCCATAATGTGTTACAACCAATTTATATTATATCTATATGCCAATTTTATAACCCAAATTTATATATTCCAGTTTTATGATCCAAATTTATTATAGGTAATCGCTACCTAATTAAAATAAACACTTTACACATCGATACCAAATTATATCGGTGATCATTGGTAGTGCAGTTTTCAAGAAACATTATTATAAATAAACGTAATATTCCGTGAAAAGCGCACTACAGGAAGAAAAGAAGAGAAAAGTTGTTTATCAAAACCCAAATGAACGCAATTTATGATCTCTTTTTCGTCAATTAAAAATAAATATCTAATAAAATGTGAAATTTTAAGCGTCAAATTAAATATCTTGTTTTTAAATAAATAGATTTAGAATGTCACAAGCCGAAATGGAATTTAGAAGTGTGTGTGTGTCTAAAGGCCAAATTCACACACTAGCTGAGGCCCAATCGGACGCTACACCGATTTCGTCACTGTAATTTTGAAAGAGAACAATAGTGACGCCTCTAAGGGTTAAATTGTATCTTAACCTCTTCATTCTTCTTAACTGGTAACCTGATTTTTAGATTATACTAAATTTCAAACTTTATTAATATGATAACGAATACTTGTTAACTTTACGTAATAATTATTCGTATGACTCAATTTGTGATCAAGTTTAACAGTTTTGACCTTATTTTGTATTATTATTATTATTTTTTTTTCAATCACATTTAATAATATTTTAGAATTTTGACACTGCAATGTATAACCAATCCAATTTTGTAAATTTACTATACTCTTACATGTATTCAATGACAAAGACAATCATCAACGAACGAACACATTTTTTTTTTTTTTCAAGACATGTTTCAAAACACAATTGTGTTTACATATTTTCGCCAACAAAGTAACGACAGAAATGTTTGCGAATAATTTTAAGTATGCATGTACTCACATTTGTGATATACGTTTTCTAAAGATCCTATGAGAGACTCTAAGAGTACCTAAGCAATCTCTAAAATTCCTATTAATGACTTTAAACAGGGTTAACAGGTTTTAAAATTCACATTTCTTAATATTATGGTAATAAAACAACACAAAATGATATAGGTGAAACTTTATTTAGACCTCTTCTCCTTTTATCCTGAAATGAACACAAATACACAAACAAATTATTTAAATTTCGTGAGTGTGGTAGCGTCCACACAAAATAGTAATGGTTGGAAAATGGGTTGTGTTTGTAAAATTTTGAATCAAAATACATTCGCGGACTAATTTCAATTGATCTTTACCTCTCTTTTTCCTTAATCATCCTTCCTGGATCCCTTTTCTTTCTCCTGGTCATCCTCAACTGGAATTAATCCTGAAATAAAATTTTATTAAGCACATATTTATTATCTCACGTACCTGTTGTAATGGTGAGAAATATGGCTGGCTGGATGGATGGCCTTCTTTATTAAGCTGTAAGAGAAATCCCTAAACATACGGATTGGTGGGGTTCCTAGCCTTTTTTTTTTTTTTTTTTTTCAACGGAGCAATTGTAATCCACTGGAAAAATTAGTCATGGTGGCTTTGTTTCCTGTCTCTTTCGGGATTCAGTTTAAAATTCGGGATAAGTTTACACTTTAGTCACACCAACCCTTTTCTTTTCCATCGATGCCGATTACACTTGTATGACTGTACTTTTCCACGCTTACGAACACTTCTCCAATTGTTTTTCCTAATTCTCGGACCCTTTTTCCTTCTTACTACAAGCTCATTGAATTTCCACGCGAGGGTACGTTTGTGTTTGCAGTGGTTGGATCTACCATGCCTAGTGGTACCTTGCACGAATAACTGACTGCGCTTGCGTTTCTTAAAATTTCTCTGAGTCGATGATTTTACAATTTGGATGTTCAGTTCGGGATGAACTCGCTTATATTTTAACTTTGATTTACGTCTAGTTCGTTTACGATTACGCTTAACTCGTTCCTGATTACGTCTACTAACGTGTTTTTCTCTTGCTCTGCATATACCATCTAGCACATGTTTGGCATTTGTTCGCTTGCATTGCACACGCATTGTGGGGTTAAGCTGACGAATATTCGAGTCACCAAAAGCGATCAGCTGTTTTGCTTTATGTATATTTGCACGATTAAGTGTTTCCTTTTCACCCGTTCGCGATGGTGGGATACTAACTTTAGAGTTAGCACGCGCGAAGAAATTAACTTTACTACACTCATAACCTATTTGTCTATTACTACTTTTACGCCTATGAACCTTGATCTTACTAATTATACGCCGAGACGTCCTTTTATTTCGAATTGACATGCTACGAAAAATCGATTGACTACTTCGTACTGCCTTGCCTTTCATTCGTGTCGGATTCTTACACTTGACTCTTTTTGCTAGTGCGCGTTTATTTTTCAATCTACTCTTATGGACAGAGTTATTTTCTTGTCTGGTTACGGGTAAGAGTACTGGCGAATTAATTACACAAGAACCACTAACTATGCAGAACACGATTCTTTTTATGGGCTTACATTTCAAACTCTTCACTTGAAGTTGTTGACCTATACCACGAAACTCAAAGTCGATGAGGACAGAATCAAATTGCAATAAAAAGACGTAACTCACACTGAAAGACAGATACGGCACTACAGAGGCATATGTAGTTGTAGAATCACGCAAAACAATTTGCTCACAACACAAATACAACATTAAATTCTCAACATCGCAGAAAAATAACAACTTAACTCTCAAGCCTTTCCTGGCGTTTCCGAGAGGGTGGATACGCGCTTCCACTACGCTACCATTCGTTTCGTACAAATCGTCGGCATCTCTCGCCGGTACTGCAACTACTTCTAAAACCGGTCTGCCTACAGATACTCGCATTGAATCGTGATTGATTACTATCTCTGTATTGCCTACTTTCTCTTGTTTTTCCTCACATATGTTTATCGTCGACTTTTCTTCAAACATTTCACGCGACTCATTAATTTTCTGTTCGGCCTCGCAAAACAATTCTTCCGCCACTACGCAAAGTTGTTTATTAGAATCGTATTCAAAAGTTTCGCAAACACTATTTCCCTGAACTACAACTTCCGGTGTAAACAAACAATTATTTTCTAATACAACATGATCTTTAAATAACTCACACTTCTCTTCCGTAACCTGAGCTTTTGCGTACACGGGAGTTTCAATTTCCAAATCATCTGTCACTTCGCATACTACACTTGGAATTACACTAACACTGGCCTGACTTACTATCAAGGTTGATGGTTCAATAACTATAGGTGTAGAAATCTGACATCGTTCCATACAGTGGTTTTCAACGAAGGTGACTTTAGCTCGCGCTTGTTCTACAGAATTTTCCATTGAATTCTTTTGGCTTTCTAAGCGTTCAAACTCGATTGACCTACTTTCACAACTATCCAACTGTTTGACACTTAACGGTGGTGACTGAATTTCAACAGGAGGCAAAATCTCATATGTTTCCTGACATGAATCGTCCACTGTGCTTACTCGCGCATACTGCGGTTCACTTTTCAACGGTGGTATTAATTCCCAACATCTTTCAAAATTCGTAAACTCAAAATCATAAAACGCATGTCTATTCCATACTTTCAGTTCACTTGCGGCTGTGGGGTGAGCCGATGATACTGACCTACATGACGGCTGCTTGCATGCATCTACTTTGGATGGATCAGCTGATTGCTTATTCGTAGTCTTTTGTTTCTTACGCCTACCGGGTTCACTTTCGAGCTCTTTCACAATTTGTTCGTGCAACGATTGATCATACCGCGAATCACCTATTTCCTGATATCGTTCTAAAAGAGACTGTAATTCTTGCAGTGTACGCCTACCTATTACTATAATTCGTCTTCGATCATCTGTTCGCACTTCCGCCGTAACGTTAAATATAAATGGCCAACTTTGTACCGTAAACGTAACTTCCTTCGGAAAATTCGTGTTCTGATTTTTACCTAATGACCCAAAACCTTTTGACAGGTGGATTCTACGCCAAGTAACATAATTATTTTCTTCACTCTTGTCTAAATGTACATCGCAAAGACTTTCATCTATGAACACTGCAAATGACCTCATTTTATTTTACTTTTTTTTTTTTTTCAAAAACAAAAACAAACTCACAACTGAACTTTGGAATGTTTCAAACGTTTGACATTAATTTCCATTTTCTAAGATTTCCCCTCAAACTAATAACCAACAGCATTTTCCTTTAGACTACCAACACTTCCAATCTGTTCTTCTTTCAAACTTTCAACATTCTCTTTCAAACTCACAATATCTTCCTTCAAACTGACAATTGTATCGTTAAACTGTTCCGACTGTTTCTCAAACAATGCTACGAGCATATTCTTTAATTCCTCAGGCTCTGACATTTTGTGCAGGTTCAATAATCAATAACTAAAGAAAGCTAATAATTTCTCTAATTCAAGCTAAAAATGCACTCTATTGGTTGCTAATGATTTCTCTAAAGGAACACAAACATAATAAAACACACAATCAACAACAGTTATTAAAAGTGAAACACATTTAGCAATGCACAAATTGGTCGCGGATATTGCTTTTGTACTTATTAATACCAGTGCAAGGTAAAAATACACAAGGTCACTGTATTGTGAATCTGTCCCGAGCTGGTTTCTGGATCAAGTAACTATATCTTCCCGGGTTAGTTTCGGCACCAATTAAATATACTATCGCCTTGGTGAAAGGGGGTCGTACAAGCTTATTTACGTCTCTCGTTTACACTAATTTTGAACTAGAAATTTTCCCAATCATCCCTTCCACCGGGAAGTATACGCATGCTTTGCCAACTTTTGCCTGAGCTTGGGAACCACTCAAGCAGAAGAGTTGGTGGCAACGTAGTTGGTTGCGTCCGAACTATCCAAATACAGGAATTAATAAATGAAAATATTGATTTAACCTTTCTTATCTAACTTGAAGTTTGGCGCGAGGGATAGTTCACTACATAAGTATAATTAAAAATCATGTACATTCCGCAACCTGTTCTCGCGTCTCTGTTCAGAACCAAAAACAATCACACAAAAAAGAAATATCAGGCAAACAATTGAAACACTGAGACTTAGATATCAATCGTTCATATTTAACAGAAAGCAAAATTAATAACTTTACATGCACTGGTTTTTACACGGAAAGATCGAATACTAATATATACCTGTGCTGAAATGAACAATAAGTATTAATCATTAATATCACTAAAACAACACTTTTATCAATGACGTCAAATACACAATAACATTCGAAGTAGTACTTTAGCTGACAACTCTCTTTTTTTTTTTTTTGATGGAATTCCCTATCTAGCTAAACAACATGTAAAGAAGAAAAAAAAAAAATGAAAATATTTACATGATATAATTATACGCATGCGTTTTAGTTAGTTGTGACCGATTATGTTGTAAGCTTACGTTTATTATCAATTCTTTTTTTCTTTTCCTTTTTTTTTTTTTTTTTTTTTTAATTCGAGGTTCACTATTTAATGGCGGACGAGATATCTGGCGGATAAAACACAATTCCAAAGCTAGAATCACTTGTTCATTCCGTCAATAAGTTCCTGAATTAGGCAGACTTGATTTAATGCTCGCGAGACTTATTTTTCCGATTGCTCCTGTTACTTTAATTCACATTTACTTACAGTACATTGTCCTCAGAAATGGCGTGGTAACTTCGTTGTTCCTTTGGACCTGCAAAGCTCTAACGGAACAAATTGCATAAATCTTCGAGTCTTCTTGTTTAATATGGTGATCGTTACTTCCAAAAATCATTTACACACGTTAAACTTTTTTTTTGTGCATATTGTTCAAATCACGATGCTTCTAAAAAAATGAAATTTCACTGACAAACTGTTTTACTGAATCGGGTCATGTCCGCACCTGTTGAATCTTCCATCCCGATTACTTAGCGTCCCTCAGGATTACACAAAGCATGTGAGTAGAGTACACTTAGGACGTAACATAGTTTCTGATTGGTCAGTCATTGAAAAGTTGTCCAATCACCACTCACTTTAGAAAATCACCGGAAGTACGAAATGATCTAGTAGCTTCTAGAACTTTCTCGAAGCTGTTCAACCGGAAGTTTCAACATCTTTGAGACAAAGAATCTCTGCTTTGCACACACACACATTCACAAGAAAAGTCAGTTTGTGGTGTCGAAGAGAAGTCATGTGCTAAACGAGTATGCACATAGTTGCCAACTACTATGTTTTATCACCAAAAGTATTTATAAATTTAATAAAATATACGCATTAATTTTTCTTGCTGTCGGTGGTCGATAGCAGGCGCATCAAGGCTGTTTTGAAGGCGAAAGTTGGCCCGACACCTTATTAATCTGGTAAATTGCAATTTCGTTCAGATGTTTGCATTTTTTTGATCACCATCTGTATATTATATCGTGCAGGTAAAAAACATTAAATACGAGTGTCATATTCATTTTGGTAGTAAGTGAATGGCATTTCTATTCAATTATATTTTGCGCAAATTTCCAAAGTTTTAGTTTAATGCATGTATAGCATTTAATTACAAGTCAAAATTTACTTAATTGAAGTAATTAAATTTCTCAATATGTAATGTTATATTGTTTCTTTGCTAAGTATTCGTGTTAACACTAAATTAACTGCGCATGCAACAAAAAAACCTCCAACCCTGCAGGTGGAAATTCGTTGTGAGCGTGGTGAAATAACTTTTCACGTAGCAGCAGAAAAAAATAACAGGAAAATAAAAAAAGTAAAGTAAATAGCATACTTGAGTCAGGTAAAAATCAAGTCGCAATGAAACACTCAATTTCATCCAAATGGCGACCTGACAGAACCAAAATCATAGAAATCTTTGGATAATTGTTTTTCAATCGCTATTTGAGTGTTCATACATGATCAGTAAAGTTCAAAGGCCTAAAATTAAAACTCGTAAAAAGAGAGAAAAAACAAAAAAAGTAACATACTCGAGTCAGGTAAAAAATCAAGCCTCAACAAAACACTCAGTTTCAACATGTGTTAAAGAATTTAGAAGAAAGGAACGACAGTTGGGCTACAGCTAAAGTGACACAATTTCCTCCCTCACTAATCACCCCCTTTGACCTCAAGAGCTAAGACAACTGCTTTCAACAAGAATATTTCCGAGTGAAGAAAGAGAAGATAGGTTTTCGAAAGACCCGTACGTTCTATTACTCAAACTTGTGGTATAGCCAGCGGTGTGCAAGAGTATATCCCAAACAAAGAGAAATTCTTACCGTAATCTTGTGAAAAACACCAATCGAGTGAAAATATGTTTATTTACAATTTTCTCTCAGTTAGTTTCTTTCACAAGATTACGGTTGCCTTTGTTTTCATTTCCTATGCATAATAAGGAGTTCAGAGCCCAAAAACTGCAAAGATTCAAACACGGTAAAAATAATTGTTGACCCATTGAAAATATACTTGGGGACAGGAACCAAAGGGTTGTATTAACAACTTAAAATAAATGCATGTGCGTTGAAAATAACATTCATGTTTCCATTCTTGAGGATGTATGTTGATTTTTTCACCGTTCCTGAATATGCAATAAAATGTATAAAATAAAAGGCCTTTATTAAAGTATATGATTGTTTTCATAATTTAGTGACGATTATTTACCAAGAAATATCTTCATACACTACTAAAGTGACATACAAACAAAGAGGCATTCGTTTTGTAGGTATTTTGAAGTTTAACGCCTCATTTCAGCAGTGAGGTTATAGCCTATATTAGACGTAATCTACAGCTTAAAGTAGGGTCTGAACAACTCTAATGCGTGCTCTACCATCGGGAATCGAACCAGGAACTCTGCCGCAGGTACGCGCACTAGCCACGACAGCAGCAGGAGAGCCGGTATACAAGTTGGAGTTTTATATTTTGTAAATAATAAGGTGGTATCTGCATATCTCTTACCAATGACTTCAATAATTTCAAGTTTTAATCTCTGGATGCTGTTATAAGATACAACAGAACAGTAAACAGCTGTTCAACTAGGAAATAGTTAAGAGGAAGGTGCGAACTTCATCCTGAAATTTCGTTTCCTAAATATAATGAAATGGTAGGAGTAAAAAATATATATGAACGTTATATACCGTAGTGAGAGTGGCATTGACTGCTCCGCTCTCAAACTCTGGTATGGTTCTGATCCGATCTTTAATAGTAAGTCTTGTGCTTAAAACTTGCTCCATTCGGACGAAAGTTACAAATGAATTTCCGATTTGAGATCGACTTACATTCAATACACTGTCTACAATTTGAAATCGACTTAGTTGTCAATACACTTGAATAAAAGAAAAAAAAATGATTTAATACAACCATACGAACAGTGAGTATGAGTGAATATTTAGTAAGTACACGGTTGGGGAAGGGTCAGCGTTAGCTTCTTAATTCTGGGGATATCGGATGAGTTAAAAAAATATATGATTACTAGACTTCGGAATTTTAGGCACCAAAAAGTTTAATTTTAGGCGCCTAAAATAGGTACTAAAAATAGGAAAATAGGCGCTAAAAATTAAAAATAGGCTCTAAAAATAATAGTATAAATTATTACATACCCCTTTTTATTAACATCTTTTGTTTTCAGTGAATCAGGTGATTCATTCAGTACACAACTTGCTCATTCGTAATTTTGGAAACAGTAAATTACCAACAGTTTCTCAAAGTTTTCGACTGTCAATCTCTCTCTTTTGTCTGTAAGGATCATCTTTGCTGCCGAAAACGATCTTTCCACTGAGACAGATGTTACAGGAGCATACTTAAATTTCGATACATTTTTCATTTCCACTTCGTCGGGGATGGTTTCATCCTCTCCCATCAAAACTTTCCCTATACGAGCCAACACAAGAAATCCCTCATTCTTCTTCACTACACTTTCCCACTTACACTGCACTTTTTCCCCAACTTTCCCCGTAGCACTTTGGATTTTCTTTTCGGCTTCGTTAACTACTGACACCTGTTCACTAAGTGGCTTTCCCGTAGCTTCCAACTTAGTGATCGTCGTAGGTAAGAATGAAAAATTTGACTTGATATATACAAGATCTCTTTTGAGAATGGGATCTTTGAAAAGTTCCTTCAAAACTGAAACACTTGCAATGTTTTCCACACCAGGAAGTTCGCCAACAACACCAGCAATAGCGTCCAAGTTCTCTGCGTAATACAAAGCTGCTTCAAGCCATGTTCCCCAGCGCGTTAGGACAGGTTGTGGAGGAA
Organism: Thermobia domestica; assembly: GCF_964235325.1. Classification (NCBI taxonomy): domain Eukaryota; kingdom Metazoa; phylum Arthropoda; class Insecta; order Zygentoma; family Lepismatidae; genus Thermobia; species Thermobia domestica. The sequence continues at coordinate 206,141,713 of NC_137460.1, forward strand.
GAGAAATGCCAGGCAGTTTTTCTTTAAAGACAGCGATTCTCGATGGGGCTTTGCAAAAAGTTTTTTTCATGTTAGAAATGAGGGCATTGACTTGAGGAAATTCGTTCCTGATTGTTTCAGAAATTCTATGAAAAGCATGTGCTACACAGGTAACATGGATGAGGTTGGGGTAGAAAGGTTTTAGGTTCTTAAACGCAGCAATCATGTAAGAAGCTGCATCTGTGCAAAGAAGAAGAATTTTAGAATCATCCACACCACTAGGATACAGAAGTTGCAAACTTTTGTTCACGGTGTAAGCAATTGTCTGGGCACTCACTTTCTTAATTTCCTTGCTACTTAACAAGTGAGGAGTTGAAGGTCCATCTTCATCAAGTTTTCCTACAACAACATTCACTATGTATCTATTGCATGCATCAGTAGTCTCATCGACGCCTACCCAAATGCTGGAATCGCCAATATCCTTTCTGATTGTATCAAGTGTATTGTTGTATTCAGAATCCAAACACGTTTTCCTGAGTGTTGACTCACACGGTATCGATTGCTGGCACCACTTCTGTAAAAACTGTCGGAATGTTTCATTTTGAAGTGTGTTCCATGGGATGTTGGCAGCGACAAGGGCTCTAGCAAGATCCGCATTAAATGTGTTCGCAGTTCCAGATTCAGATCCAGATCCAGAAGGCTGAGTTAACTGTGTCTGTTTCTGTTGTTTCTTCGCTTTAGATTTGGCAAGATGTCCAGCACCATCAATGTGTTGCTTTAAGTGGCACTTCTTTTCCTGAGAAACCTTAAAAAAAAAAAAAAAAAAAAAAAAACGCTTAGAAATATATTTTCAAATGCTTCTTACAAAACTAGTGAAGATGGTGGCGTTTTAACTTTAATTTCGGTTTCAAATTCTCTAATTTTCTTCGTGTACATTGCGACTAGTATTTTCAAACGGGTCAGTTCGGGTCAGCTTATTGTTGGACACCCTCAGTAACGGGTCGGGTCAGGTCAGCCTAACTCGGGTCACGAGTCTGGTATCGTTAGACCAACTCAGTTCACCAGTCGGGTCGGGTCAAACTATCTCGGGTGACCCGACTCGACCGGTGAACTGAGTTGGTCTAACGCTACCCGACCCGTGACCCGAGTTAGGCTGACCTGACCCGACCCGTTACTCGAGGGTGTCCAACCAAAAGTCGACCCGAACTGACCCGATTGAGAGCACTAATTGCGACAACTACCATCACTGTTTGCTTGCCTTTCTGGTCGTAATGTGCTTTTTTTTTTTTTTTTTAATCGGTGAACGTTACATTATTGATTTAAAGTTGACAAAAAGGCAAACTTGTTGGTCTACCTCGTTAAAGACCAATATACCCCAGTCCCATTTCGAATCAGAACAGATCAAATAAAAGACTAATCGATGAGCATTTTACTTCAGAATAATCCCCAATTTACAGACAGAAGCAATAAAATTGTATATCAATATCTGAGAAATAATATTTAATTTTAAGCACTGTAACTAATTTAATTTTAAGCACTATATTTTATTTAATTTCGAATGCTGACACACTCCAACTTGGCAAAAATTAAAACATAATTTGGCAATATTTTGTTTGAGATTTGGATGCCAAAATAATTGCATGAAAAATTTCAAAATATCGTCCCTTTAAAATTTTCTTTAAAACTGTAATTTACAAAATTTTTAACTGATTTGAACCAAATTTTCCCCAAAATATGATTAAAATGTTTCAGTGTGAAAATCAGTGACCTGTCAAAAATTTAAAATAAGGGCCGTTTTAAAATTTCAAAAATTCAAAATTTTTGCAACTATCAACTGACAGAAACCAAAGTTAGAACGAAAATAAAGTATTAGCAATGCCTTAGTTGAGCGTGAACATCAGCATGATACAATAAATAAAATTGGCGTTTTTTAATTTTTTTTTTTTTGGAAATTAGTTGTCTCTTGCGGCCCTGCGACAAAAGGTGTATGGATATTCTTCATCAGGAGAGAGAGAGAGAGAGAGCAATCGATTAGAATTCCTTTTTTTTTTTTTTTTGGCTTTGGGGAGAGAACATCAGAGACAAATTCTTCCTTTCTTAAGATCTGTCCTAAAATAAAATTATCCGCAATTGTAATTCTTGTTAGACGAGTGTCAGACTGTTCTTTTCTTGCCCCTGTGTGGAATTTATTTGTCTGTAACTATGGATGGAAATCAATAGCATCTTAAGACAATAGACAGTAGCACCTCGAGCAAAATTGATAAATAAAAAAACAAAGAGACAAACAAGTTTCTGCTTCGTAAAACAAGTTCTGAGACAATCTATGAACCTCAAACGCCGTTATTTAACTATTAACAGATCTTTTCTTTCTTTTTCGAGAAAAATAACAAAAAAAAAAAAAAAAAAAAAAAATGGCCTTTAAACATTTTTCCTATCTTTTATGCTTTTCAAGATATTGACATTTCTAGTTTTTCTTTCAAACTGAAATCCTCGTTTTTAGATATTTTCGGGATGAAAGGATATATCCAGTTTCCTTAACTTTTTAAAGATAATCAATATTGGCATTGCACATTTCTTCTTTCAAACTTTTGGAACTGTTGGCATTTAAAAAAAATTGAATCCCGCCTTTCTTAACTTCTTTCGTATTTTTTTTTTTTCTTTTGAAAAACGAGATAGCAAAAATATGTTTTCTTAAGCTCCTGAAACTGTCGAGTAATTGCTGGCATTAAACATTTTTCTCCGAAAAGAGGACCCCTTTTGGAGTTACTGACACAATATGTCAACTTTAACTTACATTGTTTTTAACCTTTACCGCTTTTTTTCGGGGGGGGGGGGGAGTCCTTCGGAAAGAACCGAGAATGCCATGTCCGCTTTTCTCAAGATCCCCGAGAATCCCTAAAACTGTTGAATGTGTAAGTCTAGACACTTTCTTCCATTAGCACTTTCAAAACCATCGTTCATATATTTCATTTAAGCAGGCTGCTAGAAGTCTTTACATTTTAAAGATTTTCCTGTGTTACAGGATTATTTTTATGTTTTTTCTTAACTGATCTAAATTCCATGTAAATTAGATTTTCACGAGTTCAGCAGCTCAGTAACGTTGTCTCTTAAAATAGTTAACCTCCCATTGATAAAGGTTTTACTTTAGCTAGCTATACAGAAACAAGGAGGGGGGGGGGGTGTACAATTGATTTAATTAAATTTATAAATTCTGTAAATAAAAATAGCTTTTCTTACCTGCTTGCTGCACAATGGACAAAAGATTATTCTTCCATCGTATGTTAGATCTGGAAATTCTTGCAACCACTGGCGAATCAAGGTACTTTTTGAAGACTTCTCCTTTGGCATTGTTGCGTATGATACAAAACTTCTTTTTAAGAATCCTCAAGATCTGTGACTGGGCTGTAAGCCGTTGAGTCCAATTGTTCATGCGTTGTAGAGACGATGTATCGTTCTTGAACTACGTGTTTAAGATAAATCACTGCACTGACCCGAAAATGATACATGGATGGATACTCCAGTCAACTGAACCGCGTCACTTCATGAATCGTTTCTGTTCGTGGACTTTGGTTTTTCCCAAATATTGAAAGCGAAGACCCGAAGAGATTCTTGCTTCAATAGAGCTGTGTGTTGATTTGTGAATGTGTGTGTGTAAACTATTGTCCAAATTCCAGAGAGCTGAACGGATCACAGAAGAGCTGAAGTGAGCCGCTACAGAAGAGAAAAGGTGGAATAGTTCCAAGAATGCAGAACGGCAGGGAGGGGAATATTGGTTACTGCGATATGCACTTAGCAATAGCTTTGGTTTTGCCCCTGGGGAAAGAGAGACAGACAGAAAGAGATAGAGATCTTTCAGTACAGTGTCTGCTGGATGCAAAGGGATGGTTTGTCTTTGTCTTTCACAAATGGGCTTGACCTTGAGCAGAAATAGCTCAACTTTTAGAAACAATTTTTTACATACAACCACCCTCTGCGTTTCACTTCTTCATACGAGTTAGACTAAAATTAGCCTCGACAAACACACTCACTCTGCCTTCAGATTTGTCAATTAAATTTCACTCAACACTAAAAAAAAAAGTTTATTTAAAAAATACAGGAATTTTGTATTTTTTGCAGTTTTAGGCATTTTTAGGCCAAAACGGCCAAAATAGGCGCTAAACTCCATTTTAGGCATTTTTAGGGCACTTATAAAGTGTTTTAATAGGCTTAATTCCTCATGATTCGTAAAGATCCGAAGTATTTTTTACTTCCTATAAAGGGAACAAAATAGGCATTTGCCTTAAAATCCGAAGTCTAATGATTACAGAAAAAAAAATGCTATTTCGCTTTCCCGCACCAAGATATTTTCAGAGCCATTCCATGTACAATTGTGAGAAGCTGTGTTGACGCAATAGATGATTATAGCCTTGATTAAATATTCTTGTCTTAGTTTCTTTACATACATTTGTCAAAAATCTGGGGGAACGCGACCACCCCGACGCCCTCATTAACGACGTCTGTGGTTGGGTAGGTTCGATACACGTCACTGGAGTTTTCCTCACCCCACTAAGTTAATACCGAGATGGTGCCTCAAACATTGGCTTTGGCTGCCTCCTTTGATATCTCATTTTGCTTCATAAAATTAAACAATCACATGAGACGACATTACATTATGTCGTCATTATTATGGTAACAAAGAAACAAATATCAGCTAAGATTAATATGTGTACCTTCTCTAAACCAATTAGGCTGGCAGTTAGCGTTTTTGCTTTGTAATCGGGAGATTCAGGGTTCCAATCTGGCGGGCGGCCATCCAGACTGAGAAATTGTCAGGGTTTTTCTCAGCTTTACCAAGCAAATGCCGGGATGGTACCTTAATCTACAGACTCTGGCAGTCTTCTGCTTTCTTGCGGATCTCTCCAGTGTAAAATGGCCTGAGGTTTTATCTGGTATCTTAGTAATAAATAAGTATTAAAAAAAAATCCTGAAAAAGACAAAATGTGTACCATTATCAATGTGTAACTAGTAAAATTTATGATAACAGAGAAAGTAGATTTTTTTTAGAGAGATAAAGTTTACATTGCATCTTTTATTAACCCGCTCTATATATTCCGAAAATAAAATAGCACAGCAGTTCCCTCCTAAAATAATACAGTGAGGGACAGAACTGTGAACGAGGTAAAGTAGGAAATATGTCAATTCAGAGGGTCTTGCAACTGCTAGATTTGATCTTGAACTCAGAAGAGAACTGGATTGGTTTGGCTGGATCGAGATTGGTTCTGTGGAAGGCGATATGCGAACTGATTCTCGAAAGGGCATTCAAATGGAAAATGGTAAATGTCAAAAACAACTTTGTGCGTGTTTTCCGTATAAAAGAATGCGAAACATGAGTATCTGTCTTTCGTCCTTCCTCTGTAATCCATTTCTGACTGTGTGCTCCCCCCTCAGCCCGCGATTGTTCTCTTCTCATCTCTCAAACGCCAAGAACATAACTTGTTTCCCATCGTTTCGCAGGAAGCGAAAATTAAGAAAGAATAGAGGGAGGGGAGGATGTTAGAGGTTTGCGAACGAGAAATATAGACTTCTCTTTCTGTCTTCCTCATACACGCACAAATATATATAAAAAATACAGAAAACGATATGTGTGTGTGTGTGTGTGTGACCTGTGTGTATTTATGATTGAACAGCCCGAGGAAGCACGACTACTTCCGAGACGAAACGATGTGCGAAAATGCAGTTGCAATGAGAATGAGATTGAGATGGGTGACAGAAGTAAGCAAACTATAGAAGTTAATCAGGAATGAAATGATCGAAAGGCTTCGTTCTTTCTAACCAATCTTTCAGACGAATGGAATGAAAAGAATCGAATCCGAGAAAAGAACGAAATTTCCCATCATTAAAATTGATGCTGTTGGAGATCCTGTGGCGTCTTTTATACCCTGTTCGTGGGTGGTGGTGGCGCTAGTGTTCCTCTTCGGTCACGTGTCCCATCGGTGATATCTTCTGCTTGCTTGTAGTAGTAAAGAAGAATGTGGCTTTGTTTACAAATATAAGGCAGGTGTAGAATATATCAACAAGAAGTGAAAACGCAATATGTTGTATTTTCTTTGAATAATAAATTACATCGTTGGATTGCAGTGTTAATAGTGTGACAAATCAGTTCCTCTAATTTTTTTTAAAAAAGTATCCTATAACAAAATCGTATAAAAACAATTTTAAAATGACAAAGACTATAATTTCTTTTATTTATTTGAAAAACAAAAACAATCGTTTTATGGGAAAAATAAAAACGTGTAAGATCTGGTAACCTTCTCCGAGACCAACGTATAATATCAACTATATACATAGCTTTCTCATTAGTTGCACGAATATCTTTTAAAACATATTCTCCAGAAGTAGTTTCTTTTTTTTTTTTTTAACAATAATTAGTAGTGTTTATTTGTTTTATCAGTCACCTAAACGGAGTTATTGCTCCTTTAACAATAGACATTACAATAAATGAAGTTGAAATATACACCAGTACATAATACCTAAAATTTGACACACAATAATGCAAGGTAATTTGAGAATATAGTCACTAGCAAAAGTAGAGTAAACTGGAAAATGAAAAAGAAAGATACAAAGAAAAAATAATACTACCACAAAAGAGCAAATAGCAAAACAAAATTCAAAATCCGTAAAGTACGTTTCTGTGTCATTTATTTTGAATATATGTTTTAATTGTGATAAGAACACGCTACATGACATCAAATTTTTAATATTTCTATTTAAAGTGTTAAAAATTTCTTGTAATTTTTACGCTACATGACATCAAATTTTTTACTATTTCTATTTAAAGTGTTAAAATTTCTTGTAATTTTTACAACAGTTGACTTTCGATGTTTGCTATTGTTTTCGAGTCTTTTAGAATAGAATAATTGTCTAGTTTGTAAATTATTTTTCCTACTGTTAAAGTATATTGTTGTAAACATTCTTCATTTTCAAAGTAGTATCCCATTTACTACTTTGTATAGAAACACGTGGTTTGTAATTTACCTTCTGACAAAGTACGAAATTTAAATACTTTAATTAGGCTTACCAGGATGGCAAAACATAATACGTCACTTTTTGGTCGTTTTGTGATCTTTCACTCCTGTAATTTGGTCACACTTAGATTTATACACCAACTAAAATTGATAATGGATTAATTAAAAATTAACTATTTGGCAGTATACGAGAGGATGCTGAGAAGTTATCCACATACTCCCCCTTCAGTTCAATGCTTTTTTTTTTTTTTTTTTTTTTTTTTGTTCTGCAGAGTTCGCTTAATTCCTAAAAATAAATCGGTTCGGTGTCAAACTATGCATTTGCAACTGCAACTCAGGAATTTTGCCGAATTTTGGTACGTTTTATAATAGGTAGTAGTCAGATATATATAGCATTAATAATCTACTATAGTAAAATACTAATTAAAAATTTTAATTATGTCGGTGGATAGTCTGGCCTCCCGTCTCCCCACAATAATCTGAAATAATCTACTGCTACATACTAGGATAACATTAAAAGCCAAACAAAGCAAAGCTTACCTTTATTTTTTGTATATCAGTTGCAGTCTTCTATTTTTGGCTGTAGAAAACTCCTCTATCACACGCTTATTGAAGTCCGGAATGGCGTTTACCATGTTCTTCTCTATTGATAGCATGACCAGTGCGGTCAACCTCTCGTTATTCATGGAGTTCCGCAAGAATGTTTTTATTCTGTTGAGGATAGAGAAGAATCGTTCGGTTTCCACAGTCGTCATTGGAATCGTCACTATTATTTCTATCACTAGCACACACTCGGAGAATGTTCGCAACATATTGTCATAGAAAAATTGTAGAAGGGGCGTTGCACCGGAGGCACAACGTATATCTTCACGACTGTATAATACTTCCAATTCAGTTCGCAATTTCGGACCATTTATTCTAGGATAGACTTTCAAAATTGTTTGAAAGTCGCTCTCGGGGAAATCATTTAAGTACTGGGGAAATTTGTCAGTCAAGAATAGCTTAGAGGTACACAAATGATCGGAAAACTGGAATCTATGAATAATGCTGCTTGTAATTATATCGCAAACTTCCAGAGCTGCCAATCTATTGCTGTTAGTATTAGTATGTTGAACGCATTGTCGTTTCTTCAGTGGCTCATTACCGTCATTTACGTCATTGCTGTTATTTTCGTACTGTTTTCGAACACTACTTATGGCACTAACGAAATGTTTGACAGATCCACTGATTTTAACAGCATCTGTGTCTTTCTTCTGAATGCAATCAAAGAAAATAGCGACGTGCGGCATGATTTTGTGATAAAACGTTAACCAATAAAGGAACTGGGGATCCTGCAATGTTCGTACAAACCCCGTTGCTTCAGCATAGGATTTTCTGTCATTCGTTTCGGTGTTTCTTATATGTTCAAAACATTTAAGCAAATTATCTTTTTACCAAAAACAGTATCAACTGTACGGTGCTGAAAATACCATCTTGTCGGCGGTACACTACCTATCGTCTTTTGAGCATATTCTATTAGATAATTCATTCTTTTCAGAGACCTGGAAAAGAATGTCTCTATGCCTTGCAAATCTTGAAAAAATATTCTACTATGAGAGCAAGACAATGTCGCGCTTTAAAGAATAAGATTTCCTTGATGCGCGTAACAATGAATGAAGTTTGCTTGCGGATACTTATTCTTCAAGCACTGCACCCCACCCTTCTGTCCACTCATAACGGAAGCTCCATTATATGTTTGACATATTAGCTTCTCAGGAGATTTTCCTATTCGCATTTCACTTAACTGACCTAAAATCGTTGCTGCTAAGCCGCCAGCAGTTCTGTCGAAAATTTCAAAATAACCCCAAAACCTTTCAGATACCTTCCCCTCAATTTGATATCTCAAAATTAATGACAGCTGAGTTTTACAAGAATTATCTGTTGTTTCGTCAGCCTGGAGGGATAGAAAGTCAACCTCGGAGATTTCAGATACAATGTACTTTCTACAAACTAATGAAATCGCATCCAGAAATTCATTCTGAATAGTCTTTGATGTACCTTTAAAGGTACTTGAACTTTCTAAACGATCTTTCAAAACATTGTCAAGGGCTGCAGTATAATCAATGAGTCCTTGAAAAACACCTTGGCTATTTGAGTTCTCTGTTTCACCATGTCTACGCAAAGCCAATTCAAATTCCCCACAAAATTTAATTGCATCAATAATGCGTGACAAAATATATCTATTTTTACTAATAAGTTCGTTATGTCTGCGTACAGACACCCTGTAATCATCATCAAGCTGTACCCTGATATCCGTTTTCCCCAACACAGCGAAACTCATTTCGTTATCCAAATGACATTTTGACAAGCTATGTTTTTTTGCTTTTTTTTTTTTTTTTTTCAGGCAAATGTTTCAAGTCCCGTACACCAATATTAGTCCACATATCTTCTCTACCGAACAAAATGCACGGAAAGCAAAAGAGCGCATTAGCTACAGGACACCCACACATCCATTCCCACTTTTCGTACACGCTTTTACTGAAACGTCTATTGTACGTTCTATTTTTGTCTTTGAACACTTGGTTTATGGATAGCTCTGGTCTTGGTGGGCCTATTTTTTTTGCTAAAAGACGATCTTGATAATCTAGGTTTTTAGTTTGTAAGTATCTTACCTGATTCATCTCACATGAATTATGACACTGCACAAAATAAGCACACTGCACTGACACTGACTAGGCCGGAATAAGCGCTAATAAGACCATAGTTTAAAAAAAAAAAAAAAAAAAAAAAAAAAAAAAAAAAAGCCCGCTCGCCAGTCTCCACGCTGTCTATTTCATTGTTAAGGGGGTGGCAGTTTCATTCGGTTGGGTGCAAACTATCGCGAACACGTTTTCAAGGCAGGTTAAGGGTTGCCATATTATGAACAATTGTTAAGATTGGGGGGGGGGGGAGAAAAGAAACTACACCAACAGTAAAGGACTACTAAATTTCTAGCAGAAAACAAGAGTGACCATTCTCTTAAATCCTGCCATCGTTGAAGATCAGTAGCGTGATATTCAGGGATATATTTAACATTTTTGCCGCCTTCGAGCCAGTATAAAAATGCTGCCCCGTCAATAACAATAAATTAAATACCAGTATAGAAATTCTGAGACAGTTGCTGATTGTGAAACCAAGTTAATGAGATCAGCCAAGTTCAAGAATAATAATACAACATCGAAACACTCAAATTTCTTGTGGTAGCCTACTTTTTCTTCAACTACGCGCACCAAATATCCTGAAACCAACGCCTGCGCTGCAGTTTCCAGATTTACATAAAGGGACGTTCTTGGCTCCTGAATTTCTTGTAATATTACCAGAACCGAACCTGGTAGCTCAGGTATTGGCGACATTATATTATTCGAATTCAGATTGATGGATTCTGAGGTAGAATCACAGTCTTTTTGGCAAGCAATATTTGCATCTTTTGATGCCAGAATAAGTCCAGATCTTACAGTTCTTTTTATGGCATTTCGGGCTGTTCGGGCATCAGTCATGTCATTGCTTCCACCCACCATTCTTACAGAATTAAACAACGCTTTTATGGGATCACTAGAAAACCTTCTCGTCAACACGTAGTAAAAGCCGTTGTCTAAGAGATGAGCGATGCATGATACAGTGGATTGCGCAGTGAAGATTAAAGCTTCAAAGGTTTCTTTTGTTAGTCCCCTGAGATTGTTTCTCTTAGATTCGTCTTGAATTTCCTTTAAATACGCACAAAATTCTTCATTTAGCCATTTGAGGCGGTGATCGGCAACTGAATAAAACTCCATAGCGTTTTCATGGTTGTGTCTTACATGTTTCGTTGTGTCACTGACATCATGCACGGTGAAAAATATGCATACGTTCTTCATGAATTTGATTGTGGAAGCTACTTCGGAAAAATTGATTTGTGAGTTGAAGAGCAGGTTATTATCCATGATGTACTCTATTGTGAAAGTGACAGAAGAAGAAAAAAGTTGTACGGCATGCAGTACACTCATTTTCTCGAAGGAATTTCGATCAAGGTGTTTTTTGCTTAAATGACGAACCGGTTTGATAGCCAAATCCTTCTGTAGCCGATAGATCTCCTTCACATATTTTGAGCTAATAACCCTTCTTTATCTGCCATATCATGCTCCAAAAACTGTGATCTCAAAATTTTTATGAGGTGACAATAATCAAAACTCAGGTACAGTTTTTGATCTGGATCACAAGGATGTACGACCCCTGTTCGCAAACTTCCTTCCCCAAATTTCTTAAACATAGAAACATTTGTCCTGTGATTGTCTGTCACCAGCCGTAGTACATGAAACCACAGTCCTCAATTTCTTTGATTACTTTCTGAACTAGACAAAAAAGTTCTGTCCCCTGCAAACCCTTAACCAGAAAGTAAGCAGCTGGTACCGTATACATTTTAGATAAACCATGGATCACAAAGCACAATAGTTCTGGCTAGTTGGCTAGAACTGGCGCTACACCGATATCACTATCGTAAATATCTTCTGCTTCAACTAAGCCAACAAACTTGTCCTCTTCTTTGTTATATAATAGTCTTTCTTTGATTCCCATTTCATCGCAAATTAGAGAAACCACTTTGTCCGTCGAATTTAAAGTTGAAGCTTCTGCTTTCAGTCTTTCTTTTATGAGAGATGAGACACCAACCTCACACTTGGTATTTCCTAAATATCTATCGAGAGTGCAACGCGAAGGGGCTGGAACTAATTTAGACTCTCTTCCGTGTTCGTAATCTTTTGGGGAAACTATACGCCAAACAATGCAATTACGAATTGTTGTTTCTGACCACTGTGGAAGTTGTTTCCCGAAATTATAAATTTGGTCTGAAATATAGATGGCCGTTGGATTGCCGCCTTCTGCCGCAGTCTTGAGAGCTTTGAGATATTTTAATTCTGGGTCCGTGTTTTGCTTTGTTTTCATATGCACTAACGTCTCTTGTAGTTCCCGCACTTTATTTTCCAACCTGAAGATTTTACATCTAAGTTTATTATATCTTCGCTTTAGTCACTGTAGTTCTGCTTCACTCACTATCTTCACTTGAATACCAGCATCACAAGATTTTTTTATCATTACAATAATTGTCCGTTGGGAAACCTTCCTGAATGTCTGCTACACCTGAAAAACAAAATACAGAAAAAATATATGTAGTAAGACTGTTACGAATGGAATTAGAAAGATTCGCAAAATAATAACAACTAAATAAATACAAATAAATAATATAAATAATGTATTTCATTAAATGTCTGAAATTGTTTATGATCATATTTTATATGAGCTTTAAGGTCTACTTTCTTGCGTTCTTTAAGAAATCAAACATTTTTAAAGCATCCATTTAAAATGACTCGAAACGAACCCCTTGCTTACGAAACAACAAGCTTAACCACACGCCCACCACTTTTATTATTATTATTATTATTATTATTATTATTTAGTGTTAGTAGTAGTAGTAGTAGTAGTAGTAGTAGTAGTAGTAGTAGTAGTATTTACTTCCACAATTATTCATCACTAAACAATCTAGGTTTATAGCCAACCCAAAAATGTAGGGGGGGGGGGAGCGGTAGAAGTTAGAGAGCCCGATCCAACCATATTATAGTTCATTTGCAAGCCTACCGTGAAACTTTTAGATCAGTGAAAATTTAAGGGGGTCCGGCCCTCTCGTGTCCCTCCGTCGATACAGGCCAGAAACAATCCTATATATTCGAAATGTGATCGTTAAATAAAAAATACGAACTTACCTTCTTCCACCCTGACACGTCTTGATTGGCATACATCCTCAACTGAGAAAGAATCTCTTTCCTTTCTGCTTCTTTTCCTGGGAGGTTGCTTGTAAGCGGGATAATTTGGGAAAATGTTCGGAACAGCACTCTGTTTTAATTTTCTCACTTTACAATTTTCCCTGTAATCGTTAGTTTGAAAATGCAAACTACAAAACTACTGCACGATCAGAAGGAACCCATGCGCTTCCTTTGGATGTTCCCTCTCTTGATATTGCTTTCAACCACTTCTGCCTTAGTTCAGTTTCTGAAGGTATTTCATGGAAAGATACACCACGAAACTCTGGTTTTCCTTGTTTTGATTTACAAAAAGGAACACAGCAATATACCATTTTTCAAAATATATCGAGCAGTTTAACAACACATCGTAAAACCACGACAGAAATATACCTCACTCTATATGGTGATATTTGCTGTGAAGTTTGAGGTAGGGTGTGCTTGTGCTGCACCCTAGCGTCAAATTTCGAAGAAATTTGTTCGGAGAAAACAATAGGAAGAAGGGCTTTGAGCAGGCAGTGAATGACAGCAACGAGCGAACCTCCCGTCCAGCGGGCGGTGCTAGAAACAAACTATCAACATGGAAATTGTCACCTTGAGAAAATCTCTTCCGTAACGGAATGAAAACCAGGTTTTGTTTATTGTCATCAAAATACATCAATGTAACATTCGGTTATTAATTATATAAAGGAATTATAAGAAATACACAGAAGAATATATAAGAAGTACACAGAAAGGCAGAGGGTGGATTTTTTGTATACTACGTTTAGCTAACAAATATTTCCTAATCTTAAAAGCTAAAATATACACTAGAAACCCAAGAAATTCAATCAGGAAAATGTGCACTATAGACCTGGAAAGTCAGGAAAAATAAAAATAGAAAATCCCTAGTAACTATAGGGTGAGTAGTTCAAGGTTTCAATTCTTAATGTAGCCAATTTGCCCATTATAACATTGCTCTTGTAAGGGGATGCATTGTCTTGAAGGTACACAACTTTCCGAGAGAACTTTCCACGGCGTTTTTGCTTCAACTTTGAGTAAAGTCTGTCTAGTAATGATGCATAGTAAACCACGGTTATAGTGTTATTACGTATCTGACGAGTTCGTGCGTTTGTTTTGTGCAGTCACTGCTTTGTATTTATGTTTATATGTATATGCTGGTTACAAGAATTGTTGGGAGTGGAGGTATGAGTGCTTTTTTGCATTACGTTACAGAATGGCCAGAACATACGAGCACTAAAAGTCAATATACAAGGGTGAATCAAAAAGTAAGGTGAATTGTTGATTTACAGAAAAGCGTACAGAGATACGTCGATGAAGCTTTACTATGTTTGAAGTATGGTATCACACTATTATTCGAAGAAGGAACCGTAGTTGTCTAAACATTTATTCCAACGTGGCACCAAATCATCCATGCCCTTTTCAAAGAAATGTGGTTCCAGATTTCCTAAGCAGGTACGTGTAGCCTGTTGTGCCTCTGTCAGTGTCTGGAAACGCTGCCCACGGAGATGTTGCTTCAGGATGCCGAACAAATGGTAATCCGACGGGGCTAAATCAGGGCTATACGGAGGGTGATCGAGAATTTCCCACTTGAACCCGCGGAGGTGTGTACGGGTCCGTTCGGCTGTATGTGGACGTGCGTTATCATGCAGTAACACGCCCTCTCGGAGTGCCCCCCGCCGTTTCTGCCGTATTACTGCTTTCAGCCTGTCCAGGGTTTGACAGTAGGTGTCTGCATTAATGGTCGTACCCTTTTCCAGAAATTCAACATGAATAACACCGAGACGGTCCCAAAAGGCAGTAGCCATTGTTTTCTGGGCAGATTCTATTGTCTTGCATTTCTTGTCCTGTGGTGACGATGGATGTTTCCATGTCATGCTCTAACGTTTGGATTCAGGTGTTCATAGAGGTATCGGAGTTTCATCGCCCGTTATGATGCGATGAAGGAATGAATTTCCTTCGTCGGCATAACGTGTGAGGTGGCTCAGGGAAATGCCCATTCGCTGGTTTTTGTGTTCGTCACTCAGAAGCTTGGGTACCCAGCGCGCACACACTTTTGTGAAGCCCAGTTGGTCATGGACGATACCGCTTACGAAACCATAAGAGATATTCAATTCATTGGCAATGTCCTGCAACCGCACTCTTCTGTCTTCACGAATCATGGCATCGACGACAGCCACATTCGTGTCGGTGATGGACGTTGATGGTCTGCCACTTTTGCCATCATCTGTGACAGTACTCCTACCACTTGCAAATGCGTTACACCACACGTACACTTGTTTCAGCGACATAACACTATCTCCGTAGACCTGCACCAATTCTCGATTAATATCACATGGTTTTGTTCCCTTGGCCCAGAAAAAACGAATGACACCGCGCACTTTCTCCTTGGTGTAATGTTCCAGTCGTTGCGCCATCTTTAAGTTGCTCTCAGCACCAGACGGGTGGACATAGAATGTTGTACAAGCCGTCACACTTCTATTACCAGATTACCTGTAACATGGAAAAGAATTAATTAGCTACACACAATACTATGGGTTTGACAGGCAATTTCACCTTACTTTTTGATTTATCCTTGTACACAGCCCGTTTCTTGGTTTATTGTGTTATAATGTTGTTAAAGTGATTGTTGTGATTTGAAGTAAAACATGGAAAAGGAAAAGAACACCACCCAAAATAATGCATTCCGATATTAGAAGGACTACGTGCAAAGTGTTACAAATTTTGTAGAAAAGAAAGAAAGTGACCATTTTCTGGATGTAATTAAACAACATACACAGCTGCCTGTGCAGTAGACAGAAGTGTGAGAACTGTTATTAAAATTGGTTATTCAATCATACTGTTCAAAGTGTATGCATAAATCCACACTATAGACAGTGGCGTAGGAAAGGAACTGACGCGCTTAAGCCTACTTCCTTTAAGTATAGTAATATCAAAAATTGATTTTCCTAATATGCAGTATATTCTGTTTGTGATCCACGATAATACCATCTTTCTTATAATAATTTATCACAAGTATTGTACAGTCGTGTAAAAAAAAACTTACTTCCCAGAAGCTCACTTTAACTCCACATAAGATTTTAACAAATTAATTATATACTGAATTATCTTCTCTTGGGCGAAGGATTTTTTTCTAATCAGCATAAACATCAAAATGTGCCGTCTGCGGGTGCAAGTAAGAACATCAAAAAATAAAGAGCTTGCACTTTTTTAATTTATTGACCTGCTTAGCTAACTTGTTCGCGCAAGCGACTTCGTAGTGCGGGATGCCTTGTTCTACTTCCAATCGGACCATTAATATTTTTTAGTGTTGACCTATCATCATGAAGGGCTGTGGTAACTCAGTGGTAGACCGCTTATCTCTGGTGCGTGGAGTCCCTGGTTTGATTCCAGATCGCACCAAGTGGGTCTTGTGGTGAACAACTACCATTACGTGAGTTTTCTCATATTCTTTCGTTTCCTCCTACTTTCTTCATTCCACCATTTTGTTCATTATCGTCACCTCTCCTAGCCTTCAAGGCATAAGCGTAGGTCGTAAGAGTGAAAGATTTCATTTCATTTTTTCATCTTGAGACAATTCGGGAATTCCGTGAATTAAGAAGTAGCGAACTGAGGCCCAGAAAGTCGGAAGTAATAACACCTGAGAGCTCATACATTGGCGACACATCACCACCTTGAACATGCTGCATCTGGCTAGCCATAGCCCCTCATTGATTGTAGCGGCAGTGAGTTGAGTACTTCATCAGATTTCAAGCCCGATGACAATAAAGAACGAGATTTATTTGTTACCTGTCTCCTTGCAATTCGGCTCACCTCTATGTACTGAAATAAAATACTTAATCTGGTAAAAATATATGAAAGTCCTCCGGCTGCATGAATCAGTTTATTTATATATCTGGTTGGGGTCTGCGCTTCTTTGACAGAGCATTTTATTAGCCCCATGATTGTTTTCTTGCTCCGCCACTAATGTAGACGTATTAAATTTATTGTTTTTTAAATATTATTTGATATTTTTATTATATACTATTTGATATTCTTTAAGTTCTATTTCCATATGAGAAATTTAAGCTTTTCAGACATTGCATGCTTTAGCGTTTTGTCCCGTGTTATATATTTAGCACATAATGACTTAAAGTATGTACATGACTGATTTCATTAAATTTGATTTGATTTGATCCTTTTGATTTTCTTCAAAAATTGTATATGAAAGAAATATCAAGTAAAACCAATACCTCTGACAACCTTGCCATGCCGCTGATGTCACTTTAAACAAGGAAATTAATTCGCAGTTTTGCTGCACGCACAGATAAATCAAACAAAATATACCTTGTCGGTAATCAGCAAAGATTACCCTATCGTGATCCCAGAAAACACTAGCAAGAATTATTAAACTGCAGTTTTGCACCCTAAACTTCTTTGGCTTCGGTGAACCGCTGTGATGCTATCCTTTTAATTTTTTTTTTTTTTTCTCTGGATTATACAAATAGATCCATGCTTTATCCTCTGTCACCAAACGTACAACAAAATTAGTGACATCCTGCTCAAAACATCTTTGCAAGCAATCATCCTTACATGCTTCTAGTCCGCATACACTTGACAAAAGAGTTTTCTCGTATCAATATGATCATGAATAATAACACCAACGCGTTCACGGGAGAAGAATCATTTCATGCAGCATTTCAGTTATTTCAGGCACAGTCACAATGAATAGTTTCTCAGGGTGGCGTTTATCTTCAGTGCCAAATGTCCAGCTTTAACTTTGTTAACTTAGTTCTTAAAAGTGGTATAGCATGGGGCGTGGACCCCTATCGTTTCTATCATTTTATCATATATGGTCTTTGCAGACTTCCCGTGAAGGAAGAGGAAATTAGTGAACTCTGCAGATACTCTCGGCATCTTCATTCCTTACCTGCAATAAAAACAGATTCATTAGACCGAGTTCTTTAATTTTGGATCACAAACATATTCAAACCAAAAATTTATTGAAATCGAACTACGCGAAGGAGGCAAAGCACTTTTTTTGTTGTTACTAGTGAACTGAAAGTATTTTGAACTTAATCTTTTCTCCTGTAAAATTATAGTACGTGTAGATGTATGTATCATGTTTGGGCATTCTCGTATAGATATATGAAACATTTTCCTTATACGAAGATTTTTTTACACATCTGGTAGTACAAATGTTGTAGGAACTTCGAATTCTCTCAATTTTGTTATTATAACAGCGGTAAAAGGATTCCACATTAGTTCTTCATGATTTTGTAGTAAATAAATAATAGTAATGCCAAAAAGAAAAATCTTGTATGTTTTAATAGTACATTTTTCAATATGTGGTTGATAAATAAATGTACTTTATAATATTATAACTAGGTCTCTTCCATTGTTCAAACTTTGTTTTTAGTGTACGTAAATTTGATTTAAACTACTTGCTGAGCAAAACAATACGTTTATTGGATTTTTCGCTGTCTCTTATATACTAATTCTGTCACTACCTGTGTATTCATAATGCCCGTCGAAACCAAAGTGGATAATTGGAGAAACTGTAACACGTTAATAAACGTATTATTTTGCTCAGCGAGTAGTTTAAATACAATCTAGGTATTTTATACTAGAACTGCTGAAAGTAGTTTAAGTACTTTACGATTGCAAAAGAAAGCGATTAGAATAATTTTTGGATTACCCACAAAATCTACATGTAAGAAGATTTTCATAAAAGCAAAAATGTTAACACTCCTCAGCTTGTACATCTATAAATCTATTCTTTTTACTGTGAAAAACAGATATCTTTTTATCTTTAACAAAAATGTACATACAAGACAAAGTAGTGACATATTTGTGATGCATCAAAAATATGCTAATGTAAGCAAAACCATGTATATGAATTGTGTGAGGTTGTATAATAAACTTCCTCTGTACTTTAAGAATACGACCAATGTTTCCATTCTTGGTAAGACTTTTATCATACCTGGTGTGGTACAAACGGTTACCTAATTACGATGTAAATTGTCATGTTTTTATACTTGGTATATCCTATTATATGGTTTTGTATTTTAGAAAGATGCATGATGTATACCTCTGATATTTGACAACTGTAATGCTTACAAGATAATTTCTCGTGTTTTGTAAGCTAATGAAACAGGCAAATAAGTGAAATGGAAGTTCTCTTGATTTATTTATAATTTATTTCGAAAAATAAGAGAAGAATATTTTCTAGAATACGTAATTATAAAACGTTTGCTTACTAGTAAATTGAAGTTTGTTACTTAGAGATCATTCATAACATGTTGGAATCGTTCTGTAATTCGAAACAATCTGTAAAATTGTCTTGTATAAGCAAATAAAAGACATTGAAAATTTGATGACATGTGGAAGATAATTTATTAGTGGTCCCAAATTTGAACACTAAGGTATGCCAGATCTTACTTCAAATGTAAATGACTACCTGTCTGTATGTACGAGATATTTTTCACTCAATTCTTCTCTGTTTCTGAAGTGTTTGAGTCCAAAATAACTGTGGTTAACTGGGAATCCGGAATTAACTTATTACAATCTATGGCCTTTGTGCAGTTAACTATACGTGCAGGAACTAGAAAAGCATTGTTGCACTTAAAATCACCAGCTCTCTTTAATGGAGGGTTAAGTATTGATACTATTAACCTTTACACCTTAACTTATAATCACCCCACCTCCATTATACAATATAATAGCATTTAGATTACGCTAACTATAATATTTAGCCACAATGTTAGAGAACATCCCTTGTTTATCTAACAACATCTAAACATCGAGATTCAGATTATCTCCACTTTTATAGTTAATGTATAAAGCACTTCTCGTCTACACCCAACAATCGTTCCTTCTGAAAACGAGAGCAATACAAGATTTTTTTTTACAGCTGCTACTTCTTATTCCAGTCCCCCTCCTCCTCTCCCTATAACTATAGATCTTATACCTAACAGTTAATTAGCTCATGATATTTCTTCACCCAATAGTCAGTCTCCTTCAGCAAATATCCCTCATTCTTGCATTTATAAAGATAACCAAGAAAGTTCTGTTGCTTTTTGTGGAAGTCTATATTCAATTATCTCTCACATCGTGAGTTGAATGCGAATGGAGATAAGGCGAAGGTCACTTGTTGGTGTGGGTATATCCAATATACTACTTGGTTGTGGCAGTTCAGTTACACCGTGAACTTGCGTAAGGACAGAGTAAACATGGAACCTCAGAGCATCATAAGGGCGTGTATGCCGTACGAGTTCAAGCTGGGGTCAAACGCTGTTGCAGCGGGGCAGAAGATATGCCGCGCCTTTGGTAAGGGTGTTGTGATTATGTGGACAGTGCAGCGGTGGTTTAACAAGTTTAAGAGTTGTGACGAAACACTCGAAGACGTACCATGTGCCGGAAGACAAACGCATGTACAAAATGAAGATCTTTAGACAGCAATTGAGGCGAACAGTGACAAGACATGCGAGGAAATGGGACTACAATTCGGTGTGAGTGGAGAAACCATTCGGCAGCACCTCCATCAACTTGGGAAGCATTGCATGTTGGGTCGATAGGTCCCACATGATTTGACTCCGGGCCAGAAGGAACGGAAGCAGATACCTGTGTTTCTTTGCTGTCTCCTCTGTGGAAGGAGACATTGCTGGACAGGGTGTTGACATGTGATGAGAAGTGGGTCCTGTACGAAGCTCCACGACGCCGTCATCATTGGTTAGCATCCCATGAATCGGTTCCAAAACAGCCGAAACCAGAACTGCACCAGAAGAAGGTCCTCCTGTGTGTGGTGGAGTGCTCGTGGCATTGTGCATCGGGAAGTGCTACCAGCTCGTCAGATCATCATTGCAACTGTGTAGTGTCAGTAATTGAGCCGTGTTCAAGAAAAAACTTAAAACCCTGTAACCAGCACTTCTGAATATCAAAGGGGTCATCCTGTTACAGGACAACGCTAAGCCCCACGTGGCTAGGATGACCCGGTACATCATTCTACGTCTTGGATGGGAAACTATTGCATCCGCCATACTCTCCGGACATTGCACCGTTCGATTATCACATATTCCATTCCTTGGACAATCTCCTTAGAGGACGCCAGTTCAAATTCCTAGTAGAGGTCAAAATGCACTTGATACCTTCTTCCCTTCACGACCCACCAAGTTCAACCGCGATGGAATCCATGACCTTGCAGAACGTTGGCAGAAGGTCGTTGATGCTGATGCGGACTATTTTTGATCTTCCAGGTACGTCTTAAGTGACATCGATGTTTGAAGGTAGTGTGTGAAAAAGCGACAGAATATTCTTGGTTACTTTTATACAAAGTATTCTGGCTGAGAATTTGCGTTGTGTCTTCATCTTCCTGTTCTTTTCTTATTTTAATACTAGTCAGATCTGTGTTGTTGTCTTCGTCCGATACAACCAGTAGTAGACTTTAGTAACTCGTTACAATTTTCTTCATTTTCCAATAGAAATAATGCTTCAATTGTCTAACTAAAAGAGACAAGAGGGTGCACGGTGGCTCAGTGGTAGAGCTCGTTACTTCTGGTGCGTAGGGCTTCTGATTCGATCCCAGGCCCATGGTTTTTCTCTGAATACTCCATCTTCCTCTCACAATCTCATTCCACTAATTCTTCCATCATTCACTTGCCTTAAGCATTCGTTTCCCGAAGCCTAAAAGGCATGATCATGGGTCGTTAATATATTTATTTATTTTTTGAAGGAGACAAGAAACACTATCGAAAGCTTGTAATCTTGTTCTTCCGTACTCGAGAAAGATTCATTGTCTCTTTCAGTCGAAAAGCAAAATGCATCTCCCATTTCTACCTCTAGTAACTCCTTACCATCTATCTCCTCTTCTGATGGATCAGATAACATTATTATTATTTTTTTTCTATTTTAACATATCTTGTTACGAGTACAAGACTGCTCCATAACTTCTACATACTGCTTCTCTGTTTCGCCTTGCAATGCCTGTTTTTTCTCTTTTGTCCACAGGCTGACAAAAAGTGGTTCTCTTATCCACACGAACAACAAACTTTACTTAAAGCTAGTCATTTTTTTTTAAAAAAAATATATTGCTGTAAAATTTCTCAGTTTCCGCATTTAAAAATTTACTTTCTACTTTCGTCTCGAGTAGTATCAGGGACATTCCATGTCAAATCAACAAGTCAGCAGACTTGACCATCGTAGATTTTTGTAAAAATTGGTGCACAGCTTTATTACAGTGGGAGATGAAAAAATTCCAAATATTATCTCTCTTCTCTTAAAGTGTCCCCATACAGGGTGTTCAACATTTGCGAAAAAGGGCATGTTCTACAAGTTGTACTATATTGAAAAAACCTGTACAATAAAAAAACAACACTTCAAAAATGCAAATTTAAATTTAAATTTTAAATTTCGCACAGAAATGTCCGTGTGAATCTGTTCAAAATTGTCCAGATTGTAGTTTCATATGTGTACTAAACCATCACAAACTTGCGCTTTAGGCACCAATGGGATCCGATTCAAAAATTCAACATAAACCAAACATTGCAAGATATTGACCATATGAATATCTGTGTTCAGATCGATAACCATTTGCCTATAGCTATTTACCTGCACCATCAAAGGAATTTATATTCAACTTCATTTGTTTCTTGAAGTATTCATTTGAATTTACACAATTATTCAGTTTTTGAGTTATTTAGAGAGGTATTATGTTTCCGAACAATACTCAATACAGGTCATTATTCTTGTTAGTCAGTATGGATGTTTCTAAATTTATATTGGCTACATTGATACAAGTTATTTTCATTCCCTTGTTTCAGGATTGTTGATACAGACATGTAGAAGTGCATAATTGAAATAGGAAAAAGAATTTATTGATTAATTGTATGTGCTGAAAGTGTATGAAGTGATTGTGAACATTGTCACTGTTTCATAACACATTTGACACAAATATTGTGAAAGTGAGGGAAATATATCCCTCCCTTTCATAACAAGTTCTGTAACAGCAATCCTGAAACAAAGGAATGAAAATTACATATATCAATATAGACAATATAAATTTAGAAACATCCATACTGACTAACAAGAATAATGACCTGTATTGAGTATTGTTCGGAAACGTGATACCTCTCTAAATAACTCGAAAACTGGATAATTATGGAAATTCAAATGAATACTTCAAGAAACAAATGAAGGTGAATATAAATTCCTTCAATGCTGCAGGTAAATAGCTACAGGCAAATGGTTATCGATCTGAACGCAGATATTTACATGGTCAATATCTTGTAATTTTTGGTTGATGTTGAATTTTGAATCGGATCCTATTGAGTGCCCAAAATGCAACTTTGTGATGTTTTAGTACACATACAAGGCTACAATCTGGACAATTTTGAATAAATTCACAGGGACATTTCTGTGCGAAATTTAAAATTCAAATTTGAATTTGAATTTTTAAAGTATTAGTTTTTATTGTACAGTTTTTTTCAATACTGTAAAACTTGTAGAGCAATCTTTAAGCTTTCCAGTGGTGTTTGTTTCATGTCTCTAGTGTATATAGCAACCATTTTATGACAATTTTTAATAATCACTGTAACTGAAAAATGCCCTTTTTCGCAAATTTTGAACACCCTATATGGGGACACTTTCAGGAGGAGAGAGGTAATATTTGGGATATTTTCATCTCCCACTGTAACAAAGCTGTTCACCAATTTTTACAAAAATCTAAGATCGACAGGTCAGATTTTGTCATTTCATTGGTTGATTTCACATGGAATGCCCCATCAACGTTATTTTCGTCCTTGAAGCCTCTACGGAATTTCTTTTTCTTCGAGTAAGTAATCAGATTTAGATATTGCGAACTGTTCTTCAGGTTGCGTTTTTCTCATCTCTTTAAGTTTGGTTTATACTGACTGCAATATTAAACCGTTAAACTTCTAGCTTTATCGTTTCTTACTCCAAAGACAAATTGATTCCTGAGAATCTCATCCAAATTGTTGTCATACTCAGAAGATTATCCTTGTCTTCTCAGCGTTACCGCATACTGTCTGATAGTTTGCCTTCTATTTGGATAATTTTATGTAATGCTTATCACTCCGAAATTGGATTTCCTTTCTCTTCATACTGTCATTAGAAATTTCCGTAGGTTTTCAAAAGTCATTTTTGTCGGTTGATCAGGCCAAGTTAAGTGTCTTAAACCTTGGTAAGCTTTATTACCTATTACTGTAAACAAATTAACTTTTTTTTTTTTTTTGGTAACCTGGGTAGTTAAACATATTTGTTCAAATTTTCTTATATAACTTTAAACGTTGTCTTGTTCCATATAAAAATATTGAATGGATTTAGATGACATAAATTATTTTGGAACGTAGAATTCTTAAATGCCTTTTTGCGCCAATTGTAGTTTTTGAGGAATACGTAATTAACTTATTACAGTCTATGGTCTTTTGTGTACTGAAAGATACATGCAGGAACTAACAAAACAGTATTGTAAAATCATCACCTCTCCTTAAAACAAGATTAAATATTGATACAATTAACATCTACACATTAACTTATAATCACCGGACCTCAATTATACACTGTAATAGCACTTAAATCATGCTAACTATATATTAGAGTCAAACCACAATGTTAAATAACATCGCTTATGTATCTAACAACACCCGAACATCGAAATTCAGAATGTCTCCACCGGTGGCGGCGTAAGGGCGGGGCGAGCGGTGCCTTCGCCCCGGGCCCCACTGTGTAGGGGCCCCCAACGGTAGGCAATAAATAATTACTAAGGAACCTTGTTAGCATGAGACGCATTAGGGCCGCCAAGTTTTATAATCCACACCTTCTCTAAAAGTAAACGAAATTAATTGTCAATCAATATTACCTCAAATAACGGATGAAACAACAGAAATATATGTCTAATAAAGCTAATCAGTGCTGGACTTCCGTATAAGCTAAGCAAGCTATAGCTTCGGGCCTCACTCTCTTGAGGACCCGCAAAGAAATTTAAAGCAAAAGAACTGAATGTAGATTAAAAATAAATAAAATAAAAGTTTCATTATCGTGGAGGCTCTCAAAGAAATTTAAAGGAAAAAGCTCTGAACATAGGTGAAAATAAAGTAAACGTTTCACGTTCTTGGGGACCCCAAAAGAAATTTAAAGGAAAAGGCTGAATCTAGCTGAAAAAATAATAAAACAAACTTTTCACTCTCTCGCCCCCCCCCCTCCCAAAAAATTAAAGAAAAAAGCTTAATGCTGGGGAAAAATAAATAAAATAAAAGTTTCACTTTCTTGGGGCCCCAAAGAAATTTAAAGGAAAAAATGTATGTGGATTAAAATATGAATAAAAGTTTCACTCTGTTCAATAACCTCAGAGAAATTGAAAGGAAAAAGCTGAGTGTAGATTAAAATATAATAAAAGAAAATCATAGTATATTGTGTTGTTTACATTTTATTGTCTTATGATGAAAGTAATGGGGCCCCGTCTACTAGCCTGCTTCCTAAAATATCACTATTTACTAGTCCAAGAGAAGGGCAGAAAGGAGGAATCAATGTACATAATGCTTTATTAGGATATTAGCATTATGTTGCTAACTAAAAGCTCTTTGGTGGAGACGCTATAGTCGCTGATTCACTTATTTTCCTTCTGTTTTTTCTTTTGTCCTTTACAAGTTGAATTTTCAGCGAGCGAAGTCCTTTTGCTTAATTGGTTTCCCATTTTTGCTCTTGATTTTTGGCTTATGAATTTACATTTCAGCCCAAAAATTTAGAGTGAAAAAAATGTTCAATAAGAAAACAAGTGTTCAAAATTAAAATATTCAGAATACTTCAGCATAATATTTAATTCAACTCCTGATTGTTCTCATGTGGAACAGTTGTGATAAATCATTTGATTTGTTGACATACAGCGTGATTCTCTTCAAGTTCCGGAAGCATTTATTGATTTCATCTCTGTCGAAAGATTGCTGAGAGTATTTTTGCTGAAATGCTGAAGAAACTTCAACGTCATAGGCTTGATATTAAGATTGCATAGGCCAGTCATATGAAAATCAGGATACAATGGCCAGGCAATATTCTGGAATTCAAACTTTGATAAAGAATAAGACCTTTGGCCATTTTCGTTTCTTGTAACAAAAATTAATTGAACCTTGTGGCGTACATGCTGCGCACGTTAACGTTCTGGCGGTCACTTTCTTTGGAGCAATGGAATGTTTGTATTCTTCTTTAGATCTACTCTCTGATGGAATATACTTCAAAAGCAGAAGCTGTGAAGGCACTTTGTAGTCAGTTGGATGAAGTAATTGATGTGTTGGAAGAACTGTGTGACACTTCGACTGAAACGCTTGATACTAGAGGAGACGCTGCTCTTCTTGCAAGCATCCAGTCATGTAACTTCATCGCTTTATTTTATTTCTGGTCTGCAGTTTTTTTATATATTGATTGGATCTAAAATTGCCTTCAATCTCAGGATATGAGTTTCAATCAAACCCTTGTTCAGTTACAGTCTGGTTGACACCATTGATACCTGGAGACTTGAGGTGGCCGAGGAAATCATATCCGCAGCTGAAGGAAGATTGCAGAGAATGGAACATAACTCTGGGTACACGTAGTAGGAGGAGATGCATGCCTGGAGAAGAAGCAAAGGATGAACCTCTGACTGCACTGGTCGAAGTGAAGCGCTCTTTCAATGAAATTCTAGATAAGATGAGACAACAAATGTATGACAGTTTTACTCAGATGAACGACAGATTTGGATTCCTGTGTTCTATGGCCAACTTTGTGCAGCAGCTAGACGATGAGAGCAAGGAAAGGCTAAAAGAATGTTTCTCGGATTTGGCTTTGTTCTACCCGAATGATCTGGATTGCATAGAATTATTACAGGATTGTAGGGATGTAATCCGTTCACTAAGGTGTGCTCAGAAAGCTAAAGAACAACTTGACTTTTCTCCACAATGCATACTGAAATATGTATCTTCAATGGAGCTTGAAGTTTACTAAAGTTGGGCAACCGCTTTTCATATTTTCGTAACATCATGTATCTGTCACATCATGTGAGAGGTCTTTCAGCAAAATGAAATTGATAAAATCATACTTGAGCTCCATAATGAGTCAAGAAAGACTCACGAAACTGGCCATTCTTCCTATCGAAAATGAAATATAGCATCCACTTTGGATTTTGATAATATAGTGGAGACTTTCGCTGCTACCAAAACAAGGAAGGTATCATTCTGAATGTTTGTGGAACACAGGCTAATATGGTAGTGGAACTACTGTCGAAAGTAGTTTCATGTTTCAAATTAAGGTAATAAGAATACAAAAGTACCAAAAGAGTAATAAGAAGTCATCAAGATATGTCAATTAACTGGTGATAGGTGTTAATGAAAAGTAGGATGGTATAACCTGTAGTAGAATTCTGTGCTCACATATTTAATCTATAATATATCCCCAATAATTCAATATATTGAGGACTTTTTGTTATAATATATTCTAATACTAAGTATGTTAGTAAGTAATAGTAGAAATAGGCATAAGTGACAATATGAACTTGACTGAATTATTAAATACAAAACAATATAAAACAAGTGTGAAATCTAGAAACAGTAGTAATAAAGACAAGCAGGAGAGAAATATTCTAGTGCTTAACTATTCACTGATAGTTCGGCAAAAGCAGTGGAACTAAATAGATCGTGTATTATCACTGGGAAATAAGTGAAGACACGCAGGAGAGAAATCTACTCTAGCCATAATTTACTGATAGTTCGGCAAGGAAAAAAATGTTTAAGTGTCGTGTATGATACTGGAGAGAAACCGAATGTCAAAGTGGAGCTCCCTCGTGGCTAAGCGGTTAGCGTACGCGCCTTTGGCGTGGGAGACCCGGGTTGGATTCCCGGCGGGAGCTCATGTGATTCGGATTCCACGTTAATCAGTAGGTCCACGTCTCATATAGCCTCACTGCTGAAAGGGGCGATAAACTAAAATCAACTCAACCCGAATGTTAAAGTGAATGGGACTAATTGTAGGAGAAAAATCTAATCAAATAAAACACATGTAGTGTAAACCCAGACAGATAAGAAACTATGAATAAACTTGACCATATGAGAAAGTGAAACAGGAGAAACATAAAATGCGAGAACCGAACAAGAAAATTCTAGAAAATATAGAGCTTACATTTGGAAACAGCATCGAATATATTATTATTTGAAATTTTTTCAATATCAGCTCATTGTTATGTTTTGTACGTGAATTTGTCTCTAAATGTATTACTAGGAGCATTACTTCCACTATTCCATCTAATTACAGTACGCGTTGATAATAGGATAGTATAGGTATAGGATAAATTCTGGATTCTTTGTTGTTACGTTTTATTTGTTCTTAAGATTATTTTATTTCTGTCGTGGGTTGTATTTCCGTTACACTTGCATCCCTATTCTTTTTCAATCGTATCCTTTGTTTAAAAATAAATATAAAAAGAAAAATGCAATGATGGTCCAATTTTATTTTTAGATACCAGCCTGAAGGCAGTTCTAAGCGTTAAAAAAATAGACAGTGTTGCTGAATGTCACCCCCATTTATTTAATATATCCCAGATTAAGATGATCTAAACATGAGCCCAACGGGAAAGGAGGAGGACTAAGCAGAAATAATGATTATGTAAATGTATGCCAAAAATAGAAGTGTATAAATCACGATTGTTACAATAGAGGTCCCGATCTACTTCACTGGCCCCGGGCCCCAGTTTGTCTTACGCCGCCACTGGTCTCCACACTATTTATATCTTAATGTATTAAAGAAGGGAAGATAAAATAACCTACATTATTACTCTAAACTTCCAATTCCACAACATTCATTCAACATACAGTGGAAATCCATAATACTGTACTATAACAAAATTTAAATGCATTAGTAGGTTAAAATACGATAAAATTAAGTAAAAGAGAAAGGAGGAAGACGAAAATACCCAACGGAAATTGGGTATCAAGATTTTCTGCATTTGTATCAAAAATATATTTTATGATAATTATTTAAAGCGAAATCGATGTTTTCCAGATTTCTCACATTTTATTTGACGATAATTATGTAAAGAGAAATCTGTACCCTCCAGATTTCCCACATTTTATGTTTTAGTTAATAAAAGGAATTGGTTACTCCAAAATTCCCATATACGCAGTATATTGTCAGGTATTGAAGATTGGAAAACAAAGAATGAGGATTAGGTAGTCCCTACGAGAATTTGCTCACATTAAGGGATTGGCGGTCGGTTGCACAATGTTCGCTTGCCACCTGGTTGAGCGAAGCCGAACTTATTCGGAGCGGCAGAATTAAGCTGTAGTCTGTTGCGTAATCAGTTTTCAAGTGTGCCTTTGTTAAGCAGGAGTTTCTATGGATCTGGCAATATTTCAACGGAACGTTTAACATTTCGATTTTCTTTTTTTCAGCGTTTGTGTCATATGATTGGTTCAGAACATGGTCTCTGATTGGTGTTCGTATGCACTGGAAGTTGATTGTTAGAAAGAGATCTTGGATAAAGAACTAGTTCGGAAGAGTAATGCTCCCAGAGGTAGCAAGGAAATAAACAGTTCTGATTGGTTGGTGTTATCCGTTTTTTGCCACGCATCATTCATATAGCAGAAATCAAACGCTTGCTGCTGTCGGTCGTCGTGGCTGAGTGGGTTAGCTCTACTTGCTATTAACGAAAATCGCTTTGCGTGAGTTCAAACCCGGTCCATGGAAAGTTTTTTAAATTTTTTTTAAAAATTTCATAGCACTTTTTTCATTAAAATAACATGAAAATAATACTCAAAAAAGTGATTTACTTACTTTTGTGCAGATAAGTAGTAGTAGTGGGAACGGGTTAGAAGCCCCGCAGGGCTCCTTTTGTTCCACATTTTCAACAAATTTTCTAATCGTATCTTTTTTCCTTTAAAAAAAACCATCAACAGTGTAAGTAAGGCGTCATTCCTAATCCTACCCAGCATTCAAGCGGAATTTTCTAAACAACGATCGAATGTGCAAGAAAACCTTGCTTAAGAAGTTGAGCGGTAGTTCATCTGCCGCCTAGATATAAGCAGTTTTTTTAGCTCCGCTTTGCGTCGGACATTGTGCAACCGGCCGTAAGTATTTCTATCTTATACACAATATCTTTGTACTTTCGTGTTAATATCTCTATTCCTTAGTTTTTCATTTTTATAATTTAAGTCGAGTGTTATTCAACGTATTTATTCCAAAAGTATTTTTGCTTTCGAGCGGTGAAAGAACAGACGAAGGTTTGTTAATCGTGATGAAAATCTAATTCGAGATCTCAACGAATTTACACGTTTCGTGGCTCACAGACTGGTGCTATTCACCCAGTACGCACCCGGTTGTTAAAATATTTCCAGTTCGCAGAACCGTTTGCTATACCCAGACATAACGGTAAATTTTACCTGGTTATACCCATGAACAGTAAATTTTAGTTTATCTTTGTTTTTAGAAATTCGTATAGCTACAGGGTTAAACATATGATCTCTCAGAACAAGGTGTAAGCGTTTATTTCTCAATCTCAAATGCTCAGATATTAAAAAGAAACTGAAATCACATGGATATAGTGGTGAAGGTTATTTGTATTTGAAACGCACACATACCATTATCAACAATTATTGATCCATTGCTGGATTAAGATCTTTCCAATACTTTTTGACAAGCATCTCTCTTGAATAATTCGTTTCCAAGATATTGGCAGTGCTACCTAACTTCGTTACACCTCCTTGTATTAGGATGCTCTGGAGGTTTCTACTTGTCACTTGTGGTATCCAGTAAAAAATTTGGTTTTGTCTATCTTGTATGATTTGTTTCCTAAGATAGTTATAGGGGTCTATCTGTTCATCTACTATCTCTCTCTCTCTCTCTCTATCTATCTATCTGTATATATATATATATATATATATATATATATATATATATATATATATATATATATATATATATATATATATTGTTAAAAAATTAGAATAAGACCACTGCCCATAGATATCGAAAATGGATTTTTCGATATCTGTCCGTCCGTTAATCCTGATGTACATTCACCTAGAGGCCATACCGTTCAGCGTATCTGAACCAGATTTTAAACTTATGAGGCCATATTCAGTCATTTTCGCTTGTGATTAGCGTCATACTAAAGGCCTGACAACTGCATGAAACATATGTTAGTCGTACTGTTTAATCAAGCAACAGAACGATTCTGAATACGACCGACAGTTTTTATATGATCCTCCAGTGGGGTTTCGAAATTTTCTTCCTACCCCCTAAAAGTAAGTACAATCTATTTAAGGGTAAAAAATAAAGAAAATTGCGATTTTCTCAAAAACGGCTCAAGCGATTTTGTTTATATTTCATAAATATAGTTTTGAGAAACAACACATCATAAGTCATTCTTTGTAAAAAAAAAAAAAAAAAAAAAATCGTTGAAGGTGACTTATTATCGAGCCATTTTCTCAAAAAGGTACTCAGCCGATTTTCTTCATATTTCATAAATTTATATTTCATCAATAACCTGACAATATAGTCATGGTGTAGCCACGTGTGGGCCCATCGGGGCCAGCCCAACTCAAATGATTTCCTGGACTCTCCAAAGGACCAGCTTTTAAAATATCATCGTAATATCACCTTGTTTCAGTCATTTAAAAATAACAGTTTACATATAATTAAAATTCACAGGTTGTTTTACATCTGCTACACCGATTGATCTAGTGATCCTGTGCGGATCTTGTCCAATATGAAGCATGAAAATATTTTATATAGGCCTATTTTAAAATAATTGTCAATCTATGCCAATACGAGAATTTTTGGTCACAAACAATAAATAAATAAATGTTTTTGTCAGGAAATTTTAAAGATATTAAGTGAAATTTCATAGAAAATCAGTCTTATGCAGATAGATTCTCTGTACAAGGGCTTAAATTGAAATAGTTATGCACAAATGTGTAACGTTTGGTCCAGAACAATAGTACTTGTTAAGCATAATAAAAGGTACCTGGTACATAATGTTTACGGAGTAAAAAAATAAAAAAAAAGCTAAAAACATTTGCTATCTGTAACACAATGTTTTTTTAAAGCTTTGTACATTGTACTTGCTCTCCCTCAAAAACGGTAGGCCCCTCCTAGATAAACCTGCTGGCTACACCCCTTTATAAGTACAACTCATATGCTGAAAAAAATTACGAGGGGTAGTTTATTCTTGGGGCTGAGTTTTCGAATGATTTTACATATCAAGCCATACGATGTTGATATTTCATTAAGAACTGTATACTATTGTGTAAATTATTCCTTACGAAAAATATCACAAGGAGTAGTATACTCTTGGGGCATAAGTTTCTTCTCACATTATTATCTCAAGAACGGCACGGGCGATTTTGGTCATATCTCGTGAATAAATATTTCATTCTTATTATTATGTTACTGTACATAAATCACTTCCATGAGAATATCCATAAGGCGTGTTTTTTTTTTCTGAATTTTGTGAAATACCACTCATGCGATTTTGTTATTATTTTATAAACAAATATTTCATTATAACTCTAGCATACGGCATAAGTAATTTCTTATGGAAAAATCTACAAGAAATAGTTTACTTTTGGGGATGGGTTTTCTTTCGGACTTTTCCGAAAATGCCTTAGAATTTTATTCGTATTTCACAAGAAAATGATTTACTATGTTTTATTAATAACTGGAGTACAACATGACTTACATTGTTGGTGTAAGAAGATGGAGCGAGAAAATTAAATGAGGCAGCCTGTATCTTTTATTTAATTTCTTTCTTAAATAATGGGTTTGATTTTGTATCCTTA
Organism: Thermobia domestica; assembly: GCF_964235325.1. Taxonomy (NCBI): domain Eukaryota; kingdom Metazoa; phylum Arthropoda; class Insecta; order Zygentoma; family Lepismatidae; genus Thermobia; species Thermobia domestica. Next base: position 206,174,275 of record NC_137460.1, read on the forward strand.
ATTGTTTTGGGATAGTGAACTTTGTGGTGGACAAACACCGTGTGCATGGGTTTTCTCGGCGTTCTCCCATTTCCTCCCACTTTCTTCATTCCACCATTGCATTCATTTCTCATTATCACCGTCTCCTTTAGCCTAACCGGCATAATCGTGGGACGTAAAACTCAAAGATTTTATTTCATTTCATGTTTTGGGATACTCTATTTGAGTGATATTATCCTTAACATTATCTACACTACAGGTTGTTAAATTAACCATGTCTATTTCCGTTTCATTCTTTTTTCTTGTATTAAAAGTAAATTATTATATGTATTACGTACAAGTACATTATGCACATACAGTGGCGTATTTACGATTTTGTTTCGGGAGGGGCTTTGCTAACTTTCGGGGGGGGGGCTTTGCCTGAAAATGTGAAAATTCTGCAAGATATTTCATATACTTTACTCTAGTAAGATTTCAGGGGGGCTTAAGCCCGGAAGCCCTCCTAAATACGCCACTGTGCACATACATAAAAAATGAATTTGAATTAGTAAAACAATTGGCACTATATTTGACTCCATAAACAAACCCTTACCTGGATAATACATAGGATGATCATACATATCTCTTACGCTTTCGTTTGTAATATTGAGTGATTATATTTTCGATTTATTAGTGTGTTCCCAAATAATAGATAAACAGATCAGATAATTTTGTATGGATATATGCATCCTGCATCGTTCTTTTTAAAATTTGTTGTTAGAACTGTTCTAAAGCGATGCATTGTGCCTAACTTCTTTAATAAGCTTCTAATATGCAATCCCAAGTCAGTTGTTGATCCATTACTATTCCTAAATATGTTGTATATTTGACACTTTTTACTTCCAAGTTTTTAATACCCATTTTATTAGACAAAGTTACCTTTGACTACAGTTTGTAAAAAATATATATAATGACTTTTCTAAATTTAAAGACAAAGAGTTTCTATACACGACTCCAAAAGTGCATTCCCACATATAATTCTCCTTTCATGCAATAATAGGCACCCCCCCCCAAAAAAAAAACAGGATTGTTGAGGTGGTTGAGAATTAAAAAGGCGTTGGACAAAACCTCAATTTTGTTACAATGATATCAGTGTGGCAAACTGCAAATAAGAGAATGAAATATATTGTTAAGAATGACGATTTTATTTTCTTGAGAGCAATGGGTGACAAAAAAAGTTACAAAATGATCTTATTTAAACAGTTCAAATAAGATGAATCTGAAGAAATAGACATCAGAAGAAAGCACTTTTTCATTTTCGAAAAAAGAAAATCTCGTAAAAAAAAAAAGAAAAAAAAGAGGGTTACATAATGTAGATACCCGAAAGTGTAACGTTTGTCGACTCTCAAATCTCGACAATTTGTTCAGAGATTTCACATTTCATATTATTATTTCTTCGTTACAAAAACACTTTTGGTTGACTCTATTCATGGTGAATTACTGAACTTACACACTCCGCATAAAAAATGCGACAGCTAACACCTTGCAGCTAGGCCATTAAATATACACCTTTTTATTTCATAATTGTGTCTGGTAAACAGACTCTCTCTCTGCACCTTTCCACTCCCATATTAAAATCAGAAACGATATCAGCACAATAGTAATTTCAAAACATGCATGTATTAGTATCAATAAAGTGAAAGAATAAAAATGAGACGAAACGAGATTCATAAGTTGATGTAGGGACAAACTTAGGCTAGTTTTAGACGGAAGCATTTGTCGTAGAAAAAATCGTATCATCGATATCCTACCGTGTAAAGTAGCAAATGCTATAGAATTTCCCATGCCATGGCATATCCTATGGCATTTCTTGTCGATAGAACCTGCTCTACTTCGTAACATTTTCCCCAGCATTTCTGGTCTGATTGCAGCGCCGTAGTGTGTTAAAAAGAAGGGAAAAATTTTGTGCCAAATATCCACTCTCTTTGTTTTGTGTGGGAAATTGAATTGTAGTAAAGAAAAATGAGTTGGAGTAGGGATGCTCTTTGCCCACATACTGCTTTGTGATTTTCATTATTTAATATGACCAGCGAGAACTGTTGTTACAATTACTATAGCTTTAGCTACCTCACGCTTAATTTCGGAGTCAGAATTGCGCTCTTCTCCAGTGATTTGTTTGCTACGTCACGACAAATGAGTAGTACGCCCCCCCGTATGCCCGAATGACTCATCCTCACTCTCTTTTACGACCAGGGTGAAAGGTCAATGACCTGGCCCAGGGTCAATGACCTAGGGGTACTTAGGACCACCCCCTCTAAATTTTGGCAGGGGTACCTTGGCCCACCCCCTAAATTTTGGCAGGGGTACATAGGACCACCCCCCTTAAATTTCGGAAATTGCCAAATCTAAAAATTTGGTATGGTAGCCTAGGACCATAGTATGTACCCCTATTAGTATTGGGTGTCTATGTCGTTCCCTTTCATGGGTAAAAAATTGCCAAAAATTCAAATTTCGGGGTTTTTTGACCTAATTTATCCCCTTTGATGAGGTGTTATTACCCTATATAGTTATATGGGCGTATACAAGGGTCCATTACCTTTCATAACATATGGGTATATTAATGCACCCCTTTAAATTTTTGGGAGGGGTACCTTGGCCCACCCCTTAAATTTTGGAAATTGCCCAATTTAAACATTGGGTATTATAGTATAGGACCCTAATATGTATCGTGATAAATTTGGGCGGTCCACCTTGTTTCCTTCTAGGGGTACAAAATTGCCAAAATATAAACGTAAGCAATACGTTATACCACGTGTTTGGTTTTCGACCTAATTTATCTCCTTGGATGAGGTCCTATTACCTTATATAGTTATATGGTCATGTATAGGGGTCCATTATCTATCATAAGACATGGGTACATTGGTGCACCCCTTGAAAAATTTGGGAAGAGTACCTTGGCCCACCCCTTAAATTTTGGAAATTGCCAAATCTAAAAATTTGGTGTGGTAGCCTAGGACCATAGTATGTACCTCTATCAGTATTGGGTGTCTATGTCGTTCCCTTTCATGGGTAAAAAATTGCCAAAAATTCAAATTTCGGGGGTTTTTGACGTAATTTATCACCTTTGATGAGGTGTTATTACCCTATATAGTTATATGAGCGTATACAGGAGTCTATTATCTTTCATAAGATATGGGTACATTGGTGCACCCCTTTAAAAATTTGGGAGGGGTACCTTGGCCCACCCCTTAAATTTTGGAAATTGCCCAATTTAAACATTTGGTATTATAGTACAGGACCCTAATATGTATTATGATAAATTTGGATGGTCCACCTCGTTCCCTTTTAGGGGGTACAAAATTGCCAAAATATAAACGTAAGCAATACGTAGTACCACGTGTTTGGATTTTGGTCGATTTTATCCCCGTTGATGAGGTCCTATTACCTTATATGGTTATATGGGCGTATACAGGTGTCCATTACCTTTCATAAGACATGGGTACATTAATGCACCCCTTGAAAAATTTGGGAGGGGTACCTTGGCCCACCCCTTAAATTTTGGAAATTGACCAATTTAAACATTGGGTATTATAGTATAGGACCCTAATATGTATTATGATAAATTTGGATGGTCCACCTCGTTCCCTTTTAGGGGTATAAAATTGTCAAAAATATAAACGTAAGCAATACGTTGTACCACGTGTTTGTTCTTTTGGCCCATTTATCCCCTTGGATGAGGTCCTACTACATTATATAGTTATATGGTTATGTATAGGGGTCTATTTCCTATCATAAGACATGGGTATATTGGTGCACCCCTTGAAAAAATTTGGGAGGGGTACCTTGGCCCACCCCTTCAATTTTAGAAATTGCCCATTTTACACATTTGGTATAATAGTATAGGACCCTAATATATATTACTATAAATTTGGGTGGTCCACCTCGTTCCCTTTTAGGGGTACCAAATTGCCAAAATTTTAGTACAACCACGTGTTTGGACTTTTGACCTAATTTATCGCCTTTGATGAGGTGTTATTATCCTATATGGTTATATGGGCGTATGGTTCATTACCTTTCATAAAACATGGGTATATTAATGCACCCCGGGAGAGGTACCTTGGCCCACCCCTTAAATTTTGGAAATTGCCCAATTTAAACATTTGGTATAATAGTATAGGACCCTAATATATATTACTATAAACTCGTTCCCGTTTAGGGTAGAATAATTGCCAAATATAAACGTAAGCAATACGTTGTACCACGTGTTTCGTTTTTTTACCTAATTTATTCCATTGGATGAAGTCCTATTACCTATATCGTTATATGGTCACGTATGGGGATTCATTTCCTATCATAAGACATAGGTACATTTGTGCACCCCGTTTTAAAATTTTTTGGGAGGGGTACTTTGGCCCCACCCCTTTATTTTGGAAATTGCCCCTTTTACATGTTTGGTATTATAGTATAGGACCCTAATATAGATTAGTATAAATTTGGATGATTCACCTCGTTTCCTTTCATGGGTACGAAATTGCCAAATTTTAGTACAACCACGTGTTTGGTTTTGGCTCAATTTATCCCCTTGGATGAGGTCCTATTACCTTATATGGTTATATGGCCATGTATGTATTGGTCCATTTCCTATTATAAGACATGTGTACATTGATGCACCCGAGGGAGGGGATTCGGTATCATAGTACATGCCTCAACATGTATCATGATAAATTTGGATGGTCCATCTTGTTCCCTTTCATGGGTAAAAAATTGCTAAAATATAAACATAAGCAATATGTTGTACCATGTGTTTGGTTTCTGGTCCAATTCTTCCCCTTTGATGATGTTCTATTACGTTATATGGTTATATGGACATGTATATGGGTTCATTTCCTATCATAAGACATGGGTACATTGACGCATACTTTAAAAATTTGGGAGGGGTATCTTGGCTCATCCACTCGGTTTTAGAAATTGTTTAATATAAGCATTTGGTATCATAGTACAGGACCTCAATATGTACCACTATAAATTTGGATGGTCCACATCGTTCCCTTTCATGGGTAAAGAACTACCAAAAATCAAATTTTGGAGGTTATTGACCCCTATTTAGCACGTTATATGGTTTATTACCTTCATATGTTTATGTTCCCTTTTAAATTTGGGAATTATCAAATAACAAAATAGTAAACGTTTTCTAGGACCCATTGGTTTCCCTCTTATGGCCAAATATTCAAAATTTAAAGGTTATTGACCGGCTTTATTATTGAATAAGTACAGGATTTATTACTTTTTTCATAAGACACAGGTGTGTTTGTGTACCAATCTTAAATTTTGGGAGGGGGTACATTTCTTATTGTCATATCAATAATTGGTAATTGTTCTTAGAATTGGGTGGTATCTCTTTCTTTGGGTAAATTATTGTCAAATATGAGTATGATCACGTGATCAGTTATTGACCTATGATGGGATTAGGAGCCCAGGACATTGGTACATTTAAACTTTATAGGATAATTTGAGAATGCGTCATTGGTATTGATTATTACAGCCAAATATAAACGTAAGCAATACGATGTACCACGTGATTGACCTTGATGAGGTAGTGTACAGGGATACATAGCTAACCTTATTGAATCTTATGACTCATAGTCTTAAGGAAATACATGCTACAACACTGGCAAAGTTATTGTTGATGCAATTTGATTGGTGGATCACTATCTTTCGTGCAATCTGATTGGCTGATCACTATCTTTCGTGCAATCTGATTGGTTGCTGATGTTCAAATCTTTGCTGCATTCAGTTTTATTTTAACATTTAAAAAGTTTGAAACTTTGGTTTGACATTTTTTCGTTTGAAATTTTTCGTTTAAAAATTTTTGTTTCGAAATTTTTTGTTTCAAAATTTTGTTTGAATTTTTTTGTTTCAAAATTTTGTTTGAAAATATTTTGTTTAAAATTTTTTTGTCTGTAAATTTTTGTTTCAATTTTTTTTGTTTAAAATTTTTCGTTTCCAATTTTTTTTTCTGTTTCAAGATTTTTGTTTGAAAAAATTTTTCGTTTCCAAATTTTGTTTCAAATTTTTGTTTGAAAGTTTTTGTTTGAAAATTTTTTTGTTTGAAATTTTTTTGTTGCAAAATTTTTGTTTGAAAATTTTTTGTTTAAAATTTTTTCGTTTGAAATTTTTCGTTTCCAAATTTTTTGTTTAAAATTTTTTTGTTTCGAATTTTTAAAGAACCGGAACTGTTAGAACTAAAACCTCTGGCAACATTGTGATGCACGTCAGTACATGGGGTTGTACTTGAAATGAAAAAAAACACTTCATTGAAATGGATCATTTTATTACACTCCACATACATCCATACCAGATAGTGGTTCTGGATATTGTCGATACAATGTATTTTGAACTTCGTGCACTAGTTTGTCTTTAGCATATAATTTTAATTCCAGTTGAAGTCTTTTAAGGTCTATTGCGATATCAATTGGTGGAAACTCAATGTCCATTTGATCACAAATAAACTGTTTATCAATACAGGTATGCACCCACGAACGATGTTGACAACCATCACAATATCTAGATACATGTTGTACAATATGCATGACACATTTTTCAAAATAGTACTTTTTCAGGAATATACTTGTTTTGTTGCACACTTCCACTGCATGTTTCGCACACTGGAATACGCTGATGAATTTGTTCCATTCTGTTTGTGTTAGATACACCATGTTGCGAGGGACATGAAATGTACTCTTTTTACGTAACAGCACCATCTTCTCTTCGAACACCACTTCATGATTTGAGCCTAATGATTTGACTATGGTCACATTTAGCTCATCGTTCATTTGGTCGATTCGTGCCATTCTTCACAGGTCAGTTGTACACCAAATTGTTCTGCTTTGCCCAATCGAATCACTGGTTCAAATGTTCTAGCACTGATACCAATCATCACATGTTTTGTTTATTGGATAATAGCTTGCGAAGATGAATTCTTTATCGTTAGAAGTACACATCTTCCTCCTGAAAAGCACTTGCTCAAATGATTTCACGGTATTGGTTGATTTATAGAACTACGGCTGACGTCATGTGCTGACGTTTGAATTCATGTTTCATCACAGTTGCTGACCAACCACATTCATACAACTATGTCTGATGTGCTGATTCATGATTTCATGATTTTGCTGACGAATCTGGCTGTGTACTAAATTCAAATTGATGACTTCGACCCAAGAGTCTTTTATAGCATAAAGATACAGATCCAGTATTTAAGAAACGCAGCAGTTCTTCTTGTTTTGATGCTTCCATGGGTAAATATCTTGCTGGTAAAATTATATTCTTATCATTTTCAAGCTTCACTACGATTCTTAATCCAAACTCTGTAGGGATCATTTGGCTAGCTAAGATTCTATAAGGTACATTCTGTTGTAAATCAGTAATCTTGGTAAATGATTTCATCACATCACGCGTGTTTAGAAACTGCAGACAAGTAGCCATGATGACGTTACCACGAATACTAACTCGAACGATGATGCAAAACCGATGTCGTTGCATTATCATGTTCTGACGTGCACCACAATGTTGCCAGAGGTTTTAGTTCTAAACAGTTCCGGTTCTTTACTAATGAGTGCACAAACTTAAAAGATGTCAAACCAAAATTTTCCAAACAATAATTTCAAACAAAAAAGTTTACAAACAAATATTTCGAACAAAAATCTTTGAAACAAAATTTTGAAAAAAAAAATTTTGAAACGGAAAAACTTGGAAACGAAAAAAATTCAAACAAAAAATTTCAACAAAAAATTTTAAACAAAAAATTCAAACAAAATTTTGAAACAAAAAATTTCAAACAAAAAATTGGAAACGAAAAATTTCAAACAAAAATTTTAAACAAAATTTTGATACAAAATTTTTTTAAATTTCAAACGAAAAATTTTTAAACAAAAAATTTTGAAACAAAAGTTGTCAAAGAAATTTCAAACAAAATTCTGAAACAAAAAATTCAAACAAAAATTTGAAAGCAAGAATTTTCAAGCAAAGTTTCAAACAAAAAATTCAAACTAAAAATTTTACGTTTCACGGTTAACCGTCAAACTTTATCCGGTTTTTTAACTATTCGATTAACAAATAAAGGTTTTCAAAAAATTCCAACAAATTTGAAACAAGAGTTTTTAACAAAAACTTTCAAACAAAAAATTTTACGTTTCACGGTTAACCGTCAAACTTTATCCGGTTTTTAACTATTCGATTAACAAATAAACGGTTTTGATCATATTTATCAGTGAGTGCAAAATGTTGAACGAAACCAAGATTTTTAAATGTTAAACAAAACTTAAAACTGAATGCAGCAAAGATTTAAACATCAGCAACCAATCAGATTGCACGAAAGATAGTGATCAGCCAATCAGATTGCACGAAAGATAGTGATCCACCAATCAAATTGCATCAACAATAACTTTGCCAGTGTTGTAGCATGTATTTCCTTAAGACTATGAGTCATAAGATTCAATAAGGTTAGCTATGTATCCCTGTACACTACCTCATCAAGGTCAATCACGTGGTACATCGTATTGCTTACGTTTATATTTGGCTGTAATAATCAATACCAATGACGCATCTCAAATTATCCTATAAAGTTTAAATGTACCAATGTCCTGGGCTCCTAATCCCATCATAGGTCAATAACTGATCACGTGATCATACTCATATTTGACAATAATTTACCCAAAGAAAGAGATACCACCCAATTCTAAGAACACTTACCAATTATTGATATGACAATAAGAAATGTACCCCCTCCCAAAATTTAAGATTGGTACACAAACACACCTGTGTCTTATGAAAAAAGTAATAAATCCTGTACTTATTCAATAATAAAGCCGGTCAATAACCTTTAAATTTTGAATATTTGGCCATAAGAGGGAAACCAATGGGTCCTAGAAAACGTTTACCGAATTTTGTTATTTGATAATTCCCAAAATTAAAAGGGAACATAAACATATGAAGGTAATAAACCATATAACGTGCTAAATAGGGGTCAATAACCTCCAAAATTTGATTTTTGGTAGTTCTTTACCCATGAAAGGGAACGATGTGGACCATCCAAATTTATAGTGGTACATATTGAGGTCCTGTACTATGATACCAAATGCTTATATTAAACAATTTCTAAAACCGAGTGGATGAGCCAAGATACCCCTCCCCAAATTTTTAAAGTATGCGTCAATGTACCCATGTCTTATGATAGGAAATGAACCCATATACATGTCCATATAACCATATAACGTAATAGAACATCATCAAAGGGGGAAGAATTGGACCAGAAACCAAACACATGGTACAACATATTGCTTATGTTTATATTTTAGCAATTTTTTACCCATGAAAGGGAACAAGATGGACCATCCAAATTTATCATGATACATGTTGAGGCATGTACTATGATACCGAATCCCCTCCCTCGGGTGCATCAATGTACACATGTCTTATAATAGGAAATGGACCAATACATACATGGCCATATAACCATATAAGGTAATAGGACCTCATCCAATGGGATAAATTGAGCCAAAACCAAACACGTGGTTGTACTAAAATTTGGCAATTTCGTACCCATGAAAGGAAACGAGGTGAATCATCCAAATTTATACTAACCTATATTAGGGTCCTATACTATAATACCAAACATGTAAAAGGGCAATTTCCAAAATTAAAGGGGTGGGCCAAAGTACCCCTCCCAAAAATTTTAAACGGGGTGCACAAATGTACCTATGTCTTATGATAGGAAATGAATCCCCATACGTGACCATATAACGATATAAGGTAATAGGACTTCATCCAATGGAATAAATTAGGTAAAAAAACGAAACACGTGGTACAACGTATTGCTTACGTTTATATTTTGGCAATTTTGTACCCTAAACGGGAACGAGTTTATAGTAATATATATTAGGGTCCTATACTATTATACCAAATGTTTAAATTGGGCAATTTCCAAAATTTAAGGGGTGGGCCAAGGTACCTCTCCCGGGGTGCATTAATATACCCATGTTTTATGAAAGGTAATGAACCCTGTATACGCCCATATAACCATATAGGATAATAACACCTCATCAAAGGCGATAAATTAGGTCAAAAGTCCAAACACGTGGTTGTACTAAAATTTTGGCAATTTGGTACCCCTAAAAGGGAACGAGGTGGACCACCCAAATTTATAGTAATATATATTAGGGTCCTATACTATTATACCAAATGTGTAAAATGGGCAATTTCTAAAATTGAAGGGGTGGGCCAAGGTACCCCTCCCAAATTTTTTCAAGGGGTGCACCAATATACCCATGTCTTATGATAGGAAATAGACCCCTATACATAACCATATAACTATATAATGTAGTAGGACCTCATCCAAGGGGATAAATGGGCCAAAAGAACAAACACGTGGTACAACGTATTGCTTACGTTTATATTTTTGACAATTTTATACCCCTAAAAGGGAACGAGGTGGACCATCCAAATTTATCATAATACATATTAGGGTCCTATACTATAATACCCAATGTTTAAATTGGTCAATTTCCAAAATTTAAGGGGTGGGCCAAGGTACCCCTCCCAAATTTTTCAAGGGGTGCATTAATGTACCCATGTCTTATGAAAGGTAATGGACACCTGTATACGCCCATATAACCATATAAGGTAATAGGACCTCATCAACGGGGATAAAATCGACCAAAATCCAAACACGTGGTACTACGTATTGCTTACGTTTATATTTTGGCAATTTTGTACCCCTAGAAGGGAACGAGGTGGACCACCCAAATTTATAGTAATCTCTATTAGGGTCCTATACTATAATACCAAATATATTAAATGGGCAATTTCCAAAATTAAAGGGGTGGGCCAAAGTACCCCTCCCAAAAATTTAAAGGGGTGCATTAATATACCCATATGTTATGAAAGGTAATGGACCCTTGTATACGCCCATATAACTATATAGGGTAATAACACCTCATCAAAGGGGATAAATTAGGTCAAAAAACCCCGAAATTTGAATTTTTGGCAATTTTTTACCCATGAAAGGGAACGACATAGACACCCAATACTAATAGGGGTACATACTATGGTCCTAGGCTACCATACCAAATTTTTAGATTTGGCAATTTCCGAAATTTAAGGGGGGTGGTCCTATGTACCCCTGCCAAAATTTAGGGGGTGGGCCAAGGTACCCCTGCCAAAATTTAGAGGGGGTGGTCCTAAGTACCCCTAGGTCATTGACCCTGGGCCAGGTCATTGACCTTTCACCCTGGTCGTAAAAGAGAGTGAGGATGAGTCATTCGGGCATACGGGGGGGCGTACTACTAAATGCTTATCAAAATGCTACCGTTTAAAAGCACCATATACTTTTGATGTCATAGAATATTATATGAAATGTTTGGCAGCACATCTGCTACGATAAATGCTTCCGTCTAAAACTAGCCTTAAACACACCTCGAAAAATTAAAACCAATTAGAGGTACAGAAGCGAGACAGAGAGAGAAAAGGAGATATGAGATGAGAAAGAAAAAGGAACACAGATAGAAAATATTGGATTTAAGTGTAGTAAGAGAAGAACCTATCGTTATAATGTTCCTGAAATCCAACAGCAATATAGAAATAACGTTTGTTTTTCATATATTTCTTTTAGAACTATTCGAATCTATAGAGGATGCTTCAAAAATTTAATAAGTCACTTTTAAAATGAATACCAAACTTCGTGGACAAATTAAATACTCAATTTCCAATGAAACTTCGCAGTCTCGAGACAAATCTAGGATCATATCAAAAGTTTAACATATACAATTTCTTTCTTGCTGGTTTGGTTGCAAATTCGGTAGTGTTCATTAAACGTACTGATCCGAAATACATTATAATGAACGTAATAGGTAGCGTAGGTCATACCTTCCATTCCAGACTACTAATGCAAAAGAAAGAAAAATGAGTGAGTTCTATTTTACTGCTAAATTTCTATCAGAAAGAGTATATATTGAAAGTCCAAATTGTATCATAATGTAAAGTTACAAAAAAAAAAAAAAAAAAAAAAAAATGGATTCGTTGTAGACGCAGCAAATCTTGCATATTTTGCATTTCATGCGTGGAAAGAACAAATTGAATTATAAGACGGAAATGAATTTTGTGTCAAATTAATATAAATAAAATATTTTCTTGAAATAACCGAAAGGGAGACATTTTCTAGTCATTTCTGAACATTTGTCTGTTCCGAACACCGAAACGCCGAGCTATCGTTCCATCATTTAAATTTTCTACTCCTCCAGGTGTAGGCTGATTTACAATTAACTTCATGTTTGTTCGGAACTCTTGAATAATTTTCTCCTTCCGTGTAGGGAATTTGACTTGTCTTAAAGATCCCTAACCTTCTATTTTTGAATGCCCAACCGATAAGCTATGTGAATATGTGAATTAGGCATTCAAAAAATCGTATCCATGCATATAAGGGGGAGATTCGAAATCCATATTTGCTAATATCTTTTACTTTTGTTCCTTATTCAATATTGTTCATAGTCTTAGGAGTCGATCCACTTATATAGCACGTTAGAGAGGAAGTTTCTGTAACGGAATTGCACATCTTCCCACACACCATTGTGAATATAAGTTTAGGGATAACACTTAGTTCTTTCTCCTGAATTTGTGCATTAGTAGGCTTTAAATTACGTATTTGCGTTTACATTGAACATACCTCCTTTCTCGACAGTTCAGTTGTCTCTTTTTCGTAGAACAATTAAATGGGTCGACAAAATCAAGGCGATGATGATCTGGGATTTTGCTACAAAATTGTTTTGTCAACCTCCCTATCCGATGTTGATTGCAACTGTAAGGGAACAGAGGAGATAGCAAAAATATATGAGTCACTATATACTGTTCGATTCATCTTCTGTTCTGCATATACACTGTGACAACTGCTTCTATCGCAACTTCGCTTACACACTAATTTTATTGTCTCCATCTCTGATGCACATGTTTAATACCATCTTGTAGTGACAATGTGCTCAATTGTCTGTGCTTGTAAATGAACTTCGGCTGACATATCAGTTACTATAATACTCTCTTCTCTGGGATAACACTTTATTTTTGCTTCCCGTACCACATTATGCGAATGATATGTTACAATGTTTTGCATTTGCACCTAGTCTCAAATTAGTATCCTGTCTTTGTGACAAGGTGTTATCTACAGTAAGTGCCACGACTTTATCCGGAGAATAACTGTTCAGTTAGTTTTGGCGAATTATAAGCTTTTCTGTTTTTTGTTGCTCCCTTAGGTGTCATTTGAGTGTTTTCTCCTAATATAGCTGCGGTATCTCCTTTTCCAGCAGCTCTCAATGGCTTTTGGGTAGCCAACACCAACTTTTGCTCAGAATGCTGTACAAGGTTTTTCTTCCACTTCATTCCTGAATCTTCGAACGGTTTGCAATATCTGTCTGATTTTCTTGTCGAAGGCCTATGCTCTGGCTTCGAGACATCGTTTTGAAAGCAGTAACCACTTTCTCAGAGAACTTAATATGTCCTCCCAACCAATCATTATAATTAGGTATAAATATATCAGTCATTCTATTCCACAGCTACCAACGCTTCTCGAAAATGTCTTTGAAGGCACTTAAACTCACTTTCACACTGCGAAGAACATCGACAGAAAGGGTTTCCATTCCATATTTGTTCGTAACATAATTATAAAGTGCTTCGTTTGATGGTTTAGAACTCAACACCTCGTGCAGGTCCTTCCGCGTCACAACGGGCATGTCCGGCTCTCTACACCTATCTTTTAAAATAAGATAAATATAAAAATCGGGCAAGAATTGGCGGTAGATCACAACTATATTTTGAAATACATATATCAAATTACATCATGCCGAAAGATCTCAATACAGACATGGACCTACATTTTTAAATATCAACTTGAATTTCCAATAGCAGTTCTTTACTACGTAATTACTTCCGCTCTCTAGATACTTCTACAGAAAGGGAACATAAACCAATAAAATAACACGTTAGTCAAACAGCAAGTACATACACATGCGTTTACTCATAGCTTATTTCGCGAACGTTCCTTGTCTTTTCACATATATAATTAAACCACAAATTTTAAATTCGTACCAATTTAGCGCGCTACAAAACAGATATTGAACTATCGAATTTGACGTGCTTCTACCACTACCACAGGCTGTTATCCGTGTTTACTGATACACAACAAGAAACCTTGGTTATCACTTAAAACAACTGTGCTGTGGTAAGAATGTAGATTAGACATAGTTGCAAAAACGACTTTTTTCCTGTCAGATTCTGCTTCTGGCCCACAGCGCAAAGAGAAGAACTGAACTTGTTAATATTTGAGTTATAATTTTAGGTGGCACCATAGTGAAGGGGTAACGCCCTGTACTTACGAGTAGAGGTTCAAAACATAGGTTCAAATCCTGTTCAAGCCAAAGGTTATTTTTTCACAAAGTGGTCGTAAAGAATCGAAAAGTGACTTCCCATACTAAACGACCAATCCGTAAGAATGTGGAAGCAAACACCTTTATTATGATAGAGACGATTTACAAATGTTGGTTGGGAAGGGGAAATGATAACTATGGGGTCTACAAGGACAATTCGAAACACGTAATTGATCTGTAGTATCCACTTTTCATGTTATTGTCCTTAGAAAGAACTCTACACAAAAAAACAAGTTTCTGGTAGAGTAACCGGTGGGATATTGGTATCGTGCTAGACTTAAAACGGAAAATCTCGATTCGAATCCCCAGCAGGTAGTATGTTTTTCCATAAAACATTCACTACCCACAGAGATTCATCCGCGGTTGGAGAAAGTACAAGGCATCACTAGCGAGAATCGGAGTAAAGAATGTGTGCGTTCTTTATCCTCTCTCTATCTATCTTTCTTGACGTTTCCTTATGTCTTGCATCTTTCTCTTCTCTATCTCCCTCCCCCCTCTCTCTCTCACACACACACATAGAAACACACATCTTATGTCAAGAAAATAAGTAAAATCTTTTTCCTGTGGGTTACCGAGTCTCAATCGAATCACCGTGTCACTACGGGTTCGAATCGGCCCAGTGGTGGTCCATAAGGTAATCCACATTACCTAACTGATACGATGACTCGTTTCAGCTCTAGCATGTTTATTGTCATTGCGAATTGCGAATATCCGTAATAAGTGACATCGAGAGTGGATGTTCAGAACAGACAATTGCTCAGAAATGACTAGAAAATGTCTCCCTTTGAGTTATTTCAAGAGAATTTATTTATATTAATTTGACACAAAATTCCTTTCCATCCTATAATTCAATTTGTTTTATCCACGTATGAAATGCAAAATATGCAAGATTTGCTGCGTCTATAGCGAACATCCAATTTTTCCTTTAAACATTTGTAACTTTTCATTATGATACAATTTGGACTTTCAATATAGACTCTTTCTCATAGAAATTTAGCAGTAAAATAGTACTCACTCATTTTTCTTTCTTTTGCATTAGTAGTCTGGAATGGAAGGTATGACCTACGCTACCTACTACGTTCATTATAATGTATTTCGGATCAGTACGTTTAATGAACACTACCGAATTTGCAACCAAACCACGCAGAAAGAAATTGTGTATGTTAAACTTTTGATATGATCTTAGATGTGTCTTGAGGCTCCGCAGTTTCACTTGAAATTGAGTATTTAATTTGTCTACGAAGTTTGGTATTCATTTTGAAAGTGACTTAATAAATTTTTGATGCATCCTCTATATACGAGGGTCACTACGAAAGTTTGGAAATACGCATTGTTGTGGCACAGTATTTGAATTCCAACAATTGCGGTCGGTCGCTTATCGGCTTGGCCGTATCGCCTTTACTTGTTTGTTGATGTGAGCAGTATTCGGCTGTCTACAATGGAGCTCGAAAGGGTACATTTTCGGGAAATGATCCTTTACGATTTCAAAAGCGGTTTGAACGAGACACAAAGGCTTGACCGTTTGCAGGGGCATTTGGGGACCTTACTCCTTTCCGTGCTACAATTTTTTGGTGGTTTGGTGAATTCAGAAGAGGCCGGACATTGCTTAAATATGAAGAGAGAGCTGGACGTCCGACAACAGCTGTGTCAGATGAAAACATTGCCACTGTGAAACAAATGATTCGAGAAAATCTTCCAACAACTTTCAAGGACATTGAATCTACAGTGAACATTGGATCGCCAACAGTAACAAAAATTCTTCTTGATCATCTTCGGCTCAGGAAGGTTTCATCTCGTTGGGTGCCTCACTTTGACTGAACAGCAGAAGAGCATGCGTGTGGAATGGTGTGAAGAAATGCTTGCAAAATTTGATGGAGGCAATTCTCGACGCGTCTCTGACATTGTTACTGGTGATGATACTTGGATCTATCAATTTGACCCTGAAAATAAACGCCAGTCCACAGTTTGGATCTTTCCAAACGAAAATCCACCCACAAAAATGAAGCGACCGCGAGATGTGGGGAAGATGGTCCAACTTCCTTCTCCAAATCTGGCCATGTTACAACTGTTCCACTTGAAGAACAAAGGACTGTTACTGCTCAGTAGTACACCACTGTTTGTCTAACAAAAGTGTTCCAGAAGCTTCGGGAACGGCGTCCAAGAACTGGATTGCGTGGGATCCTGATTCATCATGACAACGCGTCCGCATACACGGCCAACATCACAATTCAGGTTTTAGAATCTACGGAGGTCAAACTTATGACTCATCCGCCGTATAGCCCTGTCCTGGCCCCGTGTGATTTTTTTCTGTTCCCCAGGATCAAAGATCGCATGCGTGGGGAGAGATTTTGCAGCCCTGAAGAAGCTGTAGTGGCATACGAGAAGGAACTTAAAGAAAAAGACTGGCAACACTGCTTCCAAACGTGGTTTTCGAGGGTGCAAAAGTGTGTACAGTGTAATGGTGAATACTTTGAGAAAATATAAGTGTTAAATTGATTTTAAGCATGTAAGTTATTTCACATCTCAAAACTTTCGTACTGACCCTCTCGGATAGTTCTAAAAGAAATATATATATAAAAAAATCGTTATTTCTATATTGCTGTTGTATTTCAGGGACTTTATAACGATAGGTTCTCTTCCTACTACATTTAAATCCGATATTTTTTTTATCTGTGGTCCTTTTCTTTCTCATGTTATATCTCTTTTTCTCTTTCTGTCTCGCTTCTGTACCTCTAATTGGTTTTAATTTTTCATCGAGGTGTGTTTAAGTTTGTCCCTACATCAACTTATGAATCTCGTTTCGTCTCATTTTTATTCCTTCACTTAATTGATACAAATAGATGTATATTTTGAAATTAGTATTGTGCTCAAATTGTTTCTGATTTTAATATGGGAGAGTGGAAAGGCGCAGAGAGAGAGAGAGTCTCTTTACCAGACACGATTATGATATAAGTAGGTGGATATTTAATGGCCTAGCTACAATGTGTTAGCTGTCGCATTTAATGCGCGAAGTATAAGTTCAGTAATTCATCATGAATTGAGTGAACCAGAAGTGTTTTTGTCACGGAGAAATAACAACATGAAATGTGAAATCTCTTTCAAGTCTTTTAGTCTGAGAGGAAGAAGGAAAGAAATCTCTCATTCTAGTTCTGTTAGTCTTGTAGCACTGAGTGTGCGGCAAAAGTACTGATAGAAATAAGGACAATCAGTTATGATTACTTTGTAGAACATACCACTTTAATATCACATAAATTTCATCTTCCGGTTGCTGAGTTGTGAAAATTATAGAGTATATTGGTATACTATGTAAGGTATGTGTACAGTCGCTGATGGTAGTTGAAATGATTTTTAGTTTAGCGTCCTTTCAGAAGCGAGGCTATATCAGACTTGGACCTAGTGATTAACATGGAATCCGAACCACATGAGCTCCCGACGGGAATCGAACCTGGGTCTCCCACGCCAAAGGCGCGTACGCTAACCGCTTAGCCACGATGGAGCTCAGTCGCTGATTTGTAGTAGTAGGGGCTCCCGTATGGCGAACTGAGTCACCAAATATTTGTGACGTCATAGGTCAAAGGTCAATGACCTAGCCCCAAAGTCAATGACCTAGGGGTACTTACGACCATCCCCTCTAAATTTTGGTAGGGGTACCTTGGTCCCCCTAAATTTTGGCAGAAGTACATAGGACCAGCCCCCTTAAATTTTGGAAATTGCCAAATCTAAAAATTTGGTATGGTAGCCTAAAACTATGGTATGTACCTCTATCAGTAGTGGGGGTTCATCTTGTTCCCTTTCATGAAAAAAAATTGCCAAAAAGTCAAATTTCGGGGGCTTTTGACCTAATTTATCCCCTTTGGTGAGGTCGTATTAACCTTATATGGTTATATAGGCGTATACAAGGGTCCATTTCCTTTCTTAATACATGGGTATGTTGATGCACCCCTTTACAATTTGGGGAGGGGTACCTTGGCCCACGCCTTCAATTTTGGAAATTGCCCAATTTAAACATATGGTATAATAGTATAGGACCCTAAAATAGACCAATACAAATTTGGGTGGTCCACCTCGTTCCCTCTGATGGGTACAAACTTGCCAAAATATAAACGTAAGCCATACGTTGTACCACGTGTTTATTTTTTTTTTACCTAATTTACCCCCTCTGATGAGGTCCTATTACCTTACATGGTTTTATGGTCATGTAGAGGTGTCCATTCCCTATCACAAATCATAGGTACATTGATGCACCCCTTTAATTTTTTGAGAGGGAGGGGTACATTGGCCCACCGCTTAAATTTTGGAAATTCCTCAATTTAAACACTTGGTATTATAGTATAGAACCCTAATATATATTTTTATAAATTTGGGTGGTCCACCTCGTTCCCTTTTAGGGGTACAAAATTGCCAAATTTTAGCACAACCACGTGTTTGGTTTTAGGCTCATTTTATCCGCTTTGATGAGGTTCTATTCCCTTATATGGTTATATGGGCGTGTACACGGGTTCATTTCCTATCATAAGACATGGGTATATTGATGCACTCCTTTAAATTTTTGGGAGGGGTACATTAGCCCACCATTTAAATTTTGGAAATTCTCCAATTTAAGCATTTGGTATTATAGTACAGGACCTCAATATGTATCATGATAAATTTGGATGGTCTATCTCGTTCCCTTTCATGGGTAAAATATTGTCAAAAATTGGTACGACCACGTGTTTGGTTTTGACCTAAGTTATCCCCTTTGATGAGATCCTATTATCTTAGATGATTATATGGGTATGTATAGGGGTCAATTATCTTACATAAGACATAGGCATATTAGTGCATCCTTTTTAAAATTTGTGAGCGATACCTTGACCCACCCCTTAAATTTTGGAAATTGTTAAATATAAGCATTTGGTATTATTGTATAAGACATCAATATGTATTATTATAAATTTAGGTGATCTATAACGTTCCCTTTCATGGGCAAAGAACTACCATAAATCAAATTTCGGAGGTTATTGACCCATTTTATTTCATTTGATGAGGTCTTATTACTTTATATGATTATATGTGCATGTAAAGGGGCTATTCTATTTCTTAAGGTATAGATACATTGGTGCATCCGTTGAAAAATTTGGAGTACATTTGTCCCCACCTTAAATTTTGGAAATTGAAAAATGTAAACATAGGGCCCTAAGTACAAATTTGCGTGGTCCATTTTTGTTCCCTTTTATGGATAAAAAATGTTAAAAATTCAAACTTCGGAGGTTATTGACCCCCTTTGATGCGGTTTTATTACCTTATATGAACATATGAATGTGTTCAGGGGTCTATTTTCTTTTATAAGGCAAGAACATCAATGCTTTCATCTTAAAATTTGGTATAGGTTCATTGGCACACCCTTAAAGTTAGGAAATTGACCAATTTGGTATAATAATATAGATTCTTAATATATATCATCATAAATGTCGTTTCCTTTCATGGGTAAAAATTATCAGAAATTAGTATGACCACGTGTTCGATTATTAACTCAAATTATTCCCTTTCATAAGGATGAATGTGTACAGAGATTTATTACCTTTATATTTTTATGTTCCCTTTTAAATGTTGTTGGGATACATAGTACCATTTCTTAAATTTGGGAATTATCAAATAACAAGTTGGTGTTCCTCTTATGCCCAAATATTCAAATTTTAAAGGTTATTGACCTATTTTATCTTTTTTCGATACGGCTTTATTATTGAATGAGTACAGGATTTATTACTTTTTTCATAAGACAGAGGTGTATTTGTGTACCAATCTTAAATTTTTGGAGGAGTACATTTCTTATTGTTAAATCAATAATTGGTAATTGTTCTTAGAATTGGGTGATATCTCATTTATTGGGTAAATCATCGTCAAATATTAGATGGTAACGTGAGCTGTTATTGACCAAAATTGAAGGCGTGGGCCAAGGTACCCCTCCCCAAATTGTAAAGGGGTGCATCAGCATACTCATGTCTTATGAAAGGGAATGGACCCTTCTATACGCCTATATAAACATATAGGGTAATAAGACCTCATCAAAGGGAATAAATTAGGTCAAAAAACCCGACATTTAACTTTTTGGCAATTTTTTACCCATGAAAGGGAAAAAGATCGACCCCCACTACTGATAGAAGTACATACCATAGTCCTAGGCTACCATACCAAATTTTTAGATTTGGCAATTTCCAAAATTTAAGGGGGCTGATCCTATGTACTTCTGCCAAAATTTAGGGGGGACCAAGGTACCCCTACCAAAATTTAGAGGGGATGGTCGTAAGTACCCCTAGGTCATTGACTTTGGGGCTAGGTCATTGACCTTTGACCTGTGACGTCACAAATATTTGGTGACTCAGTTCCCATACGGGGGCCCTTACTACTTTTGTGATGACAGTCAGAAACAGAAGTAAAAGATAAATTACAGTATTAGTTTTCTATTAAGGGGGAAGTATAACTACTTTTATTTCAACAAATTTTATTAGCTTAAAAAGTTTTTTTTTTTCGGGTTTACTCCCTTTCCCCTCAATCTTTCGTACGGAAATGGAAGAACATATTTAGATTTTGATTGTTGATTCCAGTATTACTCAATGATCATTTCTTGGATCTAGACCAGTGCAATATGTCAAAATATCGCGATATCGATATAGATACATATCAACATTCGATATCATAAATAATGATATATATCACAAATATTCGATATATATAGTGACATCGATATATAAACATCCTAAATGTTCGATATCGATCTTCGGGAGGAGGCGAGGTATAGAGAGCCTCTAAGACTTGTGATGGATATAGAAATAGATCTTAATTTTTACAATGTCTTCTAATGATAATTTCTTTATTACCACAAATTGCAATGTAAATAAATCCACTTGCAAATTTGTAACAAACAAAAAAGTACCTGTCAAAAGCAAGTGCTTCGAACTTTGACCGAGAATTTATCGTAAAGTTTTTTGTTCCTCTCTCGGAGATTTCCATCCCTTTTGTCCTTTGGAACCGCTCATTGACAAAAGGTGCACACATGACCGCTACATGCAGACACGCTCTTAGGCAGAGTCAGGGATTTGAATAGGAAACGAGTTTCAATAATAATAATAATAATAATAATAATAATTATTATTATTATTATTATTATTATTATTATAACAACAATTGGGTTTATAATTAATGAATTTTTGGGTCCCATCTCATCTTCCATGGGCGACTCACAAGTCTGCTACGCGAATGGTGTCTTTTAGTCTGTGTTTGTCTTTCTGTTTCGTGTGGATGTTTGTTTTTGTGCTGTTATGCTTTTCTATTAAACCTTTACATTATGTAACACTTTTCTTGTTTTACGAGATTATTATTTTTTTTTTTGGAAAAAGAAGAAAAACTGCTTTTCTCTGATATCTATTTCTTATCATTCATCTTGTTTGAACTGCTTATGTAAGATCATTTTGTACCTCTTTATGTCATCCATTGCCCTCACGATAATAAAATGGTACGTTTTACTGTAACAATGTATTTTCTTCTATTATTTGTAGTTTGCCACACTGATATATTTGCAATAAAATTGAGGTTTGAATCAACCAGCCCAACGACCCGGATTTTTGGGTTGCCTATTGTTGCAGGAAAGAGAGAATTCAGATGGGAATGCACTTTTAGAGTTGTCCATACATAACCACTGGTATAGTGTAGACATGTATTTTTTAATATGTGATATCAATTCTTCTATAGTGCCTGCTTTATATAATATGGCATTGTCATCAGTAAATAAAGTTATTCTACCTCTTAGTTTAAGTAGTTGTACATCATTCACATAGATTCAGAATAGTAACGGTTCCAATATGGATCCTTGTGGTGTACCGTATTCTGTTTTTACATTAGTGCTTTCTTTCCCATTTGCTAAGACATATTGTGACTCATTAGGGAAATAGCTCTTGAACCTAGAAAGACATATGCCTCTGAATCCTATGTTATTTAGCTTTTGTAGCAATATCCTATGCTTGAGTGTATAAAATGCCTTCTTCAAATCAATAAACAATCCTACTGCAAGTTTATTATTATCCAGACAATTTTGAATTTCTACTACTGTACCAGCTACAGAATTCAAGGTACTAGATTTTTTTAGTAAAATCATAGTGATATTTGTAAAGTAATGTATAGAATTCACATATGTGTACACTTCTCAATTATTTTTGAAATAGTTTAATATAAATATAAGTATATAAGTATTTTGATTTAACTTATCTCCATCCTTATAGATTTGAATTATCTTGGCAGCTTGACATTGAGTTTGAAATTCACTTAGAGTAAAGGAAGAATTTACTAATTCGGATATTTATATTTGCACTTGATTAACATTTCATTATGCAATCCATCTTAGAAAGAGCACATCAATAATTTTATTGCTTTGTAACTGCAACTATATTACAACTGATAAATGATTATGTAAAGCAAAGAAAGTTAGAATTTAGGAGGAATGTTACAAGAATAGAGAGATTTTTAAGAAATAGATTGATTTGACATGTGTGTTATGTAAACAAGAACTATCGTTTCGTGTGCATTCTCTATCACACGACTCTTTGAACCGGGGAAATTTTAAAGACATTTTTGAGGTAATGCTAAGTTGTTATATAATCATGCCTGTAAAACGATAATCATGCCTGTTGTTTTGTATGGCTGCGAAACATGGTCACTTACTCTGAGGGAAGAACATAGACTGAAAGTATTTGAGAACAAGATCCTGAGACGAATATTCGGACCCAAGAGGAACGGGAATGGGGAATGGCGGAAACTTCATAACGAGGAACTACATAATTTATACGGTTTACCCAACATTGTTAGGGTCGTCAAGTCTAGGAGGCTTAAGTGGGCGGGTCATGTAGCTAGAATGGAAGAAAGTAGAAATGCTTTCAAAGTCTTGACTGGAAGACTAATCGGAAAACGACCATTAGGAAGACCTAGACGCAGATGTGAGGACAATATTAAGACGGATCTCGCAGAGATTGGAATACAAAGTAAAAACTGGATGCAGTTAGCTAAGAATAGAGGTCAGTGGAGAGCTTTTGTGAACGCGGCATTGAACCTCCGGGTTCCATAGGCCATAGAGTTAGTTAGTTAGGCTAAGTTGTAACGAAGAACTAAAGTCTACTTGGGAGAAAGTGGGTCATTTTAGTAGTCTGTCAAAAGCAACCCAAAATGAATTGAATGATTGCATAGCCGAGATATTAACTGAGGCTATTGCAGAAAGGATTGAAAAAGCACATTTTTTTTGTCAGTTCGACGGAACAACTGATAGAGCTTGTAGATCTCAATGTTCTGTGATTCTTCGATTTGTCGATACTGAAGGTGAAATTTAGGAACACTTTTGAGGATTTTACGACCTAGGAAAGTTGCTGTCATAATTTTATAGAAACTCACTAAGGAAGAAGGTTTGGAGGAGGGAAGGAAGGCTGCTCAAGGCATAGATGATTATGAAAATGGACATGGTAGACACGATTTCCGCTTCTCAATTGCCACAATGCATCCCTACCAGCATGTGTTCTCCAAAGAATGTCACCCGTAGTAATTTATGAGGTCTATAAGTGGCCTTTCGACTCTTTACCTGTAGTAGTGAGTACCTCATTATGGAATTAAGCATTACAATTTATCTAAGTGATTAGGTGCCAAGTGACAATAATCTGAATTGTACTGCTCTTCGACATTTGTGTACAAAATTGCAAATTCCTAATTATAGTATTTTATAAAATATTTATGAATTAAATAGTACATGTTATCTTCTTTAGATTCTGAAGCCTCTGATGATTAGTAGAAATCCCCTGAAGATTTTTAAATGACTTATATGCATTGGGATAATTAAAGAAATAGAGTGCACGAAGCCCGCTAGATCAGCAGTGAAAGTAAAAAAGAAAAACAATACGATGCAATAATTTTAATATAGGGGTATTAAATGGTCTGAGATCAGTCCAAAGGAGGTTACCGTTACATTTAAAGATTTATCTCGTTTATTCATCTTATCTTTTGAAGTTATCGTTGTATAAGTACCGGAAAAGCTATCTTTTCTAAAGTATGAAATTACCTAAGAAACTAAAAAGGAAGTATTTTCGCTAAGTGAAGTTAGGATTGCCAATTTAGATCTGGCCATTTTAAGAACTTGGTTGGCCACAAATTTTCGAAAAGGCCACTAGTGGCTTTTCTAGCCATATGCTCTTTGCTTTCAGCCATTTCTGACCATTTTCTTACTTTAGCCACTTTTTAATATATGTTGTGGGACACTTTGCTATTTTCTGAAAGCTGATTCGTTCCCTAAATGGTTCATTCTAACCTGTACTGCTATAATTGACCGCTGAAAATATAGCATTGATCCTTTCCTATATCTTTGTTACATAAAAGAAAAGCTCGAAACCTGTAAATTACCAGTAGATGTTGAGCAAAATATTCCGGGAGGTCGTGTAAGTTTTAGTGAAATATTCGTTAAAGAAAAATAGTCTTTTACTGACTTAGTTTTAGCTTTAACTTTGGAATTTGAAGATAATATCGATAAAATTGATAATCAGTGGCGAACATAAATTTTGGGAAATGGATAAATAAGTACTATTCAGCTGAAGAATTTTTGCAAGAGGTAAATGAAATGAAATCAATACACACAAGCAGTGGTGCCCACCCCCCCTTATGTCTATGACGCACCCCCCCAATTGTCTATCCGTAGGTATTCTTCCATGAAAAAAATCTTCTTTTCGATTAATTTTACCCCCCCTCATCAAACATATTTATATAGATTTTAACCCCCCCCAAATATTTCAATGACGCAGTTTGCGTCATAGCCCCCCCTTGTGGGCACCTCTGCACACAAGTTTCAAACAAAACATTTTCTTCAATTTTTGACTCTTTAAGAGTGACATTTGGGTTACGTCGTTACGAAAGTCTTATTTTCTACTCAAAATTTCAGCCAACTGGTTGTAACAAAAGCAGCGCGTTAGAAGCAATCGTGTCAAAAGAAGTTTCCCCTCAACCTGAAGAAGAACATGATGATTATGACATGTACTGTATTTGCGTTGGGGGAGTTTCGATTTAATTTTATATTATCATGGAAATTGAATTTGCTTTGCCTCAGCACGGAAGCTTGCTCTTTATTCTAGCCACTTCTGGCCATTTTTAGCTATTGATTTTAGCTACTTTTTGTCATTGAGTGTTGGCAACACTATGTAAAGCAATACAAAGAAAAAGAAGAAGAAAAAGAATGAGATTATACTTTATGTCTTTATGAGAAGTGTGGAGGTGTTATTTCCTTTGTGGTTTATTATTCGTAACATCACTACTTTGTAGTTAGTGCTTTTTGAAGAACAGTATAATTTATTTGATATTATTTTATTATTTATCTTGAAAAGCTTATAAAGCTTATATTGCTGTGTTACGCATTATTTTTCGTTTATTTTTTTTTCTGCGGGATTATGCTCTACACGTGTTTGTTTGTGAAGTAGCATTGAAATTCTGAGAATTGCATCTGATCTTCCAAGTTGAATTTATCAGCAGTACGAATCAAGAATTAAACTTCAGTTCAGTATAGTTATTTATTTATTTATTTCAAAAGATTTGTACGCGTCCGCGTATCCAAGTAAAACGGTTGTGAGTATCCAGGGCCTATGTTTAGCAGAAGGGGTCCAGCTCTTTTCTATAAAAAAAACGTTACAATTTTGGTAATTTCTTTTCACATTCGGTTAGTTTAGGTAGGGTTGGTTAGTTTAAGTTTAAATTAGTTCTTCTGTACTCCGTAGTACTTTGAAATTGTTCATATGTAATTCTGTGTAATGGTTTCACTTGTGCAACTGTTTATCTTTTTGTCCTTCTGAAATGACTCTTGACAGTTATATTAAGAAGCATGTAAAGATCAGTAAAACTTTTTTTTTTAATTATTATTATTATTATTATTATCAGGATTCCTTCGTGAGTGAGTCGGCAGACGTATCGCATTTGTGGCCAATTAGTCCTGGTTCCGAGTTCAAATGGAGGACAATTTCTCTCGGATGTAACTCGAGAAGCGGTTTTTATTCCGCTTTAAGCTTATGTGACCCCTTCCAGCATTACCCGGTTGTTGTATAATAACATCAAGGCGAAACAAACTTATTTCTGTTCATATATGATATGAATATATAGAGCAAATCATTTAAACCATAAAAACCTGGTTTAAAAAAAAACGTTTTTTTTGTTTTTTAAATAAAAACCATGGTTTTTGCCAACCCTGGTTATATTAGTGTAGGAGTCCCGCATAATTTTCTAAAAATGATATAATTTTGCTTATTTCTATTAATATTACGTTAGTTTAGGTTAGTTCAGCTTAGCTTACGTTAGTTTATGTTAGGTTAGGTTAGATTTGGTTACGTTATGTTACGTCTAAGTACTTGCATCACTCACTTCTGTAAATTTTGTGTTTTTTACGTGCTTCTGGACCCCTTGTACGAAACATACCCCGTATCCAGGCTTAGACGAAGTGATAAGTATTGTTGTAACACTGACTATAGATAAAAAGTTGGAACGTTGCAGGTGTTGTGTTACTAGAGGCGTACAGTTCAAGTTTAGGCGCACCTCTAGAAATAATTTACGATTTCGACCGACATTAAATTTGCGTCTACCGAACAAACTCTTTTCAATGTTGGGGGCCGCGGTGGCTCAGTGGTAGAGCGTTCACCTCTGGTGCTTGGGGTCCCGGGTTCGATCCCAGCCCCCGCCAAGTGAACTTTGTGGTGGACAAACACCGTGTGCGTGGGTTTTCTCGGGGTTCTCCCGTTTCCTCCCACTTTCTTCATTCCACCATTTTCATTCATCACTCATCATCACCGTCTCCTTTAGCCTAACCGGCATAACCGTGGGACGTAAAACTCAAAGATTTCATTTCATTTTTTTTCTTTCCAATGTTAATCAATCGACACAATATTCATTTCAGTATCACAAACATGTTGAAACAAACAAACAAAAATATATAAGAACAATCAAACTTGCAAAACGGTCTGTTCAAGTAAATCCTGCACAATATTACCAGAACGAACCGACAGCGAAACTGACTTCAGTTGACACACTTCACTACCTTCTCCTTCCTCTTGTTCAGCATCAAAAGGATCATATGTGGTGTGCCGTACGGATTAAGAATATGGAGACCACTTCATAAAATTGTTTTATATTACTTCCCTCGCATTAAATAATACTACAGTCTAGCACTGTTAATCTAAAATAATACTCGAGTAATGATTTCGAACGTTTCGATACTCATGGACACTCTCTCCATGTAGCAGACCATCATCGTGGGGGAGGGGTGAAACTGAAAGGGCGACTTCATTTCTCATTCATGTAGCCTATTATCCCTTATCGGCATGTTCGTGCATTCTCTTTCAGCCGCGAATATCGGTACTGGACTCGCAGGTGGTTGCTGGAGAATCTTGGGAAGTATATGGTCCGTAGACTTGCACTCATTCCGGCCTGCTATTCTGTGCGTTCAGTGTTGTCTGCTCCGTTGATCAAGTCTTTGAAAGTATTAAAACAAAAAGCAAATAAATCAATGAAATAATAAAAGCGCAGAAAGATTAAAAAAAATCGCACCTTTTGTTCTCTTCGGCTGATGGGGGTCTATCCTTTTGGATTGACAGTTTAGTCCCTATCCTTTTAGTTCCAAACAGTGGCGTAGCACCTACCCCGAGATATAGGGGGCCCCGAGGTCTTGCGATGAATAAAGATTTAAAGAAGTAGAACTTCAACTTTACTTCTGTCAGCTTTACAACTAGGGCCCGTTCTCTATACTTTGCGGGGGGGGGGGGGCGCAAAAGTGTGCTACGCCACTGGTTCCAAATGTTCCTTTCCCGAAGCCATGCATTTTATAGTTTTCGTATACCTATTTCCCTTGATCGCATTAGCCGTACCGTGATTCTACGTTGAGAGCATGATTATGAAATAGCCATGGGAGTAGTATAAGGTTTCTTCGCAAGCGCCCGGTATGAAGTTGCGGCGTTGTCACGCATTTTCTATTTATCAATGTCAGCATTTCATGGGGACTAGATTTCTTTGAAACCGGACATGATTGAAGATGATCTGATGGATACTGAGTTTGACAGTAGTCGCCCAAGTGGTAAGGTTCACCTTAAATGTTAAATCTTTTTCGTATTATTACCATTTATTGTTGTTACGTATTTTATGTATTGTTAAAATTATTACTATTTATTGTGATTACATATTTATTTTCACACATTTATTATGGTGATCTCTTATGATCTCGTATGTTTTTATTTCTAATTTGCAGAATTTTTTCCTTACATTTTACTATATTCATTTTAAAATTTTATTTAAGGCAGTCCGGTTTTGAGCAGTCGTGTTGATTGTGACGGGAACAAATAGCCTCCATGCTGACGTCCCCATTAAACCTCAATTAATCAATCAATCAATCACGGGTTCTAAAACTTGAAAAATATGGTTCTGGCTCACCCTTTTGTAAGAAGCCCAAACCAAACGAGAACGAGACAAAATCTCGAGTTTTTGATAGTGTGGAAAAGACATGTATCGTCATGTAAAGCGATATCGTATAATTAAAGACAAAGATGCTGATAGTGCCAATGCTGAAGCTAACCGTCCGAGTGCTATCGAGGGGTTGTCCGCTTTCCTTATTAATAAAGTAATTACTTATAACACCGTACAGGTTAAAGATATCAATAAATTACGAAATTGCACTCTATTGGTGGAAACAGTCGACGGAAAGCAAACAACAAAGCTACTCAGATTGACGTCAGAAACGTGTCGGTATAACTCTGTCTTTATTTGAACGTCTCTTTCGGTGTAATACGATGTTGAGACTTCGTTAACGCCACCGAGAAGATTAAATCGCAACTGGTTGACCAACGTGTTAGTCGTAGCTCGCATCAAAAGTAAGAAGTTGAGTGAAGTCGTTGATACTTCATCACTGGTTCCTACTTTGTTTGCCTACACTGCCAGACTACGTGAAGACTGGTTAGTATCGTCTTAAGGTTCGTCCCTACCAGGGTTGGCTGGTTTAAACAAGGGTGGGAAAAAAATCGTGATTTTTTTAAAAAAAATAAAAATCATTTTTGATGATATTTGGATTTAAATTGATTCTTTTGATTTAAATCAAATCTTTCTCCTCGTATAATACAAGTCGCGAACTGAAGAAAAAGCATTATGAATTAGTATTAAATGCCAATTATGCCATTTAAGTGAAACTGTTGGGGTTGAATTTTGAATTAATCCCCAATCGTTAACCTATATCACTCCCAAAGAATGTTTCTTAACAATTTTAAATTATGGCTTTTTTTTTTTGGTAAATTATAGACTTTCAGTCAAGCATCATCCCTATTTATCCTAGGATCATGGTTCATACCTCATTCTCTTCAGAATAAAACAGAGTTTCAAACGACACCAATCAAATGTCTCCATCGTGTAGGCTATCTCGGGCTGGAAAATCACGAAAAAAGGGATTTTCTGTTAAGAAATAACTTTTTTTTTTAATTACTTTTTACCCCTCTGTACCGCCTCTGTTTAAAGGCAAAGATCTGAGTTGAGTTGATTTGGGATTAGCGTCCCCTTCAGTAGCGAGGCTATATGAGACGTGGACCTACTGCTGAAAAATGCTAAGGGGTGCAGTGAATGAGTGTCCAAAATTTCAAACTTCTAGATGCAAAAGTAAGCTCGCGAAAAATAATATCCCCAAATACCCCAGATTTCCGTATAAAACAGAATCTCAGGTAACAGTTTCCTGAGACATCCCTATTTATCCTAAGATCATGGTTCGTATATCATTCTCTTCAGAATAGAACAGCCTTTCAGATGGTACCGTTCATATGTCTCCATGTTAGGCGGGAAAATCGCGAAGAAAGCTAATTTTTGTTAAAAATATCTATCTATCTATATTTATATTTATATATATATATATATATATATATATATATATATATATATATATATATATATATATATATATATATATATATATATTGCCCTTCTGGACCCCCCTGTTTTCACGCAGAGATCTGAAATTATCTGAAAAATACTAAGGGTGCACTGAACGAGTGTGCAGAATTTCAGTCTTCTGAATGCAAATTGTAGGCCCGCCAAAAAAATAAATATAGGCACAACAAAAAATACCTTTTTTAAATTTATGACGTCATCACATCCTATGTCGCGACGCAGAGAGGCGTGAAAGCATATGTAACATGCTCTACAATGCCTTCAGTCCTGAAAAAACGAAGTACAAAGCTTTATTGGTACTTTTTAAATCCAATAATTAAGATTTTATCCTAAATAGGTGATATAATTTAAAAGGTTAAGCGTTAAGGAAAAAGTACAGCAACGCTTATGAAAATGACACTTTTTTCCACAAAAGTTGCTGATATTTGGCAGGGGCATATTTTTAAGGAAATTGTAAGTAGCTTGCGGCACGAAATACATAAATTTTGCCTAAAGTTATAAAATCTAAAAAAAATTTCAGAGAGGGGATAGGACACTTCTAAATACGCCCTATTATCTGGGAACAAATATATAGACGCGAACACAAAAGAATCTTCGTCTTAAATGTCGATGGTGATTTCCTTGTTGGAATAGTTAACGATTTATGATATAAACCCTATGTTACGAAGAGAAGAAAACAGGATTGCTCTGTTACCCATTCAAAACGGGATTTTCCCTAATCATCCTGTGCATGAAACTTGTTTTCATACTATACTGTACATACTGTACATTTGAGTCTCATTTTATTATGATTATCATCTTCCATAATCGAAATAACAGAACAGAAACGGGAATTTACTTATTTTCACTTTAAATTATTTCGGAATTTGATTTAAATCAACGATTTTTATTTAAAAAATCAAGTGATTTAAATCTTGATCTAAATCAGACTGATTTAAATCAATCCACCCTGGTTTAAACCAGCTGTTAAAAACTGGTTTATACAAAAAAACGAAAAATGTTCGTAAAACTGTAAGTGTTCGTAAAATTTTGATGAACATACGTTTGTGGGTTATCACGTTTCACTCTAGTATATTATTCGTATTATATTCAGACCTAAATTCCCCATTCATTACTCAAGGAGATTATACTACAAAAGCAACTTTTGTTTTTTTATAGTTATATGAGTGTTTCTTTTGTGATTTTTTAATAGTTTATTATTATTGTTATGCAATTCCAATCAAAGAAAAATTCTAAATAATGTTTCGTTTTAATAATGTTTACTATTGATAAAATACATCGAAATGCCGTACTTTATTGGAAGGGGTGGGGGTCATAAAAACTCTACGAGAGCCATTTATTGAAATCAAAAGTATCTTTGGTATCTATTAATGTATAAATGGGCCAAAGTGGACTCAAATAATTCGTATCTTTATGCACTTTTCTTATCAATATGCAAATTAAGTCATTGTAAATCTTTAACTTGGACTAATAAAAGTCGTAGTGAATTAATTTGGACTCAATTAGTTCTTCTGTGCTCTGCAGTATTTTGAAATTGTCCATATGTAATTCTGTATACAGTAATGATTCCACTTGTACAGCGGGGGACACTTCTAAATGGTACAGCCATATGGAGATTTACGACTAAGGTGTACCATTTAGAAGTGTCCCCCGCTGTACAACTTTTTATCTTTTTGTCCTGAAATAACTTGACAATTATATGAACAAGTATTTAAAGATCAGTACAACGTAATTTTATCAGGAGTCCTTCCTGAGTGAGTCGGCAGACATATCGCATTTGTGTCCAATTAGTCCCGGTTTCGAGTTTACATGGAGAACAATTTCTTTCGGATGTAAGTTGAGAAGCGGTTTGGATTCCGCTTTAAGCTTATGAGATCCCTTTCAGTATACTCCGGTTGTTGCATATTAACACGAAGGCGAAACAAACTTATTTCTGTCCATATGTGATATAAATACATAGAGCAAATTATTTAAACAAAAGAAAAAAAAAAGGTGTAAATGAAAAAAAATTCTTTTTTTTTTTTTTTCAATAAAAACCATGGTTTTTGCCAACCGTGGTCCCTACATTCCATTGCGCTGTTTCAAATGTCAACACTACGGGCACACCAGCACGTCGTGTAATGCTAGAGAGGCTCTGCGAATTGTGGCCAGGGTAGTAATGGTGCGGAACACTGTACGGCGACCAAGCCCTTTTGTGTTAACTGCAAGGGCGAGCGTTCTGCTTGGTTTTGAGACTGTCCAGCCTTTCAATGTGAGAAACGTATCCGAGAGTTAATGGTTGTTGAAAGGATCTCTGTTGCCGATGCTGAGCATCGTTTAAAAGTAAGCTTCCCTTCCTCTCCTATGCCCTTTGCTACTGTTGCAGCTACCTCTTGAAAATCTGTAGCAACCCAGACTTCCAACGTTTCCACCCAAACAGATCTTGTTCCCGAAAAAAGTCGGATATTCACACTCCAGTCGCATCGACTATCAAACACCCCCCAAAACCGAATTTGTTTTTGTTAGTGCTGGTCTTCAGCGAACTCCAGCTCGTGAACGCTCACGTTATATGACCGGCCTGAAACGTGGCTAGTATTTACGCCAACTTAATGATGCGATTCTTTTCCCGAAAAGAACAATAACTCCCAAACTTCATAAATCAACTTCGGTTTCTTTGAAATCTAGTGTGGTGGAAGACAATCTGGTCGATACTTGGCCGATGTGGAAAGGTTGATTTGTGATGGTTTATTGTTTTTTATATTATTATTGTTATATATTTGTTATTCTCATATATTTCTCTCTTAGAATTTTACTTCTTTCTTGCAACAGTACTTTTTGTTATACTTTGATACATTGGTTTTTAAAAATATATGTCATTATTTCGGCATGCACCAAGAAAGTAACACTCTAGAACAGTGGTTTTCAATTACCGGTCCGCGAAATTATTTTTGCTTGGCGTCAGTAAAAGTGTGGTGATTTATACTAAAAACTTTTCTAACACATCTCCATCTTTTGTCTGTTCGTGAGTATTGATTGATTGATGATCAATGTTGACGTCAGCATCGAGGCTATTTGTCCCCAACACGATCAATAAGATTCCCTTAAAATATTTGTCATAAAAATTCTTAATCGTGCCAAAAACATGGATCAACTTGTGCTAAGTGGTGAGTATGAGAGAGATTTCTGTCTATTCCAGTTCAGGGTAGGGCGAGGCTGGTGGATCCATCAATGGGAAGGAGGTACGTTCTCAGGGAGCAGGCGCGTTACCGATGGTAGATATACGGGCACCTTAATGAACCGAATCGCTAATCATGTTAGCACTTACCTAGGATTTTTCTTTCCTATTCACTTTGCTCAATACAGGAGAAATTAATTAAACACGCGGCCTCATTTTGCTGCGTTTACGTCAATGTAGCGAAAACTATGTTTTTATTTGCGATTTTGGATACAACATACTGATTTTGCGATATGACGTCAGTGATGCAAAATTAGAATATAGAGTCTTCAATCCTTCACGTTTTTTCCCCTCATATTTCTCCATTAAATCTTGTATTTTTTGCATTACGCTGCTCGTAAAACTTTAGCTTGTACGGAATGTGGCCCACGATATTTCAGTAAGGCATATTCTATGCAATATGTTGTTATATTGACTGCATAGTTGGTTCATCAATATGTCTGTCACCTGAAGCACTTATTGATATGTTATTAGTCCTGTGATACATACCTATACTATCAAGATTATGGAACAGTTTTGATTCATGTATCCTCAATGATGTGTGACTTAGATGTTGGCTGCCTACGTAAATAAATTTCCTGTATGGAATTTTGAGTCTTTGTTAATTCACAGGTTTTTACCTGTAAATTTTCCAAAAGGTGTGCCACGTATTCGTAATCTGAACCCAGTATGGATTTGTTCGTTCAGGAGCATGGCGGATCAGCGGTGGAGCGTCAGGGTTTGCCCAAGTAAGTCCAGCCCGAAAAAAAAGAAAAAACACTTTGTTTTCGGGTTGGACCCACCTGGGCTTTTGAGCTTTTTGTTAGTATATTATTGGTTCAAGTAAGGTGATCACATTCAAAGTGATTTTTATTTTCCTTGGGCGAATTAGATGCTTTTACGTTAAGGTGTACAACATTCAACGTAAGATCTTTATAAAGTTCTGAATGCACTGAATGTATAAAAAGAACGCAGCTTGAGAAAATTATAAACAAATTAATGTATGAATTATCCTTATAGTCTATTTGAAGTAAAATGTGCACCTTTATATTATAGAAAATACTTTCCGTGAATAGTGGGCACGGAGACGCAGAGGGGCGTTATTTCTCATACGTTTAATGGTTTTAAGAGCATAGGTGCCGGTACTACCAGTAAATATGTAAATACATTAGTAAAACTATTAGTATTATTTCTTATCTTTGATGGCAACACAAGTATACTTCAGTAAAATCTGGTTTTCCAACAACAGTTTACTTCAGTCATTAGTTGCTACTCTTCAAATAAGCGTTCTGTAGAATCACACCAGCAATAGTGTAAAAATTTTTGTCAAATTTAAAAAGCTTATGCTCGGAGTTCCGAAGACTACGTAACGCTTACTATTTGAAATTCTGAATTCAAAATTCCGTACTAGTGGAAGTTTCGATGTACAGTAAAGAAAGTTATATTTTCGAGAAAAACTCATCGTGAAAGAAGTGCTCAGGAAATTCGTGTATTTGAATGCACAAAGCCACGGAAGTTAATACCTCAACAATAAAACTCTTTATTTTATCCAGGGAGGTACTCTGGAGTGACCGATTGATCTTTGGTGGTCAAGTTCTTGCCTCTGTAACTTGGATCTAGAATATTCGCTAACAAATGTACAGGAAGCAGACAGATTTGCTTACGGTCCTCGAAGAACTGCCTTATGGTTTGCTCTTAAAATATTTCTTACACTTTGCCTGTCTGAGGTTTGTGCTTTCGATTTTAGTGATCCAGTCTGCTATTAGAACAGTTAAACTATGAGAATTGCTTTTTTGTCCCAGAAGACGTCTTGGACAATGAGGTCTTTGGTTGTTTTCGAGAGCAGTTTTTCTGCCTGTTCATCAATACACAGACTTAGTGCTGATTTGTTTGGCACCAGACTGCCTAAAGAAACTTCCTGCGAATCCCATTGACTCACAGTTGGTAGCTTCAATGTAATTTTCTCCCTGAACATTGCATTCACTACTGCACGGCCGTTGATTTCGTTTGTCACACTTTTTGTTTGGCCAGTAAGATGCTTCATGCTGGCTATTTTCACAGTGCCCTGAATAAGCAAGTTTAGACCATGTGCCATACAACCATAAGTTGTGACATGTGGATACTTTTCTTCCACTTTTCTCCATACAGCTTTCATATTAGCTGCATTAATCAGTTACTATGTCAATGAACTTTTCTGGTCTCACTTTATCCATCACATCAGTTGTGGTTTTAGCAATGTATGGAGCGTTAGGTTTCGGAATTTTAGTTTGAAGGTACTTATAAAAAAACTGGCTTGGGGGTGTGGTTACAACAAAGTTAATGATACTTTCTCTCCTTATATTTGTCTACCCATCAGACATTAGTCCAAGTAATGAGGCGCTCTCTATCTTAGAGTCACACTGCGACTATATTCGATTAGCCTTATGCCCAGGAGTGAATTTGACATTGAAAATCAAAAGTTAAAATAAAGTTAAATAACCTCTAAAATTGCCCTCAAATACTACATTCTTTATGTTTGCTTTAATTCGTAAAACGTGCTCCATCCATCTTGGTGGTGAATTCCAGAGCGAAATATGACATTTAGGTCCTGCAGGGTGTCTATCGGTCACGAATGTCACGAAAAAGTCACGAAATCAAAAAACGGTCACGAAAGTCACGGAAAAGTCATGGAAATTAGGTTTTGGGTCACGATTTATTTAAACTGTACAAATGTAGCACAAATTGGAAAATTTAGTTCTATAAAACGTCAAAATTCACCACCAAAAATGTCTATGGTCGACTTTAGACGCTACCAAATCGCAAGTAAAGTACGTTTCTATCGTATAGATGAAAATTCGGCCTAATTCGCACCCAAATTTGCTCTTGAAAATGTTAGGAAATTTTATGATTTCGTGAAGAAAAGGTCACGTAAAAGTCACGAAATTTCATTTTGGAATTTTAGTAGACACCCTGTCCTGGAAATCTTATCTAACTATAGAGTATACCATAAGAAAGCTATTTAGATACAAAAATCATGAAAATGAAAAAAGCCAAAATTTCCAAAATTCTCGTTTTTTTTTTTTTTTTTTTTTTTTTTTTTTTTTTTTTTTTTGCATCTCCAATACGGATGATATTTTTGCAGCTTGAGGACATTACAAATTGAACGTTCATTTATTGCTGTATGTTGGGCTGCTTTTCTGGTCGATGTATGACAGTTGTCTTGAAAGTGCAGTAACACCTCCATATGACTTATCATTTGTCACGGTTTGAGGTCTTCCAGATCATGGTTTTTCTTTAACCGAATCAGTTCGTGCGAAACGAGTCACTGTCTGAAATACAGTCGGTTTTGAGATACGTTGTCGCTCTGCGTGAGTGTCATTGAGTAAATCTGCAACTTCTGGTATGATCGTTGTCTTATCTCCATATTCCCTCATCATAAGATTAGTTATTCTCTCTCTTTTCGAAATAGCATTGCAAAATAATTACCGATGGAGCTAAACAAACGATTCGAAACAGACGTAAATTAATAAGGATGAATTTACCTATGTATTTAAGAGCAAAATACAAGCTGAGCTCCACTGTCAACAAAAGATGTTTGTAGTTTAAATTCTGCAAACAAGCTCAAGTCTGACTAATGGGACTGCCTTCCACTAAGCTTTCGTTCGCGGTTTTGCCACAGCAGCGTCGCGAGCAATCTCCGCATCGGTCCATCGGAGAGATGCAAACGTTGGAATAGGACTTCAGTCTCACGATTTGAAAGGTGCCCCTTCCCCATCCTCACAAGTTTACAGAGCACCGAAAGGAATATTCGGGATGTGCAAATTCCTTTTACACCACAGTAGGGACGAAGACCAACTGTTTGGTATTTTGAAAGGTATTACAAAGGTGAGAATGGAGAACGCTCTCACTGTAAGAGTAAGGAACACGATTCGACAGTATTAATCCCTGTGGCTACACGGTGAGCGTGTTTGATTTCAAGGTCTGTGCTCCGGAGCTGGATCCCTGCTCAAGGCACTTATATATATATATTTCCCTAAATAATAATTTCATAAGGTTTAACTTCGGTTAGTACTTTATATTCAAGTTACAATACAAATTTCGATAATTGTTTTGCGAACTAGTTTTATATAGTGGTTCTTTAGTAACAGCGTTATTAGGGTTAGTGTTCATAGGGTTGTTTACAACAAAAAACATTTTTGTCGCAATTTGTATTTTCTTGCAACTTAATAAATTATGGACAAATCGCGAGATATTGGACCGTTCCAGGACTTTTTTCACCCTGTATACAAATATATAATATGCGATTTCATGGCGACGAATGTGACATTGAGGCAAGTGGACTGCACCTTTTGGTTTGTTTTCTTGCTATTGTTATATACATGAGTTGACTTTCTTTTTTTCCACTGAGAGGAAGCTCTCTAATCATAGTGCATCTTCCAAAATTACATTCTCTTTAAAAATATGCATATATGTATATTTAAGAAATTGTGACGGGTGTGACTTTCGTGTGAAAAATGATATACACTGGTGAACAAGTTACCAAAGCTCACTGGAAAATTCAGTGAAATAAACTGCATAACTGTTCTAGATTTATTTTACTTTCAAACTGTAAGCGTTGCAGAAGTATAACAGCATTTAGCACACACACATAGTGATAAAATAACTGAGGGGTGTGACAGAATGTACATTTTGATTATTTCACTGATCTAAACAATTCGGAATACGTGGAAAGTTCCCATATCATGTGATTAAATTTACATTGTAATGCATTAAGGTAGATGAAATTCCCATCCTCCCAAATTTTCAATTCTGAATCTGTCCACAAGTATTGAATTGTGGCTGTGAAACTTTCCTAAGAGCATCAAAACTTTCACACAAAATGCTATCCTCTTAAGGTGAAATCCAATAAATTCCATGTGGAGGCATGTATTTCAATGTAAGTTATTTCTTTTTAAAATCAATTTCTAATACTTAGCCACATACTGTTTGTGCAGAACTTGTGGTTTGGAGCAGTTTGCAGCCTTCATTGATATTGATACTAACAAGAAATCTACTGAAATAACTTGGAATGTTGCTTGAGCTTTTGTACTGACGATATCCATCACAGTGCTCGAAATTTCTTTGATCTCTTGACTTCTGAGCTTCATTTCTCTACCAGAAGATAATTTTTGCTGGGGACTTTAAAGCGATGTCTTAGATTAACATGGGAATTAAAAATGTTTCTCCACCCACGTTGGTTTGTAATTTCTTCAGCAGATAAATATTGTTGCTATTCCTGAAAGCTGTTTTACACAATATTAGAAATCAACAGCAGAGTTGATAATCAAAGACCTAGCTTTAGCCAGTAGAATTGTTTTAGTGACTTACTATTCTTTTTGATTTCAAATGAAAATGGGGTGTAAGGGGCGCTTCCTCGTAAGTGCTCAAACGCCAACCTCACTTCCTCGTAGTGCACCCTGGAAACTGCATTCACTGTAATGCAGGCTAACGAGGCTCTGGCGACTGGTGACACCAGGATAAACATGTCATAATGAGAGGGGTGGGGGCTATAATCCTGATATTGTTTAGGTACGTTTTATGTACCAATTTAGAGGTTGATGCAGTTTATTATTTTTATTTTTGAACCTGTTT
Source organism: Thermobia domestica (assembly GCF_964235325.1). NCBI lineage: Eukaryota > Metazoa > Arthropoda > Insecta > Zygentoma > Lepismatidae > Thermobia > Thermobia domestica. The sequence continues at coordinate 206,213,455 of NC_137460.1, forward strand.
TCCTTTTGTTTGAGATGCTCCAATAAGGCATAGTATCCTTTCCCCAGTGTAAAAACATCATTCAAAGGATTTCACATAACATAGTATAGTGATAATATAAATGTTATTACACACCTTTCAGTAAATTAACGCAAGATGGAGATTGTATCCTTGCAATACCAGTTAAATTGATATTTAACATAAATCCACATCACTCAAAATTGCCTCCTTCAGTTCGATTTGACATCGATAGCAGTTCCTTGGCGTGTCTGTTCGTGGTTCATATTCAAAAACTTTAATGCGGGTGCGGAACTGGAAACATATAGTAACATATCGCAGCACTGTCTGATCGTTTTCAAACGGGTTAAACTGCTGTTTGATCTGTTGATTCCTGAAGGGCGAAAGTAGTTGCAGGAACTGGAATATCCTAGGTGGCGCTGTTCCGGTAAGGATAATTTCTTTCCCTTTTTCGACGTTGATTTATGGATTGTTTCATGCTGTTGTCATATTTGCCAGATTCTCTTGAAGGCTTGCGTCTGTTATTCTTGCTGGTTTCATAGGATATTTCGATCCGTTTGCTGAATTTTTATAGTCTTACTCTTTGCTATCCCTTAGTATCATTAAGATTTCGTAAGTATGTTGGATATATACATCTACTAATTGCCTTTGGACTCATGTGCATAGTATGTTCTTGACATTGAAGAGAACTGTACTTGACATCACTGAACTAATTTCTCTGAATTCCTTGACTTGTTCCCGGAAAATTTCTTTTCTAAAATCCGGTCCATATTTGGTGTTAAGCAGACGTGTCAACGTAAGCTGCATGATGGAAACACTTTGGAAATTTTGAAGAAAAGTTGCCCGAGAATCTACAGTACTTAAGTTTAAGACAAGTGCCTATTCTCATCTCTGTAGCTCTTACGATCCTCTGTAGGTCGAGAACTTTGATACGTGAACTCATATAATCGACAAATGTCAAGGAACGTCGGTGAGGTCCCGTATCTGTGTCCGCATCGAACGGATGCAACTTGTCGAAGTTTGGTGCTATGAGAAAACATCACTCACGTGTGTTAACCCATTAATTCTGTACAGTTTCGTCTCGTGAATCGTTGTTCATAATGGAAACGTTCTATAGTAGTGGTGTGGTGCATCTGGGATGGTCTGCATTGTGCTAGCAGTTCTTGTCTCTTCCATAGATTGAGTGACCATTTTTGTAAATTATTCTGTCAGCGTTCGAGGCAGGTAGTTGGTCTGGTCTTGTAATGTTTTGCTACGCTTCCTGTTATTTTGGTGTCATTGTAATGGCTCTATGATAGAGCTCTAGGAGGCTATTTGTGCTGAAATCGCTCGTCATTGGTGCACGTGTCTCAGTTTCATATACTGCAAGGTTCTACACATGCTCCAAATACCACGTGCTGGTTGTAAATAATTCAGACGATAACTACGAAGAAGACGTCAACGATCGTCACGTAACGAAAAATAATGAAGTCAGCAACATTTCTGAAGGAGCCACAACATTGTAGCAGGCATCAATGTCCACCGACTGATTACCACTTATACTCGAGGACGCCTGGTCGTCGCAAACACAACAACTCTCTGGAATTCCATATTTCCAATCTTATATCCACATTTTATTGCATCAAATACATGCTTTTTGAGGCGAATCACGCAAAAGCTATGTTCGAAATGTGTAATGGGTCACAAGCCAAGGTCTCAGGCGTTTTCTATAGCAACTAAAATGATTTTAGACGGTTTAGCGAAAGTCATCGCCTTATTCACTGATTATCTAGTTATTGACTGTTACACATGGGAACAGAAACTCTCATATTTGGAACTTTCATTCCAACTATTGTGAAAACAATTTTTGTGGTAATGTAAAAACATTTACTATACAATGAATTAGAAGTATCAGGAATCCGAGTTTCTGGAGAAAAAATAGCATTTCACCGAAAATAGATACCGTCAAATGGGATTACTTGAGACACTAAAAAAATTCTAAGTGTAACTGTTTATAAACTGTACGATCTATATTAAAACTGACCTAATCAGATGTCCAGTCTGCATAAGATATTTAAAAGAAAAGCAGAATATTTTGTTATACTTCTAGATTTTTTACAGGTACAGAAAAACTACTTGTCTCAAGTTACCCAGCAAGGCGGGGAAATTTGAGACAAGAATCAAAATTGTGTTATTAAGCACGAGAAATTAAATGTCGCAAGTAATGCATCCTAAGCGTTATTTGAGACAGTAGAAAGCAGGAAAAACGTTTTATTGAAAAAACTACATATACAAGGGAAAGGAAAATATAAAAAAAATACAGGCATATCTCTATGGAGTAATCCCGAAAAAGTATCTTCCTCTTGAGACTTTGGAGGGGGAAATCTTACAGACAACATGTTCCAAATTAACTTAGTTTTCGTCATCAATATCCGGAAAAACAAATTTTGTTTTTTTTTTTTGAGATTTTCGCATGAACTTGACTATAACCATGTTTTGCTCTTCATGCTTTCCTATCACTTGGGCTACAAAATACTTTTCACTTTCCCTTCTGGTATTCAAGTCGTAGATTAACTTGACAACGACAAAATCCTCCTTGGTAATTTCTTCCAGAGAAAGAGGTCCTTCAACTTGATCAAAGTAACTTGGTGGAATTCTGCATTCTGGAGCTTTATGACTACTGTCATCTAACAGAATATCATGAATATCATAATCGGAATCTGAGTCGAAGTGAGTACATAGATTCTGACTCGTCAGTAGATTCCACGTAATGATTTTTAGCTTTAGATTTCTTCTCATTAGAAAGCCCTGACGGTTTGCTATGAGTCACTTCTGAATTTGGAGACGAACTTTGGTCCACATGGTTTGATTCTTGATTACTGGTATTGTTGGTGGGCCCTTTCTCTTCCAACATTTTTGTTACGATTCCTTTGCCAGGAGGAAGGCTCAGTTTCCTCTTCCTAACCCGCAAGGGCTGAGTTTCCTTATTACGCATATCTGATAAATCTTGAAAGCTTTGTCTCAACATATCCTTTTTCTGATCCTCATTTGATGTAGTGGGTGTGATTTGATTCAAAGGTAGCCTCTTCAAAACCTGATTACGATCTAATGGTACAATTCCTGCTCCTCTGAACCCTGCCTGAATATTCTTTGATGTTGTTGCTTCAAGTTCCTGAAGGCAATTCTTCAAAAGGCGGGGAAGAGTGTCCTTAGGAATCGAGCCCCTGTGTTTGTTCTTCCATGTCTCAAGTATTTTAACCCATTTTGCTTTTAAAGGTTTAAAGAAAGCAACATCGAAGGGCTGAGTCAGTCCCGTACTGTTAGGTGGCAAAAGTACGAACCTGAAATTTAATTTCTCATATCCCTTGATAACCCATGGAGAGATGTGACTGGTCAAGATGTCACCTATTAGTACCTTGGGTCTGTCTATATCAAACCTCTTGAAATATGGCATAACATTGTGTTGAAACCAATCATCGAAAACTTGCATATTGAACCAGCCACTAGGAAAGCTATTGTAGGCACAACCTTTTGGACCCCCCTATTGTCCAGGAATCATACACAGAACCTTTATTTTTATATACCACGTAAGGTGAAAGCAGATCACCGCTGGCAGCGGCTGAAAACCACTGTTACACTGGATTTTGAAGAGTCAATAACTCTTTCAGCATGCGTACACTTTCTCTTGACAAGAACCCTTTTCCTTCCAGGGTCGTCAGAAACACTAAGTCTCATCGTAATTCACAATGAGTTGTGGATCCAAATCTCTCACTGTAGCTTCAAGTTCATCGAAATAGCTGTCTAAAGCTTCTTTATTAAGGGCAGCCCTGGATCTTTTAATGTTTTGGCACAGTCTCTGAGTAAGTTCTTCGGAATGTCTTTGCAAAAATGAGTCAATCCAGTCTGGACCTGGAAGATTGTTTTCAAAACGTGATTCAACGACTCCTTTCCGGTCAAGATACCCCTTCACAATGAGACGCACATCAAACTTTGTTAAGGAAAACCCCCACTCATCTGCCAATTTGATACATTCGCTGATTGTGTTCTCTTCCTCAGGATTAAAAATACATGGCCATCCACATTTTCCCGCATGCTTACCCTTATACCTGCGATGAAGCTAGTCTTTGCTAGCCCCGTATTTTTCTGCAGCTTGCCTCAATGGAGCACCTCCCTTTAGAGCCGCGAGAGCTTTCTTCATCTGGTCTTCTGAATAGTTTCGATAAGGCCTGCTGCCAGCTTTTCGTATATACTTTCGTGGCATTTTGTTAAGAATAGACCTGAAAGGAAAAAGAAATGCCGCTATTAGAAGAGGTAGTAATAGGATTATGTTACATTAAACTTAAAATCAACAAAACTTATTTTTATACATTTAATTATACCTCGTTTTTCTTCTAATTAGTTATTTACTTCCCAATTAAAAACATTCAAGTGTCTCATTTTACCCCATTTTTTTTTTTTTTTTTTTTTTTGTCAAGTTACCCCTCATCAACCCATTTCGGAGAAATTTGATTAAGTATGAAAAAGGCCTGGCTACACTGGACTGATGAATACTCAGTCATCTATTAAAACATTAGGGTAGGCTCTAGTCAAAAACATTGTCGCCATTGTAACCACGTTATTATCGTTCCACTTTACCAGTAAAATGTGATTCGATTTTTCTTGACGGAAATCTACATATCCTCTTTGTCTTGAACTATTCGATGATGGAAGAGCGCATCCAGGCGTACAGTCTTCTCTTGTACCGGTGGGGGCACTTGGTCGAAAAAGTAAAAACGCTTTTTCAGATCAGCCACCCTGAATGATGTTTTCCTGGGTTTTTCTTATTCACACCAGGCAAATACCGGGGTGATACCTAACTTGAGGTCCCAGGCCGATTCCTTTCTTACTTCTCTTTCCCCGAATTGTGTGCTCGCCGAGGGACGTCATCGCTCAAAACGTGAAGGGTTAATGGCCTTAGATATCGAAAGCCCAGAAATATAAATCCTAAGTCTTCTCTTGTAGTTCCTGTACTTCTTGTATCCTTTTCTTCAAGTTCCAGTAGCAACTATGAGATGCGATCCATTGGAAAAAACAGGTGGTAATAAATAATACCGGTAGTTTGCAATACTTCTGCCTATTTTAAAACTACTTTAGTTTCAAGAGGACGTTTGTCGGTTTCAGCATGTAAAGCCTTTTCTGCACCTTGATAAGGATCTGTCCACACAATATATCCACCGTATTCAATAAGTTTTTCCCTTTTACGCATTGTTTGCAACCATGTCTTCGGAAATAGGTCGCCATTGCTTCATCGACACTGGTTTGGGGTGTGTGGTCCAAAAATCTTTAATTTATTTCAATAAGAAAACGGCGGATTTTTGAAAATTGTCCGGGGTTGCGGTGGCTCAGTGGTAGAGCGTTCACCTCCGGTGCTTGGGGTCCCTGGTTCGATCTCAGTTCGCGCCGTGTAGACTTCGTGGTGGACAAACATCGTGCTCGTGGGTTTTCTCGGGATTCTCCCGTTTCCTCCCACTTTCTTCATTCCATTCATTTCTCATCTTCACCGTCTCCTTTAGCCTAACCGGCATAATCGTGGAACGTAAAACTTCAAGATTTCGTTTCATTTTTTTCTTTTGAAAATTTTCGTTACATACGTGAAGGTAGGACATAATAAATTTTAATCTATCATGAGAGATAGTGTTAGCAACTAGTTTATTGTGGGTATAAGCACTTTGTTCCAAATACATCTGGCAAGATCAACATATCCACTGGATATCAAAAAGCAAATAAAACTCTGTTTCTTTCTTTTATACATCACCGAATAGGTTTTTTCTTGCTGTGTTCTGATTCGTATATTTTGCGGAAAGTTCAGTTACATCATCATCACAAAGGAGTTCAAAATATTCTCTGTGAGAAACTTGATTTGCAGCACTGCACTTCACAGGCCATTGAAACGGAACTTGTTTGAAACCTGACTATCCACGAATATTCGTTCCTGTCTTTCTTCATCCTCTTCCACGGCTTCCTGGATGCAGCATCAGCATAGATTTCTTCATTAGAAGGTTGCAAAATATTCATCTCTGCGACTGCTAATAGTTGATTTCCCATCAAATTGTCAGTACCTGACGGTTCTTTCATATCCGGAATCTTCGTCTGTAATCATCACATGCATTGGTATGAGGCAGCAGTATTATGTCGACGGGATCAGCATTAAATATCAAATCATCCTCTTCATTTAGGATATCCAAGGCCTCGTTGAGCGTCATGCCTCTGCAAAAATATTACGGGTTCTATAGCAAATGAAATACCTCATGCTCCCCTATTAGCCTGACGACCTACATGTAGGACGTAGCTATTCAATAGCGATTACCCATAATACATTCGGAAGAACGTTCCTAATACATTTAAACGTTTTAACTAACTTCAATAGATTGGTTTGCTAATAAATAAGTAGTACAGTAACTTACTTTTCTAGTCTCAAACTGCAGAAATCCATAGCAGTTGTGTCCTGAAGCACGAAAGGCACGCGCAATGTTTCTACACAAAGACAAGCCTATTTGAAATCTGAACACGCCTGTTATCTATTATCAACGCATGACAACAGCTTCAGTGGTGGCAAAAAGTCCTGATCACACTCATTTTTTTTTTGCCTAATTTTTGTGTTTGACTTTATTTTTCGTTATGAAATTATCGTACTATCTTAAATAATGTTATTGATTTTAATGTATTTTTTCATGCTGATTTCAAATCTACTACTAGTTTTTTAATGCCTAAAATATTTTTTGTAGTAAAGCTGCCTGAACAATAATGCGAAATATGTGCAGAATAAAACAATATAGAATAACATAATATAAATAGAAGAATAACACGAAAATTGACAAATACGGTACATTTAATTAGCATTTTGAAAATTACACTGTTGTCACATGTTAGAACATCAATATTTTATGGTCCAGCCATTTGCTTTAATTACTGCTCTACATCTTTTTGGCATGGAATGCACCAATTTCAAGAGAAGTTCTTTCGTCACAATATGGTTGAAGGAAAATATTAAAGCTTCAATTAACTCACGTTTGTTTGAATGTTTTTTTTTTTTGAAATTTCATAACCGATTTTAAACCATAAGTTCTCCATCGGATTAAGGTCGGGAGACTGTCCTGGCCAATTCATTCTATTCACAGTATGGTCTTTGAACCATTTCTGGACTACTTTTGCACGGTGACAAGGGGCGTTATCGTCCTGAAAAATCCATGACTGATTCCCAAAAAGATCTCTTGCAGTTGGTAGCAATTTATTTTGTAGTATTTCAATGTAATCCATGGCTTTCACTGTTCCGCTAACGATGTGAAGTCTTCCAATACCACGAGAAGACATGCAACCCCATACCATCACTTTTGCCGGGTATTTTACTGTGGGCTTCAGACACTGAGGGCTCAATTACTCATGAGTGCGTCGTCTTACATAGGCACTAGTTTGGTTACCAGAAATATAAAACTGACTCGTCACTAAATATGATCCTTTCCCAGTCTTTAATAGTCCATAATGAATGTTTCTTTGCCCACGTCTATCGCCTCTTGCGTTGAAATTCAGTCAGTAGCCCTAATGGTTTTGGACGCGCTTTACAGCCTCGTAACCCAATTTCCAGCAGTCTTCCTGTAACAGTTCTTGGGCACACACTCACATTTGATGTCAAACTCCATTGTATCAAAATTTGCGTTAAATTAAACTTTTTGTTTGAAAGTGAAATCCTGTGCAATAACCTGTCTTCACGTAAAGATGTTTTTCTTGGTCGTTTTGATCCCCCCGTCCGCAATAGAATTTGTTTCAGAAAATCTTTTCAAAGTTCTCACGACAGTAGCATGACCACATGGTACTTTAGCAGCAATTTGGCGCATAGAATAACCTTCTTCCTTCAAATGTATTATTTTGTACCTTTTATTCTCAGGCAGATATGAAAACTTACCCATAATTCCAGTATTTTTCACAAACGCACATCAAATTGCTTTCAATACACTACTATACCACGTTTCGTCTTCTTCTTTCAACCCTTTATCGCTACTGCTCTCTGATTAGTTGAAATAATGGAGCATTTCATTGGTTGAAAACACACACGCTCATTCTTATAGTGACCTTGTACTTTCTTGTCAAGGTTTTTTCAACGTATCAATGAAACTATTTTCTTTAGTTGAAATCTACAAACAGATTTGAAATCAGCACGAAAAAATACATTAAAATCAATAACAATATTTAAGAAAGTCCGATAATTTCATAACGACAAATGAAGTCAAACACAAAAATTAGGCAAAAAATGACTGTGTTCAGGACTTTTTGCCACCACTGTATACATATCATTTTGGGTTATCGTACGTAGTGTCCTACATATAGGATACCAGCCTTTTAATCACAGAAACAGTTCTGGTCGAAGTTTGTAACAAAACTCTACCGTTCATTAAAATACTTTGTGAAAGTCATGAAATATGGCGAAAACTACTGTCGCCCATTACCCAAAGACTAACATCACATCCTTCACTGTGTTGATAGGTGACACGCCCAAGTCCTGGTTCTGGGCAGCCTCTTTAACTCGCTCGCTAGCTCTAGTTGACATAGCTCTTACTAACATGTAAAAGCTCAAGTCGTAGTCTTCGTAGCTTGAGTCGCGATCTGTTGACGTGTAAGGGCTTTTGGCCAGAGTACTGCTGGGGGCAGCTGCAGTAATAAATGATCCAGCCCTTCCCATCAAAGACACGTGCTCGTTGTCATTATATCTTGCTCTGCTCCTCCCAGTGAGGTAGTTTGCGCCTATATGATAACTGGCTGGATCCCCCCTTACTCTTTCATACAGCATTGGCACAGGTAGGAAATCGCCAACATTCGGGCAATACCTGATGCATTGATGTTTTGCCATCCGCTTCCCAGTTTCATACACTACAGCCAATCTGTGGGTTCCTGCCAGTGGAGAGTGGATCCTTAATATCGCCGGCCAACTTGAAAGTCACTGCCCATGCCCGGCACTTTTGTACTGACTGCTATCCTACACGGCTATGCTACACTACGGAAAGAAAATAGCTTTGATGATGGCGAACTCCAAACAAATTCATACATATCATGACTATCTTACGTAAAGTTTTCCTTAATCCTGCAACGCAAATGTGATGTCAAATAAAATAAGATTGTTTTCACATTACGCTCACAAATTCAAAACCGAGGGAGGTTTACACCAATTAAATGTTAGAATGAGACTTGACATACAACTTGTAGCTTACTGTTCTATCCTCACGAATACATATTTTCAAACTAGTTGTTGAACCAAACTTCACCTTAGGTGGTTGAGATCCCGGGTTCAATCTTTGACCAACTAAAATTATGGCTGAACATATTGTGTCTGTAACTTTTTTCTTGAGCATTTCCAAGCGTTCCCCTCACAGTTTCTTCATTTTACCAATTGCTTTATCCTAAACAAAATAATTGTGGGGTGTCACATTTCATTTTAATACACAGTCAAGGGAAATCATTTCAGTACCTAGCGAAGAGAGACCACTAATTATTTATTTAACTAGTAAAGAATCTGATTTCAAATTTCAATATAAGACAGCAGTGGGTCAGTGGTAGTACCACCAGTTAGACTTGTAGTGAACTTTCTTGGAGTTTTCCATTCACTTTTTTCAAGAGGAAACAACATTAAATCATTCATTTCTCATAAATACTTTCTCCTTTAGCCTAACCAAGTTTAAACTTTGATTACTTTACCACAAGACAAAGAGAAATATTACTGGTGAAAAAATCAAATAAGCAATTACCAATAAGAAAATACTACTTCAATTCTCTTTCTCCCTTTTCAATTGTTTTGAAATCTTCAAGGTTTGTACAGTATACTTCCGTGTACAGTTTGTTTTCTACTGAAAAAAAATCATGTAAGTACCAACTAAAATTGTTTCATGGCCAAGTGGTTAGTATGATCGTCTTGGCTAACTGAATAGTACATCAGTGTTGGACATTTAATATTTTTTATTTGTACGAAAACATTTTCTAATATCACTCATCGAGGATTCGATTCCCGAAGATAGGTCATGTGACAACAGATTAATTTTTACAAGGAATGTTCTGAGAATTTAGAAAAAATAGAGACTTCTTGCTGAAAAACAAATATTTACATTCCAACAATTACTTCACCCCCCTCTTCCTCCAGTTCCTTCACTTCCTCTTCCATCACTTCTTGTTTTTGCGCCCACACTTTACACACCCTCCCCTCCAAATCCCACTTGATCCCCAAAATCTCTTTCACATTTGATTCTTTTTCTTTTTCTCTTACAAAAAGTTCCAATATGGTTTCATTAACACAGTTCGAGCATGTGTGCCATCTTTGTTTCTCATTATTTAGATAACAGGCTGTTGATAAATAATACGATTTTCTCTCCCCTCTCTCTCGTATTTTTTTTGTGCAATATTCTATACATGTCATGGGGGTACTACATGGTGTTGGTTTAATTCTTTTTAAAAGAAATTTTCTCAACCTTTTTCGGCATTCCTCCGAATTACAAGGTGATGATGTTGATGGTTGTGGGTACCCGTCCATTTTCTTCTGCAAAATTATAAAAAATAAAAATTATTAGTACAACATAATTTCATCAAAATAGTGCAAATTATAATTAATGTTTTTAATGTGTACAATATATACTTAATACTTAATAGAAATAAAAATTATGTTATTCTATCCACGTACGAAAATCAGTTTCTTTTAGCGTACAAAACCTATAAAAACTATCTTTAGTTTGCAAGAGCTATGTAGGATTCTGGTACAGTACTTTATACATTTTCGAATTCTCAATAATTCTGTACAAGCAAAGTATCTGTGCTGTGTAAGACCCAAAGCTAAACGTGTCGTTAACTTAAGATCAAATCTAGTGTTCCCTCACAATATAATCGCTAACGCTCTTGCAATCAGTGCAAGCACTCCCGGGTTCAATTCCCGGTAGAGGAACTAGTGTTCCCTCACAGCGTAGTCGCTAACGCGTTTTGGCTTTAATGCGGGTGGTTCCGTGTAGCATACTCGCTTTCGCTTTTGCGTTCAATGTAAGCGGTCCCGGGCCCGATTCCCGGTATAAAGGTGTCGCGACGCGGACGTACCCGAAAGGGCCTGCGAATTCCGGTCCGAAGGGGCGAATATATTCACAACGGTTCTGGTCCAATTACCGGCGGGGCATTCAGTCAAAAAAAATATTTTTTATGATATTCTGAATAATGTTTTTTCTCATTTACACCAAACAAGTGCCTTGCGTGATACCTAATTTCCCTCTTTTCCCGAATAGTGTGCTCGCTGAGAGTTGTCTGCCCTCACAGGTTAAAATGTTTAGAGGTCGGAAAATATAAAATCAAATCAATCTTTCATCAACGTATAAAAGATAAATCTAATTCGCCCGCAAAAACTCTTGCACTTGTAAAATCCTATATCTCAATCCCGATAAAAAACTTATATGAGTCCACTCCAACAACATAACAAACAAAATTTTGATGCAATAAAACGGAATTCATACAAAATTCTTTATTTATTTAAAAAGTGGTAAGGTGTTCACTTCATATGTTTAGGGGGTCTGTAGTTCAACCCTAGGTCATGCTAACTGAACAAACACTGTCTTCGGATTCCTTATACTTTTTTTATACTAATACTACCAATATGTTTCCAAGAAAAAAATTCAGAACCAGTACACTAGCAATAGTGATGTAATACTATTTTAATAGAACTAGTAGTGACACCTAGCGTCAAAAGTCATAATTAAAGATTAGTTGTGCAGTGCTGACGCGTGTGTGACAGCGTTCCGTATATTTCTATATATTTTAAGGTGAGTACAGTATATTCTGTTGGTCTTAATATTCTATGAAAGTATTGAAGATCAGGCAATTATAAGTAAAACTTGGGTTAAATATAAACCCAAGTCTTTCAGTGACAGAACGAGTATTTAGTTAAGTGGTGCGGTACCGCATCATTTCTGGGGTATGAAGCCCAATCTTTCAGTGATGGACCACTACCTCCTCACTTCAGGGGGATGACCCCTCTACTAGTATTGCTGCATACGTTTACTTTGAAATCCTAGTGCCAAAAAGACGGGGTAAAACCGCCATCTCTCTCACTGCGAAATCCATGTATAAAACAAGTATCTTTCAGTAATGGGAGGCATTACTCTTAAACACGGGTATAGTCTCCTCTTCTCCACGCAAAAGAGAGCGTTCACTATTTGGAAAAGTTATGAGGGGAAATTCACTCATAAACACGGGTATAGTCTCCTCTTCTCCATGCAAAAGAAAGCGTTCACTAATAGAAAAGTTATGAGGGGAAATTCAGTCTTAAACACGGGCATAGTCTCCTCTTCTCTACGCAAAAGAGAGCGTTCACTAATTGAAAAGTTATGGGGAATTCAGTCTTAAACACGGGCATAGTCTCCTCTTCTCTATGCAAAAGAGAGCGTTCACACTGCATTGGATTCTCTTTTTGCACCCCTAACAAGATATTTGATTTTACAAGGCACGTTGCATTCATTTAGTTGTTCTGTAGTTCCAATATTTATTTTTTTTCACTCATTACCTTGCTTAATATAGAGTTAGTATGTACAAAAAACCAAGTGACTACCATATGATTAAGATTCTGAATACTGCAACACATGTTTAAAATACGCAAGTTCAAATTTCTTACATTTTTCAAATATATTCCCAACACTTATTCAGAAATAAAGAACATCTACCTTAAATTTCTCTCTCTCAATTACAATCTTTTATTCGTCGTGTCTTGGAAAAAGAACCATTTAAGTATTCACTACGTTTCGCGATGGAGAAGCTATTCTAACACGAATTCAAAGGGGAAAGTCCACTGTAGAGTTCTATGATCCAAAAATGAATCAATGAACGTAGTTCTTTTCTTTCGAGTCTAACTGTGGAAAAGTGTCATACATTTAAAGAAAAGTCTACGCATTTACGTAAAAATTGCAATATTCGCATGTATCTTGGGAAATTGCATCCACTACAACTGAGAACTCTTTATATAAGTACATTTTTTCCACTATAAAACACTTAATACTGAGTGATTTTCTAAATATTAGGGAATCTTTTCAAATCTTCTTGTCATACAAGCAAGACAAATGTCTATCTTTTCTGTTGAACTAAATTATTTTACACTAAACAATATATTTTGAACATTATCTGTAGTAAACATTGAATATGTATCTGTTCTAAAAGTGTTCTTTATGTGTAAATTGCTTATTTTCCGAAAAGACAATCCAATATGAATACAGATTCTCGACAAATCATTCAAACACAATGTATTTATATAAAATCTACAATCAAAAATATTGGACAGTACGCAATTCTGTTTAATCGCAATTTCAGTTATAAAGATTCAAAGAAATTGCCCACTTGATTTTTTGCCGTAAAGTTTGTCAGTGGCGGGTCTTAAGGCACATTGCCAAACATTTCTAAAATACCAACTATTATGTATTAAACTATAAAGTATCTCATTGGCGGTTCTTATGGGATATCACCACGCATTTTTCTCTAAAAAGATTAACACTGTCAAGATATTTTCTCGTGTAAAGTTCCCCCACATATTCTTAACTATAATAATAATGCTAGTTCCATCTTTCACTCTTTCCTGTGGTTAACTCTTCCAAGAAACGCCACCGAAACGGAATCGAAACTCAAACATAGTCTTCAAACAAAAGTTTAATTATTCGTAAAACAAATCATGGGGCGCTAACACCGTCAACTAATCTCTCTTAAAAAAGTAAATATTTCGTTCCTTCGTGGGGGCGGGCCAGCCCGTTCAGGAAGCTAGCTTTTCCCGGTGTTGGCAAACACGGTGGACGTTATGGCCCATGCGTAGTTCCCCCCGATTTTGGTAAGCACGGTGGGCGCTATGACCCATGCATGGTTCCCCCGATTTTGGCAAACACCGAAGGCGTTATAAGTCATGGGAGGTTCCCGCAATTTTGGCAAACACGGAAGGCGTTATAAGTCAGACGCGGTTCCCCTGTTTGGGGCGCTATGGGCCCCGCAAGTTGAAACATATTGGCAATACTCTTAGTTCGTTTCTACACTGTGTTAATTATTTTCATAAGAAAAAACAATATGTGTCAATTTTCTAGGATGGGTCCCCCATTCGATACTTATGCAAATATATCTAATCAATTATAATAATATAAAACTTACATAAATATGATATCTTCTTTGAAAAAGACACACAAAAAATCCAGAAAAAACCCTTTAAAGAAACAAACGCAGAGGTCCTCGCAAGAAAGAATGTCAATACTGGGAATGTGTACTGCATTTATATAATTTTTTATTTATTTATTAACATAAGGAGAATGGAATAGGGGGAGAAAAAATAAAGTAAGTGAATTTGCCTTGTAATACAGCATTGCGTCACTACAAAGAAGAAGAAAAGAATTGGGGTATTTCGTTTGTCGGTATCTTCCCGAATCGAAGGAAATATTTTTCTTTCTCTTTCTATAGAGGTAAATGGTTAATACATATCGTAAAGTAATACCAGGGAATTTTCACACAATGCCTAAAGTTTGAAAAACCGCCAGTATGTCTGAATTCGTACCTCAAAGACGCCAAATTGTCGTATTTTTCACGGCAAATAGTTGTTTACCAAGGAATAAAGAAATAAAATTCGTTAAGCTGAGCTCAAGCGACAATGTTCCTAAATTTTAAATGTCGGCTTTATTCAGTGAAACTATATAGTTATCATTTTCAACATCTGTTTCAATAACTTGTATGTTTGCCGAAAAGAACAGCACAATTATTTTATGTGGCAATACACAGAAACCATTCTACAGGTTTTTTGTGTGTTGTTTTGCAAGCTCAATATGAAGGACAACCGTTTATTCATGAGGTTATCGACATTCAATCCAAGGCCAAAGTCTGGCACCCATCACCTTGTTCGTTTGTCCGAACAGGGTAATGGGCGGGGAAGGTTTGAGGAAAAAAAGAAGTAAACATCCTTTGTGACAATGAATGTCAGTTGTCGCGGGGTGGGGAGAGAGGGTATAAACCTGTTCACACAAGAACATTAATGAGGCGGAGGAAGGAGGGTGGGATTTTCCGCTCACTCAAAACTAGAGGTAATGATTGGTAGGTAACTATCTCCCCTTGGTTAAACATTGGAGGCGGAACAAACTGGTCTTTCCTGGCCAATCATATCGCAAGGTTGTTTGCATAGGGTGTGAGAAACTGAACTTCATTCTTGAGCCCTCAGTATTGCAATGGAAGTTGGAGAAAGAACACATCAGTCTGCGTATCTGCGAATTTTGTACTGAGCAGCGACGAAAAATAGCAAAGTTAAGAACCAAGGAAACTAAACGAAAGGAGTGCAGTTCGCAACAAAAAAATAAATGAAAATAAATAAATATCTCTTCCTTTCCTTTCCTTTTTTCCATCTTAATACTTTACGACGTAAAACAAAGCACCATTAAAAATCATTGCTAAACATAGGAGCTTAAAGGGTGTAATCATAATCATTATTCATAATTTTCTAGTTCAAATAAGAGTTTTCAATTAGTTACAAGCTTTACAAGTCAGATCATAATTAAATTAATGGGGAAAAAGCTTGTGGGAGATAGGGACCACGTTTTAATCCATATACTGAAGTTCTAATTATCTAAATCATAGTTTTAATTCTAATTTGATTATAATTTTAAAATTTCGATTCAAGAAACGTATAGGTTCATGTTTGAAGCTAGGAACCGCGTTCAAAGCCGTATCCTGAATCAAAAATCGTGTTGGATCGCGTTCAAAGCCGTATACTGATGTTCTAATTATCTAAATCGTAGTTTTAATTTTAATTTAATTATAATTTTTAAAATTTCGATTCAAGAATCGTATAGGAGCATGTTTCAACAAGAAAAGAGGTCATTCCACTTTTTCAAACAACCTCTATTGCACACCTAATAAAACCACTTCCCCCAGAAACCTCCCCCAAGGCCAGGGCAGCCTCCCCAAGGACGGCACGGCCATATTGACATCAAAAGTATACAGTCATAAAGCAATTAACCAAACAATAAAGCTATTGTTGTTGACAAAAAGCGACAGGACTACTCATCCGAAGCTGTTAAACCAGAAGCCAAGGCTATATACAAGTTTGCTTTGTGCAAAATACATCCATCTTTTTCCCATTCCAAAGCCCGTTTATCTGATACATAACTGCACGACGCCCCATCGATATATCAATATATAAAAGAGCCGGCTTTTTAAATATGTTTACAAGTATGAGCAGTTCCTCCATCTTTTCTTGTGATTGTTTTGCAGCACCAATAAAAAATTATGAGCTTGTGCCGAATTTCTCATCTGTTCGTCACCCGTGCTGTTTACAGAAAGATCCATTGAAATGTCCTCTCTCTGATCTTTTGTTGTGTTCCGAGGGTGTGTCTTTTTCCTATTTGAAAACCTTCCTCCCTTTTGAACCTCACCCTGACCACTCACTCCACTTGGTTCCGAAAACGTATCCTTTGTTCTTTTCCCTGTGTCTCCCCAGCACGCAGTTTATGACTTCGTTTTTCTACTTTTTCTTTTTTCTTCGGGGTAAAGAAGGTCTCTCGCTCATTTGTGAAGAAGACGAATCCCCCCTTCTTGTAAATTTTACTCCTATTGACCCACTGTCTGGCACCAAAGCATGACAATGATTATAATGTATTCGTTTGTTATCCAGACTACAATCTTACTGTTGAAAGGCAACTATGGTTATGAAGTTATAGTTTTTCTTTCTTCAACTTGATGTTTGATCATTGCTGTTAAATGAAACGAGAAAATTAACCTATTACTAACATCAATATTACTTATTGATTTAAAAAAAGTAAAATAAAATAGTAATTGGTAAAATGTCTAATTATAAAATGTTATATGTATGAGCTTTTTGATTGGAGTGACGTTACTGCAAGTTCCTGGATTAATAGATATTTTTCAAAATTGATAACCGTTGCACTTAAAGAGAATAGAAGTCCGGATTCAGTTATTTGCTTTAGGTTTGTTCAAACTTTGTGAGAAACTTAATGATAAACCTCGAAATGGCGAGCAGCTTCAGTATATATTTAATGTGCTTAAGTAAATCACTCAACTCCAACCGGAATTCGTTTCCATGGAGATGATTGTTCAAGTTTATTTTAAATCGAAAATCAGTGTGTTTCTAGCGGAAGTGCTTGTCCTAGTTGCTGTGCCTTGAGTTTCTTCGTCATTATCTGGTTATACCTCTCCCTTTTCATCAAATTAATCCTCAGGCTTGTTTGGCGGTGAGAATGGTATATCTAAAGCATCCTTCAGGTTGAACTTCTGCTGACGAGGCATATGTAACCGGAAAGAAAACAACAAATCAGTAAAAGTATAAATAAATACTCAAAAATAGAGATAGCTAGACAGAAGGACAGGATGCGTGAATGTGCATGGAAGAAAAGGATATATCACGCGGATAAACACATGTGGAACAAAACACAGACAGTTTATTTTATAATATTATTTTCTTTGAGTTCTTTTATAGACTATATTTTTACAAAGTGTTATTTGAATATCAGTAAAATAATTTATTTGATTGCACTGATCTTTGCACGCATTACAATTTATTATTCTGGAAGTTCACCAATAATGTTTATTTCTTGTGAAGTAAAATTTTCCAAATACTGTAAAGAACCAAAACGTTGTTTGCTGGAATCAATCTAATGAAATGCGCAATATTTTTTGAAGAAAACTATTTCAAACATGGTTTATGAGTACGAAGTAAATACCTAGTAAACCCAGAGGGAAAAATATTCTCACCAAACATGACGTCAAAGAAAACGCATAAGTGTGCATATAATTATCAATTTGAGAAGGACAGTAGTTCATATTACTTCTGAAAAGTACAAAATACAGCAAACATGGATTTACATACCTCTACAAATAAGTTAATCGATATATGGGTTCTCAAAAATGCACAGCGACACATCCGACTACATTCGCTGCACTAAATCACATGCTGTTACTGAACTACCACCTGCAGGAAGAAATTGAAACAACTAGCTATTACGTAGAACTTCAGATGAAATATGCTTCTAAACACTTTGGCGAAATATGACATGGTATGTGATCTAATGCATCGCATACGATTTGGGAAATACATTGCCTCTGGATAATAAAGAGTTAAAACACACTAGATTGTTCTGTCGGATGATGATACTGTTCGAGTTTCTTGTCTGTTTCTGCAAAATGAACGGCAATTGAGTGGTGAGAGATGTGATCAGGAGTAGCTCGAAATTTTGTGCAATCTAATCCCTTTGCCTGGAAACTCGAGCGAGCAACAGTAATGGCGTTAACAGTCTGATCCAATGTGATTTCTAGTTTTTATTTTAACATCAGACACCATCAAAAGTAATATCTCTGCTTCTGCGTTAGAGTGTGGTAGGGGCAAACTATTTTAACAAGAGTTGAAATGTTTTGAAAAGGCCTAGGTCTTCAAAATGTTGAATTTTGCCAATAGAATGCCACATTTCGTCAATATCCACTGCTGTTAAAGATTCCTTTTTCTCTTTGTCAAGTGCGAAATGTCAGCTTCTCCATTTAGAAAGCACGGCTTCAGAACCTAGATAACTTGAATTTGCACGGCAGATAAGAAATTTCATTCAGATTTTTTCTCTTAAGGCTTAGCGCTACTGCAGGATGAAGGAAGCTCATTTCTTTAAAAACTTGAACGAGGAACTTTGTTTGAATTTGAGTTACAGCACACACACAAAAGTCCAGGCATTTAACTCTAAAAGCGCCAATATCTCTTGTTGGTAAGTTCACTTTTTCGCAAAAATTTCCTACAATCCAACCCCAAAAATATTTGTTCCAACGGCAAAAAATTAGGCGGATCGGTTGCATTTATATTTTTACTTTCCAAAACATGAGGCTTTTTTGAAGTCCTGGCAAAATTTCTGAATAAGGTATCACACTCAGACCACAAAGTGCAGATGAGAATTTTCCTAGATTGGAAGAAGACATTAAACGAGTTAAAATATCTTAGAACATTTTTTTTTAGAAAGAGAAGGTACGCCTTAGTGTATGGATTATTTAAATCCTTAAGAATATTTTCTGGGCTGCGGAGGTTATCTTCCAAAGCTACTACCTGGAGAAAGGCTTTTAGTGCATCCCAATTTGAAGTATACGCTTGACACACGAGTGCATACAAAGCCATTTGGTCGTACATTGCTTTAAAATTTTCTTTTTGCTCTTCTAAAATGAATTCCTGAATCTCGATAAACTGAGCAGTTCGCTTACCACTAGCTGTTATGTATGACGAAATCGCATGTAAAAGTTCTTCAGGTCCCCGAGGCAGTTTTTCGTATGCTTTACTAGCTACAGATGTGCTTAGTGACAAATACAGTTCAGTACACACAGCACTTTATACCACATCTGGAAGCTTTGTCATGAATGAATTATTTTTCCTAGCATAACTGATGCATCCTTACTTGCCATTCCAACAATATGGCAAATTCCAGTTTGTTGTATTTACTCAGGTACTGCATAAATACATTAAAAAGAGATTGAGAAGAACAATCCTTTGCGTCCAGCTTTATTCGTTCCAATAGCTGAGTTCTGACGCGACCCGTTATAGGAGAAACGTATCACTACACAACAGAAATGTTTGTTATTACATATATCTGTACTTTCGTCAATAAAGATTAAAAAGAAAGATTGTTTGACAAGGTCTATCGTTGCGTCTGTCTCGACCTTACACAAAATACTTTTTATTACACTAGCACATTTAATTCTCTTTAGTTTTATGTCTTGAGGTATTCTCGACTCGATTTTAATACCTCAAGACAAATTTTAGTACTGGTATTAGATTATGTATTGTTTGGATCGGGATGTTCGGCAAAAAAGAACTTAATTCGATTTCACTAGCCTTAACGCGATTCTTGTGTTGCTCCACATCACTTGTTCCTTGCCGCAAGAAAGCTGTAGCAATAGGACCTCAATGTTACATCTAGCCTTGATATCGATTCCTGAAACGGACTGTAACTACCCTTTAAATTGTTGATCCGAAAGCCACTTCCTGTTAAATCTGTTTTATCTCGCTTCTTTCTATCGCTCATGTCCGAAATAAGAAATTCACGAACTTTTCCGCGAAGAAAATGCTGCTAGGACGAAAGAAACTAAACTGACACGGAGGGGCTATTTCGAAGAAAGAAAAAAAAAAAAAAAGAAAAAATGGATGCGATTCTGTGGAAGACAACTTCATAGAAATGTACGAAATGACAGGAGTGTCAAGTATTGTCCCTTTCTTGTTCATTGATATCGGTTGGTGATCTTTAACTCATTAGCTTGAAAAGAAATGACAATTCCAGACGTTGTTCCACGCATGCTCGGGAGAAATTCATGAGACAAGAATTACAGAAAATTTAAAATGACAGATGGAATAGATTAAAGCGCATTTACGTGACATTATCGAAAGATTTATTCTCTACGCTGGTGCCACGCGAAAAACTTCGTCTACTACAATCTTTATCTTCCTCTGTTCGCTGTTTCCTATCTTACGTATTGAGTCTCGGGTGGGTTTGATGTTGCTTCTTCTGATCACAGTAACACAAAGCAATGCCTATGTGCGTGCCAAAACGCAGAAACACCAGATAACTATGTCTCCAGTTGTTTCAAAAACAACAAACCCATTTCGCGTGTGAGAGGAAAATGAGGTACCAGAGCGAAAAACTATGCTTTTTACCACGATCATTTCGCAGCAGGAGTCCAAATACCAATTCGTTAAGGGCTGCGAGCACAGAGTCCGTGCAATACTTAAGTACAGAAATAGAAAAGTTTCTGTGTGGTCTATAATAAGTCAAAAGTTTTTTTTTTTTTTTTTTTTTTACTTTTTTCGAATCTAACTTTAACCCATATTATTTCACAGTAGCAAGATCATTACGCTCCTATTTAACAATCACACAAATCATCACACCTCCACCACGACTTCCTCTATCATTCCTATAAATGTTAAAATATGAGTCTATGGGGAGTTCACTGTTCAACTTTCAGTAAAATTCAAGCAGTTGTAACTTGTTAATTCATCAATATGCATTGCACAGTCAGCCAATATATTTTTAACATTTTGTAAGTTCTGGTAATACACAGCAAATACAGGAAGACTTGCTGAAGGTCCAGGATTCAACTGGATATCACCACTGAGTAGAACTAAAACCAGAAGATGGGTAAAGGGATGTAAGGCTTTCTTTACTGTATGTGGTTTTGAAGCGTTACTTTCTGACGCGGGCGGGAAACCAGTTACAATGCCACATGTTGGATATGATAGCTTTCTATATCCAAACTTCCAGCATTCAACCGAAGCACTAAGGAGAATTAAATAAATATAATCAAACATGATGACAACGATTTATAAACTCTAAACTTCAGTGTGGTAAGTTCTGGAGTACTGACCGGCAATATTTTCATGTCGGACATTTTACCCACATTGCACCAACAAGAAACAATGGCGGTGCCCATGTTCAGTTAAAGAGAATCTCCAAAACACACATAAAATTTAATTGAATCATATCTTGCAAACGACTTAGGCGTAACTATACAGCTAGGTAAATACTAATCTGGTCCATCAATAAAAAGTACGAACGCAACAAGTGGTCGGATACAAACTTTTCAAATGGATAAAACTCATAATAATCACATCAAACTGAAAGTCACTGTTCGTTAATACAAACGCTAGAGTGTTCCTCCAAATCTTCAAATATTCATGAGTTATTGTATAAACTCGTCTTTTAAGTTACAATCGCGTGAACACAACTATAAACTGGAAATACTGGAGCTACTTCGTGTTGATGGTCGCTGTTTTCGGCTGAAGTTTATTTACTTTACACCAATTCATTAGGGCTCGGGGGGGAGGGGACACGATAACTGACAAAATCATGTTTCGAGATAATGAGTACATATATTTTGAAAAAATCCTGCACAAAAGTTAATACAAAGAGACACATTAACTGCATAAAATATTTTTCTCTTAATCTTTTCAAACAGGAACACAAGTTTTTCATCTAGATTTTTTTTTTTTTACAATATTACATAACTTATGAAGAAGGTATGTGAAAATATGTTTTATAGATACCATGCTTTACGTGCAAGAATATATTCAAGATTACAAGGTTTTAATTACGAATGAAATAGTGCAACTATTAGATGTGGTTCTTGCTTACATAGAAACCCTATGTAGCTAAAAATTCTCACAGTCTTGGGGAGGGGGTTCGAACAACACACCTCCTGGTTACCGGTCAGGCGCTCTACCAGTTGAGCTACCAAGACAACGAGACTTCTATGCATGTTTCAGGCGATTCGTCTACAAAATCGTCACAAACATGCATAGAAGTCTCGTTGACTTGGTAGCTCAACTGGTAGAGCGCCTGAACGGTAATCAGGAGTGCGTTGTTCGAACCCCCTCCAAGACTGTGAGAATTTGCCTATGCATTTTCTCAGTGCAAGTATTACTTATGCATAATGTGTGGCACTCAAAGGTTGTGTAATTTAAAAAAAAAATGACGTTACTAATACTCTAGCTAGAGATATCTACAAAATAATATCTTTATTCTCGAAGACTTGTAGAAACTATGGTACACAGGGGTATCCACGGAAGGCATGACAGTACATCTCGAATTTTTGATTGATCAACTGAACGAACTTCACTGTATTTCATTGGGAGTTTTCTGTAGAACTGTGGTAAGAACGCAGTTGGTCGTCCTTTTTTCCTCAACGAAACGGTTTCCATCAGCCCATTGTATGAAGAAGAGACACTTAATGATGGTAACTCTTCCTTTGACAACATCACTTGCTGTAGATCGTATTCCAATTTTGTCACCTGATGCTTCTAGGAGGGCGTTGGTGTTAATGTCTTCATGCATCACACTCATGTCTAAGAAGTCTTCTCTTTGCATGTGGTATACGTGGAAAGTTTTTTTTTCTTTTTAATGACTTCAAGACTGTCAAACATTCATCAGGACTGTAAACATTTTGACACCTTTGTCGGGCACTTTTCTCAACAACCGCGAAGTTCCTGTCGGACGGTAGCATTGTGTGACCAACTTGAGGAAATACATGTTCAATTGTTTTAAATCGGCCACTTGCGAGTAAGTAAAGCCAAACACACATAATCGTCCATTTCTTATTTTGCCCTACGCAGTTTTTCAGAAATTGCTAATAGCTTATTACCTCGAATGTCATGCATTGCGAAATGTTTTATTAAGCAACAACCAATTTCGTCTGCAACTTTTCCGGCAACGGATTCGCACCACATACAGAAATATCCTTGGTCGTCTTTCAGTGAGTGCACACTCAAATTGTAACAGAAAAGCTTTTTCTTGTAAAATGCTGGGCCAGTCGAGAGTTTGGGGGTTGGGAGTGCTTGCTGAAGATCGAAAGAATGGCGTAAACACTCTCCTTTTGTGCGTCTTTCGCTGCAATTTTGATTGCTTCGTGACCTGCTGCACTCTTCATGTGATGTAATTTCTGTTTCATTTCCAATGCTTCTACTTCCTACTCATTTCCCTCTCCTTGTGCCTTCTTGATGGCAATATGTAATGCATCACAGGTAGGACAAGTGACACTTTTGGGAATTTTAAATGTGTAGTCCAGTTGCAAAACTCGTTATGTCCTTACTAAGCAATTTTTCAGAAACCGCAAAAATGGTCATTTTTATATGAAAGTGAATAGAGCAATTTTTTTCCCTAAAGTTGTATCATATTAATGCGCATTTGAGGACAAGACCCGATAAAAATTGACTAATATTGTACAAAGTTATTAAAGAAAAGCGTTTGGACATAACGTTGTTTGCAACAGTATTGTGGACAGAACGAGTTCTGCAACAGTATGGAAATAACGAACTTTGATTCACTACACCTAATGGACATAAAAATTGGCATTTTTTAAAGTTAAATGTTGTTGATAATTATTGGAATAAAGTATAGTCAAGAAAAAATAATAAAGACTGATTCATTTTACACAGTCGTGTTTTATTTATACAAAATATTGAAATAAGAAAGAATGTAACACAATTCTTATAATGGGTTGTGCATCATGCAAGTCCGTCATTTTCGTCATTCAAGTCCCCAACATCAGATTCGATAGCAGGTGTTTCCATCAAATGTTTTTGCTCCTCAAAAATTTTCGTGAAGAAAGTAAGAGTTTCTTGTTCGTTCCAAGAATCACCGTAGTGTTTACTTAACAATGTCTTAATGTCTTTAATTTTGGATTTTTTCAAGCAGACTCCTTTACCCAGAACTATTGGTTGGATGTTTCCGATTACTTTACCACGTTTCAAAATGCTCCTGCCTTCTCCAAAATCAATGTTGTAGTTCATTTCCCCTGTTATCGTGCAATTCCCTTTTGCCGTTTTTCTTAAACAACTCGTTTACAACGTTGCAGTTTGAAATGCTATTGGCTGGGATCTTTCAAAACCTGAGATACGAACTTCTTCCAGTCAAGAATTTGGCAGTCTTTTCCCAAACGGTAAATCGTGACATGATTTTCGAATTGTTTCAAATAATCTTCATCGGTAATTAATGTAGCATGCTTCTTTACATCGGACTCAATGCGGCCAAAGACCCTGTTGGGCGGTATGAAAGAATGACCCACAACGGGGAAAATCAAGGTTATATCCTTCAAGTTAGCAGGTGCATCCTCGCTTAAAAATTTGCATAGCATTCCTACTAATACCTTATTTTTATTTTGCCCACCGCAACCATCTGCAATAAGTTTTATGCTGCTGTCTTATATAAATATTTCCTTTTAGAAATCACAATGCAAGGAAAAAAAAAGAAACAAATGACGAAATGGTTAGAATAGAATGACATTGTTATTGTAGTACAGTTAAAAAGTATTTTCAACCAAAAACCAAAAACTGAATCTATTATAATATGAAGTATCTAGTCCTTAATAGCTTATGGTTTTCATCTCTTCGGTTTTCATTCATATTTCAATCTCGATAAGTTAATTTCGTTGAAATAGAGGAAAGCAATGTTTAAAGGCCTTTTTATCTAACGTTGGAGATGAACATTTTCGAAATTGTTTCCCGTTAACTGAATTCACTTTTTTGAGCGAAGTTCGTTGACGTGATTAATTCTTTTTATAAAAACCAAGCGTCTCAGTCTGTGAGGAACGCTAATTCCTAATGGTTCACTTAAACGCTAATAGATGCCGCTAGGGTGCAGAAATGTGCATATTTAGAATTATTGTGACCATATAATTGCAATTTAAAAAACAGCATTTTCAATTTAATTGAAGAGAAACGCTAAAAATCAATAAACAAATTATTATTAAGAAGTTTCATCTGTTCTATGTAATGTCAAAATACTGAAAGAATATAAGTTCTAACTTCTCGCTCAGATACGATTCAGCACCAGATTTACCTACCAAGTGAGTAATTCGCGACCCCTCGTAGCGTAGTCGCTTACGCCTTTGATGCTAGCGGTCCTGATTTCGATTCCGGATGGGGATACTCGGTCGAAAAGTTGTAACAACCATCGTGAGGTTTTGCCTGACTTTTCCTCATTAACATCAGGTAAATATCGGGACAGTATATAATATACAGGTCCCACGCTGCTATTTTTCTTCCGATTTCTCGGATTGTGTTCGCCAAAAGACGTCATCCCTGATAGATAACGAACTTACGGCCGTAAATGTCGATAAGGCTAGAAATATGTATAAATAATAAATGAGCAATTCACTGATGATAGTATATTTTTAATAATTTATTTTTTAAATATCTTGCAGATGCATTAACGTTGGTATTTATTTACTAATAGTTTTAGATATATTTGTGAAATTATTCACACTGCAAGCAATTAATAAAATACAAGTAGTAGTTTGGGTTTTATATTAAGACACTAATCTCAGTATTTACCTGTTGAAACTGGGGACGCAGAATTATATCCGTCAGATTATAGTGTATACTCGTAATTATAATATTTTTCTCACCTATTTTTAGATAATGCTTAATTGCAGATTTATAAAGCTACTAATATGATTATGACTACTATACATTGATATCACTAACTTTATTCATTGTCACTGTTCGACAAAGATAGAGCAAGCTCAGTATCTGAGGATGATGTATCAGTGTCAGTTGTTTGTTCGATGCCACGTGAAAACGCCAAAAATTGTGAAATTTTGTATAGTACCTTCCATTAAAGGATCCCGTTCCCACTAATAATTTTTAACGTTTATAATGCGCGTGACGAAGCCTTCCCAGTCCGTGGGCATCAGCCTCTGGAGAGCGTCCCTTGTTACTTCTAGTGTTCGTAATAAGCAACTGTCTATAGTATTACCATATCGAACTGCCTTTTCATTTTAGGAAAAGCATTTTCTACAGCATGTAGTTCGCACATATAATGAAGTGCCGCGTGACCATGCGCTTTCAAAATCTCGTCTACTTTAAATATATTTTCATGCTGTTTGTGTTTTTTCATCAACTGAAATAATTCGAAATCTTTCATATTGTGCGAGAATGACACTTCATTCTGTGAAAGCCACTCCTTCATTACTTGTTACATAGAGTACTTTGAAGGAGCTTTATTCGTTTAAACGCTGTGGTAGAGAGCAGTGTCCCATGATAGTAACTCTTTCGGTATGTTAGATAGAGCTTTTCATTCATCAATTTTTCAAGATTTTCTGAGTTCATTTGCCCATGATAATCTCCTGTCGCTTTCCGTGCTCTAAATATTAAAGTTGTTCCATCAATGAAACCACTTTGCGATCCAGCACTAAGTAATATTAGACGATTAAAGGAAATAATGTTGGTCAACACTTCACTTACATGTTAGTCAACAGTTATTAAATGTCAAAATATTGCACACCCGCGATTTGTCAATGTACACTATGTTCCTTTTCTGCGACCTATAACATTCAGATTAACTGCAGATATCTTCCGCGCACATCACAATGTTGGGATGTTAAATAAGTATCTTCCTTCTACTTCCACACTTCTTCCACCTAAATCCTATATCACGAACAAACATCGTAATGTATGGAGAAGTTGGTTTTTGTCTAATGATCAATAGCAGTGTTGGTACCTCCCTCTAGTCTAACTAGAAGTTCTGAATGGTATCTCGTATCACATGTTTATCAAATTCATCACAATGCAATTTGTATTTTTCAGAACGTGATCGTTTCTTACCTGAAGCAGTTAACGAAGACTACCAGCTTCACGTTCTTCTTTTGGAATTTTAGAACACTCCTTACTAACTTACTAATATTCTAGTACTATAATTAGACACTGCAAATTAGGTTGATGTAATAAGTATTTTAATCGTCCTTCCCTTGCATCTTCATCACATTTATCTCTAACTTTTCTCACAACTTCTCTAGCTTCACTGTAAATAGTTTGTTCCTTCTGCGAACTGAAAACATGATCTGATTAAAACACTAAACAGAATGTAATACGATGATTTATCCTTTTATCCTAATCAGAATTAATTCACAAAACAAACAGGAATTTTAAGAAATACTGACCTTAAAAAATAGCGAAAGTGACTTGGTGGAAATACGTCAATTTGTAAATAATTTTCGAGTGTTATTGAACGATTATATGAAATACATTGTGTTCTCTGTTCTTCTTCGAGAAACGTCAGGTTCTTCTTTCCCGTTTTCCTGGATGCTAACCCTAACATACATAAAAAATAGATAGATAAACAGTTCTTCTTTCTCCCAAACGTGTGTGGGAAAACGTCGATAAATCCAATTATACACAAGACATAACCTTATTAATTGGATAAAAATAAATCAAACGTTCAAACCTGTTGTAGAATCCACATAACACTCAAATCATTTATTTGTGCAAAAAAGTATAATGAACAAAGAAACATGTTTTATTTGTGAACAAAAACGAAATTGCACATTCATTCGTGTAATAAATCGCATGTATGTCGTATTTTTAAAGTCGTATACAATAAAACATACCAAGCACATAGATGCATTTCTTGTCTCTATCCGAATCACATGTACAGTAATTCGTAGAATAATGTGCGATCGGAAAGCGGCAAAAATACATGAATACTAGCACGTGGGTATCGCAAGACATGCTGTGTACTTATGAGTAATACATTAAACGCAAAAATAGTAACGAGTAATACATTAAACGCAAAAATATTAACGCTTGCCACAAGGAGAAGAATAATTTGGTTTTGACAATAATATCTCGGCCATCGCCATTCAGGTTGTGTTACGACTGAAAACGTACTCAATACCTTCATTAACACTATACTACTGTGGGAGCACTCTATTCCACTTCAATAAGATTCACATATGTTCTGTATGGTTTTATTTCCCAATTAACTTCGAACAGAACTTTACAACCAACTGTAAACTAAAACTACATCCCTTTTCAGATATATTTTAGCCTTTGACAAAACTACAGGCATCTTTCTTTGTCCTCCTGTCTCAAGAAAAAAACAAAAACTCATCATCCGAAACCACCATCCTTTCTTCTTTCTTTCCGTCTTCTCAGAGGATTCTACAAGTTGGGTGTCTGAAAACCCACTGGAATATTGTGGGTACAGCAATATCAAGGTGGTGAGAAAAACATACAGATTAAACGAAAATCTGTGAGACTATTGTGTAGGAGTGTAGAAGAAAATTTTCCTATTGTGGACAGAGCCAGAGCAAATCCATTTTAGGCAGCGACAAATATACAGAGAGAACTACATCTGCAGTACAGTGTTAACACTGTGAGGAGACTTCTTCATGCAGCTGGGCTACATAATCGAATTGCGGCTAGAAGGTTAAGCGCACAGATTTCTAGGTCTTATCTTAGGAATGTGGGAAAACACAAGCTATTGAACTAGCTCTTCCCAATACAATACAATACATAAAAAGAAACATTTTTGTCTGTGATGTAAACAAATATCTTTGTCATAGTATCAGAAATTAAAGGGGCCGTGGTGGCTCAGTGGTAGAGCGTTCATTTCTGGTGCATGGGGGTCCCGCGTTCAAACCCTGCTCCTGCCAAGTGAACTTTGTGGTGGACACACCGTGTGCGTGGGTTTCATCGGGGTTCTCCCGTTTCCTCCCACTTTCTTCATTCCACTATTTCATTCATTTTTCATCATCACCGTCTCCTTTAGCTTAGCCGGCATAATCGTGGGACGTAAAACTCAAAGATTTCATTTCATTTTCAGAAATTAAAGCAGAAGCAGCAATATAAACAGGTATCTTGGATGTTTATGGGTATGAAGACTTGAGTCGCTCGTTTAAATATGAGAATATTCAACAACCATTGAAGTACTGGAACATCATCATATGGATCGACGAAAAGGTGTTCAGTTCTGATGAATCTGGATACGTAACTGTATGAAAGCCAAGAAATAGTCGGTATGAACCACAATATATGTGGGGAAAGAGAAAGATGTGGTAGAATCACAGTTTTTGCTTGCGGTTGGATGACTAGTGCTGGCGTTGAGGAATTGGTCGAAGTGTCTTGTAGAATAAATGCAGAAGAATGCGTGGAAATATTAAGCACTATCATGATGCCTTCAGTACGTGCAATATACTCTGAAGTTGAGCTACCCGTGATAACATTTGTGCAAAACGACAGTGCAGTCCACACGGCTCGACGTACAGCAGCATGGTTTGAAGAACATCTGAGATCACTAAATTGGCTTGGCCTCCTAACCTTATTGAGCAATTATGGGTAAGGACGGTGGGTGAATGTGAATCCCGGAATGAACGCACCAGACAAGCATTACTACAACATGTGCAGGATGTATGAAAAAAAAATACAAAATCGTCCCCAAATTTCATAAACGTTTCTGGCGCTTCAATTTGCAGCATTAATAGCAGGATCCGATGAAGAGATGATGCAGGTGACAATACTGATTCATCTGTGCCTCAGAGGTACATCCACCTGTAAAATAAAAGAATAAGTTACAAATACATAGGTAGTAGATACATGTCTTTAAAGTTTGTATCAAAGATCGGAAGTTTAAAAAATATACAAAATAGAACACAGAATAATAATATGATGATAAAATAACTTATCTATACATATATTTTGGATCTATATCTTCTTTTTCGATTTTCTGAAGTATCACGTGATAGTTTAACCTCCAATAAAACTCTTACAGGAATTGAAAGATCAATCCTTACTAAACTAACAGCCTTAAAGTATGAATAAATATGTGCTCGTATACTTGTCTCGGTAAATTCATATCTCAGAGAAATAAAAGAAAATATGAGGAATTAATAGGAGAAAAACTTTTATTACTTTAATAATGTTCTAAATTAGGAGACTGGCTGGCTTGGCTAATTTTATAAGACGCCATTTTCGTCCTAGATATACCCAATAATCGTGCCCAATCCCCCAATAATTAATGGAGAAGCAAGGAACTTCTAATTCTCTATAATACCTGGTTCATTAACCCATTAACGCTGACATTATTTTTTGTTTTTAATTTCGGTGAAATTTGTAATTTTGAGTTATTTAGGTGTAAAGACCACTTACGAGAAATTAAGAATTCATGACGTAAGTGGTTTTGTTGGGGTACCCCGTGATCATATGAACACGCTAGGCGTTTAAGTGCTTTCGTATATCATGATGAAATGGATGCCCTGTTAAATTATTAACATATGTGAAAAAGAAAGGAGACTTTTATTGTCTTACAAATTGTTACACTTTACAAGACAAAAATAAACACAGTATTGGGACTATGAAATTGTCAGATTATGGAGCCCATTATCTGTGGGACTTTATGGAAATAAAAAAAAATAGTCGGTAGACACACACTATATTTGAAACATTTCGTAGGAACTGTATTTTAGCAGTGTACTTGCACAACGTTTATGCTTAGAGCGAACCACTAAGTAAAGCAAACGTCATCGCTTACATGGTGTTGTTGACTGCCGGACTCAGAAGTAGCTGGAAGCCCTGCATCTAATAAAATGGCTTTATACTTCTGCAAATTAGTTTGTATAATATGCTCTCCAAATTCTAAGTGTGAAATGCTTATTTGGCTTATCTCAATATGCGTTTCGTAGCTACATCAATCATCTAAGAAAGAAGTACCCACCACCACTTCTTGGACCTGCTTCTAGTTCTATGATATAAGATATCCTGGTCCATTTGATCAATAAGTTCCATGCGCTTGTTGATATTCTCCGAATTCATACGCACGAGTACTTTCTTTACTCACTTATGAAATATTTTTCGACATTAGAAACAGGCTGAACCTCGTTACATGTAGACGTAGTTGTGAGACAGAGTTATTACATCATCCTCATCAAGTCGAGTATTATCTGTAAAAAAAAAAAAAAAAAAAAAAAAAAAACTTCAGCATGACTGGTATGTTGGCGCCCTGTTTGGTTGTCGATGAATCCACTTCTTCCTCTTCTGAATCTTCATCTGAAAAGACGTTAGGACCCGAAGGTACAGAATATGTCTTTTACGTCTTGCACGTCATCCGATTCTAAAATATCAAGAATTTTCTTGAAGTGAAAGACTTCTATAACTAAAGGGGAAAAATATATAATTACCAGTAACACTAGTTGCAAAAGTCATTTATAATAATATAATGATGATGATGATATAGTAAGTCAAATGAAGGCATGTACAAACTGTTCTAAATTGATATACCTGCAAAATTTTACTGTATTATGGACATTTTTACGTACGTACGTAAGAGAGAAAAAGTTATTTAAACACCTGGCGTGTTCATACGATAAAACTGATGGAAAACTTCAATAACTATGACCCAAATACTTTCAGATGAGTGGAATGTAATCTTTAACAACTTTTGACATCTCTAAAACATAACCGAGCACAAAATAATTTGAAAGGATAAGATATAAGATTGTTTTTTAATACTTACTTCGAGGACGGTGCCATTTTCCCTGTATTTCTGGCGCGTTGCGGATAACTGTGACTCCAGGTTACATTCACATCGCAATATGGAATTTGTTTTGTCTGCAAATCGTTATCAGAACCTTCTCCTAGTAGGCAATACATAAAGCGTAAAGAAACCACTAAAAGTATGTACACAAGGCTAATTTTCATAAATACTAACTGCTGTGATCATATGATCACGCACGGCGCTAATGTGTCAATAATTCAAGCAATTCTCTAATCAATCTTGGGTCCTGCGGAAATACGGTTTACAGTACTCACTCTACTCTGCTCGGTACTCCTTAATTTTGAAGACTGGGCCTCGACTCAAAGGCACAATCTGGCCTACATCTGCTTGGAGACTCTGAACACAAAATCTTCCATAAAGGAATCTAAGTAATTGTCCATGATAGGTTAAGTTGGTTAGGTCAGCTTTCTCTCCTGGCCCAGACTTAAAGTTCCTTGCATTCAAAGAATGAGAAATAGGTGAACAGCTCACTCTTCTACTTTCTAACATGAAAGTTGCAGCGAGAAAATGCTAATCGATAAAGAGCGCCTATATATGCTGGAATCGCCTTATGAGGACCCCCGTGAAGTTAGCGACCAAAAGTTTAATAAATCGATTTTTTTTTTTTTTTTTTTTTAGAGTTCTGAGTAGCAATCAAAGAGTTCTAGAGTTCTTGCTAGGTTAGACCAATAGTTCTGGATAAATAAAGATTTTATAGCAATTTTAAAGTTTCGCTGCTAACTTCACGCAAAACCGAAAATCTTAAAATGTCTATATAAGAGAGTTTAATAAGTTAACGGACTGATTTCATTTTGTTAGAATAAAAAATAATTAAATTTTCATTGGGCTTAATTGAACCATTCTTCAGTGTAGTATGTAAAAATATTATTTTTTTTAGATAACTCTACTTCCATTTAATATGCGATAATTTTGTATAAAAAGAATATTTGTATCTTTTACTAGAATGAGATAATTTCTAAGGCGGAACTATGTGGAAGACTCGATTGTCACCTTAAGCTACTACTTCCTCTACGTATACAATTTCAGCTGAAAAAAATTTATATTGTTATATTGTCAATATAAATTTCATTTTGTTTTTTTCTATATACAAGGAATAAACAATGAACGGAAACAATATATATATAGTATTTTTATGGTATTTGCTGCAGAGTTCTTCTTGACATTGTTAACAAAAAAGTCGGGCAACAAAATTACTTTTTTAAAATTATAAACAGGTCACAAAATATACGATAATGCCCATTAGTCAATACTTGAGGGTTATGCTGTTTCCTATCCGAGAATGGTTAACTCTTTATTTTATAGCAATTTAAATCAACAACTGGGGAGATTGTTTCCAAAATGTACTATATCACAGTTAGGAATTTTTAAAGGAAATAGAAAAAACAAATATTATCATTAAATTTTGCTGTAGAATGGTGAATCAGTTTCATGTAGGTAGAATATTTTACAATTTATTTTTATGGTACATAATTCAGTGAATACATGTAATTAGTAATTTTTAATAAAATATTTAAAATTTTAGAAATTATGGATATAGTGCCTTCTGGTTTTATATATGGATGTAGTATATTTTGGTACTGTACATTTTGGTGCTGGGTAAGAGTTCCGAGTAGCACTCGTAAAGTTCTACAGGGTTCTGTTAATACAATGGTTAAATATTTATTTCTAACAATTTAAATTAACAATTTATGCGCCACTCGCGAACAGACTCTGAACAAGGTGATAGAACTCTATTATTTCGCAATGAGATAGAGTTCTGATGCGAGTTCTGAGTAGCGCTATTCAAGCTCTATTAAAATATTCTATAAAAATTTAGATTAACAATTTATGGGACGCTCGCAAGCCGACTGTGAGCAAGGTGTTAGAACTCTTTTATTTCGTATATTTCGAATTTTCTTCACGAGCGACACTTTAGAGTGCGTGTGGGCTCTACTCTCTCAGAGCGCTTTGTACAAGAAAATGGTGTTCCACAAGGCAGTGTTCTTAGTGTCACGTTGTTTGCTGTCGCAGTCAACAGCGTTCTTTCGCAGATCCAGGCTCCTGTGTCTGGTCTGCTTTATGTTGACGATCTTGTCATTTTCTGTCGCTCCCGCCACCTTCGCGGCATTACTCGACAGCTTCAACTGACTCTCAATCGTCTCGTTCGCTGGTCGAATGAGACTGGATTTCGCTTTTCCACCGAGAAATCCCAATGTGTTCACTTCTGCCGGCAGCGTACGTGCGTTGTTGACCCGGACTTGTACCTCGATTGCACCCGTTTGTCATACGTTGATACAGTCCGTTTCTTGGGTCTGGTGTTTGACCGTCGCTTGTCGTGGGCACCACATATACGGAATCTTAAATACTCTTGTCTTCGAGCCCTGAATCTCCTTCGTGTCCTTTCCCACCGCACGTGGGGTGCTGATCGTACTGTTCTACTTCGTTTGTACCGTAGCCTAATTCGGTCCAAGTTAGACTATGGCTGTATTTGTGGTTCTGCTCGTGCTTCTCTGTTACGACAACTTGACACAGTGCATCACCTGCGCCTACCGAACTAGTCCCGTCACCAGCCTGTATGAAGCCAATGAACCTTCGTTAGTATATCGTCGCAGTAGACTACTCCTTAATTATTCTGCGCATGTGCGTTGTATTCCAGACCACCCATGTAGACCATGTTTCCGTGGTGGTCGGATATACGAGCGCTATGCTGCACGTCCTCGCTCTACACGTCCATGGTACATCCGTGCGTGCGAGAGCTTTCTTGCCGACGATTTCGTGTGGCCCTCTCTTTCGTTGGTTCGCTTTTGTGCTATTCCATCATGGCTGCTTCATCTACCTCGGCATGATTTACGTTTGTCTCTGCATTCGAAACAGCAAACTAGTTCTCAGGTGTACCAGGTGTACCAGAAAGAGTTTGCCGCACTGTTAGATCAGTACCCCGATTTTAGTGTGTTTTTTCCGGACGGTTCTAAGGATGGGGATTCTGTAGGCTGTGCCTTTGTAACCGACGAGGGCAGCTCAGAATTCAATATGCATCGCCTGTGTTCCGTGTTCACTGCTGAATTGACTGCACTTAAGCTTGCCTTGGACCATGCTCTCACCCTTTCATTACGTCGTGTGCTTGTTTGTACCGATCTCAGAGCGTGGTTCTGAGTATACAGAATGTCTTTAGTATGAACTCTCTCGTGCAGGACATTCTTGTGAGATGCCATCAATTGCAGCAACAGGGTTGTGTCGTCGTTGTCTGCTGGGTGCCGAGTCATGTCGGCATCCGTGGAAACGAACGTGCTGACACAGCTGCCAAGAACACCGCCTTGGTCGGGGTTGCACTGGAGCATAGCCTTCCTTGCTCCGATCTTCATTCGTTTTTTCACATATTGATGTGCTCTCACTGGCAAGCTGATTGGGACCAGGCCATTGAGAATAAGTTACATGCAGTGAAGCCCCTCCTAGAAGAATGGCGTACGTCCTCGTGCCATCGTCGTCGAAATGAAGTGCTCCTGGCGCACCTGCGTATCGGACACTCTCATCTGACGTAT
Organism: Thermobia domestica; assembly: GCF_964235325.1. Classification (NCBI taxonomy): domain Eukaryota; kingdom Metazoa; phylum Arthropoda; class Insecta; order Zygentoma; family Lepismatidae; genus Thermobia; species Thermobia domestica. The sequence continues at coordinate 206,248,805 of NC_137460.1, forward strand.
GGCTACTTGCTTCGGAGATTGAACCGTCCGTACTGTGAGGAGTGGATAGTCCCGCTGAGTATTCAGCACATTCTTGTTGAATGTCCTGAATACTCAGCTCTCAGAGAACGTTTCGGATTGCCTTCTGTTCTTACCCGCGCCTTGGGGGATTCACGTGATATAGTTCGCCGGGTACTTGACTTTGTTAAAGCTTGTGGGGTTGCTCACGTTCTCTGAGCTATTTTAATATGTTGTTGGTTTTTATTGCTGCTAAATTTTTAATTTCTGTTAGCTTTTATTGTTTCTATATATTGTTATTGTTATCTGTTTTAGCTTATTTATTCTTTTATTTTCTCTTTTGATTTTCTCCTTTTATTTAGCAGCACTTTTGTTTATTGCGCTTTAGTATTTTAACGTTTCTCTTTAAATCTTTTAGTCCAGAGCAACCGTGTTACGTGACGGGGACGTATAGCCTCGTTGCTGACGTCCCCATTAACCCCCATACATTCATTCATTCATTCTTTTATTTCGTAATGAAATAGAGTTCTGATGAGAGTCTTGAGTAGCACTTGTCGATTTCTATATTTCGGGTAACATTGATTGAATTTTATTACGCACGTGTTATATACGTACTTGTTAATGATTTGCACCGATTGCATGTGTGGTCAGTAGATTATGGCGAAATATTTATTTCCCATTTATTCCCTTATTTTGCGAGAATTGTTCTAAATTTTCATGAGAAACTTTAGAACTCTTCAAGTGCTACTGACAATTGTAAATACATAAAGACTTTCAAAATTTTCGGTTTGAATGGAGTTAGCAGCGAAACTTTAAAATCGCTATAAAATCTTTATTTAGCCAGAACTATTGGTCTAACCTAGCAAGAACTCTAGAACTCTTTGAGTGCTACTCAGAACTCTAAAAAAATATAGACATTTTAAGATTTTTGGTGTTGCGTGAAATTAGCACCAAAGCTTTAAAATCGCTATAAAACCTTTATTTACCCAGAACTATTGGTCTAACCTAGCAAGAACTCTAGAACTCTTTGAGTGCTACTCAGAACTCTAAAAAAATATCGATTTATTATACTTTTGGTCGCTAACTTCACGGGGGTCTTATGAGGGATCGAAATAAATACATCTGTATTCTTACATAATAGAGCAGCTTTCCTTTGTATACGTTTCGACCTGCATAAAAAACTACAGATTCTCTTCCAAGAAAAAATTCAACGCTAGCCAGTTGGGTGAAAAAGAGAGTAGGGGAGATGGACTGATAATGGCATTCCATTGGACTAGCCTCGCAACAGGCTCTTAAAAGATTAAAAAAATAACCTAAAAATAAGTTATGAAAATACTTAAATTGAGATTTATCTCTATTATGGTGTCCCTTATTTTGGGTAATTTCGTGTTGCGATACGTACACCCACCAAATGTATTCTGTGACCATAAACAGGCATTAGTGAAATAGCAGCTCTCTACGAGAACGTGAAGTGCTGACTTGACGACAAAGTCGTGAAATGCGTTTCCACATTATAATATAATTTAGAATTTCCAACCTTGATAACGGAGAAACTAAAAGAGACAGAAGGGCGAAGCAACTAGAGAAAGGGCGACAAACAGCACCGGATGAACGGTGTTGCCAACCCAAGACAAAGTTGTGTTTTTGTAAATGGAATGACATAGATTGAATATCATCATTAGAAGCATCAATGGAAACAAAGACAAGAGAGATATTAAGGCAGATCAGTGTTGCAAACTTTTAGAGAAATAACGTGTAATATGTGTTGGCGCACACAGGGAGAGAGGTACTAACGTTTTTTCCACCTTAAATGAGATATTGACAAGAGTTGTTTGCTTTGACTCTAAGTCTAGAAGCATTCGCTGAACAGTGTTGCCATCAACAGAAGAGGGAAATTGAGTTTGGAAGAGATCCAATAACTCGGAAAATGTCTCTAGTTCTGTATGCTTTAAAACCTATAATGCAAGGCGATAGAGCATAAGGAGTAGAATCATGGTTATGTGAGATCGGTAACTGACCGAGATATACGATATCTTGTAAAAGCTGACAGTAGGGCTTGTGAAAGGCGGCAACGCTGCACAGCGGGTTAGAATCCCAACAACCTGGTTAAAATACGAAAACAGCGTTCAATTTGCATGGGTTTATGCACTCGTGGGCTTTTGAGGACGTTGATAATCATGATGAAATCAAGAGTAAAAAAGCCGCAACTGTGCAGCATCTTTTACAAACCTTAGTTCTCTCTTTAACAAGATACCGAATATATCTGTCAGTACGTGAGTTATCAATCTCTCATAACCACGGCGCTACTCCTCGTGTTCTGCCTTGCATTATAGGTTTTAAACAATGCAGCACTAGTGACCTTTCCGAGTTATTGTATATCTTCCAAACTCAATCCCTTCCTTACGAGCAGATGTCGCCCTTTCTCTAGTTGCTTCGTGCCAAGTTTCGTTTCTCTGTCTGTTTTAGTTTCTCCGTTATCACTTTTGGAAATACTAAATTATAATGTGGAAACGCTATTTCATGACTTTGTCGTCAAGTCGGCACTTGTTAACGTTCTCGTAGAGAGCTACTATTTCACTAATGCGTGTTTATAGTCACATAGAATACATTTGGGGATTTGCGTATCGTAATACGAAATTACCCAAAATAAGGGACACCCTATTCTCTATATAGTAAACATAACTAAGCATCATTATGCAACTAATATATATGGATAAATATGTTCCAGACCTGGAAAAGTTACATTAAAATTCAACATATTAATATTATTTATTACATTCTTGAATATATTTAAATACTAGCTGAAATGCCCGTTCTTCGCATGGGGGAGTTGAAAAGTTGAACTCGCAACGGTTATCATTTTCTAGTAATCCTAAACGGTGGCATGCTTCTCTGTACGTTTCACATACATATCCATCGATTTTTTTTTTAAATCTATGAAACATTGTTGGTCCACGAATTTACCTTTTACCTTTAGCAATTTACTTTTACTTGTTACGTTTTAAACATATCACTGGCATACAATTAACTGTCTGGCAATTTCACTTTTCCTTGATCCGATCTTATATTTTAAAAGTTTCCCTGGCATATATTTAATTTCCAATTTATAGAGAGTAATTCATTTCCTATAAACGTATTTTCCTTGTGCGAAGAACGGGTATTTTAGGTACTTTGTGATAATTCTGAAACCATCATTGTATTTTCAACGATGTCGGAAGACATTATATATTTTTCTTTTAAACGAACTTGCTAATAAATGTAATGGTAGAGACTATGGTCCATCGTTGCGTGTTAACTTTCTTTGGTGTTATTTGAGCACACTGGTGCCAAAGAGCATTAAGTAATTTGAATATGAAACTGACATGTATTTAACTGTGCCACTGAACGTTCCAAAAAAATTTTCTCAGTAATCAATAATTATAGTTAATTATGCTTCTGAATAAGTAATTCTTACCGTAACTCTGAAACACGTTTCTTTGTGGAAATAGTGTCGTTACTCTATATAGACTCTTCTTGTGTTGGCGCATGGCAATACTCAATCTGGGACAGGTAAACTTCAGGGGTGCCAAAGAGATAATTGGGTTTAGATATGGGAGGCAGCCTAGTAGTACTGATAACTTGGCACGACCTCAGCAAAAGAAAATGGACATGAGATTCGGAACATGGAATATTAGGAGTCTTTATAGGGCAGGCGCGTTAAAATCCGTAACGAGGGAGTTAGAGAAATACAGGATGGACGTAGTAGGAGTTCAGGAAGTTAGGTGGGAAGGAAATGGATCTGAGAATTCCGGAAATTTTACGTTCTTTTATGGGGAAGGAAATAAAAATCACCAGTTCGGAACAGGGTTTTTCGTTCATAAACGCATATTACCAGCAATTAAACGGGTTGAATTTGTTACTGACAGACTTTCTTTTATTACTCTTAAGGGACGGTGGTGTGATATTATTGTTTTAAATGTACATGCCCCAACGGAAGATAAGGATGACGATATAAAAGACAGTTTTTATGAAGAAGTGGAACGGATATTTGACCAACTCCCGCGATACCATATGAAAATTCTATTAGGGGATTTCAATGCGAAGGTAGGACGAGAGGATATTTTCAAACCGATTATAGGGAACGAAAGTCTGCATAAGGAAAGTAATGACAACGGTGTTAGACTCGTGAACTTTGCAACATCCAAAAACCTAATCGTGAAGAGTACAAAATTCCCACATCGCGACGTTCATAAATACACTTGGACATCACCAGACGGGAAAACACATAATCAAATTGATCACGTTTTAGTAGATAGAAGAAGGCAATCGAGCATAATTGATGTCCGGTCGTTTAGAGGGGCTGATTGTGACACTGACCACTACCTCGTAGCAGCGATAATACGAGAGAGGTTATCGTTGAATAAGGGTAATATTCATTGTCCGAAAACGGAAAGATTCAATTTAAAGAAATTAGAAGAGAGCCAGGTAAGAGAGGAATACCAGATTGAAGTTTCGAATAGATTTTCGGCTTTAGAAGATTCGGAATGCATTAGTGTTGAGGATACCTGGATTGAAATTAGAGATAGCATTAAAATTTCAGCAAAAGAAAAATTGGGACACGCGGAAATACGTAGGAACAAACCATGGTTCGACCAGGAATGCATAAAACTAGCAGAGAAGAGAAAACAGGCAAAATTACGCTGGCTACAAAATCCGAATGAAATGACTACACAAAATTTCGCAGATATCAGGCGGGAAACTTCCAAAACTTTTAGAACAAAGAAACGCGATTTTCTGAAAGCTAAAATTAAGGAACTTGAAGATAATAGTAAAAATAAAAACATTCGGGACATGTATAAGGGAATCAACGAATTTAAGAAAGGCTATCAACCTCGTGCTTATATATTAAAGAAATCTGACGGTACAGTTCTCACTGACACGGATAGCATCTTAAATAGGTGGAAAGATTTCTTTGACGTTTTTTTTTTAACACGCAACCAAAAACTTGTGTTCGTGGAGAAAAGGAGATACACACCGCAGATCCGTATATTCCAGAACCCAACCGAATAGAAGTAGAAACCGCTATAAAGAAATTAAAGAAACACAAATCTCCGGGTGTAGATGAAATTCCGGCTGAGTTAATTTTAGCTGGAGGCGAAAAATTGTGGAACAAGATACACAAACTCATTCTCCTTATCTGGAACAGGAAGAATTGCCAGAAGAGTGGAAAGAATCAATCATTGCTCCAATCCACAAGAAAGGCGACAAAACTGACTGTAATAATTATCGAGGCATTTCTCTTCTGTCAACATCCTATAAAATCCTTTCAAATATTCTGTTAGCAAGGCTGACCCCATACGCAGATGAAATTATTGGAGATTATCAGTGTGGATTTAGACGAAATCGATCAACTATCGACCAAATATTTACCATTCGCCAAATATTCGAAAAAAAGTGGGAATACAATACCCCGGTACATCAACTATTTATTGATTTTAGAAAGGCGTACGACTCGGTTAGGAGAGAAACATTATACAACGTTCTTGCAGAACTTGGAATACCGAGAAAGCTAATTAGATTAATTAAGATATGTTTAAATGAATCCCAAAGTAAAGTCCGGGTGGGAAAATTTTTGTCCGCGAGTTTTCACGTCGAAAATGGCCTGAAACAAGGAGATGCTTTGTCGCCATTATTATTTAACTTCGTTTTGGAATACGCTATAAGGAAAATCAAAGATAGCAACCAGGGCTTACAGTTGAACGGTATTCACCAGGTTATGGCATATGCTGATGATGTAAATTTAATAGGAGATGATAGGAGAACAATAGAAAGAAATGCAGAGATCTTATTAAACGCTTGCAGGGACATGGGTTTAGAAGTAAATGCAGAGAAAACTAAATACATGGAAGTGCGTCGGGACCGGAATACAGCAAATTATGGATACGTTAAAATATTAAATAATACTTTTGATAAAGTGAATACTTTCAAATATCTAGGATCAATATTAACAGAGGAAAATCATATTCACGGAGAAATTAAATGTCGACTAAAAGCAGGGAATTCTTGTTTCTATTCGGTTCAAAATCTTTTGTCGTCGCGAATTCTGTCGAGGAATTTGAAACTTAAAATATACAAAGCGATAATCATGCCTGTAGTTCTGTATGGCTGCGAAACATGGTCACTTACTCTGAGGGAAGAACATAGACTGAAAGTATTTGAGAACAAGATCCTGAGACGAATATTCGGACCCAAGAGGAACGGGAATGGGGAATGGCGGAAACTTCATAACAAGGAACTACATAATTTATATGGTTTACCCAACATTGTTAGGGTCGTCAAGTCTAGGAGGCTTAGTTGGGCGGGTCATGTAGCTAGAATGGAAGAAAGTAGAGACGCTTTCAAAGTCTTGACTGGAAGACCAATCGGAAAACGACCATTAGGAAGACCTAGGCGCAGATGGGAGGACAATATTAAGATGGATCTCGCAGAGATTGGAATACAGAGTAGAAACTGGATGCAGTTAGCTAAGGATAGAAGTCAGTGGAGAGCTTTTGTGAACGCGGCATTGAACCTCCGGGTTCCATAGGCCATAGAGTTAGTTAGTTAGCTTTTTTAGTAGTAGTAGTACTACAAACAGTAATAGTGGTAGCAGTAGTAATAGTAGAACAGATAGTAGTGGTAGTAGTAGTAGTAGTAAATCAGTAGTAGTAGTAGTTGGTAGCAGTAGTAAGTAGTGCTAGTAGTAGTAGTACAAATAGTAGTAGTAGCTCGGATTCGGTTAGGTTAAGGTAAGTTCTGTTCTCTGGCTCCCATCATCTAGGCATAACCCCACCATTTTCCTTTCAAAACATTAAATAGGTTTAGAAGAATCTGAGCATAATGATAATGATACCTGTAAACTTTGATTAAAATGACCCCGGATGCTGGCACATTCTACAACAATTTCGAACATTCTGGAACATTCTACAGCATTCTGGATCATTGTAGAAGGTTCTAGAGTGTCCGGAAAATTCTAGAACATTCTCGAATCTTTGGAAAACGAACAGTCTGCAACATTTTCAAAGATTATTGATAATTGTAGAACATTCTGGAATATTCGATCAATAATGATATTTGTAGAAAGAAAAGCAACATTGAAATTGAAAATAAAGAAATGCATGCATTGGTGTTAAAATTTAATCCATTTTTAAAACAGCAACACCGTTGCTAGGGCGTTTCCTCCCTCTAGGACCCCTGCTGGTCCAAACAGGAACCTTCTTCATGGATGGGAGATACAGGGCTACAATACCATATAACTACCATGGGGCTCCGGGTCTTGGTTTCGGAGCCTTTGTGGCATGCACGGACAAACCACACTTACTTTTATTATATATATTGATTTACAGTAAGATTAAGAATTTTACTTTGCAAGATACAAAACTAAAGGGCAGAACTCTCGTTAACATAAACCCTATTGTAATGTCATATGGTGCTAGTTGAAACCCAAAGCATACATTATACTTGGATATTATAATTTTGATCGGTTTTCGTATGTATATATATTAAAAAAGAAAACATACTATTCATTGTGAAAATAGCATTCCTACAATACTTCCCTGATAACATTCAGTAGTCATTGTAGTGTTGTAATCGAGGTAAGGAATAAAAACAACTGTCCTAGTTTTGAATAAATGGAATGAATTCATTAGTTTAAGTTTTTACGATTATGCAAGGTAGTTACTAAAGGAGACGGATAAAATTGCGAGTGATGATGGTGAATGTAAAAGTGGAATGAGAAAGTGGGAGGAAACGGAAAACCCGAAGAAATCGACGGACACGAGGTCTTCAACCACAATCGTACTTGGATTTCGAATAAATGAGTATATGCACTTGAATAACATAAAGAGCTTACTCTTTTAAAGTAACTTATTCGTTCATATATCCCAGAAACACGACTCTTTAAATATTGCACACATATTTTCTCATCTTGTAACACGTACACCAACCTCAGGGTCAAGGACGGGGCTGTTTCAACATTTGTACGGCAGAGATAATATTACTCATAGCATTAAATGTTTTCGTTTGATGCGAACTTACAGGAAAGTGGGTTTTCGCCAAAGATCGTCGACGTTATTCCCCTTCCTCCGTGTGGTTGTGACACTACGTGTAACTGAAAAAGAAATACTTAATAAACAACGTTGGTCACGCCAGTAGTAGTAATATATATCTTATCATCACCAGATTATATAAAAATAATATTATGTTTATGACGTTTAGTACTAGAAATCCATATTATTGCTACTCGTAAGTAAAGTAAAACCCCTCTAAGTTGGATACCTGCGGCTCCTTCGAAAAACGTCCAAGTTAGAGGGGTGTCCAAGATAAAGGGGTAGAGATTTCTTTCGTGGCCATGTTACGTAAAAAAGCATCCTACATCACTACATGCATAAATACACTATATTGTAACGAGAACAATATTTACATATCGTGTTGATGTTGTTGAAGAAGCACATTTTGAATTGAACTGTGTAATAGAATACAGGGTACAATGCAGGGTACGTATGTATCTTAGTAGTTCATTTAACACTTAATACTTGAACAGCAGCACACACTCACATAAATAACATTCAGGAAAAATGTTAAGTGGGAATATATGGCTATTTTTCATAATTTCAGTTTCTCGTGAAGAAGTCAGTTACGAGTGCTTTTTTCGTCTTCTGTAACTTGTCCTTCATCCACACATTTTCAACTAATTTTTCTCACACCAAATACAGCTTCAACTAACTCTGGTTCACTGTTCGAAAAGACATAAAGTTCAAGTTCGCCTAAACATACAACAGATTTCTGGTGCGTAACTTTTCCCAGAGTGCTTCTTGACTTGCTTAATACACGTCTTCCTCTTCGTCTGATGACATGATTTCTTTTCGCGATGTTGACACCTGTTTCATTACGCTATTTTCAGTGGAGTTTACACATTTTGATGATGATCTTGTTCATCACCAAGATGAAATGTTTTCAACTGCAATATCTTGTAGAACGTTCTCTGGAATACCCCTCAATTCATCTTCTATTTCATCCCCATTAGCTTCGTGAATTTCGTTTCCTTCTAAGTCGACAGAAAAGCCAGCGTATTCGAAGCTTTTTCGTATTCGAAGGAATGGAGAGGGTTAATGGGAGGTAAGCATCGAAGCTATATGTCCCCGTCACGATAAATACGGGTGCTCAGGACTGCAAGATTAAAACAAGAACAGACTAAAACGAATGTAGTTCCAAAGAACAAAGCGCTGTTACAAAAAAAAAAAAAAAAAAGTTTTCGCAAGGTCTTTCCAAAATTTGTAAGTCCAGCGTACTGTGCTCAGAATTATTTGACTTTGTGTAAAATCACTCACACTCTTAGCGTTTTGTTGCAGATCTTATAAGAGCATGTAGTAATTTTTCCTGTAACGAAATTTTATGGTTTGAATAATATCTTTGACTAGCGAACTGACTAACTTCACTAGTCAGATCCTGGGGAAGGAATTGTAACTTTATATTTGACAAGTTAAGGTCTACGTGACTTGCGTCATTATCCATAAATAAGAGAATTTTACGATATGTGCGTTTCATTTGCAAAAGTGTCTTTTAAATACTTCCAAAATGTGTTTGTGGTCATCCAGGCTTTGGAATTAGAATGCCAATAAACCGGAAGCAGTGATGAAAATTTTCCCGGAAAATTTTCCAATTCATAAAAACATACTCCACTTATTCCTACATCCTTGTTTAGTCGAGATGTGAGGTGGAAAATTTTCTTCTATATTTTTCCGGAAAATTTTCCGTTCTTAACAAATATCGGTGATCAAGTAACAACTCGTCAGTATTCATAAAATTGATTGAATTCATATATAGAAACGTTAAAAAGTGAAAGATCGTTGAAAGAATCTGAAAATTTTCATGGCTCAGACAATGTTCAGTACGATGTAAGAACTAGTGGAACAATTTTCCATGAATCGAAAAATTGTTTGTCCTGTACAATGAAAATTTTCCGGAAAATTTTCCGATTCATAAAAACACTCCACTTATTCCTACATCGTTGTCTAGTTAAGATGTGAGGTGGAAATTTTTCTTCTATATTTTTCCGGAAAATTTTCCGTTCTTAACAAATATCAGTGATTAAGTAACAATTCGTCAGTATTCATAAAATTGATTGAATTCATATATAGAAACGTTAAAAAGTGAAAGATCGTTGAAAGAATCTGAAAATTTTGATGGCTCAGACAATTTTTAGTGCGATGTAAGAACTAGTGGAACAATTTTTCATGAATCGAAAAATTGTCTGTCCTGTACAATGAAAATTTTCCGATTCATAAAAACATTCTCCACTTATTCCTATATCGTTCTCTAGTTAAGATGTGTGGAAAATTTTCTTCTATATTTTTCCGGAAAATTTTCCGTTCTTAACAAATATCAGTGATTAAGTAACAATTCGTCAGTATTCATAAAATTGATTGAATTCATATATAGAAATGTTAAAAAGTGAAAGATCGTTTAAAGAATCTGAAAATTTTCATGGCTTAGACAATTTTCAGTACGATGTAGGAACTAGTGGAACAAGTTTTCATTAATCGAAAAGTTGTCTGTCCTGTCAGTGATGAAAATTTTCCGGAAAATTTTCCGATTCATAAAAATATATTCCACTTATTCCTACATCGTTGTTTAGTTGAGATGTGAATTGGAAAATTTTCCTATATATTTTTCCGGACATTTTTCTGTTAACAAATATCAGTAATTAAGTAACAATTCGTCAGTATTCATAAAATTGATTGAATTCATATATAGAAATGTTAAAAAGTGAAAGATCGTTTAAAGAATTTGAAAACTTTCATGGCTTAGACAATTTTCAGTATTATGTAGGAACAAGTGGAACAATTTTTCATGAATCGAAAAATTGTGTCCTCTACAGTGATGAAAATTTTCCGAGAAATTTTGAAACGGAAAATTTTCCGATTCGTAAAAATATACTCCACTTATTCCTACATCGTTGTTTAGCCGTGATGTGAGGTGGAGAATTTTCTTCTATATTTTTCCGGAAATTTTTCCGTTCTTAACAAATAGCAATGATCAAGTAACAATACGTCAGTATTCATAAAATTGATTGAATTCATATATAGAAATGTTAGAAAGTGAAAGATCGTTTAAAAAAATCTGAAACTTTTCATGGCTCACAATTTTCAGTACTATGTAAGAACAAGTGAAACAATTTTTCATGAATCGAAAAATTGTCTGTCCTGTACAGTGATTAAAATTTTCCGGAAAATTTTCCGATTCGTAAAAGAATAGTCCACTTATTCCTACATCGTTGATGTGAGGTGAAAAATGTTCTTCTATAGAGAGAGAAAAACTGTGGTAAAAGTTTATTTTCCAACTTGAAATACAAAATTTTCCGGTTCCCGAAAGCTAATTGGAAAATTATAATTTGTTACTGACTAACTTTCCTCTACCGAAATTCAATTTTGTAGCTCTATGTGCAGTTAAATATAGTGGAAAATTTTCCACCTAACATCACTATACATAATATCAAAAATTGTAAGGCCTATGAAAAGTGTTTTCCACTTGTTTCTACATCGTAATGAAAATTTTCCGATCTATGAAAATTCCTCTCACTTGTTTCTACAGAGCAATAAAACTTTCCGATTCACAAAAAAGTTGTTTTACTTCTTGCTTCGAAATGATGAAAACTTTCCGACTCATAAAAAATTCTTCAATTTTTCCATATAAGGCAGGAAATATTTCGATTCATGAACAATTGTTTAACTTGTTCCTACATAGTACTGAAAATTGTGTGAATCATGAAAATTTTCAGATTCTTTAAACGATCTTTCAGTTTTAACATTTCTATACATGAATTCAATCAATTTCATGATTGCTGAGGAATTGTTACTTGATTACTGATATTTTTTAAAAACGGAAAATTTTCCGGAAAAATATAGCGGAAAATATTCCGAAATGGAAAATTTTCCGCGGAAAATTTTCCGCCTCACATCACTAACCGGAAGATAACTTACACCAATATTGTTTTTCTTAAAAGTACAAGTAGCAGTGGTTTCAATCTATTTTTCGATTTCTTTCCTCCTTTATAACGTTGTTCTTTCTCCACGAGACATCGTGTTGGCAATTGCCGGTAAAAGAAACCGCTTTCGTCCGAGTTGAAAATGGTAGGGGCGCGGTTTCTCAGTGGTTGAGCGTTCACCTTCGGTGCTTTGGGTTCCTGGTTCGATCTCAGCTCGCGCCATGTGGATTTTGTGGTGGACAAACAGCGTGCTCGTGGGTTTTCTCGGAGTTCTTCCGTTTCCTCCCACTTTTTTCATTCCACTATTTCATTCATTTTTCATCATCAACGTCCCTTTATCCTAACCGGCATAATCGTGGGACGTAAAACTTAAAGATTTGATTTTTTCCGAGTTGAAAATGTTCTTATTTATTCTCATACCCGTCCATAACAGTAGGCAGCATTTTCTTCCAATTTTCTGCAGCTTGAAAATTTGCAGAGGCAGATTGTCCACAATGAATATTGAAATTTTCGTTGTGACTCTTACGAAACCTATCTTACAATCCATTGCTAGCTCCGAAGTCATTAACATTTAAACTAGCAGCAACTTCTTTTGTTTTCTCTTGAAGTGTACAGTAGTTCCACTTACAGGGATATTTCTTCCGTTACAGAGATGACAAAATTGATCACCTCATCATTCACTTTTTCGTGTGGTGTTTTAGGTACCCATTTCCTTCGAACGCTACAATTTTGAACCGTGATTCCACAATAACTTTTTTTTTGTTTGTTTCTGTTAATGGTCAATATTGTCGATTTTGAAATTCGAAACTCTACAGCTATCACCATTGTTCAAGCTATGAATGACCTTTTTATTTTTAACTAAACTGACGTTCGTTGACTTCCGCTTACTCATTTTTGCAACTCCAAAATTCTTCTAACGCCGATCACACCACAGACAAAACTGTAATATTCAGTTTGTACAGAATAGGAATGTATTGATGGCTACTCTACCTGTCACCTCCACCTGTTCTCGGAATTTCATCAATGTTTCCTCATGAAAATGGGTTATCTATTCTCTTTCACCCACCTTCTCTTTCGGAATTCCAGTAATCTTTTCTCGCAGATCATCAGAACATAACTTTTGTCATCCGTTTATTCGTTCTCCTTTACCTGTGTAGTTTATCTTTTAGGTGTCCAACTTAGTTTCAAATATGTGTGTCCAAGATGCAAGATAGAGTGGTGTCCAGGTTAGTGGGGTTTCCAATACACAGAAATCAATAGTTTTTCTAGTTCAAAATAAAAATGCCCAAGTTAAGAGATTCCACTGTGTTTGGGAAGTACGGTAAGGAACACTGGAGCGTTCCATCTAAGTACATGAAAAGCACGTAAGGTAGTCAATATCATTGTTATTATCAGAATGTGTCAAAGGCATTGCTTTGAAGTTTTCTATTACAGCTGCCAAATATTAAAGTTGGAATTACATTTAATGAATAACATATTTTACATGTGTTAATAGAAGAGCATCTTCAAAACGTAATATTATGTCTGATATTCCTTTAGTATGAAGAGAGCATTATCGAATATATGGAGCATCTACCATATATCTGTAATTTTCCTCTTAGTGAACCAATATTAGATATAAACTTATCTTCTGAACCCTTGCAAATTATATTTAAACGCAACTGCTTTTTAAAACAATAACTGTCAGACTTCAAAAATCCATAATTATTGCAAGGAACCGGATTTGATATCTATCTTATTATCTGTTTATCTATAGCTATAGATAGATATGATATCGATGTAAATAGATAGATACATACACAAGGGCGGATTGACTGAGATGTAGCGGTTCCGTTGAGTTTCAATATGAACCTGGATAAGATAGCACTTAATTTAAGTCTTCACTGGACAATATGTCTGTTACAGAATATCCACCCTTGACCGTATCGTGGATCAACGGAGCTATATATATATATATCTATATCTACATCTATGTATCTATCTATCTATCTATCTATAATATAATATAATATAATCATGATACATACATGAGAAACTACCATAAATATGGAAAACTGTGTCATGCACATTAAGTTGCATGATTTTCCCATTCATGTTGTCCCATTTTACATTTTTTCCCCTTGAGGCAATACAAAGTAATGATTGTTACCTAGTATCGTGTCCAAACGCCTTCATTTTCTAGTACTGCTGCAAGGTGACGCGGCAGTGAACGGACTAGTCCATTGCAAAACTGGGGTCGATTTTGAATTCCGTTCCATACATCCAGCACATGTTGCAGTAATGCTTCTCTCGTGAGTTCATTACGCTGTTCCCATGCATTCATTATCCTCGCCCACACTTGCTCACTAGGGTTTAGATCTGGTGAGTTGGGAGGCCAAACCAATTTAGTGATCTTACAAGGTTTTTCAAACTATGCTGCGGTACGAGAAGCCGCGTGTTCTCTAGTGTCTTGCATAAATGTTGTCACAGGTAGTTCATTTTCAGGGTATATTGCACGTACTGAAGGCAGCATGATAGTGTTTAATATTTCCACGTACTCTTCTGCATTCATTCTAGGAGACAATTCGACCAATTCCCCAAGCAGCAACTGTGATTCTACCATGTTTCTGTCTTTTCCACACATCTTCTTGTGTATACCGAATATTTTTTTGGGCCTCCATACAGTTACATGGAGGCCTCCATACAGTACGTTTCCAGATTCATCAAAACAACGCATTTTCATCGGTTCATATGATGTTGTTGCAGTACTCCTGCTGAAGATGATCTTGAGTGAACTGCAAATGCATTTCCTTGTGACGTTCTGTTAGCCTTTCCTGTAAAATAGGAAAGTAAATGTTAGACATTTGTTTACTGAACCCTGGTGACGAAATCCACATTTTGTAGGAAGATTCCTATCAATGTCCGAAGTAAATATTTTTCTTAAGGGGGATGAATTTTACCCATATGTGCAGACAGTTCTCACTCTCACTCCATCCGCCTGGCCTACTGTTGTGTGTTCGTCGAGTGTTTGTGTTGTTTGGCGTGTTGAGGTTTTGCAAATATATATATATATATATATATATATATATATATATATATATATATATATATATATATATATATATATATAACAAAATATTAAAACACAAAAGCGAAAAAATTAAAAACAACAAAATATAAAAAAGTCTGCACCCTTTTGTTTTGTTCTGGGGGGTCTATGTTTTGGTTTAACAAGTTCTTTTTCTCGTTTCATTTCTTCTTTTTCCGGAGCCACGCGTTTATGTCGACAGGAATGGTTTTGTTGCATCCCCATTCTTAAGATTGTCAGAGGGTAGCGTAAGTTTTCCTCGTTAGCGTCCCGGTGTAACGTTGCTGCGTTCACGCCATTTTTCTTTTTTATAATTGTTTATTAACAATATGTATTTTATGGAAACTAAAACTCTAAAAACCAGTCCGGGCTCACCGTCACGTAAAAAGACCAAATCTAGGGAGAGTGAGACCACCAGTCCAGTTATTGATACTTTCAAATGACGTCTGTTGTCCGATATCTTGTAATTAAAGATAGAGATGCTGCTAGTGCCAATGCTGAACCCAACCGTTTGAGTGCTATCAAGTGTTTGTCCCGTTTTGTCATTCATAAAGGTATTGCCTATCATGCTGGACAGCTTGAAGATGTTTAAAAAAACTGTGAATTGGCTCTTTATTGGTAGAAACAGTAGACGAGCGACAAACAGTGAAGCTACTTAAGTTTACTACAATTGGAACGGTTAACGTGTCTGTAGATCCCCACTGTCTTCTGAATGTATCTCGAGGAGTGATATCACGTTGGGACATCCTCAATGCCACCGAGAAGGAGATTAAATCTGAGTTAACCGACCAACATGTCATACACGTAGCTCATATTACAAGTAAAAAGTCAGGTGAACTCGTTGCCACCTAGTTACTGATTCTTACTTTGAGTGTGTCCACGCTTTCAGAATGCGTCAAGGCAGAATAAAAGTTCACCCGTATATTCTTATTCCTGTGCGTTGTTTCAGAGGTCAACATTTCGGGTACACCAGCTCGTCGTATAATTTGAATGCTAATCTTTGTGCTAGGCGCGGAAGTCTATACAGTGACCAAGGCTTTTTGTGTTAATTGCGCGAGAGAGCACTCTGCTTGGTCTCGGGACTGTTCAGCCTTTAAACGCGAAAAGCGTAATGGGAACTTATGGCGGTTGAGAAGATATCTGTTGCCGATGCTAAGTGCCGTTTAAAAGAAAGCATTCCTTCGCTTTCTGTCTCTTTTGCCACCGTTACAGCTACTTCTCGAAAATCTGTGGCGATGCAGACGTGTGAGGTTTCAAGCGAGAGCTTGTCCCTGAAAATCGCTGTGACCCAAAGACCACAGTTGCATCGACAAGCCAGCTTGAAGAAAAACCCACATGTTTCTGTTAGTGGTGGTCTTTGGCGTACTCCAGCCCTTCGCCGATCACTGTATATCATTGGCCTTAAATTTAGCCAGCATATCCGCCGGCTTAACGATGCGGTTCTCTCTCCAAAGAGACCGAAATGTACGCTCGTTCGTAAGCCACCTGCAGTTTCTCTGAAAGCTGACATAGTGGAAGACGGATTTTAGGTGTGTTTTATCTATCGGTAAGACGTGTGTTCTGGTGCTCTGCAGCTAAGTGCGGAAAAAGTGGAAAAACTGCGCGCGTCAGGTCGCGAGTGGTATCGTTCGACGCGGTGCGTTACAACGAACACGGCAAAGAAAACGCCAACAAAAACGGGCCAACGGTTCAAAATTTATAGGCAAAAAACTGGCTAAAATAACCCCATATAAATACATAGAAACCTGAAAATGGAAGGAAAAAAATTCTAAAAAGTAATTAGTGCAACGTGTGCATCCGGCTTGAGGTGGAAAAGTATCTACTTTACACGGCAAGGTCAATGTAAGTACTTTCAACATCTTACTGCATGCAAGAACATTGCTTTCAACTTTTATTGAAAGCAACATAAACTTACTAGATACAACTTTAAAAAAAAAAAATTGTAAGTCCATAGTGTGTAAAATGGACCAAAGTGCCAATTTCAGGACCTCGTAGCGCCCAAAATTAAAGGACCAGGGGATTGATTTTTTTTGGAGGTGGGTCCTCAATCCCCTTCACTCTCCTCCCAAAGTGCCCCCTCCCCCATCCGAATTCAGGAAATTCTACCAAGGTTGTCGTCTGGGCCAACTTGGTTTGACCTTTGACTTCATTTTTGGGAGAATATCGGTGACCCCCCCTCCCCCGAGACATTTTATATTATTTCATTTCTGTTTTTTTTAAAGTTATTTTTCCCTTACCCCCCGGAACTTACCCCTCTCAATCCCTCCTGATAGTTTAGGGTGTCTACAACTAACATACAAAGTTTCACAAAAATTGGTCGGTAAATAAAAAACTTTTGCCCATCGAGTTTCTGGGGTATTGTAAAAACTGGCTAATTTAACATCAAAAACAGGTTAATATAAGGGGAACAAAATGTTTCCGAGGTCGCCGCCAAGTAGTGCAAGAGGTACACCAACTAGGGACCAATCACCTACAAACCCAGTAGTAAGGGTCCAGAAACCGGAAGAGAGCGAAGCTCGGAAAAGAGAAAGGGAAGATACCTCTCCACAGGACAAACCATCAAAAAGAACAACTGAAGGAGAAACTACGGAAATGGAAACTATAACACTATACGAGAAAGAAATGGTATTCCTAGAAGAACTACTAGATTGGAAAAAGATCGGTAGGAATAATCTTAACAAACTAAAAAAGAGAGTAGTGATTTGGGTTAAAGATAGGTCGGTACTAGAAGGTAAATTAGAACAACTAGAAAAAGAAAATGAAAGACTAAATGCATCAAATCAAGATCTACTACAAGAAAAATTACAGCTGGAAATGGATATGATGAAAGGGAAAAAAGGTAATAAAGAAGAGGAATTGAGAATCATTGAAAAACAAAAACAAGACATAAATAGAATGGAAAAAGAAATAAATCACCTTAAGGAAGAAAACAATGATATAAAACAGGCGAGAGACCATCAAATAAGACATATGGAGGAGGAAATAAGAAAGCTAGATGAAGACAAAAAAGAACTGAAACAAGAAGTACAAGAAAAAGCCAAAAAAATAAGGAAACTAGAAGACGAAATGAGACAACTAGAAAAGGTACAAAATAAAACAAAAGAAGAATTAATTGAAACACAACAGTTATTCGGAAAAGCGGAAATAGCAAGAGAAAGTGACGGCCACCGTTTTAGAATGAAAATACAAGACCTACAACAGGAGCTGTTCCAACAAGATGCTATGATGAAGGATTACATAAATAAATTAGGGGAGAAAATTGAAAAAATCACCGTTGAAAAAATGGAAACGGATGAAAAGCCGTCTTGGACAGAGATAGTCAAAAGAAGAAGGCCCACAGAGAGGGAACTAACAATCCAAGAAGTAACAGCCAAAACCAAACCAGCACTGATAATAAAACCAAACCAAGGAGAAACAACCAGACAGCTGAGAGATTAGCAGGTACAATTGACCCACGAAAAGAAAAACTAAAAATTACAGGACTAAGGACAACCAGGGACAGAGTAGTAATAGAAACAGCAACAAAAGACGACATCAAAAAGATTATGGCTAAAGATGAAATTAAAAGAAACTTCCAATGCGAAGAAACCAAAAAACGAAATCCAATGATGATAATTTATGGTATACCTTCTGACTTAAAAGATGAGGAGCTTATACAAGCTCTTATTGAGCAAAATTTCGAGCAAGAAGACATGGAAGAGGCAAAAAAGATAAAAGCCAGGTTTAGAGCTGGCAAAAAACAACAAAAAAGATGCCATCTCGTCATAGAAGTAGAACCAAAAATAAGAAAAATCTTAGTAGAGAAAGAAAAAGTGTACATTGATTATGAAGCACATCGCATCAAAGACTTCCTGGTAGTATCACAATGCTTCATCTGCCAAGAATTCGGACATGTAACAAAGTATTGTGATAATAAAGAGAAATCAAGATGTCGATACTGCGGCGATCTAAGACACAAAAGTGAAGAGTGTGATGAGAAGGGGAAAAAAATCTGCGTACCTTGCAAATTACGTCACAAAAATTGTGAGAACCCTCAGACCGAAGAATGTGTTTCATACAAGGTAGCACGAGAGAGAATAATCTCAAAAATCAACTATGGAGAGTGAAAAAACTACAAACAAGGAAAAGAAAAAGAGTCCAAGTAAAAGAAGAAGGGACAAATTAAGATTAGAACAATTTATTGAAAGAAAACACAAACAACAAATACTTAAATCCGATAAAGCGACGCAAACGGAAATTATAAATATAGAAATAGAGAAAAACATCAAAATAAACTCGATAACACAAACTGAAATGCACA
Organism: Thermobia domestica; assembly: GCF_964235325.1. Classification (NCBI taxonomy): domain Eukaryota; kingdom Metazoa; phylum Arthropoda; class Insecta; order Zygentoma; family Lepismatidae; genus Thermobia; species Thermobia domestica. The sequence continues at coordinate 206,268,173 of NC_137460.1, forward strand.
GATTTATAAACAGAGAAACAAGGAAAAATATAGAAGACTCCAAAATCCAAATTGAACCAAATAGGAGAAAAATTAATGATAGTATTACAAAAACGGGTGAACTAGCAACACTGCTAGAAAACAGGAAAAGGAACAGTAAAAAGACTTTTAAAGAAGAAGATTATAAGTGCATGGAAGAGGTACCAAATATTTATACTTCCTTTGTACATGGAGAAGAAAAATATCTCTTCCCAGTACAGGAAGAAAGAAAGGAGCAAATACAAGAGAACACAATATCTAGTACAACGTGTGGAAGCGAAGACACTGTAGAAAAGCTAGAAGACGAAAATAAAAGTAAAATGCAAGGAACAAATCAAGAGCTATATGAAGAAATAAATCAGACATATAGGCTAGCAAAACTAGAAGAAAAACAAATATTGGCTACAGCACTGAGGCAAATAGTAAGAGATTTGCATGTAAATGGTAGATCAATAACTTATCCAACTCTGGAAGAGACAGATAGAATTGAGCTAAGAATCTATAATTTACCAGCAAATGGATTTGAACTTCTAGATCTGGTGGATCAAGTTTTTGAAAGACGAGGAATATACTGGTCCTTAGAAAATGTTTATAAACAACTAGTTAGAGCACACGGTAGAGTATATTATGATCCTACGAAATCAGGTGCGGATGCTTACGTTTTTACGAGATATGGATGAAAACTATCCCACATTAAAAATAATGCAAAATAACGCACAGGGAAGCAAGGTGGCAACAATGGAATTAAGGAGATTAGCGGAAATAAAAAGAATAGATATTGTGGCAATACAGGAGCCATATCTTCTAAATAGCAAATTAACAACCTTTCCTGTGGGAAGTAGGATCATCTATGGAGGAGAAGAGCCAAAAGCTGTGACTGTAATCATGAATAAGGAAATTGAAATACTGAAGCTAACTCAGTATGCAGATAATTGGATAACAACAGTGGAAATTAAGTGGAAAAAAATTAAATTTTGGATAATTAATGCGTACTTTCAATACCGCCTACCAACTCAAGATTTTGTAAACAAAATACAGAACATAATAGGACAAAGAGGTAATAATAGTATTCTGCTGTTAGCAGACACAAATGCAAAGTCGACAATGTGGGGAGCACAAGAAAATGATGACAAGGGTGACTTAGTAGAAGATTTAATTATTCAAAATGGACTGCAAATCTTAAACGTGGGAAATAGACCAACCTTTATAGGAAACAGAGGAAAATCATACATAGATGTATCATGTGCAACCACTGAGTTAGCAAACAGAGTAAAAAATTGGCAGCTGGGAGACAGTAACACGCTAAGTGATCACGAAATTATAACCCTAGAGATTCAGGCAAACCAAACAACCAAAGTAGCAGAGACATATAATATAAAGAAAACAAACTGGAATAAGTTTAAAGATAATTTAAAGTTACCACAAATAGAAGAAGATAGTAATATTACACAAATAATACAGGAAATAGAGTTAGTAACCAAAGAAGCACTAAAAGATGCTACCCCAACAAATAAGGAAATTAAGAAATACGAAGACTTTTGGAACCCCAAACTCCAGAGGTTGAAACGAATAGCAACATCAGCAAGAAAAAGCTACCAATCAACACTTCATCCCATTCTGAAGGAAAGGAGATTGGAAAAATACAGAATTGCTAAAAGGGAATACAAAGAAGAACTATTAGAGGCAAAAAAGAAAAGTTGGGATTTATTCCTAAAAAAGAATATAGAATCAGATCCATGGGGAACACCCTACAAACTAATTACACAAAAAGTCAACCCTCTAATATTGAGCACAGTTAAAAAACCTGATGGAATGCTAACTACGAACAGAGAGGAAACATTAACGGCATTAGCAAATAAGTTCTTCCCAAAGGATATAAAGGAGACAGATACGGAAAGTAACATCGAGTTAAGAAACAAAATGATGGAGGAAACCATTGATACTGTACCCGAAGAAGATCTGGTAACAAATGAGGAGATGGAAAAGATAATGAAGAAACTTAAAAACAAAAAAGCACCAGGAATAGATGGACTAAAGAATGAAATATACAAAAAGGCAAAAGATATTTGGACACCATATCTAGCTAGACTTTTTAACTGGTTACTTAAGAAGCAACTTTTCCCAGATTCCTGGAAAGTTTCAAAGTTAAGTATCCTATCTAAAGGACCAGAAAAGGACGCCTCAGAAGTTGGATCTTATAGACCCATTTGCTTGCTTAAAAACATTTCCAAAATTTTTGAAAGAATAATCCTAAACAGGTTACAAAAATATAGAGACGTTAAGGATGATCAATTACAATATGGTTTTAGAACTGGAAAATCAACAGAAGACGCCATAAATAGATTAGTAGACAATATAAAGGAAAAAAGGTACGAACGAAAATATGTCTTAGCACTCTTTATAGATATTGAAGGAGCTTTTGACAATCTTTGGTTTCCCTCTCTTCTAGAAAATATCAGAAAATTAAATTTGCCTAAATACATAATAAACTTAATAAGAAATTACTTATTAAACAGGAAAATCTTAATACCGAACGAAGAAGGAGACATAGAAATTGAGACCGAGAAAGGTTGCCCACAAGGTTCTATCCTGGGACCAACTTTATGGGACATTGAGCTACAACCATGCTTGGAAGTATTAAACAAGATGCAGGAAGTGGACATAGTTGTTGCATTTGCCGACGATATTGCAATAACAGCAAGTGGAAATAGCAGAAGAGAATTAGAAATTAAAACTGCAAAAATAATAGAACAATTAGACAAGTGGAGCAAAGATAGTAAACTAAAACTATCAACGAGCAAAACTATATACCTAATTTTTGGAACAAAGTTACAACGAAACCCAATAATAAAGCTAAATAATATAAACATAAAAAGAGAACAAAAGATAAGATATCTGGGAATAATATTAGATGAAAAACTAAATTTTGATGCACATTTTAAATATATAACAACTAGAGGGAACAGCATAGCAAATAAATTAATTACGATAGCTAGAAACAAATACAAACTACCATTGAAAATAATAAATTTGTACCAAGAAACCATTTTAGCAGCTGCAATAACATATGCATCAAGTGTTTGGATTGGGAGAACATTAGAAAATAAAACATATAAGAATAGATTAAATAGACCACAAAGAAACATACTCATAAGATTAAGTGGAGCTTTTTCATCAACATCACATAGCTCATTAAGTATAATATTAGGAGTAAAACCCATGAATATTGTAGCTCTGCAGAGGGCAGCGAACTATTGGTTAAGAAAAGGAAATTTAGACAAAATCAGGAATACATTTGATAAAGAACTAAATACCGAAAAAGAAATTGAAGATCATATGATAGCAATTTGGAATGAAGATTGGCAACGGTATGAAGGAGCTCACAGAGTACATCAGATATTTCCAAACATAAAAGATAGACTACAAATAAAACATTTAAATCCCACTTACGGAATAATTCATTTCCTAACAGGACATGGACCGTATGAAGATTACTTGTATAAAATAAAATCCAAACGAACACCAAGCTGTGAATGTGGAGAAATTGGCACACCAGAACACCACATTATGTGGTGCCCAACAATGGAAGATGACGTGATACTAAGAAGGGTTATTCGAAACAAGACTTTACAAGAAATATTAACTAGTAAGGAAGATTGTGAAAAATTGAAAAAAATAACTAATGAATACTCAGATATAAGAAGAAATATGTACAGAAGAAATTTAAACAATGGAGAGAATTAAAGTGATGGGTGAAAGAAAATGAACGAATGTGAGACTTGTTCCTGGACCGGAGAAAAGACTCCAGGAGAGGAAACACAGGAAATCCGTGTCTCCCACCGGGAACAAATTGAATGAATGTATGCACCTCCAGCCAAGGGACTGGAAGAGGAATTCCGGTGCAAGAGTGTGTGAAGAAGAGTGCGTGAAGTGGAGAGTGGTGGTGGGTTCACGGGAGGGAATAGGGTAATGGCAAGAAAGGACAAAATGGAAAACACCGCATTTACCGTTTCGTGCGCCAGGTGAAGTTGGTGAGGATAGCACTGGGATACAACGGACCGGGGTCCACACTAAGTGCTCCGAGTGGACCCCGGACCCAGTCTATAAGAACCAGCCAAGATACCAAGGAACGCAAAATGAGCGGTTAAAATAAATAAATAAATAATGAATACAGTATTAGAGTTAAATGAAAAGATAAATTTTTAGTATGTGGAAGAGAGAAAGTAGACAATAAATGGAAAAACATACAGGCTGAAAAACTAAAAGCTTAAGTTAAGCCAGAAATTCGTGTGGTGCAAGGTGAAGTTAAATATATATATATACGAGTATATATAAATAGAAAGTCATATAGGTGAAAAATGTGTCAGTGATTATTAGTGTTAGTGACAGCAAAAGCATACAGTGTAGTGTAGTGTTAAGAATATTAGTTTTGGTGCACAAGTGTTAGTGTGGAAACACAGGTGAAAACCATTAGTGCAGTGAAAGAAATAGGTGAATACCAAAGAAATATATTTAAATATATATAAAACATATGGGTGAAAAAACCTAATCATACAGGGAAAACCTGCAAGAAACAAGAAGCCTAAGGTAAAAAGAAGAAGCAGCCAATAGGTAAAAACATAAATACGCAGAGAACACAGATACCAAACACACACACAGAAATACACAAAAAACAAGCAATCTAGATTCAAACTTATTTGTTAAATTCTTAGTTTTTTTGTTTGTTTTTTGTTTGTTTTTCGTTTTTGTAAATTTTCCCTTTTTTTTGGTCTCTTTTCCTTCCCTATCCTTTCCCTCCCAAATTTTCCTATTTTTTTTCACTTATGGAAATAATAATAAAAAAAAAACTATAGAAATCATTCGCAATGATGATAACTCGTCGGTTTTCGAATGCTCTAGGTAACCGACTAAGAGTAACGCGACTGAGCGAATGTAAAAAAAAAAAAAAAAAAATAGTGGAAGACGAACTGATGTTTACGGATCGGACTGTGCTTGGTCCACGTGGGAAGATTCGTCTCAAACTTTGATCTCTTCCACTATGGCGCTTCTGGAATGGAACCTTGATGGCTTCTGTAGTCACCTTGAGAAAAATAACTTTTTCATTTACACCAGCGATGTGTAGCAATCTGTAGAAAAGAACAAGAGGTCATTTTCTACATCTTCACAAAGTTGAATATGGGTCACACATCTCATTCAATGTATTAGCACCTTTTGTTAGGTTATAGATAGCGACAATTTCTAACTTCTTGTTGCCGGTTTGTGGATCAATCTTTGCATCATGATGCATTGTAGATACAGGTATTATATCTTTGTTCCCTACTGGTACATACTAGACCACTGTGATGATTGGTCTGAATGCGAAAACATTTGTGTTTACTTCTCGAGTTTTAACTGGGAGTAGCTGGGGAGGAATTTCAAATTTATCTTCTTTTAGGGTTTTTCTTTTCAGTAAACTTCCTGTGAGCGGTATGCTTGAATACCAGTTATTTGTAGTTAAATTGCGGCCAGTTCTTTCAGTTCATATCACTAGACGCATAACTACGTCATGAGGTTTGATAATTTATATGGTCCTTCAAGCTGATCTAAATAAACTTCCATTATTTTACGACAAATTATCCTCGCATCCATAAATATTTTGATAGTGTACTTGGCATGTTCATTTGCCATGTACTGGCTAAACGTACATTGTGTCTTAAATGGCGCAAATTTGTATTTCTCCAACTATATAAGGTTTCTGACAATTGGCTACACAAAGTTCGAACAGGCTCGGAATGCAGCAAATTTCTCAATCTCGCTACGTAGAAGGCGATCAATTCTATCATCGAATCGAATGCATCTTAGTAAAACCGCAAATCGTTTGAGTGCCATATTACTATAGAACACATCTTCCAAAACCCTCCTTATCTCAGAAGTTTCTCAAATTTAGATGCCCTAAGCGAAGAGATCCAGCTATTGGTCTATTGCCTCCAGAAGGTCTATTGCAGCTCTCATTTTATTCTTGTCTGTTAGTTTAGCATCGCTATCGCGGCTAAACTTTAACTTATCTCCTGAATATATTTATTGGTGCTTTTTGTAATAATTCTCACTATATCACTAATGAACAAACGAAACGTTCCTGCAGCACCTTTAGCCTGTTTGTGCTTCTTTAATAGGGCCTGGAAGATAAACAACAATGTTTATAATTCTTGTACAAACATTTGGAACTATTTGCGCAGTTTTCTTCCTGGTTTTACCATGTCTTCCGACCAAGATGTTAACACTTTCCTCAAATTGTGTTCATCACCACGTGTTTCTGATCCTGTGTCACTTACATGATCACCATCATGAGGAGACTCCTCACCTAAAATCTCATCCACATCTAATAGTCCAGCCTCATCATTGTCCAGAACATCAAGAAGTCTTTGAATTTGAACTTGAACTTTTCATATGACATTTCTCTATAAAAACTCACACGCAGTAACCAGAATAGCTCATCACAAACAATAATATGATGATTACTGTTGAAAATGCCAACTATAGTAGATAGAAGGTCCGCTTTTAATTCAAAAAGTTCCACAAGGTAGTGAAACAAAACACAGACGTAAGTAGGCACGTGGGGGTAAAATTTAGCGTAGCCCCTTTAGTTCACTCACACGGTTTTTAAAACGTTTTTCAGAGTTTAAAAAATGAATGTCTGACAAACTATTATACAATGATAGCAGCCTGAAGTATAAAGAACGTTGTATAATTGATAATTTGAGTGTTACATATGTTAGTATTTTTTTGACTTCGAGTAAGGCGAGAATAGAAAATTGAGAACAGACAGCAATAATTGGGAATCAATTTTTCATTGATAATTTTACGAAGAATCAGCAAGTCTGCCACCATGTGTCGAGTAAATGGAATCTATATATTAAGTTTGTATAACAGTTATGTTTATCAAGACTACATATTAAAGGAACGCTTTGTTTAACAATGACAAGAAGGCTCCTTCGTGGCAAAGCGGTTAGCGCACGCGCCTTTGGCGTGGGAGAACCGGGTACCAGGTGGAAGCTTATGTCGTTCGGATTCCTCGTTAATCAGTAGGTCCCGTCTCATATAGCCTCGCTGCTAAAAGAGACGTTAAACTCAAACTTGCAAGAATGACAAAAAAAAGTTAAGAACTGAATCAAAACGGAATAAGTGTAGGGATATTTCATGCCGATGAGTAATATGCAATTTTAGGGGATACAGAAGCTTTGAAGAAAATACTGAGTGATTTGTGGTCGCGAGTTTCAGCAAACCAATATAGAATACTTAGTATTCTCATAGTAGTCTTCACAGTAATAGTAATTTGATCAGTGAATATAAGTTTCTAATCGAATACTACTCTGAGTTCTTTGTGTGTTGCAACTCTTTCGATAGGACTGTTATTAATACAATATCTGTGATAAATTTTAGTTTTAAAAGAAATACTAAAAGTAAAACATTTTTAAGAGTTCAGTTGCACATTCCAAATTGCACATCAGTCAGTAAGTTTAGTAACAATTTGAAGTTTTAGGGCATCGTCTATGGAAGAGATTTTATGGAAAATTTTACAACCGTCAGCAAAGAGAAGAATGTTCGTAGATGGTAAAGAAAGAAAGGAAAATCATCCATGTAAAGAAGAAATAGCAGTGGTCCTAGAACTACCATTGGGAACCCCAGAAAGAACTAGGACAAATTTGGATAATGTATCTGGTAGAACAACACGTTGCATACGATCAATAAGATAATCCGTTAGCAGAGGTAGGAATTTGTTATGAAGATTAAATCTGTTGGATAGCTTGTGAAGAGGCAGATAGATGTCAATTTAGCAAAAGATTTTTGCGAAATCTACGTATATCACATCAAGTTGAGAAGTTACTGAAACATAGTTTAAAACATGAATAAAAAAATGTGGTAGGTTGGTAAGGCATGATTTCTTTTGCAGGAGGCCATGCTGCCTTCATGATTTGCTCGAAAAGAATTGGCAACGGAGAAAGAACAGAAGTAGGAATGCACATCAGTTTTAGTGCCAGATTTATAGATTAAAATGAGTTAACCTGTTCCCAAATTTGGGGAACAATGCCTTCTGTAAAACATCTATGAAATAAAACAGCCGAAGGTTAAGAAATTGACGCGGCTGTATTGCGAGGAAAGTTTGTATAAATATTGTCAGGTAGATGATGATCAGGTAGAGAGGTTGTAGTAAAAATTGAGAATAGGGAATACGAACGAGCAGTTGAAGAACAGGAAGAGGATTAGTTGCTGTCTGGATCAGCAGAAAATAGTTCAGTACATAGTTATGCCAATCTTATATAGTGAGGAGACAACATAATCTAGGCTACTGTCCCGCGTGTGTTAAACAGATAATATTGACGTAAGCACAGACTATGAATAAATGTATCTAAATATCAGTTATCATTTCCACACTTACCAACTCCATATCAGTGACTATCCAATCAATGGACAAATAAAAGTCACTCATTAAGACCACATCACCTAAAGAAGGGGCTAGTAACACCGAATCTCAGCGAACTTGGAAGTTATTTAAAGGTGTTTTTCTGTGGCTTATAGTAACAACGAAGGAACACTTTCTTATCTTTAGTAACATTAACTTCTACCCATATAATTTCACAATTTCTTGTTAGGTCGCGACGTACTTTGCAGGTTCATTTATTGTTTAAACAAACCATAATACCACCACCCCGAGTGGATTCATGATCTTTCTTATATATGTTGAAATGATGTGAAAATGAAAGTTCTTCATTTTGTACATAATGTTCAGCCATGTTTCAGTGAAAACTAGGCAGTCATAGTGTACAAATTCGGTTTTGTTAATTTCACATTCTATAACTTATTCTTTATGCTCCTGACATTTTGGTAATAAACAGAGAAATCAAAATTACCATTTAAGGACCAGAATTCTACTGAATATCACCACTGAGAAGGACCAAAATACTAAAGAAAACTCCATACCAGTAGGCGGAAAAGGTTAATTTCTTCTGCAAGATGGCCGATCGGTAGTCAAGTTACATAAAAAAGTAAAGCCAGTAGTTTTCAACTTCTTTAAAAAAAATGATCTACTTGTTTCAAACATTATCTCAACTCTAATGGTAAAATAAAAGGAGCTCAATATTTTGAATGGAAACTGTGTATAAATGCACATGTTTCTAGATTGCGTAGCTACATAGTTATCGCGCGTATCTTCGGCACGGGAGATACGAGTTTGATTCCTGATGGGAGCTCATGTATTCCGGATCCCACGTTACGCTGTTGGTTCACATTTCATACAACCTTACTGTTGAAGGGGACACAAAATTTAATTTACCTACCCAACCATAGAACCACTCTGGCCTGTGTTCAGTTGGCTTACTGACCCCACAACCAGATCTAAGTCCAACATTTTCTGTTGGTTCCTAGCTAGCAGATACGTTAGGAGTTAGTTTTGGCAACTGGAGCTTTTGTGTTATTGATGTAAGCTTTCTGATATACAGAGGATGAACAAGGATCCAGTCCGATTAGCTGTAATATAAAATAGGAGAAATCCATCGTATTATTCTGCCCTTCTTCCTGGTGATATATGTCTACGTTTGTATATTACTTCAAAGATTCGGGAAAGAGAAAGTGGCTTCTAGTCCTATCACAAGCTCATGCTATTCCAGTTTTAAATTCTTCGCTTTCTTTTTTCCAGTTTGTTTCATTTGTTAGCGCAAGATTATTTGTAAATTGTTTTCATTTAGTTGGTTGGCAACATTATTACGTTGCAAACTGAATTGTTTACAATGATCTGTAAAGCTTCGTGAAAAAGAAAATAGCGAAGCTCGAGAATTTCCCCTTCGCCATGGTGGCTACCTAAGGAATATTATTCTTAAACTCCTGTTCCTTAGTTATGCATTTCGTACTTGTACTGTTCTAATTATTTTGTTTCTGTCAGTCTTAAGTTCTTGCATTTACCATATAATGTGCTGCATGTTTATGGACACCCTGTATTGTATAGTGGACTGACTTTAATATCCGATTCAATATGATCTGAAAGGTGGCATATCCTCGACTCTCCTAGCCTGGCAAGAAAAAAACAACGAATTTACATATATTTACCAAAGACTATATTACATTTATAAACAATATTTATATATTCTATTTACTATAAACTATATTACATTTATGAATAATATTTGTGTATTCTCAATACGATATACAACATTAAAACATTTTAAATGATGTACACCATATAGGATCTTTTCCAGATATTGATTCTCAAATTGAAGTAATTTAGCGGCGAAATATAAAATTCCCAATGAATTTCTTTTTAAAAGGTGTTTTTCTCCTCTTCTTATACTCTCTGCGACAAAAGTACGAGAGCAGTTCGTTTACAACTGTGCTCACCCTATTTCCAAGCCAATGATCTACCAAATGACCTTATCCTTCTATTTCTGTTGCTAGCTGTTCAGCCTTCCGTGCTTGGATTTTTCGTTTCTTTTTCTGAAGCTTCAAGATATTGCCCCTGGTCCTAACCTTCAATTTGACGATGGGCTTTTCCAGCGCATAAGGGAAATAGTGTTCTTGATGCCTATGATATTCCAACAGTTTTTCAAGCATCGGACTTCCATCCTCGGCTACAGGATCATTCACTCCTGTAATTGTGTCAGTTGTTCTAGTGGCGCCTTTTGAGTCAGCAGGAATGACAACCGTGAATAGGACAGAACTGGTGGCTTCTGAAATATTTCCATCAATTGAACTGACATTCTTGCACGAAATGTGTGAACAGTTGCTGTTGTCAACATTAGACTCAATGGCCGTAATGGTGGATGTTCAAGACTACGTTCAGCTGAACATCTGGATTCAGTTAAGCAGCCAACCTTGTCAGCTCATGTCGTTCAACTAAGAGTGCCGCACATATCACAACGTAGGTGTTAGCAGCATTAGTTGATTGCATATCTTGTATTGGCGATGAAATCCGAGCACTCTATACCAATACTCTTACTCTTACTCTTAAGAAGCAATACCTATTGTTATCACACCTGCATAAACTATCTTGGAGTTTATGATCTTGTTCACACAGTTTTCTCCATGGACGTTCAACTAAGCGTGCTTGACTAGTTGTTGGGACCTGTGAAAGGGTATAAACTCCTGATTCTCTTAGGAAACAATATTGATCTTGGAAATGAGCATAAAATTAGTGCGCAGATGGTATATGCATCGGTTCGTGGAAATCGTCATGTTTGACTTACTGACAGTGTGTGATCGTAGTTTTGAGAAGAGATCACAGAACTCATAATTCCAAAGGTGTTTGCATAAGTAAAAGGGACCACCCTAAGAGAACACGGCATATCCAATGGAATAGAAATTCCCAACTTTCTAACAGGATGTCCACCAACTATTCGAGCAGCCCCTGATGAAGTTGACTGCTGTACAAAATGTTTCCGAGCCATGAAGACCGTAGTTAAGTTGTATGTGGAAGCTAAACCAGAGAGTTGGAACAACGTAAGTGCATTTCTAAGGTGTTCGTGCGAATTCTTTTAGGATTTGATATGAAAATCTGCTGGCACTTTAGAATAGTCTTGGCAGTTTTAGTAGCTGTTTGTGATATTTCATCATTAGAACGATCATAGATATTAAGAACCAAATCCTTCTGCAAATCTGGTAGTGCTAGGAGATTGCCTTCTTCTCTTCGATATTGCCATTCGTATCCTCCGTGATCTTCTAAGGCCTTTGAGAACGACTTCTCACGATCAGTACAAAGAACACTTGAGCCAATTTCTTGATTGTCTGAAGAAGCTTTGTTGCTTGGACACGGATGATGCGGATGACTTTATTCATGATGTGTTCTGCGGAGCGAATGGTGCTTCTTCAGTAGGTCTTCCTATGTTTGGATGTTTGAACATAGTTGCTTTCTTCCTCGTTTATGTGACCCATAACAAACTTTACCGTATCCTTTTCTAAATTAATTTATAACGTTTTATATAATTAATAACTATGTTTACAGAGCTTAATGTTACGCACACCTAAGAAGTTCTCAAATGCAGAGAAGTTAGTTTTCTGTAGTACCCTTAGAAGCTCAGTTGTTGTCAAATTACATAGAAAATTCAAAAATGTGTTAAACCTTTCTCTACATTACTATTAGCTTTTGACGAAAAAATATAACGTGGTATATGCATAGACTTTTTCCAACTATAAAGCATATGACAATATATAGAGGTCTCATTAACTTATAAACTTACATTGGTAAATGTGAAAGCTGAAGCGTATTTTTTGGGAAAATTTAAGGAAAACGAATTTTTAAGGATAAAATTGATGTTGTGCGAGAACCATTTGGTACATCCTCCTCCTTTCTCTTACATATACGAAGGCTGGTGGGAGTAGTTAGTTTTGTCAATTAGTCCTGATCTATTTTTCAACAATAAAATTTCTTTAAATTCAGGCATATATCGACATTCAAGGTTCGGAACTAAAACGGTGTGATCCTCGCAAGAAGTGACTAATTGGAAGTAATTGATAAATACTGTTCACACGGTTACGCTCTACTAAATACCAATAAAAGGAAACATGATTTTTCAGATGTGAATAAATCTTACATCCAATGTGTTTTCATACGACTAATGATACCTGTAGGATTCCTGGAGGACGTTATATTACATACGAGTATACATCATTTTTCTTTTAAAACCTCCTTCCAACGAATCAATTTCACCCAATTAAGAACATAGAATATAAATTGTGATTATTTATTTCTCCTATGTTGAGTATTTTGGTGTTTAAAATATACAAAATTATTTGATGGTTACTTTTAGTTTGAAAACAACCCACTGTAGATTACACTTTCTTTTCTATTCAGTCTTGATTACAAAAATTCAAAAATTATTTATATTTGTCAGAGAGTCAATTTTTGCACATAAGCAGAAGATAATTAACAAGCAATCAAATGAACACAAACACCACAGATGTACATAATATGAGCATATATAAAAATAATGAATAAGCATAAACAACATTGAAACACTGAAATAAAATCAACGTTACTAAAACGGTCCGTTACAATGAGTTTAGGTATTAAAATGAAAATGACACATATTATCATCAAGCTTTTCGTTATAACATTAACAACAGTATAAATTGCACTGAATAATATACAGCCCAAAATGTATTAACCCTTAAGCTTTAATTTATGTTTGTCATTTGATACTTTGCTATTTACCGACATGAAACTTTCCAAAGCACTTGTCATATAAGGATACATTGCACTTAGAACACTTTCTTCTTGTATGGAAATGACACTCTGCACAACGTCTTCTCTTTTCCTGTGGTACAATTAGGTGTCCTGTGTTGTCGAAACGTATTGTCTCTGATATCCGTTGTTGGACGGGAGTCACTGTTCTACCGGGTTTTGCTCTTCCTTGACTATGTTTCTCAAGGTAATTCAAGCAGATTGCTCTTCGGAACCTAAGAAGATCTAGTCCAGTGTTCTGTGTTACCGAAAATGAACGCCTATGCAAGTGCCATACATTCTGCACTGCCATATCAATATCCCAGATAAATAATGGCCACTACCACTTTTTAGAACAAATTTTACACCTGTATTCAATCACGTTATGGTCCATTCGATCCGTGCCTCCCATACACCTGTTGTGCTTTTCAACCAGGCATGACTGCTTGATGGAATTTTCTTTTCTCCAACAGCGTACTTGCATTGTGGACACGGATTTTTATCTTGATGGCACCCGTCTGTCATTCGTTGATACTGTCCGTTTCTTGGGTCTGATCTGACCGTCGCTTGTCGTGGGCACCACATATTCGGAATCTTAAGTACTCTTGTCTTCGAGTTCTGAATCTCCTTCGTGTTCTTTCCCACTGCACACGGGGTGCTGATCGTACTGTTCTGCTCAGCTTGTACCGTAGTCTAATTCGGTCCAAGTTAGATATGGCTGTATTGCCTATGGGTCTGCTCCTTATTCTTTGTTGCGAATACTTGATACAGTGCATCACCTGAGTATTCGACTAGCCATTGGAGCGTTCCGTACTAGGCCCGTTGCCAATGAACCTTCCTTAGCGTATCGTCGCTGGAGACTTCTCCTTAATTATTCTGTGCGTGTGCGCTGTATTCCAGACCACCCCTGTAGACCATGTGTCCGTTGTGGTGGGATTTACCAGCACTATGCTGAACGTCTTCGGTCTACACGTCCATGTTACATCCGTGCGTATGAAAGTTTCCTTGCAGACGATTACGTGTGGCCATCTCTTTCATTGGTTCACTTTTGTGCTATACCACTATGGCCGCTTTGTCTACGTCGCCATGATTAAGTTTATCTGTACATTCGAAACAGTACCCCAATTTTAATGTGTTTTATACGGACAGTTCTAAGGATTGGAATTCTGGTGGCTGTGACTTCGTCACCGACGAGGGCAGCTCAGAGTTCCAATTGCATGGCCTAAGTTCAGCCTTTACTGCGGAATTAACTGACATTAAGGTTGCCTTGGACCATGCTCTGACGCATTCGTTACGTCGTTTACGTCGTTGGTGCTGAGTACAGAATGTCTTCAGTAGACACGCCCTCGTTGAAGACATTCTTGTGAGATGCCATCAGTTACAACTACAATTTAGTGTCGTTGTTGTCGGCTGGGTGCCGGGCCATGTCGGCATTCGGGGAAACGAACGTGCTGACACGGCTGCCAAGAGCGCCGCCTTGACTGGGGTTGCTTTGGAGCATAGCTTTCCTTGTTCCGATCTTCATATCTATTATACTTATATACCTTGTTGCCCTTTCACTGGGATCGGGCGATTGGGATAAACTTCACTTACTCTAGTCGTCGAGGTGAGGTAATCGTGATGCGTCTGCGTATCGGACACACTCACCTGACGCATAGTTATTAGTTGCGTGGATTGGACCGTCTGTATAGTCAGGAGTGTATTGTTCCTTGAGTATTTAGCACATTCTTGTTGAATGTCCTGAATACTCAGATTTCAGAGAACATTACGGACTTTCCTCTTTACTTACCCGTCCCTTGGGGGATGTTAAGGATATTGTTTGCGTGGCACTTCAGTTCATTCTTGCTTCTGGGGTTGCTTACGTTCTCTGAGCACTTTTAGTTTGTTGTTACTGTTTTATCGGGGCTAAATTATTTTATGTTCCTGCCATTTTATTGTTTTTCTGTATATAATGTTATTTTTATGTGTTTTATCTTATTTATTCCTTTATCTTGTTTCCTGCATTTTTTCATGTAGCAGCGCTTTGTTCTTTTGAACTGTATTCGTTCTAGTCTATTCTTGTTTTAATCTTGTAGTCCTGTGTATTTGTATTTATCGTGGCGGGGACATATAGCCTAGAAGCTGACGTCTCTATTAACCTCCCATTCATTCATTAAACTTGAATCGCAACTGTACTAGTTTTTAATCGAGCAATAAGACGTCGAAATGGATTTACTGATCAGCGATTTACTGTCCCTGTACGATAGTAAAATTTTGTACATACACTTGATGACTATAAGTTTTCTGATCTGGTACTGAGGTAAGGGAGGATTCTTCTGGCAATCGTACGAAAGAAGTAGTGTTTTTGGATCCTTGTCCTTCAAATATTCATAAAAGGCTTGATAACGAAGCTGATGAACTACGTTTCCGTTCTGGAAGACCTCTTTGCTCTTCTTATCTTTCTCGTGTTTCAATCGTTCAGCCAAACTGAGATACGTTGAAGAAACATCTTTGGATGGCGTCTTAAAGCTAATGTATCGCGTGTTGAATATATCACGGAAAAAGGCCATCTTGACAGATGGGTTTTCTGGTTGTGATAAATAACACTCCCAAAGTTTTTTAACGTTCAAATGGCTTGGAAGGTACACCCGTTTTACTTTACCACGACAATAATGAGATTCCACACATTGCAGTTTGTTTATAAAGTTCATGAGGTGCTATCTCTTCGGTTTGTAGATAGCTTCTTGTTTGAAACCTCCTCTCTTTTCGGTAATAAAGACCGTAACATGAAATTCTTTTGTGATTCTGTTCACTCTGAAACGTGAACTCCTAGAATACTCATGAAAGATTCTATACACACAGATATTCTCTCTCTATGCTTGTTCCTCACAAAGTACTTTGTCACTCTCAGCAACACATCTTTCGCAGTCACACCAAGTTTCTCCTTCCTAGTTCGACGCCGACTAACACTGCGTATTTCAACATGTTTCAGAATAAATTGGTCCTGGTACATTTTCTCAGGCTTGTAATGGAGTAGAGCATAAAGGTCTCTGATGTTGTTCATATTTAGTGTTCTACATCTGAAGGTCCTTTCTTTGTGGTTGCACTTCGGGTATTGCTGCAGATCTGAAGGTTGGTACCTGTGAAACAAAGAAATTCTTGAGAACAATG
Source organism: Thermobia domestica (assembly GCF_964235325.1). NCBI lineage: Eukaryota > Metazoa > Arthropoda > Insecta > Zygentoma > Lepismatidae > Thermobia > Thermobia domestica. The sequence goes on from NC_137460.1 coordinate 206,284,527, forward strand.
AAATGTAGTTCAACAAGCATTGGTTTCTTCTGCTTCATTTTTGACAAAGATCACCAATCGTATTCAACCTATACATAAGATAAGAATTTATACAAATGTAAGAGAACACTCCATCTCCCGTTTAATGACAATAAAGCCTAGTATACTTTCTTACCTTGCCTGCTTTTCTTTGTTCTTCTTCCAGGTCGAGAGATCACATTTCTTTTTTCTTGCCTGTTCACCAGGACTAACAGGCGATACAGCTACTTCCATGATACACAGTTTCGCTTACAGACTGTCTCTATTTTACACTTAGATAATTGTTATTTAGTCACTCTCCGTACCTCACAATAGGAACAAAATAACACTAAGCTGAATTAAACAACAGCCCGCTTTCATACAAAAAGGAAACATGGCAGCTGCTTGCCATCATTGAAGCTGTCTTATTGGGTGACATGAATTCAGAATCAGAACTGTCATGATCCGGTAGAACATGTGACTTTTGACCATTAGCGTAATGCAAAAATGTCGGGCCCCTCGAAGGATTATTTTTGGCCCCCCTTTCCCATGCTCATTTACTTCCTACTGTATTATGTCCCTGTAGAAGACAGTGGTTCCTAAATCATAATTAAGATGGTGACCACGGAATATATCACATTCAACACTTAAAATATTGAGACTGGTCAACCGTTCTTGAATATGGAACTGCGTAAATAGTTGTTTATCACTTTTAATTTTGAAAAAGATCTCTACGCTGCAGAAACACTCATTGGTAAGGTCAGAAATAACAAAAAAAGTTGTGCATACACCGGAAATGCTAGAAGCCAAATTATAGTTATCTATTAATAGGAGATATGCCAGTTCCCGAATTGTTGTTTTCAACTTTATCTCATTGTGTAATACCAATTTGAAATCGCAACAATGTAAGTTATAAAGGTTTTGAACTGAATGTAGTAATAGGGATACGCATTCCTTTTGCTTAAATTTTTGCTCCAAAAAGAGGCATTTTCAGCACATTGTACAGTCGGCAGCAAAATTATTTTCCTTAATCCTCGAGTGCTAAGATGATTTTTTAAAACTGATATTACTAGAATGGATAAATTTTTCATCCAGAGCATATTTTTCGTTTTCTAAAGTAAACAATATTATTCAGGAAAATGGATATTCCGTATTCAGCTCACTTTTTCGTTGCTTATAGTTTTTGACATTTTCTTCGTATTGGGCGCCCCGCACTGCAGACCCTGCTGGCCCCTCAGCTACGCCACTGCTTTTGACATTCACCACTAACTTTGCACTCGATTTTGAAGCTGAATTTGTGTGTTTAGAGACGAACTGATTTCATATTTAAATAACTCGCATTTAGTACTACAAGAATCCACTATCACAATTTGCCATTTTTTTCTTTTGGAACTTGTGAGTTTTGATTCTAGCCTACTCTTATGTATGTTAACATTAATGTAGGTATTAATGAGGAAGGTAACGTTACGTTATGGAAACTGTTATGAACTATTTTAATCTTAATAAAGAAGTACATACTCTGCTCAGAAAAGTATGAATTCTTGAAATAACAATTCGAGTCAACATGGAGGGAGTCTAAAAGTTTACTGGAACATACAAAAAAATCTTATTTCTCATCTTGTCTCATCTCGTGAGTAACTAATTCCTAATAAACAAATCTGCAAGGTGATATTTGTAATGAGAGAAATTTTATATTCTTACATGAAGGTACTTAAACTTCCGCTTTATCTGAACGTGAACAATAATTTATAGTCATTTAGTTTTTTTAAGTTATTTACATAGATTATTGAAAATAAATGTTCACATGTGCATTCTTAAATGGCTCCATGATGGAATCACTCTCCTGATCGTATGCAACCTTTGAATAAACATTCCTTTTATCAAATGACAAAACACATTTTTGTCGTGGATGCAATGATTGTCCATAGCTCTTCATAATATCAATTACAGCACGCAGTAGGCCAGGTCAGCATTGGAATTGTCTGTCCAGTTTCTTAAGGAAGACACGCTGTGAAGAGGTATTTTTTCGTTTTATTTTTGACATATCTGTACGCTTTTCGCGAAACAGATCCAAGAGCTAATACGTTTAAAGCGTCGCGCTTCGACCAGCTTTTTGGCCTACGTTTTCGCTTTTAAAAAACACTGAATTTGATTAGGTGTGAAATATTGTTCAAGCATTGCGACAGTTTTGTTTGCAATGCAGGACTTTTTCTGATTGTCCACTGGAATAAACTCTTTCTTCAACAAATCCACATTCTGCCTCTAAAGATTCTACTCGATTTTAAATACGTTTACATTGTTGTTCTAACCTTGTCAGTGTAGTGTTACTTACTCGTAGTTGAGTTTTAAGGATTTCAATCTGTTTCTCTGTCTCTCTTAACTTATCTGGCAAATCTGTTACTGGGTTATCGCAGTTTTCATTTGAGGATGAGGTCGAGACGGAATTAGATTTTAAAGGGGAACATTTGAATTTCTTACCTGGCGAGACGCTTTCAAGAAAGCACGCTTACGAATTCCTTTTGTGAGCTCGAACATTACGGTCACTTTTGATACAATTACGTATACTTTTGGCACAACATGATACTTATACACTTGGCGGAATGTTCAAGCTTGACATAGCATCTTTTTTAAGCTGAGGTCGTACACTTAAATTTAATGATTCCGCTTTCAAATTCCTTATATAGTCACTATCTTTGAAGTGATGTGAAGTCTTGGGATTTAAGCTGTCCTGCCTCTTGCACTTTCCAATCCACTCCCGGCAAACAATAGCATCTTGAGGAAAACAAAATAGCTTATATTTTCGGTCTTCTTAGTATTGTTCGGTTAAGTCGCAATGGCACAAGTAGACGGCATTTTCACACACAGTCACACGTATATATACAGTATTCTCTCAAAATTCTGGTTCTCAGTAAATACCTTGAATAACAGAAAAGAAAAGCACGAAAACTATATAAGTCGAAAATAGCACTGTTTTCAGAGTATCACTACGAAGCGCGCGCTGTCAGCAAGAGATGTCGTGTGCTTCCTCTCTGATCCGTACCCTCGCTTACGTCACAGCAAGGTTCCGCCCACTTCACATTTTTTTCCTGTTCGTTTAGCGAAGACTGCGATATTTTTCCCTATACGTACTTTGGGTTCATAGCTCTGTCCACATGAATAGGTGCAAAGCAGGTAGGTTCCAGATTCTGAATTTTTTGACGTAATTCCGTTCGCCGCGGCAAATCTTTCTGCAACCAATTTTCTAGTTTTCTCCATCGTGGTGTTATGACTATTTCTTAGAATTACTTGTGTTTCCAGTGTTAGAAACATCTTCTGTAACACTTTCACTTCCATCACAAACACTGTCACCACTCCCAATTATTTTGTTTTCCGAACCACATGTCAAAACGAGTTCTCCTTCTGCTGAAAGTTGCCTACCGGTTAGATGACATACATCATTTTCAATATCCTCATCTGGACTGTTCTTGTCTGTATCCTCACGAACACTGGGCGGAGTGATAAACACATCCATTGCACTGGTTTCGTTGCTACCAAGTTCATCTCTCTCTTCCAATATAGTCAAAATTTTGTTCCCGGTATGTTCCCTGACAATAAGCAGCATAATGAACTTCTTTAGTAACAAATTAAAGTGCATCTCATTTATCAATATGCAGTGACATGTTAAAACTGTTGCTTCCTCAATACAAGATTTCCTGTTCCACACAATGCCTATCGTAACTATATTTTAGAAAATTTTATCGAAAGTAACACTTGGAAAAAACAGTCCATAAGGTTAGTTTAGGTTCTAACATCCTAACCTAACCTTAGGTGTGCTAATTTTGCAGGATATAAAACCATATACCAAGAATACAATGTGATGACTGAAACAATAGTGCGTCACGGAAGCCGTTTACATCTTCAATCTAACACCTATACCATTTTATATTTGAGTTTGAAATTACTTGGTTATGAATGGTACATGTACTGCTGGTGTATGAGACACCGGATACCTTGATTCCCACACTAAGATATGTTTACTCCTAATAAGTTTCAGAAACAATTCAATCAAATAGAACTATAAACTTTAAGAAAGAAAATAATTTTACTCTACAAATTTGACTTTGTACGTGCCCGGTGCTGCGAAAAGGCGACATCCATAATTACGGAGCCAAAAGACCAAGTAAATATTTCCCAATACGCAATATATTTTTTGTGAAGCTAATATGAACATTTCTATTTCTATTATCAAAAAATTTAACATAGCACTGCAAAATATATTAATTATACTAACCTTTTGCTCGACATATCTGCTGCCATTTTCGCCAATTTGCTCTTATTGTTCCAACAGCTACATTCAGATGGCTCTCACAAGCGCAAAAAGTCAATGGTACCAGAACAAACAGAAATAAATTACATTTTTGTTTGTCTTCAAATACCAAAGTACATAATATATGCGTTTCCGGAAACAGAAGCGAAATTATTAACAAAAGCTATGAACAATAGGGAGTGGTGGAAAAACACACCACTGAGCACAAATGAGTTAATAACTAATTTCCTCAACAACATCAGAATATCCTTAAGCTATTTTATCAAGACTAATATTACGAAAATGCCTAAAATCAATTTGGAACATTATTCAATTGCTCACCAATCCTATCACTCTTTCCACCAACTGTGGTGGACAAACACCGTGCTCGTGGGTTTTCTCGGGGTTCTCCCGTTTCCTCCCACTTTCTTCATTCCACCATTTCACTCATTTCTCATCATCACCGTCTCCTTTAGCCTAACCGGCATAATCGTGGGACGTAAAACTCAAAGATTTCATTTTTCATTTTCCTTTAGCCTAACCGGCATAACCGTGGGACGTAAAACTCAAAGATTTCATTTTTCATTTTCCTTTAGCCTAACCGGCATAACCGTGGGACGTAAAACTCAAAGATTTCATTTCATTTCATTTTTCTTTCCACCAACTTTGTTAATATGAGCGGTTACATCGTTCTCTGAAGTTAGCTTTATTTTCCTAAACAAGCATTAGCTTGCTGCATATCAGCAGCTTGTGTACTCTAATCTTCTAACCTACATTTGAAACGGACGCCATGAGTAGTACTGGAGAATTGGGTGACGTATAATAACAATAACACCAGGACAGTAAAGTGTAGAAAGCTTATTTTCAAAACTATGGGGATTCGTAAGAAAACGAAATAGCTGGATAAAATAAATCCTATTAGGAGACAGTTCGTAATTTAAAAAGAAATAAAATAAGAATGAGAAATGCAAAAAAATCAAGAATAAATACAGTGGCTCAATAAAGAAGTCGGACACGTACTTACTTACACATTCTAAGAGAGAATAAACATTTCAAGAGTATGCTTCAGAGAAAAATAAATATATTTTAATTATTATATAGTATTTACTTATGGAGAATAGATACAGCAATAACAAAACTCAATTCCATGACTTAAAAAAAATACAAAAAGTAAAAACATAGCTTAAATCCATTTCAAAAAAGAACTCGGACACTTAATTTGTAGCAAAATTTTAGGAAGTTATTAAATATATTTAATATTTTGTTGGCAATCCCTTATTTTTCACGATGGCTTTCAATCTTTCGGGCATGGATTTTACAAGTTTTTTTGCAGAAAGAAGGATCAATTTTTGCCCATTCAGTCTGAAGTGCTGATTTCAAGTCTTCCTTTGTCCTAATAGTATGCTTTTTTAACTGGTTTTCCAAATGAGCCCATAAGTGCTCAATAACATTAATATCAGGAGATTGCGGAGGTGTTTCGAGCACATGCGGACAATTGTACAGGAGCCACAAACGCACATTGAGTGCTTTGTGCTTGGGATTGTTATCCTGGTAGTACTGGAAATTCTGTTTTATTCCCAATAATTCAGCACTTTGAACCAAATTTTGCTTCAGAATGTTTAAATACTTTGTGTGATCCATAATTCCATCGATTACACAAAGTTTACCTGGACCAGCAGCGGACATACAACCCCAAACCATTACCGAGCCACCTCCGTGTTTCACAGTGGACCGTAGATTACGCTCTTGGAGTTCTTCATTAGGTTTTCGCCAGATATAACATTGACCATCTGAGCGGAACAAATTAAATTTGCTTTCGTCTGCGAATAACACAGTGCTCCAAAACGAAACATCTTTATTTTTGTAAATTTTTGCAAAACTGAGTCTCTTTTTTTCTATTGCACTTGTTCACGAAGGGTTTTTTACGGGCTACTCTTCCATGTAAATTGTTTCTTCTTAAAACCAATCTTATCGTTTCGGGATGCACACTTTTATTGAGATGTTCTGATACTTCTTTGGCAAGTTTAGGCGCACTTATCTTGGGGTTTTTACTAACCTGTAGTACATTCCATCGCTCGTCTGATTTTGAAAACACTCTAGGTCTACCACTTTTTGGTTTGTTTTCCACAGCTTTTGTTGATTTAAAACGTCTAATAATGTCATGAACTGTGGAATGTGGCCTATTTACTATTTCCGCAATATCACGAACTGATTTTCCCTCTTTATAATACTTTAAAATAAGTTCTCTTACTTCTAAAGAAGTTTGCCCACGTTGCCTTACCATTTTAACTTTTAAACAGACAGTTTCACCTACATACACACAGTACGGCTTCCACTCGATTCACTTGGACACCTAAAACTGTCAAGTAGACAAACTCTTAGAAATTCCTCTATTAAGCGCAGAAAGAAAGATAATGCTGCCACCTGTCCGAGTTCTTTTTTGACATGGATTTTAGCTATATTTTCACTTTTTTGTATTTTTTTAGTCTTGAAAGTGAGTTTTGTTATTGCTGTTTCTATTTTCTATAAGTAAATACTATAGAGTAACTACAACATATTTATTTTTCTCTGAAGCATACTCTTGTAATATTTATTATCTCTTAAAATGTGTAAGTAGGTATGTGTCCGACTTCTTTATTGAGCCACTGTATATTATTTTTTTTTAAAAAAAAGACCGCTAATGATACAGAAATCCAGCATGCATAAAAATTGAAGATATCGCTTCCCAATTAACAAACCATCAGCAAGTTACGATGGCAAAAATACAATGGAAAATGTAACGTAATATTTTTTGAACCATGAGTTCATACCAAATTTCGTTCTAGATGCGAGCACAAATTTTCAGCAGTATATTGGCACCAGTATTGGGATTTACAAAATTTAAGGAATTATTTACAGTTAAATGTTGCCAGTTCTCTTTCTCCAAAGCACTGCATCCTTTCCAGCAATCAATAGTTATAATAGACTCCGGATGAACACGTGATGAAATAATATGACATATAAACTTTACGCAGAATGCGAATTACACTCTCATTCATTCACAAAAATATCCCTACTCTCCTTATCAATCCCTCAAATAATCGAAGTTTGCTGACGTCTTATCCCCCCCAACATTAGGTTTACGGTGACCAAACAATTCGTGGTCTTCTACATGCAAACCAGCACCTGATTCTTTAACTAAGGTTTCTAAGCAAACTTCCCAACAAAATGTTAACCACTCGTATACGTTTTATTCTTGATGTCGCCACAGTATAACACTCATGAATAATTAACTCATAATTGTTGACCCTACACACGGAAAAATAAGACAACAAAAATACCTGCTCAATACTAAGGTTCACTTTACTGAAAAATGTTCCTTTTCACATAAATAGATTTTTTGGAAGTGAGAACAATTCCTGTTATAACAATAAGGAAAAACTAATGAACGTACCTCTTACGATACGTCGGAAATAGCTTCAGCCTTCGACCACAACTATCACAAGTTTTCTTTAACTCAATTAAATTACACAATGCTGCGAAGCGATAACAGTTAATGTCTGAATATATTTCAAACTTATTAATCTATTTCAGACGAATTCAATTCTCAACATCAAATACATTAGACGATGTTTATATCTCGTTTACTAACGCTGCAGTAGCCATGAAACACAAATTGAAGTACGTGCTGTCACTCAATTGAATTTGATAACCAGTGCATACTTAAACCTAATAAGCAGATACAAATAGCTGATATCAGAGCAGCAAACTACAAAATGAAGGTACATGACGGATAGATACTTAGTGGAAGAAAACAGGACTATCACCACCTCTTCTCATAATAGACAACGCACCAAAGACACAAACCGTTCCTGGAAGAGCTGTTCCAGTCACTGTTCTAGTCTAAGTTGAGTTTTATCAAATAGTTAATTATTAGTAAAAAGACTGCTCACGGATGTATTTAAATAATTTATGTACAAAAAACGTATGTCACAACATCTTTATCTTCCAAAAGATGCATTCGTTTTTCCTCTTTCAAATTAACATATCATGTAGAAGAAAAAAGAGTAATAGATGTAATTAGTTAGTATATTTTTAGAGTTGGTTTGGTTTCCATTTTATAACTGCAGTCAGCCAGTAGTCTTCCAGTTTGAGGATTGTGCCTGGCCTATAAGCCTCGGATGTGGACTGCTTTCTCTTGACTTCAACTTCGCTATGGCCTGCTTCTGATAATTGGAAGACGCATGGACCTGGAGCCATGGTACGGTGCAGTGACGCAAATGCGCACTGAGTAGAACGGGATAGAGTGGTACCCTAAATTGTTGATTGGAATATTCCCCATGAGCAATTGTTCGCCGTACATCGTAGGGCCGATCGCTATTATGGCGGTATATAATCGGATTTCGAGCGGGAACGAGGCGTGAGACACCGAGTTGGTTGACTAACTGCAATCACTGTCGGACCGATGACGGTTTTGTCGGGGTAACCGCCAACGCGGTACTGCGACGGTTGTGGCCTTCGGGCCATACGCTGATCGTGGTGGGGATCCGCTCTGCATTACCCACAATTCTTCAATCTTCGCTTGCTGAATGTAATTTGTTTTGAGCAAGGCATAATCTAGGCGCGTAACAAGTGGTACACGTGAAGATCAAGTAAAATTGATTATTCTGTGGTTTTGTTTCAAGACAACAGTTTGGCAACAATTCCCAACAGTTGGTTGGATGAAGAGGAAAAATCATGTGTGCGGGCATCTACATCACGAAATTCAATAAACAGATTTGTAATATTCCATATAGCGCCAGAACCAACATGGAAAAGATTTACAGTGAAAGTAATGTATACATGTGGTAAGTTTGAGAATTTCGAAGTATTATGAGATAAATTATTATTGTAGATTTAGTACTTGGTAGTATTCCACTTATCTCGTATTTACGAGATAAGTGTATTGACCCAAATTTTATAATGCATTTCGTTAATTTCGTAAATAATGTAAAGATTAAGAATATTGTTGAATATTGTTGCTAGAAAATCTGCATGTAATGACGGTGTGCATGACTTCTGTCGTAATTTTACTGATAAACAATTTCATCAGGAATTATGGTGTAGTGGGAACTCTAGTTCGGCAAGGTTCTTGATGACTGGTTCCCCTTCTTATTGAGCTATAATAAAGACAGAAAACGTCTGTGGGGCTGTAATCGGCCTTTACGCGTTGTCACTCACTTGGCAATACTATGTCAATTGAATATTGGACTTTGGTACAAAAAGGAACCAATCCTGCTACTAACCTAACCTGTATGGGAGGGACACCAATGATCTAGAACCTTCCCCCAAGTTCGATTTTCAGTATCATCTATTAGGTCAGGTGGGTTAATTTCCGTCTTGACACGCCGCGATTAACAAAAATTTGGAAAAATTACCGGGCCAAATAGTGAATTTTTGTATTGATTATAGAGCTTGGTCCCATTGATTATAGAGCTTGGAACAACTAGCTTTAAAAAGCATGTATCGATTTTAGCTACTGGTAAGTTTTGATTCAGCCCCAGTTCATGTGTTCTCATTTTATTAATTGTAGTGTAATGTTTCTCTATATTCTGTGTTTTTAATTTTACATAGCAACATTGTTATTATTATATAATTAGTTTGGCAGAATAATAATAAGCAACCATTTTTTCTAACGCATAGTTATGGGCACAAGTCAAGCTAAAACTCGATTCTAATTCAAGTTGAGGTTCGAGTTCTGAGCCGATTCACTGTTTTTGGCGTCGAGTTTCGAGTCGAATCGGCCCCCTCCATGTAGCGGACCGTCATCGTCGGGGAGGGGGTGGAGCTCAGAGGGCGGCTTCATCATTCATTCATTTTATCACCCTTCATCCTCATATCATTGCATGCCCTCTCAGCCGCCAATACCGCTACCGGACTCGCGGGTGGTTGGTGGGAGTCGGGAAGAGGGAGGTCTAGTGGACGTCTTCCTCCACTTGGGGAGGACGTGCACCCACCCGGCCTGCTGTTGTGTTTGTCCAGTGTTTGTGTTGTCCGACGTGTTGAGTCTTTGAGAAAATAAAAAAATATTAAAAAATCCTAAAACGAAAAGCCAAAAAAAATATAAAAAAAATAAAAGTACAAAAAAATCCGCACCTATTTTGTTTTGTTCTTCCTGGGCTGGTGGGGGTCTATCTTTTTGTTGGACAGGTTTCTTTCGTTTTGTTTCCCTTCTTCTTTTTCCGGGGCCACGCGTTTTTGTCGACGGGAATGGTTTTCTTGCACTTCCATTCCCCTTGACCGCGTTGGCCCCACGCTGATCCTAAGGTGTTGGGCGTGCTGAAGGGATTGCCAAGGGGTAGCGTTAGTTCCCCTATTAACGCCCCGGTGTGACCTCACACCCCTTTTTTTCTTTATAAATGTTTACAAAAATCATATTTTTATGGGTAAAAAAACATTTCAAACTGAACCGGGCTCTCCCTCACGGAAGAAGCCCAAACAAACTGATAGTGAAATTGAGGAACAGACAAGTATCGCGACCCCTGTTGTCCGATATCTTGTAGTTAAAGAGAAAGACGTTGATAGTGCCAGTACCGAGGAAAACCGTCCGAGTGCTATTAAGGGTTTATCCCCTTTTGTAATTAATAAAGTCATCACTTATCAAGCCGGACAGGTTAAAGATATAAAGAAACTACGGAATGGCACTTTATTGGTGGAAACGACAGACGAGAAACAAACGGCGAAGTTACTTAAGTTAACTGCCATTGGACCGGTGAAGGTTACAATCGAACCTCATCGTATGCTGAACGTTTCAAGAGGGGTGATATCGTGTTGGGATCTTCTCAATGCCACCGAGGAGGAGATCAAGTCGGAATTAGCGGACCAACACGTTATAGAAGTAGCTCGAATCAAAAGTAAGAAGTCAGGTGAACTTGTCGCTACTCAGTCACTGATTCTTACTTTTAGTCTGCCAACGCTTCCGGAGTTTGTAAAAGCTGGTTACTATCGTTTAAAAGTTCGGCTCTACATACCCAGTCCTCTGCGCTGCTTTAAATGTCAACATTTTGGGCACACCAGTACCTCGTGTAATGCGAGTGCTGCTCTTTGTGCGAATTGTGGCCAAGGTAGTCATGGTGCGGAACCCTGTAAAGCGACCAAGCCCTTCTGTGTTAACTGCAAGGGAGAGCATTCTGCTTGATCTCGGGATTGTCCAGCTTATCAGCGCGAGAAGCGTATCCGCGAACTTATGGTCGTCGAGAAGATTTCTGCTACAGATGCGAAGCGTCGATTGAAAGAAAGCCTTCCTTCCTTGCTTTCTGTTCCCTTCGCTACTGTCGCTGCTATTTCTCGGAAATCTGTCGCTACACAGACCGTCGACGTTTCCACCCAAACGGACTTGACCCCAAAGCGTAGTTCTGACTCGAAGACCCCAGTTGCAAAGATGAGCGAACTTCTTAAGACCCCCGTTGCAACAACGAGCGAACAACCCAAGCCTACAGCTGTAACGCCGAGTGAACGTCCGAAAACTCCTCGTGTTACTGTTAGTAGTGGTCTTCGGCGCACTCCAGCCCATCGCCGATCACCTTACATGGCTGGCCTGAAACTTAGTCAGCATATCCGCAGGTTGAATGACACGGTTCTCTCTCCGAAGAAACCGAAATCACCTCCAGTTCGTAAGCCACCTGCAGCTTCTCTGAAGTCTGACATGGTGGAGAACGAACTCATGGGTACTGAGTGGGCTGTGATTGGACCGCATGGAAAAGTTCGCCTTAAACGTTGATTTCTTCCAGTATGGCGCTTCTTCAGTGGAACCTGACTGGCTTCTGTACTCACCGTGAGGAATTGATACAACTGGTCTCCGACCACTCACCAGTTGTCGTCTGCTTGCAAGAAACCCATTTTAAGCCTACCCAGTCTTTCCTTCTTTCTGGGTACACTATGTATCGGTGTGATAAGCCTGATAGTGACCACGCTGCTGGCGGCGTGGCAGTCTGTGTCTCTGATTCTTTTCATTCTCGGGAGATTCACCTAGTCTCCCGCCTGCAAGCAGTTGCGGTGCGAGTATACTTCTCTCGCCCGCTTACAGTTTGTTCATTGTACATTCCTCATTCAGAAGCCCCCTCCATGTAGCGGACCGTCATCGTCGGGGAGGGGGTGGAGCTGAGAGGGCGGCTTCATCAGTCATTCATTTATCACCCCTCATCATCATCTCCTTGCATGCCCTCTCAGCCGCGAATACCGCTACCGGACTCGCGGGTGGTTGGTGGGAGTCGGGAAGAGGCAGGTCTAGTGGACGTCTTCCTCCCCTTGGGGAGGACGTGCACCCACCCGGCCTAATGTTGTGTACGTCCAGTGTTTGTGTTGTCCGAGGTGTTGAGTCTTTGAACATAAACAAAAAACAAAAAAATCGCAAAATATAAAATAGTTAAAAAAAAAACAAAAAATTTAAAAATACAAAAAAATCCGCACCTTTTGTTTTGTTTTCTTTTCTTTTCTTTTTTCTGGGCTGGTGGGGTCTATCTTTTTGTTGGTCAGGTTTCTTTTGTTTTGTTCTACTTCTTCCTTTTCCGGGGCCACGCGTTTTTGTCGACGGGAATGGTCTTATTGCACTCCCATTCCCCTTGACCGCGTCGGCCCCACGCTGATCCTAAGGTGTCGGGCGTGCTGAAGGGATGGCCAGGGGGTAGCGTTAGTTCCCCTATTAACGCCCCGGTGTGACCTCACACCCTTTTTTCCTTTTTCAATGTTCATTCAAACAAAACTTTTATGGGTACAAAAACATTACAATCGAATCCGGGCTCTCCCTCACGGAAGAAGCCCAAACAAAATGAAACTGATGTAGTGGAAAAGACAAGTATCGCGACCCCTGTTGTCCGATATCTTGTAATAAAAGATAAAGACGTAGATAGTGCCAATTCTGATGCCAACCGTCCGAGTGCTATTAAGGGCTTGTCCCCTTTTGTTATTCATAAAGTTATCACTTATCATGCCGGACAGGTTAAAGATATGAAGAAGCTGCGTAATGGCACTTTATTGGTGGAAACGACAGACGAGAGGCAAACGGCGAAGCTACTCAAGTTAACATCTATTGGACCGGTGAACGTGTCAGTCGAACCACATCGTATGCTGAACGTTTCTAAAGGGGTAATATCGTGTTGGGATCTCCTCAATGCAACCGAGGAGGAAATCAAATCGGAGTTAGCGGACCAACACGTTATCGACGTAGCTCGAATCAAAAGTAAGAAGTCAGGTGAACTTGTCGCCACACAGTCCCTGATTCTTACTTTCAGTTTGCCCACGCTTCCGGAGTACGTCAAGGCTGGATACTATCGTTTGAAAGTTCGGCCCTATATCCCTAGTCCCTTGCGCTGCTTTAAATGTCAACATTATGGGCACACCAGCACCTCGTGTAATGCGAGTGCTGCTCTTTGTGCGATTTGTGGCCAGGGTAGTCATGGTGCGGAACCCTGCAAAGCGGCCAAGCCCTTCTGTGTCAACTGCAAGGGTGAGCATTCAGCTTGGTCTCGGGACTGTCCAGCCTTTCAACGCGAGAAGCGTATTCGGGAACTCATGGTTGTTGAGAAGATCTCTGCTGCTGATGCTAAGCGTCGTCTGAAAGAAAGCGTCCCTTCTTCGCTTTCTGTTCCCTTCGCTACAGTTGCAGCAAGTTCCCGAAAATCTGTAGCCACCCAGACTTCCGACGTTTCCACCCAGACAGACTCGGTCCGAGAGAATAGTTGTGACACGAAGACCCCAGTTGCAACGACAAGCGAACTTCCCAGAACCCCACGTGTTTCTGTTAGTGGTGCTCTTCGGCGTACTCCAGCCCATCGCCGATCACCTTATATCGCCGGACTGAAACTTAGCCAACATATTCGTCGGCTGAACGAGACTGTTCTCACTCCCAAGAGAACAAAATCTACGCCAGTTCGTAAGCCTCCTGCCGTTTCTCTGAAATCTGACATGGTGGAGGACGAACTCATGGATTCCGAGTGGGCTGTTATTGGACCCCGTGGGAAAGTTCGCCTCAAACGTTAATCCTTTCCAGTATGGCGCTTCTTCAGTGGAACCTCAATGGCTTCTGTGGTCACCGTGAGGAATTGACCCAACTGATCACTGACCACTCGCCTGTACTTCTCTGCTTGCAGGAAACCCATTTTAAGCCTACCCAGTCCTTCCTTCTTTCTGGGTATACTATGTATCGATGTGATAAGCCAGACGCTAACCACGCTGCTGGCGGCGTGGCAGTCTGTGCCTCCGATTCTGTGTATTCTCAGCCAGTTCACATTGTATCCCGACTGCAAGCCGTTGCGGTGCGAGTACACTTTTCTCGCCCGCTTACAGTTTGCTCATTATACGTTCCTCACTCAGAAGCCTTTACAACCGCCGATCTGCTTCAGCTCTTCCATCAACTTGAGCCGCCAGTCTTACTTGTAGGAGACCTCAATGCCTACCACCGTCTGTGGGGTTCTGTCCGTACTGACGGTCGTGGCCGCGAGGTCACCGACTTTCTTGAGGAGAGTGGCTTGCTCATCCTTAACGATGGCAGTCCTACTCATTTCTCCACTGCCCATGGCACATATTCTTGTATCGACCTCTCCATGTGCAGTGCTGGTCTCTTGACCTCATTGACATGGAGAGTGCATCCTGATCTTTGTGGCAGTGATCACTTCCCGTTGTTTGTTGAAGGTCTCCCTGTTACTCCTCCTTTTCCTCTCCGCCGCTTCAATCTGAAGCGTGCTGACTGGCGTAAATTCCGTGAGCTCAGTGAGTTTCATTGTCGTGATGATCTCCCTGTAGCTGTTGTGGCTGAGGCTTTTGAGCAGACTGTTCTCGATGCTGCTCATGGTTCCATTCCAGAATGCGGTGGCGACGTTTCCCGCCGGCGTGTTCCATGGTGGTCTGCGGAACTCCGTGAGGCTATCCAGGCTCGTCGGCGCGCTCTTGCCACTTTTAATCATCATCCTACAGAAGACAATCTTCAGGAGTTCCGCATTCTACGTGCTCGTGCTCGACGTCTGGTAAAGCTCTCGAAGCGCCAAAGCTGGAAGAATTACGTTTCGTCCATCAGTAGTCGCACACCTATGTCAACTGTGTGGCGTCGGGTTCGCTCCCTAAACGGATCCGCTTCTTTACTTCTTGTTCCAGCCTTAACCGTGAATGGTGTTCTAGAGACCAATCCCTCAGAGATCGCCAATATATTGGGCCACCATTTTGCCACTATCTCTGAGTCAGATCACTACCCACCAGCCTTTGCTCGTTCCCGTCCTCAGCTGGAGCGACACCCGTTAAATTTCCGTACCGCCAACAGTGAGGACTATAACGCTCCTTTCACGCTCGTTGAGTTCGATTCTGCTCTCCGCGAATCGTCCAATACTGCTCCCGGGCTTGACCGTGTTTCGTATGATATGTTGCGCAACCTCTCCCGCGATTCTCAGCTTGCATTGTTGCAACTGTATAATCGCCTCTGGGTTGAGGAGTTTTTTCCACCTGCTTGGTGCGAGGCCCTGGTTCTTCCCATCTTAAAGCCAGGGAAAGCCGCAACTAGCCCCACGAGCTACAGACCCATTGCTCTCACGAGCTGTGTCTGTAAGCTGCTAGAGCGAATGGTCAACAAGCGCCTGGTGTGGTATTTGGAATCGCATTCCCTTTTGAGCACATTTCAAAGTGGATTTCGTCGTTTCCGCTCCACTACAGACAATCTCGCTTATCTTGAGGGTGAAATTCAAGACGTCTTTCTCCACGGCGAACATCTTGTAGCTATATTTTTCGACTTAGAGAAGGCGTATGACACTACATGGCGTTACGGAATCCTAAAACAATTATATGACTGGGGTCTTCGTGGGCATATGGCCCACTTTATTTCGAATTTTCTTCACGAGCGACACTTTCGAGTGCGTGTGGGCTCTACTCTTTCAGAGCGCTTTGTACAAGAAAATGGTGTTCCACAAGGCAGTGTTCTTAGTGTCACGTTGTTTGCTGTCGCAGTCAACAGCGTTCTTTCGCAGATCCAGCCTCCTGTGTCTGGTCTGCTTTATGTTGACGATCTTGTCATTTTCTGTCGCTCCCGCCACCTTCGCGGCATTACTCGACAGCTTCAACTGACTCTGAATCGTCTCGTTCGCTGGTCGAATGAGACTGGATTTCGCTTTTCCACCGAGAAATGCCAATGTGTTCACTTCTGCCGGCAGCGTACGTGCGTTGTTGACCCGGACTTGTACCTCGATGGCACCCGTTTGTCATTCGTTGATGCAGTCCGTTTCTTGGGTCTGGTGTTTGACCGTCGCTTGTCGTGGGCACCACATTTACGGAATCTTAAATACTCTTGTCTTCGAGCTCTGAATCTCCTTCGTGTCCTTTCCCACCGCACGTGGGGTGCTGATCGTACTGTTCTACTTCGTTTGTACCGTAGCCTAATTCGGTCCAAGTTAGACTATGGCTGTATTGTCTATGGTTCTGCTCGTGCTTCTCTGTTACGACAACTTGACACAGTGCATCACCTGGGTATTCGTCTTGCTACTGGCGCCTACAGGCGCCTCTCGTGCAGGACATTCTTGTGAGGTGCCATCAATTGCAGCAACAGGGTTGTGTCGTCGTTGTCTGCTCGGTGCGGGGTCATGTCGGCATCCGGGGAAAAGAACTTGCTGATACAACCGCCAAGAACGCCGCCTTGGCCGGGGTTGCACTGGAGCATAGCCTTCCTTGCTCCGATCTTCGTTCCTATTTTCACATCTTGATGCGCTCTCACTGGCAAGCCGATTGGGACCAGGCCATTGAGAATAAATTGCATGCAGTCAAACCACTCCTAGGTGAGTGGCGTACGTCCTCGTCCGCTCGTCGTCGAGATGAAGTGCTCCTGGCGCGTTTGCGTATCGGACACTCTCATCTGACGCATAGTTACTTGCTACAGAGGTCGAACCGTCCGTATTGTGAAGAGTGTATAATTCCCCTGAGTATTCAGCACATTCTTGTGGAATGTCCTGAATACTCAGATCTCAGAGAACGTTATGGACTGCCTTCTGTTCTCACCCGTGCTTTGGGGGATGATAGTGCTTTTGTTGGCCGGGTGCTTGCGTTCGTTCGTGATATTGGCGTTGCTCACGTTCTCTGAGCTGTTTTTAGTCTGTTGTCCTTGTTTTATTGCTGCTAAATTTTTATATTTTGTCACTTGTTTTAAGTTTATTTTGTATATTGTTATTGTTATCTTTTTATCTTATTTATTCTTTTATCTTACACTTTTGCTTTTTTCCCATTTATTATTCATTTAGCAGCACTCTCGTTCGTTTGCACTGTCTTCGTTTTAAAGTGTAATTCATTTTTAATCTTGCAGTCCTGAGCAACGTTGTTCATCGTGACGGGGACATATAGCCTCGTTGCTGACGTCCCCATTAACCCCCATTCATTCATTCATTCGAGTCGAATCGGGTTTGATAAATGGCTGCTCGTTTCAACTCGTTTTGAAATCATGGCCTGATTAAACTGGAAAGCGAAAGCCATAAGAAATCTAAGCTAAACAGTAATATGGAATACTTTTAGTGTAGCTCACGAGAGGGCGCACTGCTCGCACCTCGTCTCGACAGCGAGATTCCAAGAGATCTTTTATAACAAGTTCAGCTCGGCTCGGCTCAACTGAGCCGATGGCTCGAACCAGCTCACTTGGAGTGAATCATCGACTCGAGGTGGTTTGGTTGGGATAAGCCATCTGCTCGGTTCGGCTCAACTGAGCCGGGCGCTCTAGCCGACTCGGTTGGATGAGCTGTTGTTTCCGTGGTTCGGCTCAGTTCTCGGTTCGGGTCGATAGTGAATGAGCTGTAAGGCGAGCTGCTCGAGTCGTTGACAATTCTAAACCCGGGCCGAGCAGTTTTGAATATATTTGGCCAGTGCTCTATAACTTTTAACAATGTTTGGCTCGACCCGAATACTCAACCTAGACCCTCAACCCAAATTCGGAAGTTCGTGAACAAAGTCCTTGATTCCTAGACTTCACGACTACCGTGGTTGGCAATCAACTACTTTTTTTTTTAGTATTTAAATACAAACCGTCTATCTTTCATGTTTGTTCAAGTATTTTACATATGCAATATAACACTGTATATAGAGTACTCAAAACTACACACCGGATTTGGCTCGACTCGGCTCGAAACTCTACCCGAATTCGAGTCGACTTGGAGGAGATTTTTCGAGCCGAGTTCTCGGGTGGAGCTCAAAGATGTCTATTTCTAGTCGAATCGAGTTTCAAAGAAAACTCGGTCGAAGTCGCTCGTGCCCATCCCTACTGGTAATGCAGTATGGCATTTTAGTCAGTGTTACATTATATGAAAATGTTCATATAGCTGTCAAGTAAAAATTTGTCCTTGCATTTACACAAAGCGATTCAGAACGTGCAATAATAATAATAATAGCAGTAGTAATAGTAGTACGGAAAATTGAAGTAATAAGATTTTTTACATATTCAAAGTTTTGGACCTAAAAGTAACGCGTTACTTTCGAAGTAAAGTAACATTTACTTTTTTGAGGCAAGTAACGCGTTACGTTTTAAGAGAAACTAAAGTAACTTGTAACGCGTTACATTTTTACAAGTAAATTACCCAACACTGGTTGTACCAAACCCAGGCTTTGGAATATCAACTAAGAGTCCCATTCTAGTTTCTAAGTCACCTTGAATGCATTTCTTGGTTTGCTGAAACTGTTCCTTATCCACTAGCGTACGCATTTGGCACTTTTTGACGTTTTGACGATATGCGATGTGTAGAATGCACTCAAAACACCTTATCTAAGCGTGCAGTGTTGAAAGACCAAATTCATATTTGCTTTCATCCGCCGAAAGTTGCTCTATGAATTTTAAGTTATTCATATTTTTTGGAGTCACCCCACAAATTCCACATGCTTGAGTTGAAATATCAGCAATGACCCCAAACGTTTTCCCATCAATCATTGTTAATTTACACATAGAAGTAAATATGATATCGTGGCCACAAATATTGACAACAGACAGAGTCCTTGACAGAGTGGAACAGAGTCCTTGTATCTGCTCTTCGACAATCCCTATTTCACGTTTAGATACCTTCACAGTTTCTTGTTCAAATAAGAGTTTAATAGGCCTATAGAATCTTGTGGAAGAAGGTCGAGGATTGTGACAAATAATAGCATTTAATTTTATTTGCATGCATATGTAGTGGAACTATACACACTGCAAATAGAAATGAATCTGTTTTAGCACCTTCATCATTACCATAGAATATTTGCTCGTATGTGGAATGGCCAGAGCTACTATCACAACCCCACTTAAAAATAACTGTAACACCATCCGATAAATGATCGCCGTTTTGAGATAAGACATCTTCGTGAACCATGACCAATCTAGTTATTGTGTGATCCACCAGTGCCTGAACTGATACCTCTGCTGATGTTTCACTAACTGTAATTGATTTCATATTGGGATAACAGTTTTTCTTTGCTTTCTGAATTTGATCGTAGGAAGGATATATATTAGCATTACGTGCCTTAGCGCCAGACTGAACTAACTTGTAAGAATGTTTGGTAAAACGTCCGTCTATATACAATGCTTTTTCCGGCGTATACTTACTAGGTTCCATGTTCGATGATTTCCATGTTTTTTAAATTTTGATAGCCCTCGTTGGTGTTGTTTCAGTGACCTCTTGCACTACGCTCTCGGCATTTTTTCTTCCAGACAAACCTAAACTACTTTGGGCGGCAAATGCTAATTCTTCTGTTGAATGTGTCTTCACTAACGAGGAAACTTTCCTCTTTTTCGATGGTACGGACAATTGTTCAAATTCCTTCGGTGGCCTTCCGAGTGTGCTGCAGGATGATGGCCCTGGTTCTAGATCATCTTGTTGATGTTGAGGCACAAAGGTGACATTGGTATCCAGCCATTTAACTTCGTGTGATAAAAATACCTTCAGAATACGATTAGATTTCTGCCATTTTTGATTCACCTTTCTACTAAAATTATTTACTTGCTGCTGAATGTACTCATTTTTATCTGTGCTTGTCTTGTCCAGTCCTAGTCTGCTCGAGACATACGTTGCAATTGCAGAATTTTTGGCACTTCTTCCTTCATGCCAAATATGAAATAGTTCTCTCCGGGATATATACATCGTTTTCTGCAGCTGATATCACTATTATTGCACATTCATTTATTGCACATAAACATATTTCAAGGTGGATATAGGCGGATATCTTTACTGTTTTTCCATTAAAATGCAATATAACGTATTTTTTGTAGGAAAATCATCTTCTGATGTTATATGCGTGTTACCCTATTTAATTTCTTATTTATGGAACATTGCATCCCTGCAGCAAGAAATGCCTCAACTCTCAATCGCTAACAGTCGGAAAAACTTAAGAGCACGATGGGTTTAACTTTCACTCTCTAAATATGACTACCATGAGTAAGAACAGCGGCTGTATCACAACTCCTGTTTTATACGTGCAAAACCATTCCCCTGCATAACGTAATATTTCTCTATTGTTGTGTCTGTCATGTGTGGTATATTTGTGACCCCTTACGGGTACAATGAGTGCTATTCCAAGCAACTTTATTTTGGACTTTTGCACAGCTAGTTTGTGCATTTCGTCCACTGTGGGTCGGGGCAGTGAAATATGCAAGATTTACGAAGGAAGATGCCGGGTAAATACGGTTGGGACCTCTTGAAAACAGCCATATGATAAACAGGAATAGTAAACTTGTTAACTTTTCCTGAAAGGCGTAAGTTAGGCCAGCTAGGTTTTCCTTCCAGGGACATATTTAGGGGAGCTATCTGACTCAAGGGCCTCCCGAAATAAATTCATCATTTTTTCGCATTGCACATACAAAACAAATGCTTCTTACTGTTTCTCAAGCCCTTTCCGAAACATAAATACGCAAAGGGTTGCTTCCTATGGTCCAAGTCTGGAACAACCCCTTTACTTGTCCCACTCACAGAACGGCCCAGAGTATTACTCTGGGTTTCAACTGAAATAAATAGCTACATAAAACTAACAAGCAGAAAATTTCTGGAAGGATTTAAATTATGTACTGTCTTGGTAAAAAAATCTTGGCTGCCCACCTTGGATACCAAGGTCATATTCTGCCAATCGTGTGCAGGAAATTCAAGTTCACATTACTTGATAACAAATATGTAAGAGTGCAAGGCTTTTCAAAGGCAAGTGGGTAGCCAGGGGTTTTCGAAGAAAAAAAATGTACTTCGTGCAATAAGCCCTAGTTTTTAATTTATTCCATGGCTTCTGACCCTTCAGTACTTGAGGATAAATCACGTCTCGTAAAGTAACGGTTTTAACAGATGCAATGGACAAATCGAAATTGAGGACCTTGCCGGACAAAGGGCACATAGAGTAAAAGTGTACTTTCGGGAATGAGCTCTCAAAGTTAAGAGTTGTAATTTATATTTAGTTATAATTAAAGAAACACCTGTGATGAATATTTTTTGGTGGGACATTTCATTCTTTATATGTTAGTGATATTACTATGGTGATTACTGAAAAGTACTTTTAGTAAAAAATAAAAGTTGTAAGACATGTTATGTGCCCTTTTTCCAGCAACCAGTTATCATGTTTGGAAACAAAACACAAGTTTTAAAAGAACAAACTTTATTACAAAATTACATACCTAAATCATAGAAAGGATGTTTTGTTAGGTCTAGTTAGGCCTCAGCGTTCTCTTCAAGCAAACTTTCCAGCCAGTTTTGGTCCTCAGCGGTCAAGTACTTCATCAGACTTCTAACATCAACCATTTTAGCTTGTGACACTTGAGGAAATAGCACTGTTGTTGGTTGAACTTGTGCTAATGTTGCTTTATTAACATTTTTCATGAACTTGAAAGGCGAGTAGGTAGGGATGAAATTGGGAGAACACAATACAGTTCCATCACATTTGTATTTGATCATTACATATTTCATGATAGTGAACTTCAGATGTTTTGAAGTCTTTTGAATGTTTAAAAAAAAAAAGGTTCAAGGCTCTCGTCCCAACTTTTGATCAGATTTCGATCCATTATTACAGTAAAGGGGCTGGGTTTCTGCCGAGCTTGAACCATAGCTTGAAGCCATGGTTTTGCAGTTCCAATGACCTCTTTCTTTTTTATATGAGACCGAACGAGCCCAAAGTTCCGATCACACTGTGTGAAAGAATGTCCCCTAACTGGAAACAACTGAATTAGTTCAACATTAAACACTTTGCTGAACCAAGAGCAAAACTTAATCATTGTAGCATTGCGGTTCTGTCCTCCCGCAGAGTCTGATAACAAAACAATAGTTTTTACTTGTGATGTTTCTACATATTTTTTAAGGCAATCATACAAAAATGAAGCCACACTGTTCGAGTTCTTACATGCTTGTGATTCCATGAAACAGTAAAAGTAAGACTCGTCATCATTAAAAACATGTACATTGAATGCATATAGCCATAAAAGCCTTTTATAGAATTGGCTGTTAACATTCAGCCTTGGCACCGCGTAGTTTTGTGCATAATCAAATTCACATACCAAAAAAGATGGATCATTTTTTGCTTTTTCAATGTACTCATTTCTTAAAGCTTGTCTTCTCTTATACTTCCTATGATGAACCTGATACGGTACTTTGATTGGGTCATTAGGATTTCTTGCCAGTTTTTCTTTGCACTCTGTGCAATAATCACATACATCACTTTTAGGTGCTCTTATACCAAATTCATTACTAAACTTAGACTTAAAACACTTAAAATAGTGGGGGTAGCCCATTTTCAAGTTTTCATTAGTTTCAGCCCTATAAAACTCTTGAAACATAGTGTACAACGTTTTAATGTTGAGCTCTGGGTTGTCAAAGTATTTGAGAGAGGTTTTATTACCACTATAATGGCTTAGGCTGTGTGGAATTGATTCAAGGTGCGTCTTCATCAAATGCAAAACGTTCGGTTTCAATTTGTGGGGCCGGTTGGTGTGATGACCTCTCCGTTCTGTAAAGTCTTGTGAATTCAACATTTTTTGTTGGATTACCCTTATTCTTTTAGGACTAACTTGTAGTAGTTTCCTTAAGAAACCCTGACAAACTGATACATTCAAACCACCAACGTTTAGGCTATAGGTCCATGTATTGATTCGGGCCTTTTTGGGATGAATGGCGTGAGTTTTAAGTTCTGTTTTTGTTATACAATTAGAAATAAATGAGTCTTGGAGCTCTTTACCTTGATTATAAAAGAACGAAAATAATTCTTCCTGATGTTCTTTAGTAAAACGAATACAACACTTCTCACTACAACAATCAGGAACATAACCAAACTGTTTGCCACTTACAGTCTTCCCACATCTGTTTACATACATTTCACCTTTAAGTCGATTCACTTTAGCATTTTCACGTTTAAGATTTATATTGTTACTGTATGATTTACGTTTACGTTTAGCTTTTGACTGCTCCATTGCTTTAAATATCTATTATTTAATAATAAACTTCCTTTATAAATGTAACCTCAAAACAACAGGCAAAATACGTAAACACCACTGTTGTCTGCTGCCGACTATTTCTTTGTTCTTTCCAGCTGCACAGATTCAAAAAAAGTTTTGCCACAGACTAACGAATAGAGATTTTTGTTTGAAACTTTCTGGGCACAATCACAACAACATGGCGGATCGTTTAAAACGATTGCCGGAAAAAGGGCACATAGACCTATGTTCCCTTTGTCCGGCAAGGCCCACAATTGAGATCTTCCTCTGAGAGGCGTGGGCTTCCAACATAGTTTACGTCCAAATTCATCCCCTCCCCCATCAAGACAGTATAGTAGTGTCGAATCCATAGATTTCGTGGTCGGTGAGAAAAATAGTGGTACTTTCTTTTTAATTCGTGAGATAGGCTAGTTTTATAGAAAAGGAAAATTGAAATAGGATAGTTATTTTGATATTGGGTTCAGGCCACTCACAGAAGCAAAGGTAGCCCCCCTCCAGAATTCTTTACTTGAGGAAAATAATATGATAAATTTACCCCAACTTACTCATAACCATTGTGATTTTCAGAAATAAGGGTCCATGGCCCTTTGCAGCAAAATATCGTAGTCACACCAATGCGTATACATTATACTTATTTTGTAAAAGGAACAAAGAGGAATACTGTATTACCCGCACTCGTGTAAAGTCCGCACTTGAATTCTTCGGGAAGTTCAGAGGAAAAGAAAATATTGACTCATACAATGTCCACACTTGCATTTTCTCATTTTAAATTTTATGCTTTCCTCCTAACAAATGGATTTCGCACAAGTTTGTTTCCCAACAATTACGAAAGAAACAGATTAAATCTGCCTAGATACATACAGCAATTTTGAATATGGTATCACCGTTTGTTTTAATTTGCCTCAGATACGGTGCAAGTACTTACGAACTGAAAGACCCGTCTCATGTTCGGACCCTGAAATTCTAGTTAAAATATTGGGTCAAACTATGCGGACATTACACAAGCGTATATGGTATATACTTTTCGGGAGGCTACCACTATGCCGCTACTTACAGGCCCATAGTCGGCTACGAATAAACGGAAATCAGAATTACGAATATTTTATAGTAGCTGTAACTTTTGTTTCTAGTTTATATTATGAAAGCAGTAATTTTTGCTTCCCAAAACTTTTTAAATACCACTATCAAAAATTTACAAGGAAAGGGATCCATAAAAAACGAAACTACGAACAAAAATTCAGAGAACAAAATCCACCAGAAATTTTATAGGATAGGACGAAAGCCCATCGAACAGGAAAACCTTTGATCAGGGTTATAATGGCGAAGGAGCGACCGCGTTGTGAATTCAAAATCTATTGTACTTAGTTATTCAAATTTTATATAGAAAGGAATAAGATTCGATTCTTTTAAAAAAAGTAAAACGTACATTATATTTGGAAAAAGTTTTCAACAAAATCAACATTTCTGTTTTTTTTTCTTTGAACCGACTATAGTAATATTAATAAATACATGCCAGGTAAATTGTATTTGTTCATACGGGCTACTGTTGAAGCCAATATCGGAATCGATACTGAAAGTACACAAATTACTTTAGAGTAAATAACCTATATATGTAGGTTATTAGTTCTCCCATGTCCACGCTTGAAGTGAAGTAAATTGATAGGAGACTTTATCTCCTCTGTTTCCGACATGAAAAGTGTGGGGCAGGTTTCTAACTGTGAGCTGGTTGTATACAGAAATTTAAGAAAATTAATTTTCATTCGGAAAGGTTCTCTAATGAAAAAATTTTCTTCTCATCAGGATTAGCGGTCAAAAATCCGTGTGTGAGATCTATGTACAGTCCTCTCTTTTGTATTGTCTAGCCTTTCTCAGCCGCAAGCCTTCGGAGGGCCACATGTTCATAATTCCTCTCATATTCCATGACTGATGTACATACATTACTTTTCTACAGTACATCCTTTAGCAATGAATAACAGGCGGTGTTATCTTTACGCTTAATTACCCTACCAAACATAGACGCTGTTAGGCTGTTACGATGCTGCTCCTCATACTCTAAGTTACCATGCTGTCCTCTAGAAGAAAATTCTATATATGTTCTCTGTTCTGATGTAACCTAATAATAATAATAATAATAATAATAATAGTAATATTCGTTTCACAGATTGAAACTTTGGCAGACTTACAAACTATGCAAATTCAAAGCAAAATCAAACAAATTCGAGACTCTGAATCGATTCCCGGAAACCACTTTCGATATCTCTTACCGTTTTAGTTTATAAAAATCAAGTTGAAACCGGAAGTAGTAGTAAATATCTACCACGTCCGGTTTTGGTTTAAAAAAGGATTGACATAATAAGATGCTAAATCATTTAATGAAAGTTGCTAATCGCTATCTAGTTGCGTTTTTGATTTATGCGCATTTATAATTTTGGCTCCACAAAAATTGAAATTTTAATATTTTATAAAATGTTTTCAAAAATGATTCACCGTTTCAAGAACGAATAATAGGTCCACTTATTTATCTACTAAAACTAGAAGTGGTACAAATTTATATTACGTCAGGTTTCAATTCATTGTTTTGAATTTATAGATTTTTTAAAAAGGCCTATTTTTGACCGCCCATTGCGTATTTATTGAATATTAAAATTATATGAGTATTTATTAAACCGAAAAATGCATTAAACAACAACAACAACAACAACAACAACAAAAAAAATAGTACAGCATAAATATTTTTTAAAAGATTACTTTTCAAACATTTATTGAATCACCAATATGAAATATTCACACTTTTTATGTTTGTTATTCAATGAATATTTAAGAAAAAATAAAATATTTATGCTTTATTATTTTTTGGTTTATTTTTTCTGAATAAGTATTCATAGTAACATAATTTCAGTATTGAATAAACATGCAATGGGCGGTAAGAAATAGGCCTTTTCACTATTTTATAAGTATTAGAAATCAAAAAATAACGCAATTTCAATATTGAGTGTAAAATAAATATTCGAAAAATATTGTTTCAACTTTCAGTGCTATTAAAGATATACAATAAATGATAAATCACACTAAAAGTAAACTTAGTTGAAATAATTTAATATGGTTTAAGAAATGAAGAAATGAAAACATACGTCGTATGCTTTGACCTCGGCTTCACAGGCTGATTGAAGCGAAGGCGGAGACAGCGGTGGTTTATCCGCGTTCAGCCCATAGTCTCTGTCCTTTCTGGTGGAAGTTCTAATTTTCTTCTTACTCGTCATGAACGGGAATAAGAACGCTCGTGGCTTCTCTTGTTAATAAATCTCCTGAAATACATTCCAGGACTATTTTCTATCACAGATTTCCAAGGACTACGGTGCTATGTTGCTTTTTTGTTATATGATAGTCCTGTAACATAGCATCGGCGCTGGAAGGCACCGCGATTTGTCAAATTAAGCCTCTTACCAGCATTGAACTTTGACAGAAGGCTAATACACAGCTCGGCCTGATTAGTTGTTTCGTTTGGAACTCATTGGTCTGCCTTTCTTATTAACTGGTCTACAGCAGCCATTATGTGGTAATACAATCCGGCCTTTTCTAAATCTGGAAATAAATTTCTATCTTCTTCCTTTGTACAAAAGTAAGGTTTGCACTTTTCGTGGTTCCCAAATACGTGCGATGGACCATTTCGCAGGTCATTTCTAAGATCCTGCACAGAACACTTCTGTTTTGCATTGTAGGATATAGCTCCCCGAGCAACAGCGGTTAAACGTGGAATTCTATCTCGCAAAATTGTTCGATCTTGCAAATGAAAACTATTTTGCATACGCAGCTTGTGGAGCGCACATGTATAATTCCGCACACAATGGTTTGCGCATTCAACTTTTGTGACTTGGCGTCTATACGGCACCTTTTCGATTATCCTGGAGTGAACGCTGGAGTCGCCATCTGCTACAAATCGTTTGTAGCGAAGCGTATGCATTTCTTGGCTCTTGCAAAAGCCTTCTACGATTATGTCAGCTTCCATCGACGAAGATGAGGATGACCAGTTGCGGTAACATCGATGGTCGCTTGGTTTTTATTTGTTGATGACGCTGCAGCACACACTGAACAATATTTGTTTTTCACCCCTAAAAACAATAGCTTGTTAGTTTCTTGACCAATAATACATGCTTGAGAAAGATATATACATATATAACAATGTAAGTAAAATTTAAATATTAGCAACATTATGCAGGATAAAACGTAAAACGTATTCAAATTTAACAAAACACAGTGTAGACCTTAGAGCGTTTGCACACGTCCACGACAATGCTGGCCCCGGTTCCAACAATGCCAGAGCCGAAGCTGCTTTGCACACGCGTCCGCCAAAACCGGTGGCGGCACTGCTTTGCACACGCGTCCGCCAAAACCGGTGGCGGCACTGCTTTGCACACGCGTCCGCCAAAACCGGTGGCGGCACTGCTTTGCACACGCGTCCGCCAAAACCGGTGGCGGCACTGCTTTGCACACGCGTCCGCCAAAACCGGTGGCGGCGGCACTGCTTTGCACACGCGTCCGCCAAAACCGGTGGCGGCACTGCTTTGCACACGCGTCCGCCAAAACCGGTGGCGGCACTGCTTTGCACACGCGTCCGCCAAAACCGGTGGCGGCACTGCATTGCACACGCGTCCGCCAAAACCGGTGGCGGCACTGCTTTGCACACGTGTCCGCCAAAACCGGTGGCGGCACTGCTTTGCACACGTGTCCGCCAAAACCGGTGGCGGCACTGCTTTGCACACGTGTCCGCCGAAACCGGTGGCGGGACTGCTTTGCATACGTGTCCGCCGAAACCGGGGCGGGACTGCTTTGCACACGTGTCCGCCGAAACCGGTGGCGGCACTGCTTTGCACACGTGTCCGCCGAAACCGGTGGCGGCACTGCTTTGCACATAATGGCTGCAATCACCAATATGAAATATTCACACTTTTTATGTTTGTTATTCAATGAATATTTAAAAAAAAATAAAATATTTATGCTTTATTATTTTTTGGTTTATTTTTTCTGAATAAGTATTCATAGTAACATAATTTCAGTATTGAATAAACATGCAATGGGCGGTAAGAAATAGGCCTTTTCACTATTTTATAAGTATTAGAAATCAAAAAATAATGCAATTTCAATATTGAGTGTAAAATAAATATTCGAAAAATATTGTTTCAACTTTCAGTGCTATTAAAGATATACAATAAATGATAAATCACACTAAAAGTAAACTTAGTTGAAATAATTTAATATGGTTTAAGAAATGAAGAAATGAAAACATACGTCGTATGCTTTGACCTCGGCTTCACAGGCTGATTGAAGCGAAGGCGGAGACAGCGGTGGTTTATCCGCGTTCAGCCCATAGTCTCTGTCCTTTCTGGTGGAAGTTCTAATTTTCTTCTTACTCGTCATGAACGGGAATAAGAACGCTCGTGGCTTCTCTTGTTAATAAATCTCCTGAAATACATTCCAGGACTATTTTCTATCACAGATTTCCAAGGACTACGGTGCTATGTTGCTTTTTTGTTATATGATAGTCCTGTAACATAGCATCGGCGCTGGAAGGCACCGCGATTTGTCAAATTAAGCCTCTTACCAGCATTGAACTTTGACAGAAGGCTAATATACAGCTCGGCCTGATTAGTTGTTTCGTTTGGAACTCATTGGTCTGCCTTTCTTATTAACTGGTCTACAGCAGCCATTATGTGGTAATACAATCCGGCCTTTTCTAAATCTGGAAATAAATTTCTATCTTCTTCCTTTGTACAAAAGTAAGGTTTGCACTTTTCGTGGTTCCCAAATACATGCGATGGACCATTTCGCAGGTCATTTCTAAGATCCTGCACAGAACACTTCTGTTTTGCATTGTAGGATATAGCTCCCCGAGCAACAGCGGTTAAACGTGGAATTCTATCTCGCAAAATTGTTCGATCTTGCAAATGAAAACTATTTTGCATACGCAGCTTGTGGAGCGCACATGTATAATTCCGCACACAATGGTTTGCGAATTCAACTTTTGTGACTTGGCGTCTATACGGCAACTTTTCGATTATCCTGGAGTGAACGCTGGAGTCGCCATCTGCTACAAATCGTTTGTAGCGAAGCGTATGCATTTCTTGGCTCTTGCAAAAGCCTTCTACGATTATGTCAGCTTCCATCGACAAAGATGAGGATGACCAGTTGCGGTAACATCGATGGTCGCTTGGTTTTTATTTGTTGATGACGCTGCAGCACACACTGAACAATATTTGTTTTTCACCCCTAAAAACAATAGCTTGTTAGTTTCTTGACCAATAATACATGCTTGAGAAAGATATATACATATATAACAATGTAAGTAAAATTTAAATATTAGCAACATTATGCAGGATAAAACGTAAAACGTATTCAAATTTAACAAAACACAGTGTAGACCTTAGAGCGTTTGCACACGTCCACGACAATGCTGGCCCCGGTTCCAACAATGCCAGAGCCGAAGCTGCTTTGCACACGCGTCCGCCAAAACCGGTGGCGGCACTGCTTTGCACACGCGTCCGCCAAAACCGGTGGCGGCACTGCTTTGCACACGCGTCCGCCAAAACCGGTGGCGGCACTGCTTTGCACACGCGTCCGCCAAAACCGGTGGCGGCACTGCTTTGCACACGCGTCCGCCAAAACCGGTGGCGGCACTGCTTTGCACACGCGTCCGCCAAAACCGGTGGCGGCACTGCTTTGCACACGCGTCCGCCAAAACCGGTGGCGGCACTGCTTTGCACACGTGTCCGCCAAAACCGGTGGCGGCACTGCTTTGCACACGTGTCCGCCGAAACCGGTGGCGGGACTGCTTTGCATACGTGTCCGCCGAAACCGGTGGCGGGACTGCTTTGCACACGTGTCCGCCGAAACCGGTGGCGGCACTGCTTTGCACACGTGTCCGCCGAAACCGGTGGCGGCACTGCTTTGCACATAATGGCTGCAATCACCAATATGAAATATTCACACTTTTTATGTTTGTTATTCAATGAATATTTAAAAAAAAATAAAATATTTATGCTTTATTATTTTTTGGTTTATTTTTTCTGAATAAGTATTCATAGTAACATAATTTCAGTATTGAATAAACATGCAATGGGCGGTAAGAAAGAGGCCTTTTCACTATTTTATAAGTATTAGAAATCAAAAAATAACGCAATTTCAATATTGAGTGTAAAATAAATATTCGAAAAATATTGTTTCAACTTTCAGTGCTATTAAAGATATACAATAAATGATAAATCACACTAAAAGTAAACTTAGTTGAAATAATTTAATATGGTTTAAGAAATGAAAACATACGTCGTATGCTTTGACCTCGGCTTCACAGGCTGATTGAAGCGAAGGCGGAGACAGCGGTGGTTTATCCGCGTTCAGCCCATAGTCTCTGTCCTTTCTGGTGGAAGTTCTAATTTTCTTCTTACTCGTCATGAACGGGAATAAGAACGCTCGTGGCTTCTCTTGTTAATAAATCTCCTGAAATACATTCCAGGACTATTTTCTATCACAGATTTCCAAGGACTACGGTGCTATGTTGCTTTTTTGTTATATGATAGTCCTGTAACATAGCATCGGCGCTGGAAGGCACCGCGATTTGTCAAATTAAGCCTCTTACCAGCATTGAACTTTGACAGAAGGCTAATATACAGCTCGGCCTGATTAGTTGTTTCGTTTGGAACTCATTGGTCTGCCTTTCTTATTAACTGGTCTACAGCAGCCATTATGTGGTAATACAATCCGGCCTTTTCTAAATCTGGAAATAAATTTCTATCTTCTTCCTTTGTACAAAAGTAAGGTTTGCACTTTTCGTGGTTCCCAAATACATGCGATGGACCATTTCGCAGGTCATTTCTAAGATCCTGCACAGAACACTTCTGTTTTGCATTGTAGGATATAGCTCCCCGAGCAACAGCGGTTAAACGTGGAATTCTATCTCGCAAAATTGTTCGATCTTGCAAATGAAAACTATTTTGCATACGCAGCTTGTGGAGCGCACATGTATAATTCCGCACACAATGGTTTGCGAATTCAACTTTTGTGACTTGGCGTCTATACGGCAACTTTTCGATTATCCTGGAGTGAACGCTGGAGTCGCCATCTGCTACAAATCGTTTGTAGCGAAGCGTATGCATTTCTTGGCTCTTGCAAAAGCCTTCTACGATTATGTCAGCTTCCATCGACGAAGATGAGGATGACCAGTTGCGGTAACATCGATGGTCGCTTGGTTTTTATTTGTTGATGACGCTGCAGCACACACTGAACAATATTTGTTTTTCACCCCTAAAAACAATAGCTTGTTAGTTTCTTGACCAATAATACATGCCTGAGAAAGATATATACATATATAACAATGTAAGTAAAATTTAAATATTAGCAACATTATGCAGGATAAAACGTAAAACGTATTCAAATTTAACAAAACACAGTGTAGACCTTAGAGCGTTTGCACACGTCCACGACAATGCTGGCCCCGGTTCCAACAATGCCAGAGCCGAAGCTGTTTTGCACACGCGTCCGCCAAAACCGGTGGCGGCACTGCTTTGCACACGCGTCCGCCAAAACCGGTGGCGGCACTGCTTTGCACACGCGTCCGCCAAAACCGGTGGCGGCACTGCTTTGCACACGCGTCCGCCAAAACCGGTGGCGGCACTGCTTTGCACACGCGTCCGCCAAAACCGGTGGCGGCACTGCTTTGCACACGCGTCCGCCAAAACCGGTGGCGGCACTGCTTTGCACACGCGTCCGCCAAAACCGGTGGCGGCACTGCTTTGCACACGCGTCCGCCAAAACCGGTGGCGGCACTGCTTTGCACACGCGTCCGCCAAAACCGGTGGCGGCACTGCTTTGCACACGCGTCCGCCAAAACCGGTGGCGGCACTGCTTTGCACACGCGTCCGCCAA
Source organism: Thermobia domestica (assembly GCF_964235325.1). Taxonomy (NCBI): domain Eukaryota; kingdom Metazoa; phylum Arthropoda; class Insecta; order Zygentoma; family Lepismatidae; genus Thermobia; species Thermobia domestica. Next base: position 206,317,121 of record NC_137460.1, read on the forward strand.
AACCGGTGGCGGCACTGCTTTGCACACGCGTCCGCCAAAACCGGTGGCGGCACTGCTTTGCACACGCGTCCGCCAAAACCGGTGGCGGCACTGCTTTGCACACGCGTCCGCCAAAACCGGTGGCGGCACTGCTTGGCACACGCGTCGGCCAAAACCGGTGGCGGCACTGCTTGGCACACGCGTCGGCCAAAACCGGTGGCGGCACTGCTTTGCACACGCGTCGGCCAAAACCGGTGGCGGCACTGCTTTGCACACGCGTCCGCCAAAACCGGTGGCGGCACTGCTTTGCACACGCGTCCGCCAAAACCGGTGGCGGCACTGCTTTGCACACGCGTCGGCCAAAACCGGTGGCGGCACTGCTTTGCACACGCGTCGGCCAAAACCGGTGGCGGCACTGCTTTGCACACGCGTCGGCCAAAACCGGTGGCGGCACTGCTTTGCACACGCGTCGGCCAAAACCGGTGGCGGCACTGCTTTGCACACGCGTCGGCCAAAACCGGTGGCGGCACTGCTTTGCACACGCGTCCGCCAAAACTAATGGCGGCACTGCTTTGCACACGCGTCCGCCAAAACTGGTGGCGACACTGCTTTGCACACGCGTCCGCCAAAACTGGTGGCGACACTGCTTTGCACACGCGTCCGCCAAAACTGGTGGCGACACTGCTTTGCACACGCGTCCGCCAAAACTGGTGGCGACACTGCTTTGCACACGCGTCCGCCAAAACTGGTGGCGACACTGCTTTGCACACGCGTCCGCCAAAACTGGTGGCGACACTGCTTTGCACACGCGTCCGCCAAAACTGGTGGCGACACTGCTTTGCACACGCGTCCGCCAAAACTGGTGGCGACACTGCTTTGCACACGCGTCCGCCAAAACTGGTGGCGACACTGCTTTGCACACGCGTCCGCCAAAACTGGTGGCGACACTGCTTTGCACACGCGTCCGCCAAAACTGGTGGCGACACTGCTTTGCACACGCGTCCGCCAAAACTGGTGGCGACACTGCTTTGCACACGCGTCCGCCAAAACTGGTGGCGACACTGCTTTGCACACGCGTCCGCCAAAACTGGTGGCGACACTGCTTTGCATACGCGTCCGCCAAAACTGGTGGCGACACTGCTTTGCACACGCGTCCGCCAAAACTGGTGGCGACACTGCTTTGCACACGCGTCCGCCAAAACTGGTGGCGACACTGCTTTGCACACGCGTCCGCCAAAACTGGTGGCGACACTGCTTTGCACACGCGTCCGCCAAAACTGGTGGCGACACTGCTTTGCACACGCGTCCGCCAAAACTGGTGGCGACACTGCTTTGCACACGCGTCCGCCAAAACTGGTGGCGACACTGCTTTGCACACGCGTCCGCCAAAACTGGTGGCGACACTGCTTTGCACACGCGTCCGCCAAAACTGGTGGCGACACTGCTTTGCACACGCGTCCGCCAAAACTGGTGGCGACACTGCTTTGCACACGCGTCCGCCAAAACTGGTGGCGACACTGCTTTGCACACGCGTCCGCCAAAACTGGTGGCGACACTGCTTTGCACACGCGTCCGCCAAAACTGGTGGCGACACTGCTTTGCACACGCGTCCGCCAAAACTGGTGGCGACACTGCTTTGCACACACATCCCGGTAATGCCGGTGCCGAGAAGTAGTTTGAGTTTGAACGTGAAGGAGATAATCAAGCAATAAACAAACGACATCTCCTTGCCTTGATGTACGTACGGCGACGAAAGAGGAAACAGATCAGCACTAGAAAGATTTGGATCCATCCATTGCTGAGAGTGCGCCCCGGTGTGACCTCACACCCTTTTTTCCTTCGTAAATGTTTATAAAAATCTCACTTTTATGGGAAAAAACACTTTAAAATCTGATCCGGGCTCTCCCTCACGGAAGAACCCCAAACCAACTGAAACGGAGATAGTGGAAAAGACAAGTATCGTGACCCCTGTTGTCCGATATCTTGTAATCAAAGATAAAGATGTTGAAAGTGCCACCTCTGAGGAAAATCGTCCGAGTGCTATTAAGGGCTTATCCCCTTTTGTTATTAATAAAGTTATTAATTATCAAGCCGGACAGGTTAAAGATATCAAGAAATTGCGGAATGGCACTTTATTGGCGGAAACCATGGACGAGAAACAAACTGCGAAGGTCATGAAGTTGGCCTCAATTGGACCAGTGAACGTGTCAGTAGAACCCCATCGTCTACTGAACGTTTCTAAATGGGTGATATCGTGTTGAGATCTCCTCAATGCTACAGAGGAGGAGATTAAATCTGAGTTGGCCGACCAACATGTTATTTGATGTCGCTCGCATCAAAAGTAAGAAGTCAGGTGAACTCGTAGCTACACAGTCACTGATTCTTACTTTGTTTTCCCACACTTCCGGATTCCGTCAAGGCTGACTTCTATCGTTTAAGAGTTCGGCCATATATACCTAGTCCCTTGCGCTGTTTCAAATGTCAACATTTTGGGCACCGTGTAATGCGAGTGCTGCTCTTTGTGCAATTTGTGGCCAGGGTAGTCATGGTGCGGACCCCTGTACAGCGACCAAGCCCTTCTTTGTCAACTACAAGGGTGAGCATTCAGCTTGGTCTCGTGACTGTCCCGCCTTTCAACGCGAGAAACGTATTCAAGAGCTCATGGTCGTTGAGAAGATTTCAGCTGCTGACGCTAAGCGTCGTTTGAAAGACAGCATTCCTCCCTCGCTTTCTGTTTCATTTGCTCGAGTTGCAGCCGCTTTTAAGAAATCAGTAGCGACACAAACGTCTACCTTTTCCACCCAGACGGATACTGTGCCTGAGAACCGTAGTGACCCCATGACCCCAGTCGCATCCACAAGCGAACTTTCTAAAGCCCCACGTGTTTCGGTTAGTGGTGGTCTTCGGCGCACTCCTGCCCATCTCCGATCGCCTTATCTCGCTGGCCTCAAGCTTAGCCAGCATATACGAAGGGTCAATGAGACGGTTCTTTCTCCTAAGAGACCGAAATCTACTCCAGTTCGTAAGCCACCTGCAGTTTCTCTGAAATCTGACATGGTAGAGGACGAACTGATGGACTCCGAGTGGGCTGTTATTGGACCCCGTGGGAAAGTTCGCCTCAAACGTTGATCTTACCCAGTATGGCGCTTCTTCAGTGGAACCTGAATGGCTTCTGTAGTCACCGTGAGGAATTGACCCAACTGATCACTGACCACTCGCCTGTACTTATCTGCTTGCAGGAAACCCATTTTAAGCCTACCCAGTCCTTCCTTCTTTCTGGGTATACTATGTACAGATGTGATAAGCCAGACGCTGACCACGCTGCTGGCGGCGTGGCAGTCTGTGCTTCCGATTCTGTTCATTCTAAGCAAATTCACATTGTATCCCGAATGCAAGCCGTTGCGGTGCGAGTATACTTTTCTCGCCCGCTTACAGTTTGTTCATTGTACGTTCCTCACTCTGAAGCCTTTACAACCGCCGATCTGCTTAAGCTCTTCCATCAGCTTGAAACGCCACTCTTGCTTGTAAGAGACCTTAATGCCTATCACCGTCTGTGAAGTTCTGTCCGTACTGACGGTCGTGGCCGCGAGGTAACCGCATTTCTTGAGGAGAGTGGCTTGCTTATCCTTAATGATGGCAGTCCTACTCATTTTTCCACTGCCCATGGCACATATTCTTGTATCGACCTCTCCATGTGCAGTGCTGGTCTCTTGACCTCATTGACATGGAAGGTGCATCCCGATCTTTGTAGCAGTGATCACTTTCCGTTGTTTGTTGAAGGTCTTCCTGTTACTCCACCTTTTCCTCTCCGCCGCTTCAATTTGAAGCGTGCAGACTGGCGTAAATTCCGTGAGCTCAGTGAGTTTCATTGTCGTGATGATCTCCCTGTAGCTGTTGTGGCTGAGGCTTTTGAGCGGACTGTTCTTGTTGCTGCTCATGGTTCCATTCCAGATTGCGGTGGCGACGTTTCCCGCCGGAGTGTTCCATGGTGGTCTGCGGAAATCCGTGAGGCTATCCTGGCTTGTCGGCACGCTCTTGTCACTTTTAATCGTCATCCAACTGACAATTTCCGCATTCTATGTGCTCGAGCTAGACGTCTTTTCAAGCTTTCGAAGCGCCGAAGCTGGATGAATTACGTTTCGTCCATCAATAGTCGAACAGCGATGTCCACGGTGGGGCGTCGGGTCCGCTCGCTTACTGGCAATACTCCTCCTGTTCCTGTTCCTGCCTTACCGGTGAATGGTGTCTCGGAGATACTACTCACCCTTCGGAGATAGCTAACGCTTTTGGCCAGTATTTTGCTTCTATCTCTGAGTCAGCACATTATCCTCCTGCGTTCATCCACTTAGGGCCCGTTTAGAGCGGACACCGTTAAACTTCCGTAGCGCCAACAGCGAAGATTACAATGCTCCTTTCAGCCTTGATGAATTCGATTCTGCTCTTTTTGAATCGTATACCTTACGAGATGTTGCGCAACCTCCCCCGCAATTCACAGTTTGCTCTCTTCAAACTGTATAATCTCCTGTGGATAGAAGAGTTTTTTCCACCGGCTTGGCGTGAGGTTCTCGTCCTTCCTACCTTGAAGCCAGCCAAAGTCCCAACTAGCCCAACGAGCTACAGACCCATTGCTCTCACGAGCTGCGTCTGTAAGCTGTTTGAGCGTATGGTCAACAAGCACCTTGTGTGGTATTTGGAATCGAATTCACTTTTGAGCAAGTTCCAAAGTGGATTTCGTCGTTTCCGATCCACTACATACAATCTCGCTTATCTTGATGCTGAAATTCAAGACGCCTTTCTCCGCGGCGACCACCTTGTAGCTATATTTTTTGATTTAGAAAAGGCGTATGACACTACATGGCGTTACTGAATCTTATTACATGACTGGGGTCTTCGTGGCCACATGGCAGAATTTATTAGGAATTTTCTTCACGAGTGCCTTTTTAGAGTGCGTGTGTGATCTAGTCTCTCAGAGCGGTTTGTGCAAGAACATAGCGTTCCACAAGGCAGTGTCCTTAGTGTCACGCTGTTTGTTGTTGCCGACAAGTGTTCTTTCGCAGATCCAAGCTCCTGTGTCTGGTCTGCTTTATGTTGACGATCTTGTCATTCTCTGTCACTCCCGCCACCGTCGTGGCATTACTCGACAGCCTCAACTGACTCTCAATCGTCATGTTCGCTGGTCGAATGAGACTGGATTTCGCTTTTCCACCGAGAAATCCCAATGTGTTCACTTCTGCTGGTAGCGTACCTGCGTTGTTGACCCGGACTTGTACCTCGATGGCACCCGTTTGTCATTCGTTGATACAGTCCGTTTTTTGGGTGTGGTGTTTGACCGTCGCTTGTCGTGGGCACCACGTATTCGGAATCTTAAGTACTTTTGTCTTCGAGCTCTGAATCTCTTTCGTGTCCGTTCCCACCACACGTGGGGTGCTGATCGTACGGTTCTGCTTCGTTTATACAGTAGTCTAATTCGGTCCAAGTTAGACTATGTCTGTATGGCCTATGGGTCTGCTCGTGCTTCTCTGTTACGACAACTTGACACAGTGCACCACCTGGGTATTCGTCTTGCTACTGGCGCCTATCGAACTAGTGCCGAAATGGTCCCGTCGCCAGCCTGTATGCTGAAGCCAATGAACCTTCATTAGCATATCGTTGCACCAGGCTACTTCTTAATTATTCTGCGCATGTGCGTTGTATTCCAGACCACCCGTGTAGACCAAATCTCCGTGGTGGTCGGATATACGAGCGCTATGCTGCAGGTCCTCGCTCTACATGTCCATGGTACATCCGAGCCTGTGAGAGTTTCTTTCCGACGATTTCGTGTGGGGCTCTTCTTCGTTGATTCACTTATGTGCTATTCCACCATGGCTGCTTCGTCTCCCTCGCCATGAGTTATGTTTGTCTATGTATACGAAACTGGAGACTAGTTTCCAGGTGTACCAGCAGGAGTTTGCTGCACTGTTAGCTCAGTACCCCGATTTTAGTGTGTTCTTTACGGACGGTTCTAAGGATGGCATTTCAGTAGGCTGTGCCTTTGTCACCGACGAGGGCAGGTCAGAATTTCATTTGCATCCCTTGTGTTCCGTGTTCACTGCCGAATTGACTGCACTTAAGCTTGCCTTGGACCATGCTCACGCTTTCATTACGTCGTGTGCTCGTTTGCAGCGACTCTCAGAGCGTGGTTTTGAGTCTACAGAATGTCTTCAGTATGTACTCTCTCACTCAGGACATTCTTTTGAGATGGCATCATTTGCAGCAACAGGGTTGTGTCGTCGTTTTCTGCTGGGAGCCTGGTCATGTTGGCATCCGGGGAAACGAACGTGCTGATGCAGCTGCCAAGAATGCCGCGTTAGCTGGGCTTGCAATGGAACATAGCCTTCTTTACGCGACCTTCAGAATCATTCCCATTCTTTAATGCGGTCTCACTGGCAAGCGGATTAGGACCAGGCCCTTGAGAATAAAATACTCGCGGTTAAGCCGGTACTTGGAGAGTGGCATACGTCTTTTTGGACCTGTTGTCGAGATGAAGTGCTCCTGGCGCGTCTGCGTATCGGGCACTCACATCTCACACATAGCTATTTATTATGCCACGTGAACCGTCCGTATTGTGAAGAGTATATTGTCCCTCTGGGTATTCAGCACATTCTTGTTGAATGTCCTGAATACTCGGATCTCAGAGAACGATTTGGACTGCCTTCTTTACTTGCCCGTGCCTTGGGGGATAATAGTAATAATTAAGTTCGTATCTGCCGTTGGGGTTGCTCACGTTCTCTGAGACGTTTTAGCTTGTATCATTTTTTATTGCTACTAAATTTTTACCTTGTCTCCCGTTTTTAGTGTTTTTTTCTATATATTGTTATTGTTTGTCTCTTTTAGCTTTGTTTTTTCCCTTCTTTAGCAGCACTTCCGTCTTTCTGAACACTGTTTGCTTTTAGTTCTTTTCATTTTTAATAGTGCAGTTCTGAGCAACCGAATTAATCGTGACGGGGACATATAGCCTCGTTGCTGACGTCCCCATTAACCCCTTACTCACTTACACACTCACTCTTTTGAGATGCCATCAATTACAGGAACAGGAATGTGTCATCGTTGTCTGCTGGGTGGCGGGTCATATCGGCATCCGGGGAAACGAACGTGCTGACACAGCTGCCAAGAGCTCCTCCTTGGCCGGGGTTGCACTGGAGCATAGCCTTTTTTGCTCCGATCTTCAGCATCATTTCTATTGTTTTTTGCGCTCTCACTGGCAAGCCGATTGGGACCAGGCTCTTGAGAATAAGTTACATGCAGTCAAGCCAGTCCTAGGCGAATGGCGTATGTCCTCGTGCCATGGTCGTCGAGATGAAGTGCTCCTGGCGCGTCTGCGTACCGGACACTCTCATCTGACGCATGCTACTTGCTGCGGAGATTGAACCGTCCGTACTGTGAGGAGTGTATAGTGCCGCTGAGTTTTCAGCACATTCTTGTGGAACGTTCTGAATACTCATCTCTCAGAGAACATTTCGGATTACCTTGTGGAACCCGCACTTTGGGGGATTCAAGTGATATAGTTTGTCGGGTATAGTTTGTCAAAGCTTCTGGAATTGCTCACGTTCTCTGAGGTGTTTTAGTGTGTTGTCGCTTTTATATCGCTGCTAAATTTTTAATTTCTGTTAGCTTTTTTTGGTTTTCTATATATTGTTGTTGTTATCTGTTTTACTTCATTTATTCTGTTATTTTCTCTTTTTCATTTTCCCCTTTTATTTAGCAGCACTTTTGTTCATTTCGCTTTAGTCTTTTAACCTGTTTCTCTTTATATCTTTTAGTCGGGAGCAACCGTTTAATCGTGACGGGGTCATAGAGCCTTGATGTTGACGTCCCCATTAAAACCCCCTACTCAATCAATCAATTTTCTTACCTTGATAAATGGTCATTGTTACGTCCTTGCTTTTGACAATCTTTGTCGAGTACAAAGGTGCCTTCTCTGATTTAATTCCTTTTGGTATATCTCTTCTATTTTTATTCACTGTCCAACAATGTTAGATGACTTTGCTTTCAGATTATCAGAGAAGTTTAGTGACGTAAAATAGTTGTCTGTAGTAACGTTTCGACCTTTGCCAGAAAATGGCTCCGTAAGACACATGACAACGTACTCTGAAACTCTTTGATTTGCACGGCGTTCTTCCTCCTTACCAACGCAAAGGAAGCCGTTCAAAATATATTTCGCATCTACATCTACAGCCAGCCAGAATTTTTGCCCGTACTTATCTGGCTTATTTGACATGAACTGTGTAAATGGACAACGAGTTTTACTAGGAAACAACTGTTCATCTATTGGAATGTTCTGTCCTGGTTTATAGCATGCAATATACAGGGTGGCGCGTATTGTATCTACCAACTTCAAATGAAAATACAAAGGTGTGTTATGCAAGTTTTAATGCAAAACTGTTATGGAATATAAGTATATGGACTGGCAATTTGTACACTGTACAACACTTGTCGAAGGAGCTCACTAAACTTTAAAAATAACGTCCTGTAAATGTCCGCCTTTTTCCTGGATGCACTGCTGCAGGCGACGTGGGAAGGCATTCATCACACGCATTAACGTATCCTGTGGAATGAAACTTATCACATGACGAATGGCAGTCTTCAGTTCGTCAATTGTCTTCACGCGATTGGCAAAGACCCTTTCCTTAACATATCCCCAGAGGAAGTAATCAGGAGCTGTTAAATCTGGGGAACGGGATGGCCATGAGACATCGCCAAATCGGGATATCACGCGGTTTGGAAATGTTTCTCTGAGTATAGACATACTTTGGCGTGCCGTGTGTGCCGTAGCACCGTCTTGCTGGAAATAAACGTTATTGATCACACCCCTTTCCTGCAATTCCGGAATGAGAAACGTCTGTAACATATGGCAGTAGCGGTCGGAATTTACAGTTGTTGCATGTCCGGCGTCATCCTCAAAAAAATAGGGACCAATAATGCCACACATTCCAACTGCACACCATACCACAACTTTTGGGCTACCTTGAGGCTTTTCATGTAATGAACGAGGATTCTCCTGAGACCAATACCGGAAGTTTTGCTTATTAACATACCCAGTCAGGTGGAAGATTGCTTCATCGGACATCAAAAGTTGTTGGAGGAACAGTGGATCTCGGTTAATCAACTCAAGAATGTTCTGGCAGTTATTGAGTCTGTTTTCCTTATCAATGGCTCTCAACTCTTGTACCACCTGCAGTTTATACGGATGGAACTTCAAATCACCCAGCAAACGACCCAATGAACGTCGTGTCAAATGTAATGTTCGTGCATGTTGCCGTGCTGAACGTTTGGGACTGCGTTCCATCGCTACGCGCACTCGTTCCAAGTTTACATTTGTTCGAACACTTCGTCCACGACCTGGTGATTTCCGGTTCACAACACTACCTGTGGCCCGCCACTGTCTCACCCATCTCAGAATACTGTGTCTCTCGGGTATAGCAACATGGCGATCATCACTGTTTCGTCGCAGTGCCCGCTGAGCCTCACTGACAAAACCGGTTCGGATAAAGGCTTCCACCGCCGCAATTCGCGTCTGCACAGACCACCGCTCCATGGTAAACTAATTGCCAGAGGCCCTGCTATTCAGTGCCGTAAGCATGCGCAGCATTCGTACGCGCATTTGATCAGGGTTGCCAACTGCAACTGGTAGATACAATACGCGCCACCCTGTAGTTACCAATGAACCTACACCAAACTTCGGAGACAAGAGCAAGTTTATCTTTACACGAATCAATCTGTCAGCTTTAATATCAAATCTTAGGAACCTCATTATTCGCAATATGGATTTCTGCTCATAGTCTCGGGACAAAATTGCAATCCCTAAGACTTCGACCACATTGATGAACCTCAATATTTTTACTGCCACTAACGCCACGAGCATACAGAATCGCTATGAAAGTTTCGAGTTCCGACTAAGTATTGTCCTTCAGCACACGACGGGCTTCTGTTTCGGTACACTTTTTTATGTGAGTAAGTATGCGTTTTTCTATGAATAAGCGCGATGCACTTGACACAGATTCACTACTTACATTTCTTCTGGCATGCGGTGTTGGCCCTGGAATTTCTCTTAGAATGTTATAAAGACATTTTCGTCCCTCTTTTCTAACATTAGCAGGTATTTCCTCCCATACAGTACCGTCTGGAGCTGTATACTGTTTCGCCGCCGCACTGATGCCTTCACCTGAAAATCCCCACATGTTTCCATCTTATTCTGATCTAATCTCATTATGTACTGGAATGCCTGCAAAAAAGGCAGAGAGAAAAATTCAGTGCGACTGCTTTCATATTTTACAAGTAGATAATCTAAATATATTACGTTATTTTAATGAAATTATAAAATATTCATGCAAAGTATATGATTGGTCCATAAAATGTTACTTCACAAGGGACCAAATAGGAAGAAACGTTATTACTTTCGCAATGAGTAAGGTTGTTTTAGCATTTATAGAATAAACTGAGATAACGCGACGAACCTGGAATCGATATATTGCATAGGAAGGACCGATAACATTTAAAAGATGATTACGAGTAATGAAAAAATAATAAACATATATATCAACGTACATAATATTATTTTAGCTGTAGCTCTTTACTTTCACCATAACAATACTTCGAACCAATTTAGTGGCAGACAGTTTGATATTTTTTTTTTTTGTGGAGGGGCGATTGTTACTTGTCCTAGTACTGTACATTCATGATAGGTAGCAGCTTTCTTTGTAGCTTATTTGCCCTTGTACATAAAATTGAACTGCACAGTTCTGCTCAAAGTAAAGATTTGACATTTTAGCTAAACTTGATGATAGAATACATTATGCTGTTGGTATTACAGGAAAGTGAAATCTAAAAATTTACTGCTGATCTCAGTTCTATACAACGAATATTTCATCACATTCTTTCAATAGTTTTCTGAAGTTATTTGATTTTCTTATTGACTTGTAGAAAATTTAAACACATGTGGAATAAAACAGACTGAGATAAAATGTACACGCCTTTGGTAGTTTCATTTTCATCTGCAAGACTAACTTCTTCAGAAGATTGCTCACTACAATAAGTATCCCATTCCAAATTGTCTTCAGAGTTCGATGACATTTCACCGCCATCAGATTGGTCTTTGGATATTCTTTGAAGCTCTTCAAGAACTCCATGAGGATTTAATTCTTTACTTTGTGGCATTTTCGTAGATGCTTCTTCACTATAAAATTACTTATTCATAGATTTTATTTGTCGCACCTTCGAAGAAAGTGCCAACTGCTGTATTGCGCCAAACACGTTGCCACGTGACTACACGTAATGACAAATGCGCTATGACTGCACATTTTAACTCAATAGTGCCCAATAGATGTCCTGGTACCGGGAAAGGATGATTTCGTAACGTTTCTTTTGACAAATTAAATCATTTTAACTAAAAGCTGCTCAGGAAAAAGCAAAATAATAGTCGATGCGAGAAAGTATAATAATATTTTCAATTACAGGATCAATTTGATCCCCTGGGCGTTTAAGGCAAATCGATCGATATCAGATTATTAAATTGCACAACCACAATATCATTTTTTTCTCTATGCGACATCAACAGTTAGGAAAAGTCAGGTAATGCCACCTTTCAGTTACTTAAAATATTGTAGATATGAAAAAATGAATTTTGCAAAAGGATCGAATTGATCCCTTTGGGCGTTCTAGTGTTAAATAAAAAGTATCTTAAAATTTGGAATATATTTTCTTTAATTCTTCGACGGAATCGATACACTAACATTCACAATATAATTGACTAATTATATCCATTTTCCATTTGAAACACTTTTTATTTTGCGACGTTTTAGAATCTCATTCTGGATTCATTTTCAACCAGAAAGTTTAAAAACTAAACACTTAATTTGAAAATGAATCCAGAATAGGATTCGAGACGCCGTAAAAGAAAGATTTTGGAATGGAGAACTGATATTAATTCTCTTGTGGATATTTTCTTATCTAACATTACTTTTCAAGCTTATTTATTTAATGTCAGTACTGATCCTCGAGGCAAAAATAAATAAATAAAAAGAAAATAAATAATATAGTTTTCATAAACAAGGACAATTATTTATTTTTTTAAATATATATATAATATGCTGAAGAATTTACATCAGACTGTGTGAGCTATTATGAGGCTACAATTAGTTGAAGTTACATACAAGTCAGAATTATAAGTCTGGCAATATTTCCGAATTTGGTGGAGAAACATAAATCTATAAGTGAATGTCTACAAACGGATGTGTTCACATAGAAGGATAAGGAAAAAAAAAAAAACTGAGCTGAAGCTACCGAATACTTTAATAGTCAAATTGGTCCTACCCGATGTACCTCAAACACATTCAAATATAAACATGTGGGTTATAAATAATTGAATAAGAAAATCACATCATATACTATAGAATAGAAAAGCTAAGATCTTAGAAACTAGAAAAGAGTTAATAAGTGTTAAATAAAACAAAACATGACTGTAAACCTAAGAAAAGAAAAATACACATGTTTATTCGCTCGCGAATGATTTGCATTCTAATTGCATTTGCAATAACTGCTTTCTTAATTCTAGTATTTCCTGTTTGTTTTTCTTTAGTGAGTTTCAACACTAATTTCAGCTTTTTTTTTTTTTTTTTTTTACAACGAATCCGCTTTACGCCATTCTTCTTTTTTCATATATTTTATTTGCAATTCTACAAGTTCTATTTTCGCATCCGCCAACACCTGAAACTTCTTATTTGTATCATGGGTTGAACTTGTTCAGCACCGTTTTGCCCTTGAATTCATTGGAGTAGCTAAAAGAAAGAACAGTATGAATCACTTTTAGAATAAATCTGTCAAGAGAAGCTATAGCACAAAACTTAAAAACTCGTGATTTGGACATGAAAAATAAATCAATGATGCGTCAACAACTACACTTATTGTACAACAACGCTCGAAACTTCAATTTGGTTTTCAAGTATTATCACGTTCGATCCCAGCCCCCGCCAAGTGAACTTTGTGGTGGACAAACACCGTGTGCGTGGGTTTTCTCGGGCTTGTCCCGTTTCCTCCCACTTTCTTCATTCCACCATTTCATTCATTACTCATCATCACCGTCTCCTTTAGCCTAACCGGCATAACCGTGGGACGTAAAACTCACAGATTTCATTTCATTTTTTCAAGTATTATCACATTATTATATCCAACCCATGCTCAAAGGAACTAATGCATTCAAATGTAGGTATCAAATTTTATGACTTAATCAAACTTTTTTGTTACAACTACCGTAGATATGATAGTGCTGATCATCGTGTTTCAACTACAACGACGAATTGTTTTACATAGCTTTTAGGCTAGTGAAAACTCTGAAAAACAACTGTCAATATCTCCAGATTCGAACCCCGGACCTTCCGATTGCGAAGCAAGAACGCTAACCAGTAGCCTAAGCTCAGTTGGTAATTTTGCCTTGTAAAATTAATTCTTTAGTTTAACGTCTTACAGTTATGCGAGCTAAGTGCTAAATGAGGCGGATGAAATAGCAAGTGAATGATGATGAAAGAAATGTCGGAATGAAAAAGTGGGAGGAACGGGAGAATCCACCAGAAATTTCTGTGGACGGGCATCGAATCTGTGACCTGTTGTAAGCGTTCTACTACTGCGCCACCATGGCCCTTAGTCAACCACCAGAGAATTACTCTGAATGTGAATGTAAGTGTGTGTTAAGTCTACGTTTACAGACATAACGGAGTTGACGCTGAAAACTTCCCATGCGTATCGCTTGAAACCAATCTTTTTTCTCTTACAATTTCTGGTTTGGTTATTGATTTTGTGACGATGTGCAGGTCTCTTTCTGTTTACTTAGCTTGTTGAATTCCACATAATGTAGAGAACTGCTCATGCTAATTCCTTAGCGGTTGTCACAAAAGAAATATAATTAAATTACACCATGATTTTAATGGGAAAAGTGGATTAATCTAAGGGGATGACAACATTATTCCTAACAAGTAAGTTTATTACATACTAAAATGATAATATACAACATTTAATTGAGTAATTTACAAGAGTTATTTGATACCTGATAGTTCATTTGATAGTTTTATACCTTAATATAGATCGATTAACAGGCAAGTTATTCAGATATTTAAGTTATTGGAGATGGAAGATGCAATACGAATATGCGACAACAGTTTTTAGTCGTGAAAGTTTTACTGTAGGTAGACAGTACATTTTGAAGTACTGCATGACATCTCTAAACTTGAAATTACTGATGCAACAACTGCTCGAACATACCTTATATGAGTAGTCTCGTAACTCGTAGAACTTGGACGATAATTCTGTCAGCTCACACCCGACGTCTCGAATCCCTTGAATCTCTGCACCTCTGGATCTCTGAACTTCTGAACAACCGTTTGAGACCTTGAGGTCCTTTTATACTAATCTCGAGGGACACAACCAAGCTTCGTGTCAGTCAATTCATCCGTTTGCATCAGATCCACAAATATGGAAACTTATTGATCTTTTGCATTCTGATTGGCTCTTAACAAGGGCCGCACCCAGGATACATGGCGTGACACATGTACACTCATGTCCAAAATTATTATCGCATGTCTATAACTGTCTTCTTGTAAGAATATAATTTGATAACGATTTTGCAGAGTATTATTAATACTGATACTTTGTGTATAATCGGGAAATGTATATTTGTGGTAAATTTCATAGGAAATGAATTATAAATACGAAAATTAGAATAAGTGAAACAAAATGTTGCTAAGTGGACAAGAAAGTTTTATTTTCGTTTTATTGTTCGTATTTATTGGTCTTTTGACATGAAATTTGCCACATACATATCTTTGCCGATTGTATACATACTAACATTGTAAGAAATACTGGGAGAATTCGTTATCAAATTATATTTCTACAACAACATATTTATAGATATGCGACAATAATTTTGGACATGAGTGTACACACGTGTACTGTCACAGCCGGAAGAATTCAATAGCATGATTTCTAGACTTATCCATAGATTCTTAACTATTTAACCAATTTCCGCACATTAATGCAGCGTTACGTTGTCAAAATCATGATTATATATCCTGTATGATGACTATGAGTAACCTTCGACAAGTAAACTTCTTACAAAATTGCGCAGCAAAAGCAACATCAGTCGCCTTCAGAAAGTTTTACATATTTCCTTTCTCTGTTGCTAGCTTGTGGCAAGGCAAGAGAGAAAAATGTCTTTTAAAATGCATATTAATCCAAAATAATCTTTTTCAATTCCTTCAATAAAGAGAATGTAACCATTTTTCTGGATTCAGAGTCACAATTTCTTATCCGATTTGGAAACCTTTCATGGTTTTTAGTTTTAAAAAAATACAATTCTGCTTCTGATTTTGAGGGTAAGTCTGTTTTTAACATATTTTCAGACCCGACACAAGGCTATCACTTCTTAGGCTACGTCTAGATTAGGTTACAAAAGTCGCTTAACTTAAGAAAATCCAGCAAAATGTTGAGCAATAAGTCAAGAGATTCATTGGGCAACAAAATCCTTTTGTCAAGTCGTAAGTCCACACTACGAAATAAGGACGCTCAAATTTTCGAGCAACAACTCGAAGGATTAGCGACAGAATTCCTTAGCACGTCGCGTGTCCACACCAGAGTGACCCATGACACAATTATTATTATCCTTAATAAATAGGGTGGGCAGAAGGCAATGACTGGCACTGACACAATAACTTAGAAAGCAGGACTTCATTAATTTGCAAAATTGTTCCCCTCATTAATGAAAATACCTGTTTGCAGTAAGCATTATTACTTTGTATGGGAAGAAAGATATGATCGAGTTTCTTTAAAGTTTCAGAACCTTGCTTGCTTTGTGTTTTCGCACTTCCGAAAAGTTTTAAATATTTTTCTTGTTAATATTTTTGTTGTCTTTGAACATAACTGAGGCTGCTATTTCTTGAAACACTTTGAATCCTTTGTAAAGTCCATCCATATCAATGGACTTAATATTAGACACCTGAACAAACAAAATCTTTCAAAGAACACTCGGGATTTCCAAGCAAAACAGTCTCTTGCATAATCTTGTTTCACTGAAATCACTGAATGTATTCATCAGCCCGTTTATAAAATCTAAATCACATTGGCACTGTTTTTTTCTTTTTGCAAAGAAACTAATAGTCTCATCTTAGAATTAAGAACATATCCAAAGAATCTGTCTGTTATGTAGTGATAATTTGCTTATTCTGAAATATGTGAAACTAGAGCCATCCAGTCATAAGAATGGTGGAAAGTTAAACATTTTCAATGTGACTCAGAAAAGCAGGACAAATGGGAATCCGGCTCGACTACTAAGCCGGACACAGGACCTGACTCCAAAGCGAGACTGTCCTACAAAAGCATGACATCTGGCCCTATTAAATAATAATAATAATAATAATAATAATAATAATAATATCGTATGTTTTCTAAAGCTAAATGCTTATTAAAAGTGGTTATTTATTCATAATTCCACATTTGCTTTCTTTCAAAACTTGCGGTCCACTTGCTTGCTCCTCACGCACCCCAAGGGAGCTAGCTTCCCAAATCTAGAACCTATGACCTAGATGTTTGTGAAGCCATCATAAAGTCTGAAAATCTTTTTTTAAGAAAAAGTTTCACATAGTAAAATGATATTTACAGCCTTTTATGCACCATATGCACATTATTAAAAAGGCACTCACAAACTAAATAATAATTTAATGCACATCTATACTACCGCGTGTTGCGGAACAAATGGCAAGTTCCCCATTTTGGACGGGAAACAAATGTTCAGCAACTTTTGTGTAGGAAAGGTTGCTCAACTTCGCTACTAAACAAAAATCGCTTTCTTGCGTAGTGTAGACAGTCGACCTTTTGCTCAACTTTGTTGCTAAACAAAAGGCGCTCAACTTGTTCCCCAGTCTGGACGTAACATTGCATTCCTAATATGTGTCTTCATTGTGTTTGTATGTTTCTTTGGGTCAATCCTATACAATAATGATTTCAATACCACTAATCTGCATACATTCCACTGCGTAGTAATTTTTAAATTGTATCAAATACTTTTTCAAATTTCCTTCTAACTGTGTGGTTGCATATAGAGTATAATTTCGAAAAATTCTAATCACAGTCTTACTGAATTCTCCATTATTTGGAACACCTATTCATTTAATTCCTTTAGAGTGGGTGAATCTATATTAAAATGTAAGATTGACAAGAAAAGTAGAAATTCTATTAAAAATAGTACAAGAAATAAATGGTTAGACATTGCAAATAATTAATAAATAAAACCAATAATAAAAAATAATAAAAATTTTTCAAATCATGAAGTAAACACAGTTATCCAACCAGGAAGAAACTTAGAAAAGTATTTGACACAATTGAAAAATTATTACACAGATAAATTGCAGAGCAGTGAAGTGTATCAAGTGAATTGGTCTTGCAAAAATTATTGTATAAGAATGACCCAAAGAAGCATACACAAATGTAGGAAAGTGTTTGAAATTAAGAAGTGATAGCCTTACGTCGAATCTTTAAAAGTATGTTGAAGAAAGCCTTACTCACATCATCAAATTCAGAGGTAATATATATATATATATATATATCAAAGGTTAAAATCTATCATAGAATTAAATACCACGGAAGGTTTTCAAGTTGAGACAAGAAATCAAAACCTAAACCCTGACACAGGATACAGGACAACTGGATCCAAAATGGAACATCACCATAGAAGTCACAAGTAAATATAAAAAAATGAAGAATTGGAGAATCTCTTTAATTATAATCATCTTCTTCTATAACGGTTATTGTCATTGTTTATTTTCTTCGGCAAGAGGGAAGCATATGTAGCCTGCATTTTTTGCAACTGATTCTTATAGATTTTGGCACGAGAATTATGATGGTCAAGTTAGTTTTGCAATCAGTTTCGGAACGCGAGAATACGCGAGAATATAAGAATCCGTTGCGAAACTGACTTGACCATGTATATTGTTTCTCTGTCATAGCTTTGCTGTTATGTGGCAAATTGGTCACCTTTCGGGGGATAAGTGGCAAATTGTTCGCTTTTTCAAATTATGGTGGCAAATGGTCCATACCGTAGGTTTAGAAGTCGTGTTTCGATTTCTTCTCAAAATTCCTATATTAACCTTTTAAAAATTATTTAAAAATAAATCATGACATTACAGAAAAAAAGCAACTTGAACTGCAGATGGAAGCGGTTGAGATGAAGGTGCATTTGAAGTGCCATTTTGGTGCCGCAGTTGTTGGCTAGTTGGAGATCTAAGAAGATTTGGCTTGGCCGATGTCCAATCTGGTACTTCAACAATTGAAATTTTCGGTTTATAATCGTAACGTGGGAAAACAGAATGATTAACATTTGTAATTAATAATAATCTTACTTATGTCAAAAATTAACGTAAGGGCATTGAAATATATCAACTGTTAACAAAGATTTGATTACTAGTAGGACTTATAGTCAGTAAGCTTACGTGTGTTCCATGTGACGTATTACATTTTTGCAATATGAAACAGCTGCGACAAGGTTTACAAGAATATTGGCAAAGTAACAGATTTAATTTATAATGCGTTTAACATACGTCAAGAATAAGGGATTCCTCAAAATCTTCAGGGATGATGGCAATTGGACGACTATCATTAGAAGTAATAATACATTCATTCACATCATTAACCGGGCGGCTATCCGTGGACCCATTTCCAGACACGGTAACATGATGAACTAACTAAAAAGCGGAAATAATTTATTTTTAGTATTATAGGCTGCTGTACAATACTACAAAATATTTTCAAAAAGAGGAAATAATGTCTAAGAGAAAGTATCATTACTTTTAAGGGAGAAGTACTTTTTTTTTTTTTTAAAGCAACTAAATTTTAACATAGGCATGGATGACCTATACATAGAAAAACTATTATCCTGCTCTTCAACTGAAGTGTTACTATTATTTTCTGTCTCTTTCTCTCTCTCCCCAAAATTTACTGACATATGGGAAATTTTTATTACAGTTTGTCCATTAGATAATATTTTAATCTGTTTTATTTTGTTCATATTCACATATTCAATTATACTATTTCTAATCTTATGTTACAATATAATTAGAAACTAATCGGAAAATTTACCGAAACATTTAAAAGATAATAGGAAATGCACATCATTAATTCAAATGAAAAATACTAGTTGCACTAGTACTCAATGTTCAGATGATGTGTATGGTACAAATTCTCATTTAACCGCCCCCTTCATGTAGCGGACCGTCATCGTCGGGGAGGGGGTGGAGCTGAGAGGGCGGCTTCATCATTCATTCATGTATCACCCTTCATCTTCATATCATTGCACGCCCTCTCAGCCGCGAATACCGCTACCGGACTCGCGGGTGGTTGGTGGGAGTCGGGAAGAGGCAGGTCTAGTGGACGTCTTCCTCCCCTTGGGGAGGACGTGCACCCACCCGGCCTAATGTTGTGTACGTCCAGTGTTTGTGTTGTCCGGGGTGTTTAGTCTTTGAACATAACTAAAAACACAAAAAAATCTTTTAAAAAACTTAGAAAATACAAAAAAATCCGCACCTTTTTGCATTGTTTTGTTCTTCCTGGGCTGGTGGTGGTCCATCTTTTTGTTGGACAGGTTTCTTTCATTTTGTTTCACTTCTTCCTTTTCCGGGGCCACGCGTTTCTGTCGACGGGAATGGTTTTCTTGCACTTCCATTCCCCTTGACCGCGTTGGCCTTACGCTGATCCTAAGGTGTTGGGCGTGTTGAAGGGATTGCCAGGGGGTAGCGTTAGTTCCCCTATTAACGCCCCGGTGTGACCTCACACCCTTTTTCTTTTCTAAATGTCTTCATAAAATCTTTTTATATGGGTACCAAAACTTTAAAATCTGATCCGGGCTCTCCCTCACGGAAGAAGCCCAAACCGAGTGAAAGCGAAAGTGTGGAAAAGACAAGTATCGCCGCGCCCGTCGTACGATATCTTGTAATTAAAGATGCTGATAGTGCCACATCTGATGCAAACCGTCCGAGTGCTATTAAGGGCTTATCCCCTTTTGTTATTATTAAAGTTATTACTTACCAAGCCGGACAGGTTAAATACATCAAGAAATTGCGGAACGGCACTTTATTGGTGGAAACGATCGATGGGGAGTGAAGCTACTGAAATTAACTTCGATTGGACCTGTGAACGTGTCAGTAGAAGGTCATCGTCTCCTGAACGTCTCTCGAGGGGTGATATCGTGTTGGGATCTCCTGAATGCCAGTGAGGAGGAGATTAAGTCGGAGTTAGCGGACCAACATGTTATAGATGTAGCTCGCATAAAAAGTAAGAAGTCAGGTGAACTCGTCGCTACCCAGTCACTGATTCTTACTTTTAGTTTGCCAATGCTTCCAGAATATGTAAAGGCTGGTTACTATCGATTGCTATAAATGTCAACATTTAGGCACACCAGCACCTCGTGCAATGCGAGTGCTGCTCTTTGTGCCAATTGTGGCCAGGCTAGTCATGGTGCGGATCCCTGTAAAGCAACCAAGCCCTTTTGTGTCAACTGCAAGGGTGAGCATTCTGCTTGGTCTCGGGATTATCCAACCTTCCAGCGCGAGAAGCGAATAAGGGAGCTCATGGTTGTTGAAAACATTTCTGCTGCTGATGCTAAGTGTCGTTTGACAGAAAGCATTCCTTCCTCGCTTTCTGTTCCCTTCGCTACTGTTGCAGCAAGTTGTAAGAAATCTGTATCAATCCAGACGTCCGACGTTTCCACCCAAACCGACTTTGACCCAGAGCCTAGTAGTGACCCCAAGACCCCAGTTGCAACGACAAGCGAACTTCCCCGAACCGCACGGGTTTCCGTTAGTGGTGGTCTTCGGCGTACTCCAGCCCATCGCCGATCACCTTATATCGCTATCCTGAAATTGAGTCAATATATTCGCCGGCTGAACGAGACTGTTCTCACTCCCAACAGAGCAAAATCTACGCCAGTTCGTAAGCCACCTGCAGTTTCTCTGAAATCTGAAATGGTGGAGGACGAACTGATGGATTCCGAGTGGGCTGTTATTGGTCCTCGTGAGAAGGTTTGCCTTAAACGTTGACATCTTCCAGTATGGCGCTTCTTCAGTGGAACCTGAATGGCTTCTGTAGTCACCGTGAGGAATTGATACAACTGGTCTTCGACCAGTCGCCAGTTGTTGTCTGCTTGCAAGAAACGCATTTTAAACCTACCCAGTTCTTCCTTCTTTCTGGGTACACTATGTACAGATGTGATAAGTCAGATGCTGGTCACGCTGCTGGCGGGGTGGCCATATGCGTCTCTGATTCTATTTATTCTCGGCAGATTCACCTTGTCTCTCGACTGCAAGCAGTTGCGGTTCGAGTCTACTTCTCTCGTCCGCTTAGTATCTGTTCTTGATACATTCCTCACTCGGAAGTCTTTTCAGTCGCAGATCTCCTTCAGCTTGTCCATCAGCTCGAGCCACCAGGTTTGCTGGTCGGAGACCTTAATGCATACCACCGCATGTGGGGCCCTGTCCGTACTGACGATCGCGGAGGTAACGGAATTTCATGAGGAGAGTGGCTTGCTCATTCTCAGCGATGGCAGCCCTACTCATTTTTCGACTGCTGGCCTTTTGCCTTCACTGACATCGAGAGTGCATCCTCATCTTTGTGGCAATGATCATTTTCCTTTGTTCCTTGACGGTCTCCCTGTAGCATCTAGTTTTCCTCTCCGCCGCTTTAATCCGAAGCGTGCTGACTGGCATAAATTTAGCTAGCTCAGTGAGTTTCATTGTCGTGATGACCTTCCTGTAGCTGCTGTTGCAGAGAATTTGGAGCAAAGTGTTCTTGATGGTGTTCATGGTTCTATTCCAGAATCTTGTGGCGAAGTGTCCTGCCTACGTGTTCCATGGTGGTCTGGGGAGATCCGTGTGGCTATCCTGGCTCGTCAACGTGCTTTTGTAACTTTAAGTTGTTATCCCACTGACGAAAATCTTCAGCAGTTCCGCATTCTTGTGCTCGGGCTAGACGTCCTATGAAGCTATCGAAGCGCCAAATCTGGAGGACATATGGTTCGTCCATAAATGGTCTCACATCCATGTCTACTGTGTGGCGTCGGGTCCGCTTCCTTACTGGAACTTATTCTTCTATTAATGTCCCTGCTTTATCTGTGAATGATGTACTTGAGACTAACCTTTCAGAGATATGTGACGTTTTGGGCCAGTATTTTGCATCTATATCTGAGTTGGGACACTACCCTCCCGCGTTGCATTCCTCTTGGTCTCGCGACTGTCCCGCCTTTCAACGCAAGAAACGTATCCGAGAGCTCATGGTCGTTGAGAAGATTTCAGCTGCTGACGCTAAGCGTCGATTAAAGGACAATATTCCTCCCTCGCTTTCTGTCCCATTTGCTAGATTTGCAGCCGCTTCTCACAAATCTGTAGCGACACAAACGTCTACCGTTTCCACCCAGACGGATACTGTCCCCGAGACCCGTGGTGACCCCAAGACCCCAGTCGCATCCACAATCGAACTTTCTAAAACCCCACGTGTTTCTGTTAGTGGTACGTGGTCTTCGGCGTACTCCACCCCATCGCCGATCACCTTATATCGCCGGACTGAAACTTAGCCAGCATATCCGAAGGCTCAATGAGACGGTTCTCTCTCTCCTAAGAGAGCAAAACCTACTCCAGTTCGTAAGCCACCTGCAGTTTCTCTGAAATCTGACATGGTGGAGGACGAACTGATGGACTCCGAGTGGGCTGTTATTGGACCCCGTGGGAAAGTTCACCTCAAACGTTGATCTTACCCTGTATGGCGCTTCTTCAGTGGAACCTCAATGGCTTCTGTGGTCACCGTGAGGAATTGTGGTCACCGTGAGGAATTGACCCAACTGATCACTGACCACTCGCCTGTACTTATCTGCTTGCAGGAAACCCATTTTAAGCCTGCCCAGTCTTTCATTATTTCTGGGTATACTATGTATCGATGTGATAAGCCAGACGCTGACCACGCTGCTGGCGGCGTGGCAGTCTTTGCCTCCGATTCTGTCTATTCTCAGCAAATTCACATCGTATGCAGACTGCAAGCCGTTGCGGTGCGAGTATACTTTTCTGGCCCGATTACAGTTTGTTCATTGTACGTTCCTCACTGAGAAGCCTTTACAACCGCCGATCTGCTTCAGCTCTTCGATCAACTTGAGCCGCCAGTCTTGCTTGTAGGAGACCTTAATGCCTATCACCGTCTGTGGGGTTCTGTCGGTACTGACTGTCGTGGCCGACAGGTCACCGAATTTCTTGAGAGTGGCCTGCTTATCCTTAATGATGGCAGTCCTACTCATTTTTCCACTGTCCACGGCACATCGACCTCTCCATGTGCACTGCTGGTCTCTTGACCTCATTGACATGGATGGTGCATCCCGATCTTTGTGGCAGTGATCACTTCCCGTTGTTTGTCGAGGATCTCCCTGTTAGTCTACTTTTTCCTCTCCGCCGCTTCAATTTGAAGCGTGCTGACTGGCGTAAATTCCGTGAGCTCAGTGAGTTTCATTGTCGTGATGATCTCCCTGTAGCTGTTGTGGCAGAGGCATTTGAGCAGACTATTCATGATGCTGCTCATGGTTCCATTCCCGAATGCGGTGGCGACGTTTCTCGCCGGCGTGTTCCATGGTGGTCTGCGGCAATCCGTGAGGCTATCCTGGCTCGTCGGCGCGCTCTTGCCACTTTTAATCGTCATCCAACTGACGAGAATCTGCAGCGTTTCCGCATTCTACGTGCTCGCGCTAGACGTCTGGTAAAGCTCTCGAAGCGTCAAAACTGGATGAATTACGTTTCGTCCATCAGTAGTCGCACACCTATGTCAACTGTGTGGCATCGGGTTCGCTCCCTAAACGGATCCGCTCCTTTACTTCTTGTTCCAGCCTTAAAAATGCATGGTGTTCTAGAGAGCAATCCCTCAGAGATCGCTAATATACTGGGCCACCATTTTGCCACTATCTCTGAGTCAGATCACTACCCACCAGCCTTTGCTCGTTCCCGTCCTCAGCTGGAGCGAAACCCGTTAAACTTCCGTACCGCCAACAGTGAGGACTATAACGCTCCTTTCACGCTCGTTGAGTTCGATTCTGCTCTTCTCGAATCGTCCAATACTGCTCCCGGGCTTGACCGTGTTAACTATGATATGTTGCGCAACCTCTCCCGCGATTCTCAGCTTGCATTATTGCATCTGTTGAATCGCCTCTGGGTTGAGGAGTTTTTTTCCACCTGCTTGGTGTGAGGCCCAGGTTTTTCCCATCTTAAAGCCAGGGAAAGCCGCAACTAGCCCCAGCAGCTACAGACCCATTGCTCTCACCAGCTGTGTCTGTAAGCTGCTGGAGTGAATGGTCAACAAGCGCCTGGTGTGGTATTTCGAATAGCATTCCCTTTTGAGCAAATTTCAAAGTGGATTTCGTCGTTTCCGCTCCACTACTGACAATCTCGCTTATCTTGAGGGTACAATTCAAGACGCCTTTCTCCACGGCGAACATCTTGTAGCTATATTTTTCGACTTAGAGAAGGCGTATGACACTACATGGCGTTACGGAATCCTAAAACAATTATATGACTCTTGTCTTCGTGGGCATATGGCCCACTTTATTTCCATTTTTTTTTCACGAGCGACACTTTAGAGTGCGTGTGGGCTCTACTATCTCAGAGCGCTTTGTACAAGAAAATGGTGTTCCACAAGGCAGTGTTCTTAGTGTCACGTTGTTTGCTGTCGCAGTCAACAGCGTTCTTTCGCAGATCCAGTCTCCTGTGTCTGGTCTGCTTTATGTTAACGATCTTGTCATTTTCTGTCGCTCCCGCCACCTTCGCGGCATTACGCGACAGCTTCAACTGACTCTCAATCGTCTCGTTCGCTGGTCGAATATGACTGGATTTCGCTTTTCCACCGAGAAATCCCAATGTGTCCACTTCTGCCGGCAGCGTACGTGCGTTGTTGAGCCGGACTTGTACCTCGATGGCACCCGTTTGTCATTAGTTTATACAGTCCGTTTCTTGGGTCTGGTGTTTGACCGTTGCTTGTCGTGGGCACCACATGTCCGGAATCTCAAATACTCTTGTCTTCGAGCTCTGAGTCTCATTCGTGTCCTTTCCCACCGCACGTGGGGTGCTGATAGTACTGTTCTACTTTGTTTGTACCGTAGTCTAATTCGGTCCAAGATAGACTATGGCTGTATTATCTATGGTTCTGCTCGTGTTTCTCTGTTACGACAACTTGACACAGTGCATCACCTGGGTATTCGTCTTGCTACTGGCGCCTATCGAACTAGTCCCGTTGCCAGCCTGTATGCGGAAGCCAATGAACCTTCGTTAACATATCGTCGCAGCAGACTACTTCTTAATTATTCTGCGCATGTGCGTTGTATTCCAGACCACCCGTGTAGACCATGTCTCCGTGGTGGTCGGATATACGAGCGCTATGCTGCACGTCCTCGCTCTACACGTCCATGGTACATCCGTGCGTGCGAGAGCTTTCTTGCCGACGATTTCGTGTGGCCCTCTCTTTCGTTGGTTCGCTTTTGTGCTATTCCACCATGGCTGCTTCGTCTACCTCGCCATGATTTACGTTTGTCTCTGCATTCGAAACAGCAAACTAGTTCCCAGGTGTACCACCAAGAGTTTGCCGCACTGTTAGATCAGTACCCCGATTTTAGTGTGTTTTTTACGGACGGTTCTAAGGATGGAGATTCTGTAGGCTGTGCCTTTGTCACCGACGAGGGCAGCTCAGAATTCAATTTGCATCGCCTGTGTTCCGTGTTCACTGCTGAATTGACTGCTCTTAAGCTTGCCTTGGACCATGCTCTCACCCTTTCATTACGTCGTGTGCTGGTTTGCACCGATTCTCAGAGCGTGATTTTGAGTATACAGAATGTCTTCAGTATGAACTCTCTCGTGCAGGACATTCTTGTGAGATGCCATCAATTGCAGCAACAGGGCTGTGTCGTCGTTGTCTGCTGGGTGCCGGGTCATGTCGGCATCCGGGGAAACGAACGTGCTGACACAGCTGCCAAGAACGCCGCCTTGGCCGGGGTTGCCCTGGATCATACCATTCCTTGCTCAGATCTTAATTCGTATTTTCACCTATTGATGCGCTCCCACTGGCAAGCCGATTGGGACCAGGCCATTGAGAATAAATTACACGCAGTGAAACCACTCCTAGGAGAGTGGCGTACCTCGTCGTCCGATCGTCGTCGAGATGAAGTGCTCCTGGCGCGTTTGCGTATCGGACACTCTCATCTGACGCACGGCTACTTACTGCGGAGGCTTAACCGTCCGTATTGTGAGGAATGTATAGTCCCCCTGAGTATTCAGCACATTCTTGTGGAGTGTCCTGAATACTCAGATCTCAGAGAACGTTATGGACTGCCTTGTCTCCTTACCCGTGCTTTGGGGGATAATAGCGATGTTGTTGGCCGGGTGCTTGAATTCGTGCGAGTTATTGGCGTTGCTCACGTTCTCTGAGCTTATTTTAGTCTGTTGTCATTGTTTTATTGCTGCTAGATTTTAAATTTTCTCACATGTTTTAAGTTTATTTTTGTATATTGTTATTGTTATTTTTTTATCTTATTTATTCTTTTATCTTCCACTTTTGCTTTTATCCTTTTCATTCATTTAGCAGCATTTTCGTTCTCTTAACTGTATTCTTTTTAGCCTTTACTTCCCTTTTAATCTTGCAGTCCTGAGCAACGTTTTATATCGTGACGGGGACATATAGCCTCGTTGCTGACGTCCCCATTAATCGCCATTCATTCATTCATTCATTCACCCGTGTAGACCATGTCTCCGTGATGGTCGGATATACGAACGCTATGCTGCACGTCCTCGATCTACACGTCCATGGTACAATCGTGGGTGTGAAATTTTCCTTGCCGACGATTTCATATGGCCCTCTCTTTGGTTGGTTCAGTTTTGTGCTATTCCCCCATGGTACTTCGTCCACCTCGTCATGATTTACGTTTGTCTCTGCACTCGAAACAGGCTACTAGTTGCCAGGTGTACCAGCAAGAGTTTTCAGCACTGTTAGATCAGTACCCCGATTTTAGTGTGTTCTTTACGGATGGTTCTAAGAATGAGGATTCTGTGGGCTGTGCTTTTGTCACCGAGGGGGGCAGCTCAGAATTCCATTGCATCGTCTGTGTTCCGTGTTCATTGCTGAATTGACTGCAGTTAAGCTTGCCATAGAACACGCTCTCACGCTATCCCTCCGTCGTGTGCTTATTTGCACCGATTCTCAGAGTGTGATTTTGAGTAAACAGAATGTCTTCAGTATGCACCCGGTTGTGAAGGACATTCTTTTGAGATGCCACGAATTGCAGCAACAGGGTTGTGTCGTAGTTGTCTGCTGGGTGCCAGGTCATGTCGGCATCCGTGGAAACGAACGTGCTGACACAGCTGCTAAGAACGCCGCCTTGGCCGGGGTTGTAGTGGAGCATGACCTTCCTTGCTCCGATCTTCAGTGTCATTTGCATTCTTTGTTGCGTTCACACTGGCAAGCAGATTATGACCAGGCTCTTGAGAATAAGTTACATGCAGTCAAGCCACTCCTAGGAGAATGGCGTACGTCCTCGTGCCATCGTCGTCGAGATGAAGTGCTCCTGGCGCGTCTGCGTATCAGACACTCTCATCTGACGCATGGCTACTTGCTTCGGAGATTGAACCGTCCGTACTGTGAGGAGTGTATAGTTCCGCTGAGTATTCAGCACATTCTTGTTGAATGTCCTGAATACTCAGCTCTCAGAGAACGTTTCTGATTGCCTTCTGTTCTTACCCGCGCTTTGGGGGATTCACGTGATATAGTTAGCCGTGTACTTGCCTTTGTTAAAGCTTGTGGGGTTGCTCACGTTCTCTGAGCTGTTTTAATGTGTTGCTTTTTATTGCTGTTAAATTTTTAATTTCTGTTAGCTTTCATTGTTTTCTATATATTGTTATTGTTATCTGTGTTAGATTATTTATTCTTTTATTTTCTTTTTTGATTTTCTCCTTTCATTTAGCAGCACTTTTGTTTATTGCGCTTTAGTCTTTTAACGTTTCTCTTTACATCTTTTAGTTCAGAGCAATCGTGTTAATCGTGACGGGGACATATAGGCTCGGTGCTGACGTTCCCATTAACCCCCATACATTAATTCATTCATACCCTCCCGCGTTTGCGCGTATTAGACTCGGTAAGAGCGGAACCCGTTAAACTTTCGTAGCGCCAACACCGAGGATTACAGCGCCCCTTTCACGCTTGTTGAGTTGGATTTTGCTCTTTGTGGATCCTCCAATACTGACTGTATTTCCTACGAAATGTTGCGCCACTTCTCCCGCGATACTCAGCTTGCTTTATTGCAGCTGTATAACCGAGTTTGGGTAGAGGAGTTCTTTCCGCCTGCTTGGCGTGTGGGTCTGGTTCTTCCAATCCTAAGTCCTGGGAAAGTCACAACTAGTCCCAGGAGCTACAGACCCATAGTTCTTACAAGCTGCGTCTGTAAGTTGTTTGAGCGCATGGTCAACAAGCGCATGGTGTAGTATTTGGAATCGAATTCACTTTTGAGTAAGTTCCAAAGGTGATTTCGTCGTTTCCGATCCACTACAGACAATCTCGCTTATCTTTAGGCTGAAATTCAAGACGTCTTTCTCCGCGTCGAGCACCTGGTAGCTATATTTTTTGACTTAAAACAGGCGTATGACACTCCATGGCGTTACGAAATATTAAGGCAATTACATGACTGGTATGTTCGTGGACCTTTGGCAGAATTTATTAGGAATTTTCTTCACGAGCACCTTTTTAGAGTGATTGTGGGATCTAGTCTCTCAGAGTGGTTTGTAGAAGAAAATGATGTTGCACATGGAAGTTTCCTTAGTGTCACGTTGTTTGCTGTTGCCGTCAACAGTGTTCTTTCGCAGATCCAAGCTCCTGTTTCTGGTCTGCTTTATGTTAACGACCTTTTCATCTTTTGTCGCTCCCGCCACCTTCGCGGCATTACTCGACAGCTTCAACTGACTCTCAATCGTCTTGTTCGCTGGTCGAATCAAACGGAATTCCGCTTTTCCCCTGAGAAATCCCAATGTGTTCACTTCTGCCGGCAGCGTACTTGGATTGTTGACCCGGACATGTATCTCGGTGGCACCCGTTTGTTCTTCGTTGACACAGTCTCTTTCTTGGGTCTGGTCTTTGACCGTCGCTTGTCGTGGGCACCATATATTCATAATATTAAGTATACTTGTCTTCGAGGTCTGAATGTCCTTCGTGTTGTTTCCCATCGCACATGGGGTGCTGATCGTACGGTTCTGCTTCGCTTGTACCGTAGTCTAATTCGGTCCAAGTTAGACTATGTCTGTATTTCCTTTGGATCTTCTCGTGATTCCTTGTTGCGCCAACTTAATACAGTGCATCACCTGGGTTTTCGGCCTCTGGCGCCTACCGTACTAGTTCCGTTGCAAGCCTGTAGGTTGAAGCCAATGAACCTTCGTTAGCGTATCGTCGCAGGTGGATCCTTCTTAATTATTCTGCACATGTGCGCTGTATTTGAGACCACGTGTCTTGGTGGTTGGAATTACCAGCGTTATGCTGCACGTCCTCGTTATACACGTCCATGGTACATCTGGGCGTGTGAGAATTTCCTCGCTGATGATTTCATGTGGCCCTCTGTTTCGTTGGTTCAGTTTTGTGCTATTCCACCATGGCTGCTTTGTATACCTCGTTATGATACCAGTTTGTCTTTACATTCGAAACAGGCTACTAGTTCCCAAGTGTACCATTAGACGTTTGCTGTACTGGTAGATCAGTACCCGTATTTTAATGTGTTCTATACGGACGGTTCTAAGGATGGTGATTCTGTAGGCTGTGGCTTTGTCACTGACGAGGGCAGCTTAGAATTTCATTTGCATCGCCTGTGTTCAGTGTTTACAGCTGAATTAATTGCATTTAAGCTTGCCTTCGACCGTGCTCTCTCGCTCTTTTTACGTCGTGTGCTCGTTTGCACCGATTCTCAGAGCGTGGTTCTGAGTCTACAGAATGTCTTCAGTATGCACTCTCTCACCCAGGACATTCTTCTGAGATGCCGTCAGTTGCAGCAACAGGGTTGTGTCATCATGTCGGCATCCGGGGAAACGAACGCGCTGACGCAGCTGCCAAGAACGCCGCGTTAGCTGGCGTTGCAATGGAGCATAGGCTTCCTTCTTCCGACCTTCGAAATTATTTCCATTCTTTGATGCGCCCTCACTGGCAAGCGAATTGGCACCAGGCCCTTGAAAATAAATTACATGCAGTTAAGCCGGTACTTGGAGAGTGGAGTACGTCTTTTTGTTCCTGTCGTCGAGATGAAGTGCTCCTGGCGCGTCTGCGTATCGGACATTCTCATCTCACACACTGCTATTTCTTACGTCAGGTGAACCGTCCGTATTGTGAAAAGTGTATTGTCCCTCTGACTATTGAGGACATTCTTGTTGAATGTCCTGAATACTCAGATCTCAGAGAAACATTTGGACTGCCTTCTTTACCTGGCCATGCCTTGGAGGATAATAGTGATATTGTTAGCCGGGCACTTCGTATCTGCCATTGGGGTTGCTCACGCTCTGTGAGCAGTTTTATATTGTTGGATTTTTTATTGCTGCTAAATTTTTATCTTTTCTTCCGTTTTTTAGTCTTGTTTTTCTATATATATATATATATATATATATATATATATATATATATATATATATATTTGTTATCTCTTTTAACTCATTTATTATTTTATCTTCTCTAGCTTTTGTTTTTTCCTTTTCCTTTAGCAGCATTTTCATCTCTCTGCACACTCTTGGTTTTATCCTTTTCCATTTTTAATAGTGCAGTTCTGAGCAACTAAATCAATCGTGACGCGGACATATAAGCCTCGTTGCTGACGTCCCCATTAACCCGCTACTCACTCACTCCTACTGCGTCCATCCTGTATTTCTCTAACTCACTGGTTACGGATTTTATCGCGCCTGCCCTATAAAGACTCATAATATTCCATGTTCCAAATCTCATGTAGTTTTTCTTTTGCTGAGGTCTTGCCAAGTTATCAGTCCTTGTCCGAGGCTTTGCTGAATATTTCTTAACAGGTGCTTTTTTTTTTTTACAGAATGAGGTGGTTAGCCCTACCCAAACCCCGAAAACATATTCTTGTATCGACCTCTCCCTGTGCAGTGCTGGTCTCTTGACCTCATTGATATGGCGAGTGCATCCCGACCTTTGTGGCAGTGATCACTTCCCGTTGTTTGTTGAAGGTCTCCCTGTTACTCCTCGTTTTCCTCTCCGCCGCTTCAATTTGAAGCGTGCTGACTGGCGTAAATTCCGTGAGCTCAGTGAGTTTCATTGTCGTGATGATCTCCCTGTAGCTGTTTTGGCAGAGACTTTTGAGCAGACCGTTCTTGATGCTGCTCATGGTTCCATTCCAGAATGCGGTGGCGACGTTTCCCGCCGGCGTGTTCCATGGTGGTCTGCGGAACTCCGTGAGGCTATCCTGGCTCGTCGACACGCTCTTGCCACTTTCAATCGTCATCCAACTGACGACAATCTGCAGCATTTCCGCATTCTACGTGCTCGAGCTAGACGTCTTATCAAGCTTTCGAAGCGCCAAAGCTGGATGAATTACGTTTCGTCCATCAATAGTCGCACAGCAATATCCACTGTGTGGCGTCGGGTCCGCTCTCTTAATGGTAATACTCCTACTATTGATGTTCCTGCTTTGTCTGAGAATGGTGTCTTAGTTACTCACCCTTCGGAGATAGCACACAATTTGGGCCAGTATTTTGCAAATATCTCTGAGTCTGATCATTATCCTCCAGCATTCGTTCCCATTAGGGCGCGTTTAGAGCGGACACCGTTAAAATTCCGTACCGCCAATAGCGAAGATTACAATGCTCCTTTCACCCTCGTTGAATTTGATTCTGCTCTTCGTGAATCATCCAATACTGCTCCAGGGCTTGATCGTATACCCTACGAGATGTTGCGCAACCTCCCCCGCGATACACAGCTTGCTCTCTTGCAACTGTATAATCGCCTCTGGGTCGAGGAGTTTTTTCCACCGGCTTGGCGTGAGGCTCTCGTTCTTCCTACCCCCTCCAAGTAGCGGACCGTCATCGTCGGGGAGGGGGTGGAGCTGAGAGGGCGGCTTCATCATTCATTCATCTATCATCCCTCATCTTCATATCATTGCTCGCCCTCTCAGCCGCTAATACCGCTACCGGACTCGCGGGTGGTTGGTGGGAGTCGGGAAGAGGCAGGTCTAGTGGACGTCTTCCTCCACTTGGGGAGGACGTGCACCCACCCGGCCTACTGTTGTCTGCGTCCAGTGTATGTGCTGTCCGGAGTGTTGAGTCCTTAAAAATATAGATAAAAAACAAAAAAAATGAAAAAACTAAAAAATCCTATAAAAAACCAAAAAATCTTAAAAATACAAAAAAATCCGCTCCATTTGTTTTGTTTTGTTCTTCCTGGGCTGGTGGGGGTCTATCGTTTTGTTTGCCAGGTTCTTTTGTTTTGTTTCTCTTCTTCTTTTCCGGGGCCACGCGTTTTTGTCGACGGGAATGGTTTTTGCACTTCCATTCCCCTTGACCGCGTCGGCCCCACGCTGATCCTAAGGTGTTGGGCGTGCTGAAGGGATGGCCAGGGGGTAGCGTTAGTTCCCCTATTAACGCCACCCTTTTTCTTTTCAAAAATGTTCATTAAATTCACACTTTTATGGGAAAAAACACTTTAAACTCTGATCCGGGCTCTCCATCACGGAAGAAGCCCAAACCAACTGAACCTGAGATAGTGGAAAAGACAAGTATCGCGACACCTGTTGTCCGGTATCTTGTAATAAAAGATAAAGACGTTGATAGTGCCAATTCTGATGCAAACCGTCCGAGTGCTATTAAGGGCTTGTCCCCTTTTGTTATTCATAAAGTTATCACTTACCATGCCGGACAGGTAAAAGATATGAAGAAGTTGCGTAATGGCACTTTATTGGTGGAAACGACAGACGAGAGGCAAACTGCGAAGCTACTTAAGTTAACATCTATTGGACCAGTGAACGTGTCAGTCGAACCACATCGTATACTGAACGTTTCCAAAGGGGTAATATCGTGTTGGGATCTCCTCAATGCAACCGAAGAGGAAATTAAGTCGGAGTTAGCGGACCAGCACGTTATCGACGTAGCTCGAATCAAAAGTAAGAAGTCAGGTGAACTTGTCGCCACCCAGTCCCTGATTCTTACTTTCAGTTTGCCCACGCTTCCGGAGTACGTCAAGGCTGGATACTATCGTTTGAAAGTTCGGCCGTATATCCCTAGTCCTTTGCGGTGCTTTAAATGTCAACATTATGGGCACACCAGCACCTCGTGTAATGCGAGTGCTGCTCTTTGTGCGATTTGTGGGCAGGGTAGTCATGGTGCGGAACCCTGCAAAGCGGCCAAGCCCTTCTGTGTCAACTGCAAGGGTGAGCATTCAGCTTGGTCACGGGACTGTCCAGCCTTTCAGCGCGAGAAGCGTATTCGGGAACTCATGGTTGTTGAGATTTCTGCTGCTGATGCTAAGCGTCGTCTGAAAGAAAGCGTCCCTTCTTCGCTTTCTGTTCCCTTCGCTACTGTTGCAGCTAGTTCCCGAAAATCTGTAGCCACCCAGACTTCCGACGTTTCCACCCAGACAGACTCGGTCCCACAGAATAGTTGTGCCCCGAAGACCCCGGTTGCAACGACAAGCGAGCTTCCCAGAACCCCACGTGTTTCTGTTAGTGGTGCTCTTCGGCGTACTCCAGCCCAGCGCCGATCACCTTATATAGGCGGACTTAAACTCAGCCAACATATTCGCCGCCTGAACGAGACTGTTCTCACTCCCAAGAGAACAAAATCTACGCCAGTTCGTAAGCCTCCTGCCGTTTCTCTGAAATCTGACATGGTGGAGGACGAACTTATGGATTCCGAGTGGGCTGTTATTGGACCCCGTGGGAAAGTTCGCCTGAAACGTTAATCCTTCGCAGTATGGCGCTTCTTCAGTGGAACCTCAATGGCTTCTGTGGTCACCGTGAGGAATTGATCCAACTGTTAACTGACCACTCGCCTGTACTTCTCTGCTTGCAGGAAACCCATTTTAAGCCTACCCAGTCATTTGTTCTTTCTGGGTATACTATGTATCGATGTGACAAGCCAGACGCTGCCCACGCTGCTGGCGGCGTGGCAGTCTGTGCCTCCGATTCTTTGTATTCTCAGCAAATTCACATTGTGTCCCGACTGCAAGCCGTCGCGGTGCGAGTACACTTTTCTCGCCCGCTTACAGTATGCTCATTGTACGTTCCTCACTCAGAAGCCTTTACAACCGCCGATCTGCTTCAGCTCTTCCATCAACTTGAGCCGCCAGTCTTGCTTGTAGGAGACCTTAATGCCTATCACCGTCTGTGGGGTTCTGTCCGTACTGACGGTCGTGGCCGCGAGGTCACCCAATTTCTTGAGGAGAGTGGCTTGCTTATCCTTGACGATGGCAGTCCTACTCATTTCTCCACTGCCCATGGCACATATTCTTGTATCGACCTCTCCATGTGCAGTGCTGGTTTCTTGACCTCATTGACCTGGAGAGTGCATCCTGATCTTTGTGGCAGTGATCACTTCCCGTTGTTTGTTGAAGGTCTCCCAGTCTCCCCACGAGCTACAGACCCATTGCTCTCACGAGCTGTGTCTGTAAGCTGCTAGAGCGAATGGTCAACAAGCGCCTGGTGTGGTATTTGGAATCGCATTCCCTTTTGAGCAAATTTCAAAGTGGATTTCGACGTTTCCGCTCCACTACCGACAATCTTGCTTATCTTGAGGGTGAATTTCAAGACGCCTTTCTCGACGGCGAACATCTTGTAGCTATATTTTTCAACTTAGAAAAGGCGTATGACACCACATGGCGTTACGGAATCCTAAAACAATTATACGACTGGGGTCTTCGTGGGCATATGGCCCACTTTATTTCGAATTTTCTTCACGAGCGACACTTTAGAGTGCGTGTGGGCTCTACTCTCTCAGAGCGCTTTGTACAAGAAAATGGTGTTCCACAAGGCAGTGTTCTTAGTGTCACGTTGTTTGCTGTCGCAGTCAACAGCGTTTTTTCGCAGATCCAGGCTCCTGTGTCTGGTCTGCTTTATGTTGACGATCTTGTAATTTTCTGTCGCTCCCGCCACCTTCGCGACATTACTCGACAGCTTCAACTGACTCTCAATCGTCTCGTTCGCTGGTCGAATGAGACTGGATTTCGCTTTTCCACCGAGAAATCCCAATGTGTTCACTTCTGCCGGCAGCGTACGTGCGTTGTTGAGCCGGACTTGTACCTCGATGGCACCCGTTTGTCATTCGTTGATACAGTCCGTTTCTTGGGTCTGGTGTTTGACCGTTGCTTGTCGTGGGCACCACATGTACGGAATCTTAAATATTCTTGTCTTCGAGCTCTGAATCTCCTTCGTGTCCTTTCCCACCGCACGTGGGGTGCTGATCGTACTGTTCTACTTCGTTTATACCGTAGTCTAATTCGGTCCAAGTTAGACTATGGCTGTATTGTCTATGGTTCTGCTCGTGCTTCTCTGTTACGACAACTTGACACAGTGCATCACCTGGGTATTCGTCTTGCTACTGGCGCCTACCGAACTAGTCCCGTCGCCAGCTTGTATGCTGAGGCCAATGAACCTTCGTTATCATATCGTCGCAGCAGAATACTTCTTAATTATTCTGCGCATGTGCGTTGTATTCCAGCCCACCGGGGAAACCATGTCTCCGTGGTGGTCGGATATACGAGCGCTATGCTGCACGTCCTCGCTCTACACGTCCATGGTACATCCGTGCGTGTGAGAGTTTCCTTGGCGACGATTTCGTGTGGCCCTCTCTTTCATTGGTTCATTTTTGCGCTGTTCCCCCATGGCTGCTTCGTCTACCTCGCCATGATTTACGTTTGTCTATGCATTCGAAACAGCAAACTAGTTCCCAGGTGTACCAGCAAGAGTTTGCCGCACTGTTAGCTCAGTACCCCGATTTTAGTGTGTTCTTTACGGACGGTTCTAAGAATGAGGATTCTGTAGGCTGTGCCTTTGTCACTGACGGGGCCAGTTCCGAATTTCTTTTACATCGCCTGTGTTCCGTGTTCACTGCTGAATTGACTGCAGTTAAGCTTGCCTTAGACCACGCTCTCACGCTTTCCCTCCGTCGTGTGCTTATTTGCACCGATTCTCAGAGTGTGATTTTGAGTCTACAGAATGTCTTTAGTATGCACTCTGTCGTGCAGGACATTCTTGTGAGATGCCATGAATTGCAGCAACAGGGTTGTGTCGTCGTTGTCTGCTGGGTGCCGGGTCATGTCGGCATCCGGGGAAACGAACGTGCTGACACAGCTGCCAAGAACGCCGCCTTGGCCGGGGTTGCACTGGAGCATAGCCTTCCCTGCTCCGATCTTCAGAGTCATTTCTATTCTTTGTTGCGCTCTCACTGGCAAGCAGATTGGGACCAGGCTCTTGAGAATAAGTTACATGTAGTGAAGCCACTTCTAGGAGAATGGCGTACGTCGTCGTGCCATCGTCGTCGAGATGAAGTGCTCCTGGCGCGTCTGCGTATCGGACACTCTCATCTGACGCATGGCTACTTGCTTAGGAGATTGAACCGTCCGTACTGTGAGGAGTGTATAGTCCCGCTGAGTATTCAGCACATTCTTGTTGAATGTCCTGAATACTCAGCTCTGAGAGAACGTTTCGGATTGCCTTCTGTTCTTACCCGCGCTTTGGGGGATTCGCATGATATAGTTAGCCGGGTACTGGACTTTGTTAAAGCTTGTGGGGTTGCTCACGTTCTCTGAGCGTTTTTAATGTGTTGTCGATTTTTATTGCTGCTAAACTTTTAATTTCTGTTATCTTTTATTGTTTTCTATATATTGTTTTTGTTATCTGTTTTAGACTATTTATTCTTTTATTTTCTTTTTCATTTTATGTTTTTATTTAGCAGCACTTTCGTTTATTGCACTCTAGTATTTTAACCTTTTTCTTTACATGTTTTAGTCCAGAGCAACCATGTACATCGTGACGGGGACATATAGCCTTGATGCTGACGTCCCCATTAAACCCCCTATTCATCATCATCATCGTTCTTCCTATCTTGAAGCCAGGCAAAGTCGCAACTAGCCCCACGAGCTACAGACCCATTGCTCTCACGAGCTGCGTCTGTAAGCTGTTTGAGCGCATGGTCAACAAGCGCCTGGTGTGGTATTTGGAATCCAATTCACTTCTGAGCAAGCATCAAAGTGGATTCCGTCGTTTCCGATCCCCTACAGACAATCTTGCTTATCTTGAGGGTCATATTCAAGACGCCTTTCTCAACGGCGA
The DNA here is from genome assembly GCF_964235325.1 of Thermobia domestica. Taxonomy (NCBI): domain Eukaryota; kingdom Metazoa; phylum Arthropoda; class Insecta; order Zygentoma; family Lepismatidae; genus Thermobia; species Thermobia domestica. The sequence continues at coordinate 206,354,472 of NC_137460.1, forward strand.
ACATCTTGTCGCTATATTTTTTGACTTAGAGAAGGCGTATGACACCACGTGGCGTTACGGAATCCTAATACAATTATATGACTGGGGTCTCCGTGGGCATATGGCCCACTTTATCTCGAATTTTCTTCACGAGCGACACTTTAGAGTGCGTGTGGGATCTAATCTCTCAGAGCGCTTTGTACAAGAAAATGGTGTTCCACAAGGCAGTGTCCTTAGTGTCACGTTGTTTGCGGTCGCCGTCAACAGCGTTCTTTCGGAGATCCAGGCTCCTGTGTCTGGTTTGCTTTATGTTGACGACCTTGTAATTTTCTGTCGCTCCCGTCATCTTCGCGGCGTTACTCGACAGCTTTAACTGACTCTCAATCGTCTTGTTCGCTGGTGGAAGGAGACTGGATTTCGTTTTTCTACTGAGAAATCCCAATGTGTTCACTTCTGCCGGCTGCGTACGTGCGTTGTTGACCCGGACTTGTACCTCGATGGCACCCGTCTGTCATTCGTTGATACAGTCCGTTTCTTGGGTCTGGTGTTCGACCGTCGCTTGTCGTGGGCACCACATATTCGGAATCTTAAATACTCTTGTCTTCGAGCTCTGAATCTCCTTCGTGTCTTTTCCCACCGCACGTGGGGTGCTGATCGTACTGTTCTACTTCGTTTGTGCCGTAGTCTAATTCGGTCCAAGTTAGACTATGGCTGTATTGTCTATGGTTCTGCTCGTGCTTCTCTGTTACGACAACTTGACACAGTGCATCACCTGGGTATTCGTATTGCTACTGGCGCCTACCGAACTAGTCCCGTCACCAACCTGTATGCTGAAGCCAATGAACCTCCGTTAGTATATCGTCGCAGTAGACTACTCGTTAATTATTCTGCGCATGTGCGTTGTATTCCAGACCACCCGTGTAGACCATGTCTCCGTGGTGGTCGGATATACGAGCGCTATGCTGCACGTCCTCGCTCTACACGTCCATGGTACATCCGTGCGTGTGAGAGCTTTCTTTCCGACGATTTCGTGTGGCCCTCTCTTTCGTTGGTTCGCTTTTGTGCTATTCCGCCATGGCTGCTTCGTCTACCTCGGCATGATTTACGTTTGTCTCTGCATTCGAAACAGCAAACTAGTTCCCAGGTGTACCAGCAAGAGTCTGCCGCACTGTTAGATCAGTACCCCGATTTTAGTGTGTTTTTTACGGACGGTTCTAAGGATGGGGATTCTGTAGGCTGTGCCTTTGTAACCGACGAGGGCAGCTCAGAATTCAATATGCATCGCCTGTGTTCCGTGTTCACTGCTGAATTGACTGCACTTCAGCTTGCCTTGGACCATGCTCTCACTCTTTCATTACGTCGTGTGCTTGTTTGTACCGATTCTCAGAGCGTGGTTCTGAGTCTACAGAATGTCTTTAGTATGAACTCTCTCGTGCAGGACATTCTTGTGAGATGCCATCAATTGCATCAACAGGGTTGTGTTGTCGTTGTCTGCTGGGTGCCGGGTCATGTCGGCATCCGGGGAAACGAACTTGCTGACACAGCTGCCAAGAACGCCGCCTTGGCCGGGGTTGCGCTGGAGCATAGCCTTCCTTGCTCCGATCTTCGTTGCTATTTTCATATCTTGATGCGCTCTCACTGGCAAGCCGATTGGGACCAGGCCATTGAGAATAAATTACACGCAGTCAAGCCACTCCTAGGCGAGTGGCGTACGTCCTCGTCCCATTGTCGTCGAGATGAAGTGCTCCTGGCGCGTTTGCGTATCGGACACTCTCATCTGACGCACAGTTACTTGTTACAGAGACTGAACCGGCCGTATTGTGAGGAGTGTATAGTCCCCCTGAGTATTCAGCACATTCTTGTGGAATGTCCTGAATACTCAGATCTCAGAGAACGTTACGGACTGCCTTCCGTTCTCACCCGTGCTTTGGGGGATGATAGTGATGTTATTGGCCGGGTGCTTGAGTTCGTGCATGATATTGGTGTTGCTCACGTTCTCTGAGCTGTTTTTAGTCTGTTGGCATTTTTTTATTGCTGCTAAATTTTTATATTGTCACGTGTTTTAAGTTTATTTTTGTATATTGTTATTGTTATTTTTTTATCCTATTTATTCTTTTATCTTCCACTTTTGCTTTTTTCATTTTATTATTCATTTAGCAGCACTCTTGTTTCTTTGCACTGTCTTCATTTTAGCCTATAATTCATTTTTAACCTTACAGTCCTGAGCAACGTGTTTGATCGTGACGGGGACATATAGCCTCGTTGCTGACGTCCCCATTGACCCCCATCATTCATTCATTCATTCCAAACTCCGAAAGTTGGGGGAACACTCCTAGTCGGCTGTCCGCGATTTCTTATTCAGTATGTTCGCAGCTAACCTCTATATCTAGAGGCCTTCTCGATCCTCAAGCGGAGGACGCGCCATGCCGTGGTGATAGGAAGCCACGTTACACGGTTCCTTTTACAATTACAGTAAATAAATAAAGAATTTATTGTTCCAAATTGTGGAGTGAAAGTCGCTTAATACGTGCTTCTGCAGTTGAAAATGGTTTAAGTTGTTGGTATTATTGAAATGCACGCATGTTTTTTCAATTTGTATTGCTTTAGGGGAAAATTGAACTAGACGATAACTTCGGAATAAACGCCTAAATTTATATATAAAAATATTACGTTTTGTTGATTGTCCATAGAAGGAATGTTGAAAGAAAGTGGTGAAGGAACCGTTACATATTTAGATATGAACGTCGTATAAATTGTAAAGAAGCATCGTTGACAGAAACCAGCAGTGGAATCAATGAAAATATTTTTGAGATGGTACAGTTATCAGTGGAGCAACTGATACTGTTTATTTTGTATTGGTGTGTACAAACTGTGAACTTAACATGGATGGCATTTAGTATCTCCTTCAAATTCAAATCTAGAGCCACTACTGTCACTTATAAGGGGGGCCAAGGTGGAACAAAACGTGGTATTATCAGGGGGTTCAAGGTGAAACTCAACAAGTTGTGCAGTGTTTCTAACTCCCTTCGCTCGCTCAGCTATGTTTCATAACGTAATGATTTGAGGGAGAAACTAAATAACAGCCCGTAACATAACTATACCTTATGAACTTTAGACTGTAATACAAGGCGAAATGTTTAACATGTAAGAATTTAACAGTGTCCATAATAAAATGTTACACACAAAATGCAATCTAACCTAACCCACCGTAATCTACGTCAGTAGCCCGAATGCAAAGATTGCGGTATTAGAATAGTAAGCTATAATAAGATATTTTAATAGCGAGCAACGTCCAAATATATTTTAATTGATTAAAAAGAGTGACTTAACTAACCCTATTCTAACCAAAGCCATTATACAACTTCGCGTATTCTAACCTACTTCAACTCGGGCCTTCGGCCCTCGTCCTCCTTCAGAAAACCCGTAATTTGTTTTGTTTTTATTGTTCAAGGTATAATTTCCAAATTGTATTGTACTTGTCCATGTAACACTTGAAATATGTACAAAATGACACTAATGAACATTTTGCTGCATGTATTGCTGGACCCTCTCTGCGGATTATAATCCGGGAAATAAGATTTATCGATAGGCACGGATTTTTTTGCTACGCTATAGTACAAGGAAGCGGCAAGGTTTTAGATTACTGGCCCCCCTTCCCATTGAGCAGTAATAAAGACAGAAAACAACGTGCCCTGCAGGGCTTTGACCCGCCTTCACTCGCTAACGCTCGCTCCGCAATACTGTGTAAATTAAATGTATAAACTTTAGTACAGAAAGAAACCAACCCAGCTACTAACGCATATGGGGGACCAGTAATCTAGAACCTTTCCCAAGGAAGCAAATCTACACTTTGAATGCCTTTGGCCGAAGAGTTCTTTGTGTCTCCTAGTATGGATCAAAAATAATTACCATAACGTGTAATCACCTGGTATGCTGTCACTATCAAAGTCGTTTTCTAACGCAGACAATGACAGGGAAGCTACATTATTGATCCTGTCGGGGAAAGGATTTTTCTTAACAACGACAGGGCCGCCTCCTCCTGTTTTGTACATTTCCTGTTTTTCTTTCGCAAGTTCTTTTGTTGCAATTTTTTTCCAATGACTCATATTTGAGTGGGGCGGCGGTGGCTCAGTGGTAGAGCGTTCACCTCTGGTGCTTGGGGTCTCGGGTTCGATTCCAGCCCCCGCCAAGTGAACTTTGTGGTGGACAAACACCGTGTGCGTGGGTTTTCTCGGGGTTCTCCCGTTTCCTCTTACTTTCTTCATTCCACCATTTCATTCATTACTCATCTTCACCGTCTCCTTTAGCCTAACCGGCATAACCGTGGGACGTAAAACTCAAAGATTTCATTTCGTATTTGAGTGTTTTTGCGGTACGTGGGGCAGAACCTGCTTGGCTATTAAAGCATTCTGTGATTTCATTCCAAGATTTTTCCTTATCCTTCCATGTCAAAACTTCCGTATGTTTACACCCAATTATAGCTTTTCGTTTCTCCACTAGATCAACCAATAATTCAGTTTCTTGAAAACTGAAATTTTGGCTTCTTTCTCGAATTCGCTTTCCGCATGCCATTGCAGCAGTAATCTTTTATCCACCTCATTCAATTTAAACAAGCACACTGAAAACGCACTTGACGTTTCAATTGTTTTCATTATCAACAACAGAAAACCAACCAATTAAATGGTCCGTTATAACCAGGGTTGGCAACGAACAATTAACATTTCCCAGATTAGAGAGTAGGAAATCACTAAAAATCACTAAATGTTTACACTCCATATTTTATATATATGGAGAGAAAATCTGAATTAACTTTATAAGACTATAATGGCTAGATACTATTCCTACTTCCTAGTATGCCCCGTATCCAAAACAGGACAGTAGGGGAACGAAAAGATTTCAGATGAATAACTCAGTGGCGGCTATACAGCGAAGTCATATTGGTAAAAATTAAATTACAATTTTATTCCTACAAGCTAAGAAAAGAAAGCTTATCCCATGACAAAAGAAAGCTAATTCCTTATAATGTATACAAGAATAAATACATTAGGTATTTCTTCCTTTAGTTTAGCGATAAAATTTAAATATTTACCATGTGACCTCCTCAAGAGCCGCCTCTGGAGTACTTGAGTTAACTTTACATCTGTAGTTTTTTTAGTACATAAACGCTATTATTATGTACTACGTAGAAGCAAATCATTTGAAATACACTGAACGATGAACAGAAATGTGATTTTAGCAACTTCCTAAAATTAAGAATCGATTAGGAAATGAACCTGAAAGACTTGAAATAAATATGAGTGTGAAACACAATTGAATAGGGGTCTACAATAATAATAATAATAAACTTACCATGCAGCATAGACGTCTTCAAATACGGCACTAATTCCTACGTTGCAATTCACACTATATAATTATCAAATTTCGGTAACTGTTCTAGATAGAAATTATGTATAATATTCATATTGACATATTTACATTGATGCACTTTTTCTGTCAATTTTGGGGCCTTGGTGAAGATAAACACGATTTGGTGCGTTTTATGAGTTTGAAACAACCATACTTGTACTGTTTTGTCCCTTCAAAGCTTGTTTTGTTATAAGAATACTATTTAACATTGGAACCGAAAGTTGTTCCTAATTTTAGTTTTGTTCATGGTGACCGCCGAGAATATTCGCTCTGCAGCAGCTGATGAATGCGGTAATGCCAGCATCCCCTTTACAAATTTTGACAATGTTGGGAAAGCAATTTCTCTTGCTCTGTTCTTCGATTTACACACTTGCCAGCAAAATTCCTCCATATCTTTATCCTCGAAATCGATGTTCAAGTTCTGTAATCGACGCCATTCGGAATCAATAACTTCAAATTCGTTCTCTTCCACTATATTAGGAAAACGCACAGCCAAAGGTATCACAGAATTATACTTTCATACATTTGGAGAGTCAAGCATCAGAAAAGATTGCAACGTGTGATTCCCAAATTCAAGACGTTTCAACAATTGTCTCCAGAATTCAATATAAAATCGCTGACATCTACGTCTGAACTCCATGAATTCTTTCGACAGATTTTTATTCTTAATAAAAATCGCCTGCAGTCGAGCACCCAAATACATATCTTCTATTTTCAAAAACTCTTTGGAATTCGCAGGGTTAATTTGATTTAGAGGAGTGTTATCTACGTAATTCCTATCCATGTAATATTTTAAAATTGTTTTAAGCGTTGCTCCTACATTTTCTAATAGAATGTGCAACCTATACTTTTCGTTTTGGAATTCTAAATCCAATTTCGTCACATGAGGGAGGAAAAATGCTAGAAAATAGAAATAAGCCTTCATTATTACATTTTCCAGGCCTCGTAGCAGATCTTGGGGGCGGCTGTCACGCTTTTCCTCTAGTGATAGTGATCGGAAGTATGCCTGCAACACATCCCATTGCTCAATAATTTGGGAAATAACTTGCTGAAGTGAGAGTCATCGCGTCTGGCTTAATAATTTATGCGGTTTCATCTTGAAAAAAATTTTGAATTTCTTTCAATTCTGAGACTCGTTTAGAACTTGCATTGAAAAAAGAGGTTATATCTCTACAAAAGTTCTCATGTGATTGAGGAAGTTCTTTAGAAGCCTCAGATGCACTTATATGAAAGCTATGGCATATACAGCGCGCAACAAAAAGATGTCTATTCAATTCCATTAGTTTTACGCTTACACCTGCGTTAACTCCCAACATGGTACTGGTGTTTGTTGGGTTTTATATATTTTAGTAATTTTAGTTTAAGTTAGCTATTGTTAGAACATAAGATCTGGTAACACTGAAAAGAAAGGAGGGAGAGTGTGTGTGTGTCGATGGCGGTGTGCAAGGTCATGAAAGCGGACTTGTGGTTGCACTGAACCAATTTTTGTGTAAAAATTGAAGCTAATGTGTAACATCATTTAAATACAGTCCACATTTTTTATATAATGACTTCTGTCATTTAGAACCAAACCAAAACATGATCCTCCGGGCCGGATCGTGTGTAGATGTGGTGTAGTGAAGAATGAACTCGTCCAGCCTTTGTTTGCGGAATGGCGGGAGAGTGATTATTTCCAATAACTGTGTTTGTTTTAGTGACTGTGGTGTAGTTTGATTTTTGTAGTGGTGAACATAAATATGTTGGTGTTTTTGTAAAATTAAGTGTCACCATGGAGAAGTTACGTGCGACGGAAACTGTAATAAAACGCGGAATTACAAGGTTAAAGAACAAGGTTAGTGATACATCATTAAGCCAAGTAGCCGTTCCGTGCCATATTGACAAAGCAAAAGAACTTACTTCTGAATAAAAAGAATTGTTCGTAGAATTTGCAGTGATAGCTAAAGAACAACAACTTGCAGCTTTGGAAAATGAGATAACTGAAATGGAGGGGACTTTGGACCAAATTAGTGAAACGTTACTAGAGCGAAAGGCTAGTTCGCAACAGCATTCTCAGAATAATTCAGATAGTTCACTCCCCCATTCTGAAGTGCGGTTACCGAAGCTGGACTTGCCCAAATTCAATGGTGTATTAAGAGAATGGACAACATTTAGAGATTTATTCATAGCAGCAGTGCACAAATACACTAATTTAAGTAACGTGCAAAAACTACAGTATTTAAAATCATCTGTAGGTGGTGAGGCTGGTATATTAATTCAAGGAATTAGCATTTCAGATGACAACAATACCAATGCTTGGGACGTTTTAGTTCAACGTTATGACAACAAACGTATGCTTGTAAATGACGCAATTGGACGGCTGCTGAATCAAGAAAGGGTAGACAAAGAATCCAGTGTGCAGTTACGGAAGTTACTTGATACAACAAATGAGTGTGTGCGTGCTTTAAAGATTTTAAAAATTCCAGTTGAAGCGTGGGATGCAATATTAGTCTATATTGTGGTGGACAAGCTGGATTCCAAGACAAGAGAATCGTGGGAATTGTCATTGGAAGGACAAGAGATGGCAACCTTCACTGAACTCTCAAATCATCTCGAGAAAAGATCCAGAGCATTATTAGCGCTAGAAGCAGCTTCGTCTCTTCCCTCTCTCAAAGTGAAAGGCAGTACAACAAGAAAAGAGCAGTATTATCACAAGAAATCCACCAGTTCGTTTCATACTGAATCTGTGTTTGTGTTCTTTCTGTGGTGATAAACATGCGTTGGCAGTGTGTGATAAATTTGTAAAGTTAGAGCCAACAGAGCGCCATAGTTTTGTAGAGAAAAAAGGCCTGTGTTTTGTTTGCTTCAGTGATCAGCACAAGATAGTGGTCTGTGGTAGCAGGTCAAAGTGCAGAGTGTGCCATAATAAACATAATGAGTTATTACATTTCGAGAAGGAAGGAGCGCAGGGACAAAGCACAAATGAAGTGAGATCCCATTACATGCATAAAAATCATCCCACACAAGTGTTGCTTTTAACTCCGCACAGTGGTCCGAATAGCGAAAAAGGTGGACAAAAAAGGAAGGAGTTCTTGAAATGTTTTGAAATTGTGTATATGGTACTTTGTGAGGTTGGTGATTACGAATTTGATATCAAAAATGAAAATTTCAAAATGGCGGATCCAATATGGCGGACCAAAAGGTGACAGATCAATGTTATGGATCTGAAATTGGGTACAGAGGGTTTTGCACTGTCACAAATTAAGAAGTTTGATAATAAAGTTGTAAACTCCAAAATGGCGGATCCAATATGGCGTAAAATGTAAGAAAATGCATGTTACGTAGCTGAAATTGGTATGAGGGAACTACGAATTTCAGATTAGGAGTAAAATTAAATATAGGGTGTCCAATATAGCAGAGCAAAAGAAGAAGTAGTTGATTATGTTAATAAGCACTCGCCTGGTTACAAGCCTAACTCCTCTTCAGACGAAGTATTTGCAGATTCGTCGTCTTGTGTGGTTATTTTCAGTAGCACAATCACATCCTGAGGCAGTTTCTGGGTTTTCTTCTTTGGGAGTCCTACCAAGGTGGAAATTACTAGATCCGAACTCAACATCAGCCTTTGAAACAGATTCAAATTACTGGCTACTCTTGATGTTTTTCGAGTATTGTGTTATCTGTATTTCCGCACATCCTTGTGTCTAGATTCATGGGTCTCCTCTGAAAGCTCCCCAATCGGTAAAAGAGCTGCCTGCACAAGTACTGACCCGTGAATAAGAACTTTGTGCACGGTGGCATGCAGTACCAGGGGTATAATCGCACAAATAACTGAGCATTTTCGATGCAGTACGTGTCGAATTTTGCAACATCTATGTCATGTCCACAGGAAATTGTTGTCAAGATATTTCCGAAACGCGTGATTAACTGCTGATCCACTCCTGTTAAATCCAACGCTATTTGAGGATCTGCAAAGAACCTGCGGGCGGTATTACCGTCATTGGTAGTTCCATAAACAGGTTTGGGAATATCCACACTGAGGCCTAGTATACATCTGAACCACTCTTGGATAATTTGTTTCCTGCTTTCGAACATTTGACGAGTTCCATCTTTCGTACTCGCTTTCCACTTTTGAAAATCTAATCTATAGGAGATATGAAGGATACACTCAGAAAATGGAATATGTGCATGGAGGATGGAATGTCCGAACTGCAAATGGGATAGATCTTGTGGCACATTTGTCATTTTCTTAAGATCATTCATTTGTAAAATTTTCGTGCCACAGATGTAACATTTCAGGCTTGATGTATTGGTGATAGTATTGCATATTTTGCCATCAACCATTGATAGTATAAGGGAGTAGTGTACAGTCATGGTATTGTTTCTTAATGGCTGTAAGTTTTCTATCTGTTTGTTCATATAGTCTCTTTCTTCGTGGGCAACAGTAGTGGTTTCGTGAATCCAACGGAGATGAATCGGTCTGCAGAAACATCTCGATGACAGTCTTTCATTTCTCCACACGCAATCGCCTGTTTAATTATCAACCAATCGCAAGGGAACGATCATTGTCATAAATAAACTTGCGTCACTCATGCCACTTTCAGTCCATGTCTGTTTATATTGTGAGTGACCAGAACTCCAGTCAAAACCCTACTTGCAATGCAATATATCCGTTTTGTCGCTTAATGATGGCTCATTGTCCGACAGAAGTTTCAATATTCTGTTTGCAATAACTCTTGAATTTTCACCTCACATTCATTTTCACTAACACATATTTTCCGGATATGTTGACCTTTTTGCTTGCAGAATAGCGTAGTAGGTGGGATATAGCGTGTGACCATGTTTAATTGCCATGGTTCGAATTGCCTGATATTGGTGTTTACTTAAATTCGCAGAGACAATCATCGATAACGGTTCGTCGTCTAATAGCTTCGTTGCTTCTTGCCATTTCTTTATCCAAGTGTCACGAATTCTTTTGCCAATGGTCGGTGTTGTTGTGGTTACTTCTTGCAAAAATTTTGAAGGCGTGTTGATCCCCGTCAGATCGCAACTTCATCACCGTAGCATATGCAAGTTCAGGCGTACTTGTATTACTTCTTAACGATTGCGTTTTTCTTCTTTCGCTTCTGTCACACACTTCGTAAAATTCTTATTATATTGCACAACACTTTCTTCTTGCTGCACACGGGTCTTCCTTCTATTTTCTTGTATTTGATCATGCAACTCCAGACGCGATATATGTATATCCATTGTTTACTTCCCCACACTACACAATGCTGAAACACACACTGCAAACACTCGATGACTTTGTGATAACTACCGTACACACGGCTATGTCGTTTCCAAATAACTCCGCGTGCTTGCACTGTCAAACAAACGCTATTGCTTACGTGCTTATCTTCTGCTCGTCTCGCCACCTCAAGCGGACACCTTCAATATCATAATTCCAAGGTCAGATTTCCTGTAGTAGACGGAAGTAGACAATGAAACTTATACAGCTTATTGACAACTATCGACTGTTATCATTGTTTAAATTTCGTGGTATACATGTGTATCCATTTTTTTAAAACTCTACAAGAAGTCTGTAGTACTCCAATACATACGAGTACTAATATATGTATTTATTATAACTACTACGATGCAATTCACATTGCTCATTCTAATTGTGTCACGTACATAATACTATACCAAGTGCATAATAATTACAATATGGCCCCTCATTCTTATAGCTGCTCGGAAAACAATTTCCCAAACTGAAGTCACACATTTGCCAATTTCCTGCAACGAAGCTTCTGCCATTTTGGGACGTCTATAATTACCGGTACTAAGAGATAATTTAATCAATATCATGTTATTCTTATGAACTGACTCTCGATGATGACCGTTACACCTCTTTTGCGTCTGTAACTTCCATTTCGTAAAATGACTTTTGTCCACCTTTTTCGCTATTCGGACCACTGTGCTGCGTTGGTAAAAGTAAAAAATAAAAACGGTGGCTTTCAAACATATCGTGCTTTAATAGATTCAGCCAGTGAATGTAGATTCATAACTGAAAATTGTTGTCAACAGTTAGGATTACAAAAAGAAAAATGCAGTGTTGATATTTCTGGCATAACTAACACACGTGTCTCACGAGCCCATTCAGTTGTTAATCTTGAGATTCAGTCTCGAGCAAATGAATCAGCTGATATGTTTATTACTAGTGATATTGTAATACGAAAGATCAGTGGGGATTTGCCTAAGATTTCATTGGCAAACGTGAACCAAATAAAAGGTTTATTTTTAGCTGATCCTAATTTCCACGTAAGTAAACAAGTTGATATTCTGTTTGGTGCGGATATATTTCCTTTATTAATTGGAGGTGACAAAAAAGTAGGAAAAGAAGGTCAGCCTATCGTAATTGAAACAAAATTAGGGTATGTTGTGTGTGGAAAGTTACGTTCAGAATGCAATTATGACAAGAAACTAAGGTGTCATTTTGTATCTAATAATTTAGATTATTGTTTGGAGAGATTTTGGGAAATTGAAACTGGGGTATCCTTTAACTGAAGATGAGACAGCGTGCGAGTTGCAATTTGATAATACACATTATCGAAATTCAGAAGGTAGATATGTAGTGAAACTGCCATTTGCAGAGAATAAAAATCAATTAGGCACTTCAAAGGAAATAGCTGTTAATCCTTTGTTGTCGAATCAAAAAAGGTTCATGAAAAATGACATATTACAAAAGAAATATACGGAATTTATGCATGAATATTTAGAATTAGGTCATATGGAAGTTGTAGTTAATTCTAAGAGTCCAGATCCTGCTAAAATTTGTTATCTGCCGCATCATGCTGTGTTTAAGGATAATAAAATGAGAGTTGTTTTTGATGCTAGCGCTAAGACCAGTATAGGCATATCATTAAATGATACATTGTTAGTAGGTCCAAAGTTACAAGGAGATATAATTCCATTACTCATTAGATTCCTTTACTCGGGGTCACCAAGTAGCATTAAGTGCAGATATTGTGAAAATGTATAGACAAATTCGTGTTGACGATAATGACGTTGATTTCCAACATATTGTCTGGTGTAGTTCTACCAACGAAAGTATACAAGAGTATAGATTGTTGACTGTAACATATGGTACAGCATGTGCGCCATATTTAGCCACAAAATGTTTACAGCAATTGGCGAAAGATGAAGGTCATAAATATCCGCTTGCTTCAAATGTGGTATTGCGAGATTTCTTTGTAGATGATGTTCTGTCTGGAGCTGACAATGTTGCACAAGCCATAGAGTTAAAAGAGCAATTAATTGAATTGTTAAAAGAAGGTGGCTTCGAGCTAAGCAAATGGGCTTCTAATAGTAAGGAAGTACTTGATTCAATGTCAAGAGAGAGCGATGAAATAAAAGTTTCTTTGACATTTGAAAGTGATGCAGTAAAGGTGCTGGGAATTCAGTGGTGTCCCAGTTCTGATTGTTTTTCATTTTGTGTAGTTAAGCCTAAGTGTAAGGATAGATTAACAAAACGGGTGTTATTGTCAAATATAGCTCAATTGTACGATCCTCTGTGGTGGTTGTCTCATATTACCGTAAGGGCTAAGATTCTTTTGCAAGAATTATGGATATTAAAGCTAGATTGGGATGATGAATTACCAACGAATGTAAGATTAATGTGAGAGCAATATTGTTCTGAGCTTCCATTAATTGAGTCAATTAAAATCAAACGTTGCTTGATGCAGCCAAATGCAGTAAAATTACAATTGATCGGATTTTGTGACGCAAGTGAAAAAGCGTACGCGGCAGTAGTGTATTTACGTTCTGTGTTCAGATGGTCATGTAGAATGCAATCTTATAGTAAGTAAGACAAAAGTAGCGCCATGTAAGAAAATTACTTTACCTAGATTAGAACTTTGTGATGCATTATTGTTAACTAGATTGATTAATGTAGTAAAGGAGTCGTGTTTGTTCCCGGTGGATGATGTATTGGCTTTCACAGACTCTACAATAGTATTGTCATGGCTGTCATCTCCTCCTAGTAGGTGGCAGATCTTCGTAGCCAGTCGAGTAGCAGAAATTCAGGAATCTCTTCCTATAAACAAATGGTCTCATATCAACTCTCAATTAAACAGTGCAGATATTGCTTCCCGAGGGATTGCAGTAAAACATTTAATAAATAATGAATTTTGGTGGCATGGCTCCGAATTTCTGAAACAAACAGTGTTGCCAATCTGCAAAACACAGGTGTTTCATCCTGATGCTATCAATGAACAGAAAGGACAGGTAGTAGTTATGCATTCGGTAATATGTACGGAAATGATAGAAAGATTTTCATCATTTTCTAGGTTGCTAAGAGCAGTAGCTTGGTGTCTAAGGTTTATTTACAATTGTAGATTGTCAAGTAAGCTGAAGGGAATTTTGAGCACTAGTGAATTAAGTCAGACCTTGATTGCCTTAGTAAAAGTAGTGCAAGCCTCAAGTTTTCAAACAGAAATTAGAAATTTAGAGAACAAAAAGGAACTTAGCAATAAAAGTAGATTATTAAGTTTAAATCCTTTCTTAGATGAGCAGAGAGTTCTGCGTGTAGGAGGTAGGCTACGTAATGCTCAAATTTCAGAAGATCAAAAATTTCCAATGGTACTTCCCAGTAAACATCATTTTATTGAGTTGTTAGTACAGAATGAACATTTACAAACATTACATGGAGGTGCAGAGCTGATGTTAGCCAATTTGCTTCAAAGATTTTGGATTTTATGAGGCAAAGATGTAAGACGTATAATAAAAGGTTGTGTAAGGTGTCATCGATTTGAAAAGAACACGACTATACAATTGGTGGGTAATTTGCCGTTGGCTAGAGTTACTCCTGGTAAGGTTTTTTACTTATTGCGGAATTGATTATGCTGGGCCCACGTTAGTTAAATCTAGTAAGCTTAGAGGCCAGCGAGTTTACAAATGTTATGTTGTACTCTTTATCTGTTTGATACTAAGTCCATACATCTTGAGCTTGTAAGTGATGCTGGTGCCAACGTAGAGTTAAAAAGATTATTGAAATTTATGTTAGATAGACAACATAAGGAAAAGTTATCAGAATTTGTTAATAGTCAAGGTGTTGAATGGCATTTCAATCCTCCTACAGCTAGTCATTTTGGTGGACTCTGGGAAGCAGGTGTAAAATCAATAAAATATCACTTAAAACGTATTGTTGGTAGTGTAAAGTTAACATTCGAGGAGTTGTATACAGTGTTAACTCAAATTGAGGCATGTTTAAACTCTAGGCCTTTGACTCCATTGTCTAGTGACCCTAATGATTTGCATGTATTGACACCAGGTCATTTTTTGTTTGGACAGGCATTATTAGCTGTACCCAGTGAAGATTGTACAGTAGGTAGGATAAGTTTGATATCTAGATGGAAACATGTTCAATGTTTGGTTCAAACATTCTAGAAACCGTGGCGATTGGAATATTTGTCAAGGTTACAACAGAGGCCTCAATGGTTGTTACAAAAAGAAAATTTGAAAGTTGGTAGCATGGTTTTGCTGAAGGATGACCATTTGCCACCGCAGCAATGGAAACTAGGAAGGATCACAAAAGTTCATATGGGAACAGATGGATTGGTACGTGTAGTAACTGTACGCACTGCGCAAGGAGAATGTAAGAGGCCTATTGTAAAAATCTCGATCTTGCCTTTTGAACAATTGAATGAATCGAAAATTGTATTATAATTATATGTAAGTATATGTTGAAGTGAAGACTTGAAGGGCGGGGGCATGTTGGGTTTTATATATTTTAGTAATTTTAGTTTAAGTTAGCTGTTGTTAGAACATAAGATCTGGTAACACTGAAAAGAAAGGAGGGAGTGTGTGTGTGTGTGTGTCGATGGCGGTGTGCAAGGTCATGAAAACGGACTTGTGGTGGCACTGAACCATTTTTTGTGTAAAAATTGAAGATAATGTGTAACATCATTTAAATTACAGTGCACATTTTTTATATAATGACTTCTGTCATTTAGAACCAAGCCAAAACAATGTTGACAGCAGCAAATCCAATTAAATTTGAAATTGGGATATTTCTCTCTTGGAAAAGCGTAATTAGTGCTTCAAAAATTGTATTTCTTTTCCCACTATGAATTTCCAATAAACCTAAAAGACTATCCAATACTTGACCCTTTCCGGAGCTAAAATAACGAACTACAACAGCTAGAGTTTTGGAATTACTTATATCTGTAGATTCGTCAATAATAATTGAAAAATAATTGTTTCGCAGTTCTTCGGCGATCACTTCAATGTTTTCTTCCGTTAAAACATTTTTAATAATAGCAGCGGATTTTGTGCGACCCCATCGAATTTGTTTCGCAATTTGGGAATCCGGAAAACACTTTTAAGAGTTCAGGTAAAGTGTCCATGACCGAAATAGTCCATGACCAATGTTTGATTTTGCTCTGCTAAATATGCAGATAATCTTACCTCGGCTTCTGTCAGTTGATCCCCTAAACTATTTTCAACAGGTATTCGAAACGCACTGTCCAAAGTAACGGTGGTTTTCCTTTCTTCGATGCGAGTAGTAGGGGTCCGCGTTGGCGCGATTTGACCTTGAACTCATTTTCGTGACGTCATAGGTCAAAGGTCAATGACCTTGGCCCGGGGTCAATGACCTAGGGGTACCTAGGACCACCCCCTCTAAATTTTGGCAGGGGTACCTTGGCCCACCCCCTAAATTTTGGCAGGGGTACATAGGACCACCCCCCTTAAATTTTGGAAATTGGCAAATCTAAAAATTTGGTATGGTAGCCTAGGACCATAGTATGTACCTCTATCAGTATTGGGTGTCTATGTCGTTCCCTTTCATGGGTAAAAAATTGCCAAAAATTCAAATTTCGGGGGTTTTTGACCTAATTTATCCCCTTGGATGAGGTGTTATTACCCTATATAGTTATATGGGCGTATACAGGGGTCCATTACCTTTCATAAGACATGGGTATATTAATGCACCCCTTGAAAAATTTGGGAGGGGTACCTTGGCCCACCCCTTCAATTTTGGAAATTGCTCAATTTCAACATTGGGTATTATAGTATAGGACCCTAATATGTATTATGATAAATTTGGGTGGTCCACCTCATTCCCTTCTAGGGGTACAAAATTGCCAAAAATATAAACGTAAGCAATACGTTATACCACGTGTTTGGTTTTCGACCTAATTTATCTCCTTGGATGAGGTCCTATTACCTTATATGATTATATGGTTATGTATAGGGGTCCATTACCTATCATAAGACATGGGTATATTAATGCACCCCTTTAAATTTTTGGGAGGGGTACCTTGGCCCACCCCTTCAATTTTGGAAATTGACCAATTTCAACATTGGGTATTATAGTATAGGACCCTAATATGTATTATGATAAATTTGGGTGGTCCACCTCATTCCCTTCTAGGGGTACAAAATTGCCAAAACTATAAACGTAAGCAATACGTTGTACCACGTGTTTGGTTTTCGACCTAATTTATCTCCTTGGATAAGGTCCTATTACCTTATATGATTATATGGTTATGTATAGGGGTCCATTACCTATCATAAGACATAGGTACATTTGTGCACCCCTTTAAATTTTTGGGAGGGGTACCTTGGCCCACCCCTTTAATTTTGGAAATTGCCCAATTTCAACATTTGGTATTATAGTATAGAACACTAATATAGATCACTATAAATTTGGGTGGTCCACCTCGTTCCCTTTTAGGGGTACAAAATTGCCAAAATTTTAGTACAACCACGTGTTTGGTATTTGGTACATTTTATCCCCCTTTGATGAGGTTCTATTACCTTATATGGTTATATGGTCATGTATAGGGGTTCATTATCTATCATAAGACATAGGTACATTGGTGCACCCCGGGAGGGGTACCTTGGCCCACCCCTTTAATTTTGGAAATTGCCCAATTTAAACATTTGGTATTATAGTACAGGTCCTCAATATGTATCATGATAAATTTGGATGGTTTACATCGTTCCCTTTTAGGGGTACAAAAATTGCCAAAATATAAACGTAAGTAATACGTTGTACCACGTGTTTGTTTTTTTGGTCCATTTTATCCCCTTTGATGAGATCCTATGATTACAAGGGGTCCATATCCTATCATAAGACATGGGTATATTGTTGCACCCTTCTTAAATTTTGGCAATGGGGGTCCACTGAAATTGTCCAATTTAAGCATAGTACAGGACCTCAATATGTTTCGGTGGTCCTATTTTCAAATTTTTAAGTACAACCACGTGTTCGGTTACTGACTCAATGTATCCTCTTTGATAAGGTATGGACGGTATCTCCTTTCAATTTGGTAGTACCCTTCGGGTGTAGTACGGTCACGTGATCAATGATTTGGTTTTGATGCGCGACGAGGTCCCTGGTCAATGTTCTCTAGGAAAGATTCTTGGCATTTAAAACTTTTTTTTTCAACTTTTCAAACTAAAAAAAAATGAAAACAAAAATTGAAACGAAAAAATTTCGAAACAAAAATGTTCAAACAAAAAATTTTAAACAAAAAATTCGAACATTTTTTAAACTTAAATTTCAAACAAAAAGTTTTTTAGTTTGAAACAAAAAAAATTTTAAACAAAAAAAATTGGAAACGAAAAATTTCAAAACAAAAATTTCGAACAAAAAAAATTTAAACAAAAAATTTTGCAACAAAAAAATTAAAAATTTTCAAACGAAAAAAATTTCAAACAAAATTTTGAAAACAAAAATTTCAAAACAAAAATTTTCAACAAAAAAAATTGAAACGAAACATTTTCAAACAAAAAATTTTGAAAGAATAAATTTACAAACAAAAAAATTTCAAACAAAAATTTGAAAAAAATTTTCAACAAAATTTTTGAAACAAAAATTTCAAAACAAATTTGAAACGAAAAATTTTCAAATAGAATTTAAATCAAACAGTGATCAGCTTTCACGGTTAACCGTTAAACTTTATCCGGTTTTTAACTATTCGATTAACAAATAAACGGTTTTCAACTATTCGATTAACAAATAAACGGTTTTCAACTATACGATAAACAGATGAACTGTTTTTTCCTTTTCACACCAGTGTGTGCAAGAATTGTTGTACTCGCTTTAAATACGCATCATTTTTGAAACAATGTGTTAGTGTTCATCATGGATACACAGTGGAAACATCCATTTACCTGTATTCTCGCAGGGCCTAGTGGGTGTGGAAAAACGTATTTTGTGAAGCGATTACTGTCACCTCTCCCAACCATGATCAATGCAAAATTTCGTAAGATATACTGGTATTATGCAGAATGGCAAGACGTGTATTCAACAATGCCAGTTCCAGTAGAATTTCACGAAGGACTTCCACGAATGAAAGATTTTCAGCCTCAAGATGGACCACATTTGATTATTATTGATGACCATATGCGAGAAGTGAATAGTGATATTGTTGATATGTTCACAAAAGGATCACATCATCGAAATATTAGTGTGATTTTTATAACACAAAATATATTTCATCAAAGTAAAGCAAATAGAAATATGAGTTTAAATTGTTCGTATTTGGTGTTGTTTAAAAATCCACGTGACAAGTCACAAATCAAGCATATGAGTTATCAAATCATGCCTGAGCATCCACTGTTTCTACAAGAAAGTTATGCAGACGCAACAAGAAATCCACATGGTTATTTACTGATGGATCTTAAACAAGATACACCCGATGAAATGCGATTTCGTACAAATATTTTTCCCGACGATTTGCATCATTATGTTTACGTACCAACAAAACATGTTTAAATTATTGTGCATGTGAAAAGAATGACTTAGTCTGTCACGATGTCTCCTACAGTGAAACACGCTGATCTGCTACGTGCTCTGCACAAAGCTAAACCAAGATTGCGTAAAGCTATTATTGCCAATGCAGACGCTTCATTAATTCATAGTATTTGTGAATGTTATAATGTCTTAAAAGGCAATGTTCCACTGACAAGTGCGCAGAAGTCAAGATTAAAGCGTTACAAGAACACGCTCCGCTATCTCGTAGACAATACAAAATCATTGGATAAAAAGAAGAAACATTTAGCCGTACAACAAGGAGGATTCTTACCTGCATTACTTGCACCTATTGTAGGAAGTGTGTTATCCAGTATTTTGTTTAAACAATAAACATCATGGAACATAGCAAGAAGATGGTTTTAGTGCCACCAGAAATGCTTCAACGAATGCATGCATCATCATCCCGTGTGAGTGAAAATCGAGAATCTAATCTCGATCGTGAAATGCAATCTATATTGAATACATCGTATCCAAGTGATGAAGAAAAATGGAATCAGTACAATAGAATATTACAGAAATATCTTTATGTGATACGTAAACAAGAAGAACCAATACCACTTACAATTACATCAATGAAACCTGATGGTGACGTCCCGAATGTTGACGATAGCACGAAACAAGAAATTTTAGCCGCAATACCACAAATGTATCGTAAGAAAGCCGAACTACTATTCCGTCGTTTAAAACAAGATGACGCAATTACGTGGGATCATAAAGGAACAGTGTACATCAACGATAATAAACTACATGGATCCAATATTGTAGATTTAATGTGCGATGTGACTCGACCGAGGAAACATTCTAATCCTCAAGGCTGGGAATTGTTTTGCAACTACCTTGCATCGTCAAACACACCTCAAGAATTGATTGGTAATCCACGAAGATTAAACTATATTGTCAAGCATAATAGTACAACAGCATCTGAAGGATCTGCACCACCAAAACTGGCACCTGAATTATTTTCTTCCGGAGAAGAAGAAGAAGAAGAAGATGATGATGTTTTAGAAGTCCGACCAAAAAGAAAACGTATCATTCCACAATGGTCAACGTACAAACCATGAACAAAAAGTTGAAATCCATTTATTACAATCCAGCACATCCTGCATCGTTTTCTACTGCAAAGAAATTATGGCAAGCCACAGGAAAATCTATACCTCTAGCCAAAATAAAACTTTGGTTAAACAAACAACCTACCTACACGTTACATCGTCCTGTACGTCGTCGTTTCCGTAGAGATTTTTATCTTGTCAACAATATTGATGATCAATGGGAATGTGATTTAAATGATTTACAATCACTTCAAAACTATAATGACAATTACCGCTATATTCTTACAGTGATTGATGTGTTTAGTCGGTACGGGTGGGCTGTACCACTAAAATAAAAAAGTGCCGAGGATATAGTGAATGCATTTGAAATGATTTTCCAGGACAAGAAACCAATTGTACTACGTAGTGATCAAGGAACTGAATTTACCAACAAGACAGTACAAAAGTTTCTCAGGAAACACAACGTGCAACATGTTACAACAAAGGATCCAGATATTAAAGCCAGCATCGCAGAAAGATTTAATCAGACATTGAAACATCGTATGTGGAAATACTTTACCAAATATCAAACATACAATTACATCAAAGTATTGCCTTTACTTGTAAAAGCATACAATGAAAGTCGGCATTCCAGTATTAAAATGGCACCTGCAAACGTTTCTCAGGACAATTTACTGGAGGTGTGGCATAACTTATACGACAAAAAGCTACAACGTTCAAAACAAGATACGGATTTGTCTGTTGGTGATACTGTTCGTATAAGTAAAACAAAACGTATCTTTGACAAGGGTTACCTCGAGAACTGGACTTGGGAAATATTCAGAGTAAAAGCCATTGTACCAAGAAACCCACCAGTGTATCGACTAGAGGATTTAAATCATCAACTCATCGATGGTGTTTTCTACAGAGAAGAATTACAACCAGTACCGCTCCCTTCGACGTTCCTCATCGATAAAATATTACGTACAAGAACAAAAGGTCGCAGAAAGGAGTATCTCGTCCAGTGGAAAGGATATCCTTCCTCATTCAATTCGTGGATCCCTGCAACTTCATTGAAGAAGAAGAATGGAACCTGATCAAGATTTTTACGTTACACTTCCCAGTAATAGTTCCATGGATTATTTTCCAGAAAATACATTGACTTCATATATTACGAAATTACAACGACGTGTAGAGTTTCGCCAGAAGTGGGATGTGGCAATTGTAGAGATTCATTATCCACATTCTTTGCTGAACATTAACAGTGAAAACAATAAAATATATTACAAATCATCAAGTAGTAATGATCAAGAACCGTGGAAAGTTGTAACGATCCCTGTTCGCTATTATAACAATATACGGGATCTTATTCATGCAATTAATATACATCATAAAGAAACCAATTTATTTATATCTCATGACGCAACTAATAATATATGCCTCATAAGACATCCCAAAAAGGAAATCCATACTTCTGTACAAATTTCACCAAGTGTTAGTTTAATGCTTGGATTTGAACCGAAACATTTTGACCCAATTTATCTCTTGGATGAGGTCCTATTACCTTATATGGTTATATGGTTATTTATAGGGGTCTATTCCCTATCATAAGACATAGGTACATTTGTGCACCCCGGGAGGGGTACCTTGGCCCATCCCTTAAATTTTAGAAATTGCTCATTTTATATATTTGGTATTATAGTACTGGACCCTAACATGTATTATGATAAATTTGGGTGGTTTACCTCGTTTCTCTTTCATGGGTACGTGTTATATGGGTATGTACAGAGGTTTATTACCTTTATATGTTTATGTTCCCTTTTAAATTTGGGGAATTATCAAACAACAAAATTCGGTAAACCTTTTTCTAGGACCCATTGGTATTCCTCTTATGGCCAAATATTCAAAATTTAAAGGTTATTGACCGGCTTTATTATTGAATAAGTACAGGATTTATTACTTTTTCATAAGACACAGGTGTATTTGTGTACCAATCTTAAATTTTGGGAGGGGTACATTTCTTATTGTCATATCAATAATTGGTAATTGTTCTTTGGGTAAATCATTGTGATCACGTGATCAGTTATTAACCTATGATGGGATTAGGAGTCCAGGACATTGGTACATTGAAACTTTGTAGGATAATTTGAGAATGCGTCATTGGTTTTGATTATTCCCGCCAAATATAAACGTAAGCAAGACGTTGTACCACGTGATTGTCCTTGATGAGGTAGTGTACCACAATAAAATTGGATGGTCCACATCGTTCCCTTTCATGGGTAAAGAACTACCAAAAATCAATTTTCGGAGGTTACTGACCCCTATTTAATACGTTATATGGTTTATTACCTCTATATGTTTATGTTCTCTTTTAAATTTGGGAATTATCAAATAACAAAATTCGGTAAACCTTTTTCTAGGACCCATTGGTATTCCTCTTATGGCCAAATATTCAAAATTTAAAGGTTATTGACCGGCTTTATTATTGAATAAGTACAGGATTTATTACTTTTTCATAAGACACAGGTGTATTTGTGTACCAATCTTAAATTTTGGGAGGGGTACATTTCTTATTGTCATATCAATAATTGGTAATTGTTCTTTGGGTAAATCATTGTGATCACGTGATCAGTTATTAACCTATGATGGGATTAGGAGTCCAGGACATTGGTACATTGAAACTTTGTAGGATAATTTGAGAATGCGTCATTGGTATTGATTATTACAGCCAAATATAAACGTAAGCAAGACGTTGTACCACGTGATTGACCTTGAGTTTTAGAAATCTGATAGCTAACCTTATTGAAACTTATGACTCATAGTCTTAAGGGAATACATGCTACAACACTGGCAAAGTTATTGTTGATGCAATTTGATTGGCTGATCACTATCTTTCGTGCAATCTGATTGGTTGATGAGTTTTAAATCTTTGCTGTATTCAGTTTTTAAGTTTTGTTTTACATTTAAAAATCTTGTTTTCGTTCAACATTTTGCACTCAATGATAAATATGATCAAAACCGTTTATTTGTTAATCGAATAGTTAAAAACCGGATAAAGTTTGACGGTTAACCGTGAAACGTAAAAATTTTTTAGTTTGAAATTTTTTTTGCTTGAAACATTTTGTTTGAAAATTCTTGCTTTCAAATTTTTTGTTTGAATTTTTTGTTTCAGAATTTTGTTTGAAATTTTTTTTGACAACTTTTGTTTCAAAATTTTTTGTTTAAAATTTTTTTGTTTGAAATTTTTTTCGTTTGAAATTTTTTGTTTGAAAATTTTTGTTCGAAAATTTTGTTTAAAATTTTTTGTTTAAAATTTTTCGTTTCCAAATTTTTTGTTTCAAAATTTTGTTTGAAATTTTTTTCGCTTCAAAATTTTGTTTGAATTTGTTTCGTTTGAAATTTTTTGTTTGAATTTTTTTTCGTTTCAAAATTTTGTTTCAAAGATTTTTGTTTGAAATTTTTGTTTCAAAGTTTGAGTTGACATTTTAAAAAGTTTGTGCACTTATTAGTAAAGAACTGGAACTGTTTAGAACAAAAACCTTTGACAACATTGTGGTGCAATAGTACACGTCAGAACCTGGGGTTGTTCTTGAAATGAAAAAACACAATTCATTGAAATGGATCATTTTATTGTAACGATTTTATTTCGCTTTCTTCCTTTCCTCGGAATTTGGCCTAGGTTGAATATTCTCCTGGGTACTGAAGGTACTCCAGGCTATCCAACCGTAACTTAAATTCTATTTGCACAACGAGAAAAAGAACTTAAGTTAAAATATAAAGAGAAATAAAATAACATCTGCAATAATGAAGAAAGGAAAATTAAAAAAAATAAAATAAATAAAATAAATAAATAAAATTAAACTATACTTTGAATCAGGATCTTTTCTCCTGTTGAGACCACTGCGAGAAGCACTGTAACTGTTGATAATATCCATAAAGTTTAATTCTTTCGTTCTGAAGACCACTTGCCAATATTGTTAATCCAGCTTATAACTAAGGGATATTCAGATCTCATAACACAATGACGACTACTTCGGACAGTACAAACTAAATTTATTGTTAGAACAGAAAGAAAAAAAACTACAATGACAGAGCTCTCCTTCCCGTACGGAGAGGAAAAAGACTGAAATACATTGCAAGTGGGAAAAAAAAATATAATTAGGTTTGAAAATTTAGTCCCAAATTATGTTCTTAATTCCAAATTTATCTTCACCAAACCTGCCTTTACAACCATATCTACGCGAACAGAACATTTATTTTAATGCACCTCTTAAGTTTCCAAATAAAATTTAGTTCAGGTTATAGTTAGTTTCATACAATATAAACTCTGTTTCGTCAATCCGATTCTTAGTGCAAGTACATTTTTGCATTTTGGAGATTTAGAATTACATAGTACAAAATTACAAGTTCTGTTTATATCGGTTGACCAAAAAAAAATTATATATATATTGTTATGTTGCCTGAATTCAATTTCGTCACAATTTAGTATTAAATTTTACAATTGTTCTTAAGCACTATTATATCATTCGAAAGGAAGGGGGGGGTAACATTTCTTTCGCCTGCTGACATACACCAGGAATACAAAATAACTATTACAAAGGTTTACGGTATACTTATTAACTCGGTTCACAAACTGAATACAATTTTCACCCAACAGCTTTCCTAATGGCTGAACACCCTATGAAAGTGGCAGCGGTGGAGATAGAGAATGGCCGGGCCTACATGAACACACTGAAGAAATAAAATATTATCTTATTTCGAGCGGGCAACCTGTCTATTTCAGGCGCAACACGTCTCTAAATACACACTTTCTTCATATATTTAACTATTTCTTTGCCCATGTCTCATTAAATCGCAACTTCTCCAGTCTCGCTTGGTTTAGCACAAATTTTCAACTACTGATCGTATCTGCCGAATATTTCTTTAAACTACAGGGTGAGCGGACAAGCTTCAGGTAATTCCATTATCACATGCATTTATATTAATAACATGTCAGCAGGATAGAGAGAGAAAGCAGTGAACGTTCTAAACATCACCCCAGGTTTATAATTCCATACATAAAGTTTACTAGAAGGGTCCTATTAACCACAAACAACAGAGCCAATTTCAGATTCTGGTACACAATAGTTAACGATACTAAAACTAACCTAACTACTATAACTAACAAACAAAGAAGTAACTTCATACAAAACGAAAGATTCTAAATGCAGATTTGATATGGAGAGGTGCTAACCTAAGCGTAGATTTTTGATATTTGAAGTTCCAACCGGTGGAAGTGGAAGTGAAGGGAGAGGAAGGACGAATTCTATCACCCAGGCGACTGGGGACCCATGCTTGACCGGAAAGATTTACTTTAAACAATCATGTTTCTAGATTCCATTACTCTAAAGAAACTCATATAATGTTATTTTTATCATCGTAGAAACAATTTACAATAAGCAGGCGTATATATTAATTTAATTTTGCTCCCCCCTCTTTATCTGATATAAAAAAATTTCGAAAACCGAGAATTTAGTTCCTAGTTCATAGTTTTGATGGAATTTATGATAATTTATAGAATTTAGTCACCAATTGATCCGGATTGAAGCAAAAATTTAACCAACCATAGCAACCATCTTCTCAAAAAAACTTCTACACCTGGAACCTTCCTAGTCACATGGTCTTCTAAATTTCAAGGCCTGCTTCTCAAAATATCTAAAGTAGCTGCATCCCAATTTAAAGTAAGAGGCTATTGTTACCTGAAAGGTCTTGAAGTGCTTTTCAGTTCTGGATATTACCGTTCCTCCGGACAGCAAACGCCATCATAGCCGGTACTCGTGCATATTGATACGGAAGGAAAGTTCTGTTACTTCACCTTACATGTTTTTAATCTGTTTATAATAGTTAGTCGGCCTTCATTTCTCACCCTTCGTCCACTCCTGAAGTTTCACTAGTGAAAACTTACATAACTATTTAATCTTGGGTGTTTTGTCCAAATTTTTTTACATCTCAGTTGCCTGAGATGTTATCACTATCCAATAGTCACGCGGAAAAAGGACGCTATTTCCTCCCGGCGAGGATAGCTTCACTTCGCCCCCCTTAATTTTCAATTGGTAGGTTTAAATACCGGAAGATGTTGGAAATGTTAACATACTTATCCACCTATTAAATGTGGTAAAATAATTACGATTATAATAAAAATAAGTAAATTATAACTACTTACTTGAATGAATCTAATTTAAGTTTTAATTTTCTTCTTAACAAAAACAAATACTTGATATTTTTTTTGTTTTTATTTCAGCTTTTCTCACTTGGTGGCAGCACATTCGCGCACAGCGAGGACTATAAACAAACACTTGATGTGGCTTTGGATCGAACTCGAAAACGGGCGCCATTTTGGGTCCTCAGATCCCAACGATCTCATACTAATATAAACAATTATACATGAGCGGAAAAGAAACCGTCTCATTATTACACTCCACATACATCCATACCAGATAGTGGTTCTGGATATTGTCGATACAATGTATTTTGAACTTCTTGCACTAGTTTGTCTTTAGCATATAATTTTAATTCCAGTTGAAGTCTTTTAAGGTCTAATGCAGTATCAATTGGTGGAAACTCAATGTCCATTTGATCACAAATAAACTGTTTATCAATACAGGTATGCACCCACGAACGATGTTGACAACCATCACAATATCTAGATACATGTTGTACAATATGCATAACACATTTTTCAAAATAGTACTTTTTCAGGAATATACTAGTTTTGTTGCACAATTCCACTGCATGTTTCACACACTGAAATACGTTGATAAATTTGTTCCATTCTGTTTCCGTTAGATACACCATGTTGCGAGGGACATGAAATGTACTCTTTTTACGTAACAGCACCATCTTCTCTTCGAGGACTGTACGCATCACCACTTCATGATTTGAGCCTAATGATTTGACTATGGTCACATTTAGCTCATCATGAAAATAATCATTCATTTGGTCGATTCGTGAACATAATATTTGCCATTCTTCACAGGTCAGTTGTACACCAAATTGTTCTGCTTTGCCCAATCGAATCACTGGTTCAAATGTTCTAGCACTGATACCAATCATCACATGTTTTGTTTGAAATATATTTATTGGATAATAGCTTGCGAAGATGAACTCTTTATCGTTAGAAGTACACATCTTTCCTCCTGAAAAACACTTGCTCAAATGATTTCACTGTATTGGTTAATTTATAGAACTACGGCTGACGTCATAGGAAAGGAATGTGCTGACGTTTGAATTCATGGTTTCATCACAGTTGCTGACGTCATGCTGACCAACCAAATTCATACAACTATGTCTAATGTGCTGACGTTTGAATCACAATTGCTGACGAATCCGGCTATGTACTAAATTCAAATTGATGACTTCGACCCAAGAATCCTCTGTAACATAAAGATACAGATCCAGTATTTAAGAAACGCAGCAGTTCTTCTTGTTTTGATGCCTCCATGGGAAAATATCTTGCTGGTAAAATTATATTCTTATCATTTTCAAGCTTCACTACGATTCTTAATCCAAACTTTGTAGGGATCATTTGGCTAGCTAAGATTCTATGAGGTACATTCTGTTGTAAATCAGTAATCTTGGTAAATGATTTCATCACATCACGTGTGTTTAGAAACTGCAGACAAGTAGCCATGATGACGTTATTATGAATACTAACTCGAACGATGATGCAAAACTGATGACGTTGCATTATCGTGTTCTGACGTGTACTATTGCACCATATTCTGACGTGTACTATTGCACCACAATGTTGCCAGAGGTTTTTGTTCTAAACAGTTCCGGTTCTTTACTAATGAGTGCACAAACTTAAAATTTTGGAAACGAAAATCCAAACAAAAATTTTGAAACGAAACAAATTTTCAAACAAAATTTTGAAAAAAATCGAAACAAAAAATTTGGAAACGAAAAACTTCAAAACAAAAATTTCGAACAAAAAATTTTAAACAAAAAATTTTCAAACAAAATTTTGCAACAAAAAAATTCAAACAAAAAATTTTCAAACAAAAAATTTTGAAACATAAATTTCAAACACAAATTTGAAACAAGAGTTTTCATACAAAAACTTTCAAACAAAAAAATTTCAAACTAAAAAAATTTTACGTTTCACGGTTAACCGTCAAACTTTATCCGGTTTTTAACTATTCGATTAACATATAAACGGTTTTGATCATATTTATCAGTGAGTGCAAAATGTTGAACGAAACCAAGATTTTAAATGTTAAACAAAACTTAAAACTGAATGCAGCAAAGATTTGAAAATCAGCAACCAATCAGATTGCACGAAAGATAGTGATCAACCAATCAAATTGCATCAACAATAACTTTGCCAGTGTTGTAGCATATATTCCCTTAAGACTATGAGTCATAAGATTCAATAAGGTTAGCTATGTATCCCTGTACATTACCTCATCAAGGTCAATCACGTGGTACATCGTATTGCTTACGTTTATATTTGGCTGTAATAATCAATACCAATGACGCATTCTCAAATTATCCTACAAAGTTTCAATGTACCAATGTCCTGGACTCCTAATCCCATCATAGGTCAATAACTGATCACGTGATCACAATGATTTACCCAAAGAACAATTACCAATTATTGATATGACAATAAGAAATGTACCCCTCCCAAAATTTAAGATTGGTACACAAATACACCTGTGTCTTATGAAAAAGTAATAAATCCTGTACTTATTCAATAATAAAGCCGGTCAATAACCTTTAAATTTTGAATATTTGGCCATAAGAGGAATACCAATGGGTCCTAGAAAACGTTTACCGAATTTTGTTATTTGATAATTCCCAAATTTAAAAGAGAACATAAACATATAGAGGTAATAAACCATATAACGTATTAAATAGGGGTCAATAACTTCCGAAAATTGATTTTTGGTAGTTCTTTACCCATGAAAGGGAACGATGTGGACCATCCAATTTTATAGTGGTACACTACCTCATCAAGGACAATCACGTGGTACAACGTCTTGCTTACGTTTATATTTGGCGGGAATAATCAAAACCAATGACGCATTCTCAAATTATCCTACAAAGTTTCAATGTACCAATGTCCTGGACTCCTAATCCCATCATAGGTTAATAACTGATCACGTGATCACAATGATTTACCCAAAGAACAATTACCAATTATTGATATGACAATAAGAAATGTACCCCTCCCAAAATTTAAGATTGGTACACAAATACACCTGTGTCTTATGAAAAAGTAATAAATCCTGTACTTATTCAATAATAAAGCCGGTCAATAACCTTTAAATTTTGAATATTTGACCATAAGAGGAATACCAATGGGTCCTAGAAAAAGGTTTACCGAATTTTGTTATTTGATAATTCCACAAATTTAAAAGGGAACATAAACATATAAAGGTAATAAACCTCTGTACATACCCATATAACACGTACCCATGAAAGAGAAACGAGGTAAACCACCCAAATTTATCATAATACATGTTAGGGTCCAGTACTATAATACCAAATATATAAAATGAGCAATTTCTAAAATTTAAGGGATGGGCCAAGGTACCCCTCCCGGGGTGCACAAATGTACCTATGTCTTATGATAGGGAATAGACCCCTATAAATAACCATATAACCATATAAGGTAATAGGACCTCATCCAAGAGATAAATTGGGTCAAAATGTCAAACACGTGGTACAACGTATTGCTTACGTTTATATTTTGGCAATTTTGTACCCCTAAAAAGGGAACGAGGTGGACCACCCAAATTTATAGTGATCCATATTAGGGTCCTATACTGTAATACCAAATGTTTAAATTGAACAATTTCCAAAATTAAAGGGGTGGGCGAAGGTACCTCTCCCAAAAAATTTAAAGGCGTGCAAAAATGTACCTATGTCTTATGATAGGAAATGGACCCCTATACATGACCATATAACCATATAAGGTAATAGGACCTCATCCAAGGGAATAAATTAAATCAAAAACCAAACACGTGGTTGTACCTAAATTTGGCAATTTCGTACCCATGAAAGGGAACGAGATGGACCATCCAAATTTATCATGATACATAATGAGGTCCTGTACTATAATACCAAATGCTTAAATTGGAGAATTTCTGAAATTGAAGGGGTGGGCCAGGGTACCCCCTCCTAAAAATTTAAAGGGGTGCACCAATGTACCTATGTCTTATGATAGGGAATGAACACCTATACATGACCATATAACCATATAAGGTAATAGGACCTCATCCAAGGAGATAAATTAGGTTAAAAACCAAACACGTGGTTGTACTAAAATTTGGCAATTTTGTACCCCTAAAAGGGAACGAGGTGGACCACCCAAATTTATAGTGATCCATATTAGCGTCCTATACTATAATACCAAATGTTTAAATTGGGCAATTTCTAAAAATGAAGGGGTGGGCCAAGGTACCCCTCCCAAATTTTTAAAGGGGTGCATTAATATACCCATGTCTTATGAAAGGTAATGGACCCCTGTATACGCCCATATAACCATATAGGGTAATAACACCTCATCAAAGGGATAACTTAGGTCGAAACAAAACACGTGGTATAACGTATTGCTTACGTTTATATTTTGGCAATTTTGTACCCCTAAAAGGGAACGAGGTGGACCACCCAAATTTATAGTGATCCATATTAGCGTCCTATACTATAATACCAAATGTTTAAATTGGGCAATTTCCAAAACTTAAGGGGTGGGCCAAGGTACCCCTCCCAAATTTTTCAAGGGGTGCATTAATATACCCATATGTTATGAAAGCTAATGGACCCCTGTATACACCCATATAACCATATAGGGTAATAACACTTCATCAAAGGGGATAAATTAGGTCAAAAACCCCCGAAATTTGAATTTTTGGCAATTTTTTTACACATGAAAGGGAACGACATAGACCCCCAATACTGATAGAGGTACATACTATGGTCCTAGGCTACCACACCCAATTTTTAGATTTGGCAATTTCCAAAATTTAAGGGTGGGCCAAGGTACCCCTCCCAAATTTTTCAAGGGGTGCATTAATATACCTATGTCTTATGAAAGGGAATGGACCCCTGTATACGCCCTTATAACTATATAAGGTAATAGGACCTCATCCAAGGAGATAAATTAGGCCGAAAACCAAACACGTGGTATAACGTATTGCTTACGTTTATATTTTTGGCAATTTTGTACCCCTAAAAGGGGACGAGGTGGACCACCCAAATTTATCATGATACATATTAGGGTCCTGTACTATAATACCCAATGTTTAAATTGGGCAATTTCCAAAATTTAAGGGGTGGGCCAAGGTACCCCTCCCAAATTTTTCAAGGGGTGCATTAATATACCCATGTCTTATGAAAGGTAATGGACCCCTGTATACGCCCATATAGCCATATAGGGTAAAAACACCTCATCCAAGGAGATAAATTAGGTCAAAAACCTCCGAAAATTCAATTTTTGGCAATTTTTTACCCATGAAAGGGAACGACATAGACACCTAATACTGATAGAGGTACATACTATGGTCCTAGGCTACCACACCCAATTTTTAGATTTGGCAATTTCCAAAATTTAAGGGGGGTGGTCCTATGTACCCCTGCCAAAATTTAGGGGGTGGGCCAAGGTACCCCTGCCAAAATTTAGAGGGGGTGGTCCTAGGTACCCCTAGGTCATTGACCCCGGGCCAGGTCATTGACCTTTCACCCCGGTCATGAAAGAGAGTGAGGATGAGTCATTCGGGCCAACGCGGACCACTACTACTATGCGTTTTACATGTTGTGAGGTATGTAAATGGCGTTCCATTGCTGATACACTTCCTAAAAGCTTTATATCGCAATATTTACAATGTGCTTTCCCAGGGTTTTTTTAGGGCTACACGTAAGCCAGTCTTTAAATTGCGGTTTGTCTTCCTAACTTTTTTTATATTTCTGCTGGTAATGCTTGATTTTTTTAGTTGAGTGTTTGACATCATTCATATCACTTGGTGTCACACTTTCGTTAGCTTTTGTTTTTGTACGAATGTTGTAGAAATTACTGTTCTCTTTAGAAACGCGTTCATTCTGAATCTCGGTATTCTTACAATTACTGGAAATACCAACACAGTTACGCGCACTTTTTTTCACTTCAGGGTTATTAGTAATCACACATACAGTAGTACTATTAGAAATTTCACCCCGAACTTGAGAACAATTTGAAGACACCTCACGCATACACGCCTTTTTAAAGTACTTTAAGGAGTTGACTTTTGATTATCACCCGTGTCCTCAATTCATCAGCATCACCGATGGGACACACTATGGGTCAGTGACTTACAACACAAGCCCCAACTTAAGCAAAATAAAAAATATCCGCGAGAAATTAATTAACACCTCAAACTGAAAGTTCTGGTGGAAATCACTATGGATATTATGAACAACGAGAACAACCTACGTAGCGACTCGCACTGCACAAGATACTGCACGAAATTACTAACTAAACTAATATAAGACTCCAACGAGCTGATTTGAAAATCTACCAAACAGCGGCGGTTAGTATTATTGATCTTCCTGTTTATAGATGTCTTTCTTAGAAACCTAAATTAGTTTACTCATTAACGAAAGAAGAAAGTACAAGTGTACAGATTTAAAAACCCATATGCTAGAAATTTTCTCGTGAGAAATTAGTGAGGTTAAAAATTGTACAGATAATACGAAAGGGTAGGACAAGTTTAGAGTGCTTGTACGTGACAATATCAAAAGATTTATGCTCAACAAGTGAGTCACAGATGGAACTTTCGTCAGTACTGTGCTTATTTACTGGTACATTTTATTAATACGTATATTAGTATGGTTTCCTCCTTTAGACTCATTGGGAAACGAAAAGTGATTACTGCCAGCGCCTCCGTACGTGACAAAACGTTGAGGCAGCGAATTATTATTTCTCCACTTGCTTCAGAAACCTACCTGCTCACGATAACTAACTCACAATCTTATCCCATGTCGGCGAACATAAAGATGATGATGATGATGAATAGGGGGTTTAATGGGGACGTCAGCATCAAGGCTATATGTCCCCGTCACGATGTACTTTGTTGCTCTGGACTAAAACATGTAAAGAAAAAGGTTAAAATACTAGAGTGCAATAAACGAAAGTGCTGCTAAATAAAAACATAAAATGAAAAAGAAAATAAAAGAATAAATAGTCTAAAACAGATAACAAAAACAATATATAGAAAACAATAAAAGATAACAGAAATTAAAAGTTTAGCAGCAATAAAAATCGACAACACATTAAAAACGCTCAGAGAACGTGAGCAACCCCACAAGCTTTAACAAAGTCCAGTACCCGGCTAACTATATCATGTGAATCCCCCAAAGCGCGGGTAAGAACAGAAGGCAATCCGAAACGTTCTCTGAGAGCTGAGTATTCAGGACATTCAACAAGAATGTGCTGAATACTCAGCGGGACTATACACTCCTCACAGTACGGACGGTTCAATCTTTGCAGCAAGTAGCCATGCGTCAGATGAGAGTGTCCGATACGCAGACGCGCCAGGAGCACTTCATCTCGACGATGATGGCACGACGACGTACGCCATTCTCCTAGAAGTGGCTTCACTACATGTAACTTATTCTCAAGAGCCTGGTCCCAATCTGCTTGCCAGTGAGAGCGCAACAAAGAATAGAAATGACACTGAAGATCGGAGGAGGGAAGGCTATGCTCCAGTGCAACCCCGGCCAAGGCGGCGTTCTTGGCAGCTGTGTCAGCACGTTCGTTTCCCCGGATGCCGACATGACCCGGCACCCAGCAGACAACGACGACACAACCCTGTTGCTGCAATTCATGGCATCTCACAAGAATGTCCTGCACGACAGAGTGCATACTAAAGACATTCTGTAGACTCAAAATCACACTCTGAGAATCGGTGCAAATAAGCACACGACGGAGGGAAAGCGTGAGAGCGTGGTCTAAGGCAAGCTTAACTGCAGTCAATTCAGCAGTGAACACTGAACACAGGCGATGTAAAAGAAATTTGGAGCTGGCCCCGTCAGTGACAAAGGCACAGCCTACAGAATCCTCATGCTTAGAACCGTCCGTAAAGAACACACTAAAATCGGGGTACTGATCTAACAGTGCGGCAAACTCTTGCTGGTACACCTGGGGACTAGTTTGCTGTTTCGAATGCATAGATAAACGTAAATCATGGCGAGGGAGACGAAGCAGCCATGGGGGAACAGCGCAAAAGTGAACCAATGAAAGAGAGGGCCACACGAAATCGTCGCCAAGGAAACTCTCACACGCACGGATGTACCATGGACGTGTAGAGCGAGGACGTGCAGCATAGCGCTCGTATATCCGACCACCACGGAGACATGGTCTACACGGGTGGTCTGGAATACAACGCACATGCGCAGAATAATTAAGAAGTAATCTGCTGCGACGATATGATAACGAAGGTTCATTGGCCTCAGCATACAAGCTGGCGACGGGACTAGTTCGGTAGGCGCCAGTAGCAAGACGAATACCCAGGTGATGCACTGTGTCAAGTTGTCGTAACAGAGAAGCACGAGCAGAACCATAGACAATACAGCCATAGTCTAACTTGGACCGAATTAGACTACGGTATAAACGAAGTAGAACAGTACGATCAGCACCCCACGTGCGGTGGGAAAGGACACGAAGGAGAGTCAGATCTCGAAGACAAGAATATTTAAGAGTCCGTACATGTGGTGCCCACGACAAGCGACGGTCAAACACCAGACCCAAGAAACGGACTGTATCAACGAATGACAAACGGGTGCCATCGAGGTACAAGTCCGGGTCAACAACGCACGTACGCTGCCGGCAGAAGTGAACACATTGGGATTTCTCGGTGGAAAAGCGAAATCCAGTCTCATTCGACCAGCGAACGAGACGATTCAGAGTCAGTTGAAGCTGTCGAGTAATGCCGCGAAGGTGGCGGGAGCGACAGAAAATTACAAGATCGTCAACATAAAGCAGACCAGACACAGGAGCCTGGATCTGCGAAAAAACGCTGTTGACTGCGACAGCAAACAACGTGACACTAAGAACACTGCCTTGTGGAACACCATTTTCTTGTACAAAGCGCTCTGAGAGAGTAGAGCCCACACGCACTCTAAAATGTCGCTCATGAAGAAAATTCGAAATAAAGTGGGCCATATGCCCACGAAGACCCCAGTCGTATAATTGTTTTAGGATTCCGTAACGCCAGGTGGTGTCATACGCCTTCTCTAAGTCGAAAAATATAGCAACAAGATGCTGGCCGTCGAGAAAGGCGTCTTGAATTTCACCCTCAAGATAAGCAAGATCGTCGGTAGTGGAGCGGAAACGACGAAATCCACTTTGAAATTTGCTCAAAAGGGAACGCGATTCCAAATACCACACCAGGCGCTTGTTGACCATTCGCTCCAGCAGCTTACAGACACAGCTCGTGAGAGCAATGGGTCTGTAGCTCGTGGGGCTAGTTGCGGCTTTCCCTGGTTTTAAGATGGGAAGAACCAGGGCCTCACACCAAGCAGGTGGAAAAAACTCCTCAACCCAGAGGCGATTATACAGCTGCAATAACGCAAGCTGAGAATCGCGGGAGAGGTTGCGCAACATATCATAGGAAACACGGTCAAGCCCGGGAGCAGTATTGGACGATTCGCGGAGAGCAGAATCGAACTCAACGAGCGTGAAAGGAGCGTTATAGTCCTCACTATTGGCGGTACGGAAATTTAACGGGTTTCGCTCTAGCTGAGGACGTGAACGAGCAAAGGCTGGTGGGTAGTGATCCGACTCAGAGATACTGGCAAAGTGGCTTCCCAAGATTGTAGCGATCTCTGAGGAATTGGTCTCGAGAACACCATTTACGTTTATAGCTGGCACATTAAGTGAAGAAGAATAGCCGTTTAAAGAGCGAACCCGATGCCACACAGTAGACATAGGCGTGCGACTACTGAATGACGAAACGTAATTCATCCAGCTTTGGCGCTTTGAGATCTTTACCAGACGGCGAGCACGAGCACGCAGAATGCGGAACTGCTGGAGATTTTCGTCTGTTGGATGACGATTAAAAGCTGCAAGAGCAAGCCGACGAGCCTGGATAGCCTCACGGAGTTCCGCAGACCACCAAGGAACACGCCGGCGGGGAACGTTGTCACCACATTCTGGAATGGAACCATGAGCAGCATCAAGAACAGTCTGCTCAAAAGCCTCAGCCACAACAGCGACAGGGAGATCATCACGACAATGAAACTCACTGCGCTCACGGAACTTACGCCAGTCAGCACGCTTCAGATTGAAGCGGCGGAGAGGAAAAGGAGGTGTAACAGGGAGACCGTCAACAAATAACGGGAAGTGGTCACTGCCACAAAGATCGGGATGCACTCTCCATGTCAATGAAGTCAAGAGACCAGCACTGCACATGGAGAGGTCGATACAGGAATATGTGCCATGGGCAGTGGAAAAATGAGTAGGACTGCCATGATTAAGGATAAGCAAGCCACTCTCCTCGAGAAATTCAGTGACCTCGCGGCCACGACCGTCAGTACGGACAGAACCCCACAGACGGTGATAGGGCGAACATAAAGAGCTGGAGGCCAAAAGTACTTTCTGTTTACCCATGGTCATTTCACAGCAGGGGTTGCTCTCAGAGAGGAACAAAAATATTACCACAACTCTTTACGCTTGAGTATTCTTTCCGAACTGAAACAAATTTTTCCTTGTTATTTGAAAATCATTTCCTTGTCATTTAACTCCATGAGAAATAAAATGACAAAAATCACTAGATTGTGCATATTTACGCGAAGTACGTACTAGATCACTAATTCTATGATGAAATCACTAAATCTAGTACGAAATCTTTAAAAGTGGCATCCCTGGTTATAACCTTACTTCGGGTTAACTATCTGACAGAGTATATATCAGGCACAGTCCATTGTAGAAAGAGCCACGGGTTAAAGTACCTGACAACTTCCTGATAGTAATAAGAAAGAATATCAGGATATTGTAGGACTGGCCCTAAGTATGTTAGAGATCATTACATACATAATAAGGTACCGAGTAATTTGAAATGGTTTCAGTATTACGTTTTAGCATAATGTGAATGTGAAAAATGCTGTTGAAGGTGTAAATGTAACAAGACTGAAATACAGTAACAAGACAACCACAAATAAAATATCGCAAAAATGGATTTGTCCTTATATTAAATTTATATAAAGATTTAAAACTTCTTGACAGCAATTGGGATACGTACAGAAGATTAAATATGATATATTATTATCTACCTAATTAAGCCAATTAATATTTCTTCGTTAATAGAAAGTTGTAAACTACTAAATAGAATATGTTCAAGGAAAATATAGAAATATCAAACGCCACAATCAATATACAATAACAATATTATAGAGTGCTGACAAGCTGAACCAGACTAAAGAGAAAAAACACTTTATATATATATATATATATATATATATATATATATATATATATATATATATATATATATATATATATATATTACTAATTGTAGAGCCATTATATAAAATTCTACAACTGTTACTTTAAATCATGACGGCATGTTGCTACCTTCTACATAATTATCTGTACCAGTATAAGCGTCAATTATTACATTTATTTCATCTGAATTCATGAAAGAAACTATTCTTTCTCTAACACCTGCGTGACTTTCCTGACTTCCAGTAACCCAGTAAGCTATGGCTCTGAAA
This sequence comes from Thermobia domestica, assembly GCF_964235325.1. Classification (NCBI taxonomy): domain Eukaryota; kingdom Metazoa; phylum Arthropoda; class Insecta; order Zygentoma; family Lepismatidae; genus Thermobia; species Thermobia domestica. Next base: position 206,392,395 of record NC_137460.1, read on the forward strand.
AAACAATTTCCAGTACCTGATATATTGATAGTCTTTGAGGGTATTCCTAATTGTTTCGCTTTCCTTAGAGTCGAGAAAGAATGTTTTCTTTGTACCTCCATATTTTAAAAATTAAAAACTTCAGTTTGTTATTTGCAGTTCACAAGGAAAAAAGAATATTTTTCTATGTGTTCAGCAACCAGTTCGAAATCTTTGTCATTTTCAATAGCCCCATTTTGTTTGTTTCCAATTTCGTTTTCTTTCTTTGAAGCTCCGTCTTCGTTTAAGTTATTCCTTCCTTTGTAAAATTTCAAATTACTTAAATGTTGTTTCGTCTTTAAATTCTTTCCTTTTAAATCTTGGAAGGAGCACGTTTTATTTTACAATATTTCTAAGGCGTAATAAGGACCTGACCAGGGATCAATACTCCGCCCTTCTTTTCTGTCATTTCTCCGTAAATTTCTTAAAAGTACCATGTAACCTTTTATTGTTGATTTGCAATCATGACGTTTGTCGTAACATTTCTTGTCCTTGTCTTTCGAATTCTTTATATGTTTAGTGCCTTTTCTTCCGCGACATCTTTAACTTGTAAAATTTTATTCACATAATCTTCAAATTTTTCTGTATTATAATCTTAATCGTCATCTCTTACCCAATTCACTTCTTCCTCATCGTCCATCAGCATATCTACCTGAAGGACAGATTTTCTCTTATACAATAAAAAGAAAGGGGAAAACTTAGTAGATGCGTGTTTACTGGTTCGGTAAGCGAAAACAACCTCTTCAAGAACTGAAGGCCAGGAATGTATGTTTTTCTGCAATACTTTGAGCAGAATGTTCTTTATATTAAAATTTTGCCTCTCAACAAGACCATTTGATTGCGGGTGATAGGCGGATGTGATCTTTTGCTTAACTGCACATAGTCTGTGCAATTCATCTGAAACAGAAATCCTCTCTTTTGGTCGTTAATTTGAATACCAAAGCAACCATGGCGACCGATTATTCATACATAAATCGAGCTATCTCTATGGCGTACTTCTCTTGTAGAGGTTTCGCTTCAGTCCACTTTGAAAAATAATCAACTAGAACTACAATATACTTGTAACCCCTTACCTCTGGCAAGGTACAAACGTCGACGCCTACCTGTTGCATTACTTTTGTGTCTACTTATATCGGATGCAAAGTTGTATTGACTTTTAACGATATTTTACTAATTTTTTGGCAAATATCGCAAGATTCAACATATTCTTTCACGTCGTTGTAGATTCCTGGCCAAAAGTATCTTCTTGAAATTGTTTCATGCGTCGAATTTCCGCCACGGTGGCTTGACATTGGTGTTGCCTCTAAACTTGACTCTCCTCGTTCAAGTGCGAATTTAATTATCTTCATTTGTTGACTTCTGTCTAAAATAACTAACACTTTTACAACTTCCCTTTTTTCAGTTATTTCGTTCTTAATGCTTTTCTTTTTGTGCAGTCTACTAATCTCAAATATGTAAGATTTACACTGTCTCCTAAACTTTGCCTTCTCATTTTTTTCTTATCTCTGGTGGATACTGTCCTCTGCCTAGATATCGGCATACTGATTCTAAGTTAATTTGCAATTTATCTTTTTTTGTTTTTTAAATTATTTGAAGATTCCTCTCCATCATCTGCATTGTTTTATTTGGACTGTCTGGACAGAGATCTGAAATTGGAAAGATAATTTTCATAATTGTTACATAATTTTTACAAGTAAATCATAGAGATTCATTACAAATAAAATTAGCATGGAAATAAAGCAACAAATGAAAATATTCCAGGTGTAACTCTTCCCTAGACCATAGACCATTTGATAAATACTATAGGATGTGTGCATAGTTCTGCCTAATCCAGAATCTCAGGTGACTAGTAGCGAAAGGTTCTTCTAGTTTACTCGCTACTTATTTACTTTTCCACTCAAGGAAATCGTTTACTTAGCCTTTTGTATTAGATCCTTACAATTCAACCCATGGGCAACATTATCTTTTAAGTTATAATATTTGCACTTGCACTTTACATTTGTATTACATATTGAAAGGAATAGAATTTAATGTAGAACTCTTACAGCAGCTCCTTTACACAAGTTATTATCCCCTCTCTGGAAACTTTACAAGAAAAGCTAGCTATGTGGTTGGGGATACCAGTCAATAATTCTTAATATAAAGATAACTAAGAAAGTTCCGTCACATTTTGTATAGGTCTGCGTTCTATTAGCCCTCACCATGAGTTGAATGTGAATGCAGCTATGCGAAGATCAGTTGTTGATGTGAATATATCCAACATACTACATGGTGGTGACAGTTCAGTTACACCGTGAACTTGCGTAAGGACAGAGTGCACATGAGACCTCCACAGAGCCTAATAAGGGCGTATATGCTGTACGAGTTCAAAAAGGAGTCAAATGCTGCTGCAGCAGGCGGAACATACGCCCGACCTTTGGTGAGTGTCGTGACTACGCGAACAGAGCAGCGGTGGTTTATTAAGTTTAAGGACGGTCACGAAACACTCGAAGACGCACCACGTGTCAGAATACCCACACACATACAAAATGAAGATCTTCAAGCAGCAATTGAAGCGAACAGGGGCCAGACATATAAGGAACTGGGACCACAATTTAGTGAGTGGAGGAACGATTCGGCAGCACTTTCGTCAACTTGGTAAGCACTGCAAGTTGGGTCGATGAGTCCCACATGATTTGAATCCGACCCAGAAGCCAAAGCGAGCAGAAACCTGTGTTTCTTTGCTGTCTCCTCTGAGGAGGGAGTCATTTCTAGGCAGGGTGTGGACATGTGATGTGAAGTGGGTCCTCTACGAAGCTCCACGGCGCCGGTATCATTCGTTAGCCCCCTCCATGTAGCGGACCGTTATCGTCGGGTAGGGGGTGGAGCTGAGAGGGCGGTTTCATAACTCATTCATTTATCACCGCTCAACTTCATATCATTGCATGCGCTCTCAGCCGCGAATACCGCTACCGGACTCGCGGGTGGTTGGTGGGAGTCGGGAAGAGGCAGGTCTAGTGGACGTCTTCCTCCACTTGGGGAGGACGTGCACCCACCCGGCCTAACGTTGTCTGCGTCCAGTGTTTGTGTTGTCCGGAGTGTTGAGTCTTTGAAAATATAGACAAAAAAATGCAAAATTAAAAATACTATAAAAAAAATAAAATTACAAAAAAATCCGCACCATTTGCTTTGTTCTTCCTGGGCTGGTGGGGGTCTATCTTTTTGTTTGCCAGGTTTCTTTTGTTTAGTTTCACTTCTTCTTTTCCCGGGGCATCGCGTTTTTGTCGACGGGAATGGTTTTTGCACTTCCATTTCCCTTGACCGCGTCGGCCCCACGCTGATCCTAAGGTGTTGGGCGTGCTGAAGGGATTGCCAGGGGGGTAGCGTTAGTTCCCCTATTAACGCCCCGGTGTGACCTCACACCCTTTTTTTCCTTTGTACATATTATTTAAAATTCACACTTTTATGGGTACTAAAACTTTAAAATCAGATCCGGCCGCTCCCTCACGGAAGAAGCCCAAACAATGTGAAACTGAAGTAGTGGAAAAGACAAGTATCGCGACCCCTGTTGTCCGATATCTTGTAATTAAAGATAAAGACGTAGATAGTGCCAATTTTGATGCAAACCGTCCGACTGCTATTAAGGGCTTGTCCCTTTTTGTTATTCATAAAGTTATCACCTACCATGCCGGACAGGTTAAAGATATGAAAAAGTTGCATAATGGCACTTTATTGGTGGAAACGACAGACGAGAGGCAATCGGCGAAGAAACTTAAGTTAACATCTATTGGACCGGTGAACGTGTCAGTCGAACCACATCGTATGCTGAACGTTTCTAAAGGGGTAATATCGTGTTGGGATCTCCTCAATGCAACCGAAGAGGAAATTAAGTCGGAGTTAGCGGACCAACACGTTGTCGACGTAGCTTAAATCAAAAGTAAGAAGTCAGGTGAACTCGTCGCCACCCAGTCCCTGATTCTTACTTTCAGTTTGCCCACGCTTCCAGACTACGTCAAGGCTGGATACTATCGTCTGACAGTCGGTCCTAAATTCCTAGTCCCTTGCGCTGCTTTAAATGTCAACACTTTGGGCACACCAGCACCTCGTGTAATGCGAGTGCTGCTCTTTGTGCGATTTGTGGCCAGGATAGTCATGGTGCGGAACCCTGCAAAGCGGCCAAACCCTTCTGTGTCAACTGCGAGGGTGAGCATTCAGCTTGGTCTCGGGACTGTCCAGCCTTTCAGCGCGAGAAGCGTATTCGAGAACTCATGGTTGTTGAGAAGATTTCTGCTGCTGATGCTAAGCGTCGTCTGAAAGAAAGCGTCCCTTCTTCGCTTTCTTTTCCCTTCGCTACTTTTGCAGCTAGCTCTCGAAAATCTGTAGCAACCCAGACATCCGACGTTTCCACCCAGACAGACTCGGTCCCGGAGAATAGTTATGACACGAAGACCCCAGTTTCAACGACAAGCGAACTTCCCAGAACCCCACGTGTTTCTGTTAGTGGTGCACTTCGGCGTACTCCAGCCCATCGCCGATCACCTTATATCGCCGACTGAAACTTAGCCAACATATTCGCCGGCTGTACGAGACTGTTCTCACTCCCAAGAGATCAAAATCTACGCCAGTTCGTAAGCCTCCTGCAGTTTCGCTCAAGTCTGATATGGTGGGAGACGAACTTATGGACTCCGAGTGGGCTGTTATTGGACCCTGTGGGAAAGTTCGCCTCAAACGTTAATCCTTTCCAGTATGGCGCTTCTTCAGTGGAACCTCAATAGCTTCTGTGGTCACCGTGAGGAATTGACCCAACTGCTCACTGCCCACTCGCCTGTACTTCTCTGCTTGCAGGAAACCCATTTTAAGCCTACCCAGTCCTTTCTTCTTTCTGGGTATACTATGAATCGATGTGATAAACCAGACGCTGCCCACGCTGCTGGCGGCGTGAAGTCTGTGCCTCCGATTCTGTCCATTCTCAGCAAATTCACATTGTATCCCGACTGCAAGCCGTCGCGGTGCGAGTACACTTTTCTCGCCCGCTTACAGTTTGTTCATTGTACGTTCCTCACTGAGAAGCCTTTACAACCGCCAATCTGCTACAGCTCTTCGATCAACTTGAGCCGCCAGTCTTGCTTGTAGGAGACCTTAATGCCTATCACCGTCTGTGGGGTTCTGTCCGTACTGACTGTCATGGCCGACAGGTCACCGAATTTCTTGAGGAGAGTGGCCTGCTTATCCTTAATGATGGCAGTCCTACTCATTTTTCCACTGTCCACGGCACATCGACCTCTCCATGTGCACTGCTGGTCTCTTGACCTCATTGACATGGAGAGTGCATCCTGATCTTTGTGGCAGTGATCATTTCCCGTTGTTTGTTGAAGGTCTCCCTGTTACTCCTCCTTTTCCTCTCCGCCGCTTCAGACTGAAGCGCGCTGACTGGCATAAATTCCCTGAGGTCAGTGAGTTTGATTGTCGTCATGATCCCCCTGTAGCTGTTGTGGCTGAAGCTTTTGAGCAGACTGTTTTTGCTGCTGCTCATGGTTCAATTCCAGAATGCGGTGGCGACGTTTCCCGCCGGCGTGTTCCATGGTGGTCTGCGGAGCTCCGTGAGGCTATCCAGGCTCGTCGGCTTGCTCTTGCCACTTTTAATCGTCATCCCACTGAAGAATATCTTCAGCAGTTCCGCATTCTACGTGCTCGTGTTCGACGTCTGATCAAGCTCTCGAAGCGCTAAAGCTGGATGAATTACGTTTCTTCCCTCAGTAGCCGCACACCTATGTCAAATGTGTGGCGTCCGGTTCGCTCCCTAAACGGATCCGCTTGTTTACTTCTTGTCCCAGCCTTAACCGTGAATGGTGTTCTAGAGACCATTCCCTCAGAGATCGGCAATATATTGGGCCACCATTTTGCCACTATCTCTGCGTCAGATCACTACCCACCAGCGTTTGCTCGTTCCCGTCCTCAGCTTGAGCGAACCCCGTTAAATTTGCGTACCACCAACAGTGAGGACTATAACACTTCTTTCACGCTCGTTGAGTTCGATTCTGCTCTCCGCGAATCGTTCAATACTGCTCTCGGGCTGGACCGTGTTTCCTATTATGTGTTGCGCAACCTCTCCTACGACAGTCAGCTTGCAATATTGCAGCTGTATAATCGCCTCTGGGTTGAGGAGTTTTTTCCACCTGCTTGGTGTGAGGCACTGGTTCTTCCCATCTTAAAGCCAGGGAAAGCCGCAACTAGCCTCACGAGCTACAGACCCATTGCTCTCACCAGCTGTGTCTGTAAGCTGCTAGAGCGAATGGTCAACAAGCCCCTGGTGTGGTATTTGGAATCGCATTCCCGTTTGAGCAAGTTTCAAAGTGGATTTCGTCGTTTCCGCTCCACTACAGACAATTTCGCTTATGTTGAAGGTGAAATTCAAGACGCCTTTCGCCACGGCGAACATCTTTTAGCTATATTTTTCGACTTAGAGAAGGCGTATGACACCACATGGCGTTACGGTATCTTAAAAAGAATTATATGACTGGGGTCCTCGAGGGCATATGGCCCAATTTATTACGAATTTTCTTCACGAGCGACACTTTAGAGTGCGTGTGGGATCTAGTCCTTCAGAGCGCTTTGTACAAGAAAATGGTGTTCCACAAGGCAGTGTCCTTAGTGTCACGTTGTTTGCTGTTGCTGTCAACAGTGTTCTTTCGCAGCTCCAGGCTCCTGTGTCTGGTCTGCTGTATGTTGACGACCTTGTAATTAACTGTCGCTCCCGCGACCTTCGCGGCATTACTCGACAGCTTCAATTGACTTTCAATCGCCTTGTTCACTTGTGGAATGAGACTGGATTTCGCTTTTCCACCGAGAAATCCCAATGTGTTCACTTCTGCCGGCAGCGTACTTGCCTTGTTGACCCGGACTTGTATCTCGGTGGCACCTGTTTGTCATTCGTTGATACAGTCCGTTTCTTGAGTCTGGTGTTTGAGCGTCGCTTGTCGTGGGCACCACATAATCGGACTCTTAAGTACTCTTGTCTTGGAGCTCTGAATCTCCTTCGAGTCCTTTCCCACCGCACGTGGGGTGCTGATCGTACTGTTCTACTTCGTTTGTACCGTAGTCTAATCCGGTCCAAGTTAGACTATGGCTGTATTGTCTATGGTTCTGCTCGTGCTTCTCTGTTACGCCAACTTGACACAGTGCATCATCAGGTATTCGTCTTGCTACTGGCGCCTACCGAACTAGTCCCGTCGCCAGCCTGAGTGATGAAGCCAATAAACCTTCGTTAGCCTATCGTCGCAGCAGACTACTTCTAAATTATTCTGCGCGTGTGCGTTGTATTCCAGACCACCCGTGTAGACCATGTCTCCGTGGAGTTCGGATATACGAGCGCTATGCTGCACGTCCTCGATCTACACGCCCATGGTACATCCGTGCGCATGAGACCTTCCTTGGCGACGATTTCATGTGGCCCTACTTCGTCTACCTCACCATGGTTTACGTCTGTCTATACATTCGAAACAGCAGACTAGTTCCCAGGTGTATCAGCAAGAGTTTGCCGTACTGTTAGATCAGTACCCCGATTTTAATGTGTTCTTTACGGACGGTTCTAAGGATGGGGATTCTGTAGGCTGTGCCTTTGTCACCGACGATGGCAGCTCAGAATTCAATTTGCATCGCCTGTGTTCCGTGTTCACTGCTGAATTGACTGCAGTTAAGCTTGCCTTGGACCATGCTGTCACCCTTTCCTTACGTCGTGTGCTTGTTTGCACCGACTCCCAGAGCGTGGTTCTGAGTATACAGAATGTCTTCAGTATGAACTCTCTCGTGCAGGACATTCTTGTGAGATGCCATCAATTGCAGCAACAGGGTTGTGTCGTCATTGTCTGCTGGGTGCCGGGTCATGGTGGCATCCGGGGAAACGAACGTGCTGACTCAGCTGCCAAGAACGCCGCATTTGCCGGTGTTGCACTGGAGCATAGCGTTCCCTGCTCCGATCTTCAGCATCATTTCTATTCTTTGTTGCGCTCTCAATGGTAAGCAGATTGGGACCAGGCTCTTGAGAATAAGTTACATGCAGTCAAGCCACTTCTAGGAGAATGGCGTACGTGCCATCGTCGTCGAGATGAAGTGGTCCTGGCGCGTCTGCGTATCGGACACTCTCATCTGACGCATGGCTACTTGCTGCGGAGATTGAACCGTCCGTACTGTGAGGAGTGTATAGTCCCGCTGAGTATTGAGCACATTCTTGTTGAATGTCCTGAATACTCAGCTCTCAGAGAACGTTTCGAATTGCCTTCGGTTCTTACCCGCGCTTTGGGGGATTCCAGTGATATAGTTAGCCGGATACTTAACTTTGTTAAAGCTTCTGGGGTTGCTCACGTTGTCTGAGCTTTTTTAGTGTGTTGTCGCTTTTTTATTGCTGCTAAATTTTTAATTTCTGTTAGCTTTTATTGTTTTTCTTTATATTGTTCTTGTTATCTGTTTTACTTTATTTATTCTTTTATTTTCTTTTTCATTTCTCCTTTTATTTAGCAGCACTTTTGTTTATTGCGCTCTAATCTTTTAACCTGTTTCTCTTTACATCTTTTATTCGCGAGCAACCATTTAAATCGTGACGGGGACATATAGCCTTGATGCTGACGTCCCCATTAAACCCCCTATTCAATCAATGAATCAATTGTACTTTTGCAAGGACTTGAAGAGTTTAATAGATAGGCAACTAAGTGAAGATGAGTGAAATAGTACTCCGGCTTTCGAAAACACTTCCGCAAAGTTGAACTTCCTTCTACGAACTCTCGCAGTCCTTGCACAAGTGTACGACCAGCGTTGATATGTTTAAAACAAATGTATAGAACATGTTTAAAACGAAGGCTGTTGTTTTATTCAGTTTGTTTTCAACGTTTTAAACAAATTGTTTTAAACGTGTTTTTTTTTTCGATGGTGGTTGAACATGTTTAAAAGAACTAAAATATCAGATTAAGTTAATTTAATTTTCTAACAAACAACCCATCCTTCGCAGGATTTGTGCATGGAGTAAATTACAAGCAGAGTTATATTCTTATTATAACAGCAATTACTGAACGAAATTCTGCACATCAATGTGCGTATAACTAAACCAACAGAAATTCAAATGAAGTATTTCAACATTTCTTAATTTCCGAGAATAACGGAGGTTAAACACACTATACACTCTTCTAAAATCCAAATTCACAAATTCAAAACTTGAGTATTTTTTGATCACTAGCATTTCCATAATAATGAAGAGTTCTCACATCATAAGCTAGAAGAAATGCTCTGACAAATACAATACAACTCATAGAAAACAGCAGTGACTAGCTTACAAGGAGCAAATGACACATTTTAACTAAACAGTTTTCAAGATACATCTCTATCTGCAACATGGGTACCTAATAATGATTAATGTCTACGGCATAACAACACATAGACGCCCGCCAGGGATTTTTAACAAAATGATAGACTCTCACGTTCAGGGCTCTGGTGACCCCCCTAATTATCACAGTCATGAGTTATACACCATTGGAAAGCTTATAAACCACAAATTCCAATGAGGTAACATTTGTGAAATTCCCGCCGTATTCGTAGAAAAAAGAACAGACATAAAAATCATTAAAATATGAAAATATTCATTTTGCGGGGCCCTGGCAACCCTTGCAGTCACCCTACGCTAACAAAATGATGAATGTGTAGGCCACATACTTGTGACAATAATATAAGAAATGGTAGCCATTGCGTAATGAATTAGTTTTATGTAGGAAATATTTTCAAATAAATAAATAAAGAAAATAAGCGCAGAATATATTCATTGAATTAGACATTCTCTCCCCTCCCCCACTATAGTACCACGTCCATATGCAAATCATTTTTGCTGCACACATCATGTATACGAACAGGAATTATGCTTCTAGACCACTTCAGTGAAATATATCTTGTTATATGGGACCGTCCCGAAAATAAATGTAAATTAACCAAATTTGACCCCCTCGTCCTCTATAAACAACAAGTACACACACAGGTTACTATCATGTAGGGGCAGTGGCGTATTTAGGGGGGGCTTTCGGGCTTAAACCCCCCAGAAATCTTACTTACTATAGAAAAGTATATGAAATATCTTGCTGAATTTTCACATTTTCAGGCGAAGCCCCCTCCGAAACAAAATCGTAAGTACGCCACTGTGTAGGGGACTACCTCATTGCTTCACATACCAATTTTTATGTATGTACCACAAAGGGGGGAGGAATACCCGCCAAAACATGATGAAAAATTAAAAAACGAACTTCATCCTCCCTTTCTCGGCTGTACATACGCACCCCCTATATACATAAAATGCAACTGACGGAAAGCTTCATCCCTCAAAAATACTTTGGTACTAAATCATCTTTCTAGCTTAATTAGAGGCTGAGCTATTGATGTTTGTTGGAAAAATAAATGTAATTTACGTCAAAAAACTGAAACTCCAAAAATTGGCTAACTTTTTCCCCTCCCTGCTAACCCATATAAGCAAGAAGTACAAATACACGATATTACCATATAGTGGCCTACTTCATTGCCTCACGTAATAATTTTTATGAATGTATCCCCCAAAAGACCGCTAAAAAAAAAAAAAAAAAAAACACGATATTTACCCTCCTCCCATATACATAAAATGCACACCAGCAAAGCTTCATCTTTCAGGAATAAATTGGTACCAAAACCATCTTCCAGCCTTAATTTGAGATTTAAGACTGAGCCATTGAGGTTTAAAGCCCTGACACAGTAGTTGCGTCAATGGGCGTTTAAAGATTAAGAATGCAGGCGACCAGTAGAATGTAACACAAAGAAACTAAGCTACATATTCCGTGAATGGAGATCGGGTAAATCCCGATTTCTTTCTCCGAAATTGAACATTTGGACCGAGATTAGAGAAGTTCCCGAAATTTGATCTAGCGGTTGCATATAGATGGCAAGCAATACCTAAGAGTGTAAAAATGTAATATATATATCCCTATTTAGGTTATTGTTTTAAACAAAATAAACATTTTAGACATGTTTTTTTGTTTAAAACAAAGTACTTTGTTTTAAACGTTTTAAACAAAAAAACATGTTTTAAACATTAAAAACGTTCTTTTTGTTTTTTCTAAAAACGTTTTTTTCAACCTTGTATACGACAAAGGAAACCTAACCAGTTTAAAAACAGCGCAGGCCAAAGTGTGTACACTGACCGTTTAGTAACGGTACTCCCATCGAGAATGGAAGCAGGTCATGTATTTGACTTGTGTAACAGAGAAAACATCCTTCACACAAACTTTTTACTAAAATCACTATAAACAAATCAGTCTCCATTTTCATAGTTTTTCTCTTTAGTTGGTACAAAATATGGATTAGTTCTGTTTGTGTTGATCGAAAAATGCTTTTCTTAGTACGTTCATCTCGGAAACGCCGTGATGAATACCTTAAACAGAAACGAATCAAAAATGCAGATGAAACTAAAATTAAAGGTGAAACAAGAAAACTAAGTGCTGAAGTTAAGAAATTGGATGCAAAGAAGGAATAAATGGAATTATGTTACAAACAAGAACAAGACGCTCTCGTAGAACAAATTCAACAACTGAAAGCAAAACAAAATTCTGTTTTAAAATGTTAATGTTAGGATTAACATGTCTCAGAATTGGTAATATTATGACTGATAGTGGGCCACGGTAGCTCAGTGGTAGAGCATTCGCCTCTCCTTCAAGGGGTCCTTGGCTCGATTCCAGCTTGCGCCAGGTGAACTCTGTGTGTGTAGGTTTTCTTTTGGTTCTCTAGTTTGCTCCGACTTCCTTTATTCCACCATTTCATTCATTTCTCATGATCACCGTCTCCTTTAGCCTAATCGGCAAAATCGTGGGACGTAAGACTTAAAAGATTCCTTTTTTCATTTTAGGACTGATACTAATAGGTTTCAATGAGAGTTGGCAATATATTCTTAACTGCGTGTTATATTGGTTTTTATTGCTTTTACAAACAACAACAACAACAGAAGTAATTTGCAATTTCAAGATATGTGGTACTGTATCATTATTATTATATCCTTGACAAATTTTGTGTAAATAACAATTACTCGTGCTGAACATGACAAATATGTAAATGGTAATTAAAGAAGTGTGTTGGATATGGGTATGGAAGTGTGTGTTGGGTATGGGTATGGAGGAGACCGTTCAAAAAGTGTATGATAGAACTTACCCCATATCTTCCCATTTATATTCGAGAATTTAGGTAAGGGAAAACAAGAATTTGTGTCAGGGAAGTCAATCTTCACTTTTTGTGGGAACCCTGTATTATCCACACCGGTCGGCAAGTGTTGTCAAACAATAGGGTTAGATAATTAAGAAAATACGTTCCATGTCTGTCCGTATTAGAAGTATTTTCCTTTTGTAAGGAATCTGTTTTTTCTTCTTTAGATTGGCCGTTATACTACATTTCTTGGCTACGGGTAAAGCATACACAAGTTTAATGTTTACCTCAAAAATTCCAGACAATAGTATTAGCGTCATCTTCCCGGAGACCTTAGCAGCAATATATGACGTGCTGGAAAAGGATTATCTGAAGATATGTTCCATTATTATTGCAACTTTTCCATTGGTGTACTTAATAGTACAGAATCATTTTCACACATCCCTCCCCCACACAGATATACAAAGTGAGGTGTGGGCCCCTTTCCCAGGTTTTAATAAATCCAAACGGTGCGCTGTTCATTTGTTACAAAGTCCGTTCAAAAGAAGTATTAGGACACCAAGGCATACTTATTTCGCCTAACCGCTGTAATAAAAACTATTTAAATTAGTTTTTTGTTTTAAAAAAAATAAGGATTTCTCTTCGTTTCCCCCAACGTGTTTTCTGTATTGTGGTGTCATCGAGGCATTATTCGCTATAATCACTTACCAAGGACGAGCTCTCAGTTCCATAAAGAAAATGTTTATTTCTCATGGAAACTTATTTATATTTGTGTGCGTAAGACATCACATAATTCTCTTCTCGTTTTTTACGTTATCTCGGAGTACAGTGTTGCAAACCATATCCAATACACCTTTAAGTGACAGGATTCCTCAAAAGGATATTGTCAAAAATGGAAAGTGATGCAGGAAACCGATAATATTTTCATATTATAGGTGATAACAGACCACATTATACTGTACCTGGATTTCGCCAGCTTTGCAGCGGTTTGGATGTCGCAGCCGAAAAATGATATTTCCGTATAATGGGACTATATGGGAGAATATGTAGTACATGTAGAGGCAGCTACCTATGATTTTTTTTATAATCACGGCTGATAGACGAGAAATTGAAAGAAAAATAAAAGTGGTGTTCTATGTAGATTTAAAATAATGAGTGCCTAAAGTGGTCGTTCATTGCTATGAAATTCGACATAAATTGTATGATCTAAGTCAGAACAGGAATGAATTATTTATTTTTTTTATTTAACAATCAGCAGATACAGCTCAGAGACCATTTTATACTGGATATCTAACAACAATAGCAATGGAACGGATTTGGGAAGGTATCGGTCAGGGTCTGTTTAGTAGGTACCATCCCGGCATTTGCCTGGTAGGACTGAGGAAAACTTGTAAAACCTGTCAGGATGGTCGGCAGCGGGAATCGAACCCGCGACCTCCCGAATGCGAGGTACGCTCTGTACATGAGAGATCTGACGTCAAATAGTACCAATGGTAGGAAAACGTTACGACATGGTTAATATCGTCGTCCGCCATTTTGGTGGCGACCATATTGGATTCAATTTTGGTCCTGACTTCTTTGGATTCTCATGTAGGGAGACCCTCGAAATTATTGTGTACCTGTGTAAAACTGTGTTGGCCACCTGAAAAGAAGACTCACTAGGGAAGATGTACACGTTGAAGAGCACGACCATTATGTTAAAAGTTCACGGAAGTGCTTAGAAGAGAACGGTACCCATGTGGAACGGGTTCAATGATAGTGATGTCTGTTTTGTGGTTTATAGATGCTCTTTCTGGTAGTAAACATATTGTGCTATCGCGTCATGTGGGTGTACCATTCTCCACTTCTCATATTTCAGCCGTGACTTTTTAGTCCAGGACCCATAGTATACCCCCGTAAAAAAATCGAGGTCCAGAGAATTTGATTTTTGATTTATGTTCTAGGATCATTATTGAATTAATTTAGCTTGGGTAGACATTTCTAATCCGGGCCAATTAGGTTCTGAACGTCATTTTAACCCTTTCGATACGGTGCGCTTTTTGATGTTTTCGTCGACGAACTTATGTAGGTGCTGCAGCTTCCCTAATTATCCTATTGAAACTTTCTATGGTGCGTTGTGTTGGCCAAAGATAAGGTTTTCAGATACTGGTATATTTGTTTCAATCTAGCTAATAAGAGAGAAATTATAGAGGGAAAAATGGGATTTTTTCAAAATTTTCACCTAAATTAGGGAATTAAAATTTCTCATGGCTGGAAACACTGCCTCTAGATAGATGCAACTCATCTTAAAATAAACTTTGGTACACCACTAATATATCCTAGAAATATCATGTCGATATCTAACAAACTAAGCATGTAATTTAAAAAACATCATTTTATCTTTTAAAAAATCGCCATTTTCTGGACGTCACTTTTAAGAATGGCGAATATATTTTAATAATGACTTAATATTTCGTGAATCATGAGATCTACATTCAACATTCTTGTGTCAAAACGTAGATTATGAAGGTCAAATATCCTTATAAACATAGAAAATAACCTATTAGAGCAACCTTTTAGTCATTTTACAAAATTGCGAATATTATATAGGAAACTATAATAAAGAATGTTATTTTTTGGTTTGTTTGAATTATGCCGTAGTGGTTAAAGGACATGGACCTATTGATTATACACGAATCCAAACAACTTTTTAGTTCAACTGTACCCCTACCGGGAACCGAATCCGGGACTATACACTCAAGGCATGCGTGCTAGCAACTAAATTAACTGTAAGTCTAACGGAAAGTTATGATGGAGGCTATAATAAATAACGAATAGACATGTATTGAAATAAACTAAATATAAATAGGTTTCAATCTTTTTATTGTGATCAGCAAAGAATGTCTAAGATCATGAATAGATGCAACTCATCTTAACCCTTTCCGGATCCTGGCTTTTTGGGCTATTTTTTAGACTTTCAGTCAAGCAGCTACTGTATCGTCACTATTTATCCTAGGATCATGGTTCATACCTCATTCTCTTTAGAATAGAGCTGGCTTTCAAATGGTACCACTTGCATGCTCATACCGTATACCAGAAGCGGGGAAAAATGTCAAAGTGAAAGTTTCGGAGGGAAAATTTTTTTCTCGAACTTTGGCCCCCCCTGGACCCCCCTGTGTGAACGTAGCCATCTAAAAAAATCTGAGAAATAGTACTTGTTATACTGAACGTGTGTGCCAAATTTCAAGTTTCTATCTTGAATAGTAAGGGAGGGAGAAATTTTATCACAATTTCCCACAATGCCGCAAATTACCACAAAACACTATGATCTCAGGGAAAAAAAATCCTGAGACATCCCTAATTACCCTAGGGTCATGTGTCGCCCATATTCTCTTCTGAATAGAACTGCCTTTTAGGCGGTATCATTCACATGTCTCCATCATGTATCTAAGGCGGAAAATTCCTGAAAAAAGGGATTTTTTGGTCTAAAAATCCCTTTTTTCAACTTTTAGCACCCCTGGATCCCCCTGTTTTAACTCAGAAATCTGAAAAAAAAATCCGTTAAATACCACTCGGTGGACTGAATGTTTATGCACAATTTCAATCTTCTAGGTGCAAAAATAGACCCGCCAGAAAAAAAATTGAGAAATTTCCCCATGTTACCCTATACAGAAGTATATTTTGAAAAAAAATTCACTGAGATGTACCTAATTACCCTAGAATAATAATTCGACCGTCATTCTCTTCAAAATGGAACTGCCTTTCAGATGGTATGACTCACGTGTCTCCATCATGTATGTGAGGCGGAAAAATCCTGAAAAACGGGATTTTTTGGTCTAAAAATCCCTTTTTTCAGTTTTCCCCCCCTCTGGACCCCCTCTGTTTTAATGCAGAGATCTGAAAAAAATCTGATAAATACTACTAGGTAGGCTGAATGTTTGTGCACAGTTTCAATATTCTAGATGCAAAAGTAAGCCCGCCAAAAAAATATACCCACCATGTCCCATTTTTCCCTATATAGAAGTATATTTTTCAAAAAAATCCCTGAGACGTCCCTAATTACCCTAGGACTATGATTCGACCGTCATTCTCTTCAGAATGGAACTGCCTTTTAGACGGTATGACTCAAGTGTCCCTATAATGTATGTGAGGCGGGAAAATGACGAAAAACGGGATTTCGGGGGTAAAAATATCCCTTTCTTCATCCCTTTGCCCCTCTGGTTCCACCCCTGTTTTAGCACTGACATCGGAACAAAAAATCTGGTAAATACTACTCGGTGGACTGAATGTTTCTGCAAAATTTCAATCTTCTACGTAAAAAAAGCCCGCCAAAAAATATTGAACATACGCTTAGAAAATGAGAAAAGAAATTTTTGACTTATGACGTCATCACCTCCTATGTCTGGACGCAGGACGGTCTGAAACCATACGTAATGTCTTCTACAAGGCCTCTGGACTTGGAAAACAAACAAACAAACAAAAAACGGACGAAAAAGCTCAAATAGAAGAGAAATAACGCAATGTACCATGAAAAATGCGTATGGTACAAATTGTACCATAGGATCCCGAAGGGGTTAAAATAAACTTTGATACACCACTAATATATCCTAGAAATATCATGTCGATATCTAACAAACTAAGCATGTAATTTAAAAAACAGATCATTCTATCTTTTAAAAAATCGCCATTTTCTGGACGTCATTTTTAAGAATGGCGAATATATTTTAATGATGACTTAATATTTCATGAATCATGAGAACTACATTCAACATTCTTGTCAGACGTAGGTTATGAATGTCTTTCATATCTCTGGCCAAGAGAAGGTGTAGCCTTCTACGGCCCACCCACTCATCAACGGATTGGAATGAAAGCTCAATTTAGAAAATATGATTAAGTATTCTTATTTGAATCTGAATCTGAATCGTATTTATTGCAAAGAAAATATTTTTTAAAACATATTTCAATAACATTTTCACTTACGAGGAAAGTCCATAAACCGTGAGAGTTGAATTTTGATGAAAATTTGTGACAAGGTTCAGTTCGAGTTGCTAAGTAACGTAGTAATAGTCACTCGATGCGCAAATGCTTCGTTGAGCTGCTACACCGACGCCATCTTGAAATCCAGTAGGCAATGTCCAAAAATACCCTTTTGACACAAAAATGAAAATGCTTTTGATAGATCTGACTTCAGTATTGTAAACAAGGGTAAAGCATCTATATGTGGGAGTACTTCCAGTGCATGATCGCCATTTTGAAAGACGCCATATTGAATCGCGGTCAAATATGATAAGTGGTAAGGGGGTCATGTGGGGTATCAAATAGCACTGGAATTTACTTCTGAATCCATTTCCGTAACCAAAGTTTACATATATGTTTTTGTTTTAGAGTTAGGAGCTCTCTCGCTCACAGGAACATATAAAAACTGTGCAATTAAAATGTGTGTTATGAAATACAGTCGTGCGAGCACTTGCAGGATTTTAACTAATGCAGTATTAGTCACTTGATATACAATAGCCACTATACCAATCAGATCTTGAGACTAGTGAGAAAATCGTTAATTAAATGGAAATTTCTGTAGTGAAAAATGGAATAGCAGCACTGTAACAAATTATACGTATTTCAAAGTGGGATATATATGTGTTGCGATTATGCATAGTATTTAAATGCTGTATAATAAGTTAGGTAAAACGACACATATGACTACAAGAATATATCTTGAAGTGATTAGAAAACATAATATAAACTGATGCACATAAGCAAATATTAACCTACTAACCTTTTGCTCTTCAGTTCTGATGATTGAGATCCAAAACGAAGTGATTAGCACTCCGTATCGTGGAGCAGTACAAATACTTAACAAATGCACTTTCGTCACAATCTTCATGACCACAGACACTATTTTCTACTAGTCTCCAGAACAGAGCTGGATTTAGGTTTGGTCGGGCCCTAAGCTACTGAAGATAATGGGACCCTTTATGTGTCCAGATGAACGTAGGACCCTATATACGGAAATGAAGAAACCAGTGATATTTTACGAAGCAGACTAGCAGAAGAGGCCCCATTACTTACATCATAGGGGCCTACACAAACGAAGCACTATTGCTATATGTAGATTTTACTTCATTTATTGTTTTTCTTATATTTTGAAAATGTACATTCAATTTTTTCGTTGAATTTTTTGGGCCACCATGAGTATGGGGCCCTACGCTATAGCTTGTTTAGCTTATACGTAAATCCGACACTGCTGCAAAACATTTGTAAATGAACCAACTATTGCTCCTGTGACGTACTCACATTTCTGCCATGCATATGCAAACATGTTCTTTAGGACTGGCGCACAAAATTCATGATAAACAACAGAATGCATTTTCATTATGAAAATTCTGCCACATAATTTGTACACCGTACAAGTGAACACCTGCTACAATTAGTTATTTATCACAGTTTTGATATGAAAACTAGTCTTGCCCTTATTATAAGCAAGTGTTTTATCGTTAAAGGTGAAAAGTTGCAGATATTTAATTATTTAATATTGAAGGAAAAAGCAAGAAAGAGGCTTGTTTTATGGATTGCAACTTGGTATTGAATCTTGTAATAATATTTATTGCCATCTATTCTTAGCAGGTGTGTATGCATTCCCCTATCACTAATAGCAGAACAGACACAAGAAAAGTGAATTCTAAGTTTCCAGGTGTATCTTCTTCTAAGAATTGGCTGTGAACTGATCATTTAAATCCCCTTAATTGTTCAATGCGTCAGCAATAAGTCGATTGTATTTAGACAAACTGGCAATAAATACATTAAAGTATTTTAATTTCGTAATATGCACGGTAAATTATAGGTTGTCAAGTAAGAGTATTGGAAAAGAACGCAATATTATGCAACAACGATGGTCTTTGCCTAAGGTTTCAAGATTGGGGAAGAGAACTTAACACACTATAACGGACCACGTAAAATTGCCTAAAATAGATTTTTGGTTTGATTCAGTCCAACGTCCCACACTTATGCCTGCTACGCTAAAGGAGACGTGGACCTACTGATTATAGTGGAATCCGAACCATTTTGGTCGTTCAACTAATATTCACCAGTTTATATCATTTTTCTAATATATATCCGAACAATTTTTTTGGTATTTTCTGCTTGTTAGTACTATTAGGCATGTGTTTCATCGACAAGCAGTCTATTCCATCGCACTTTGAAATAGGTATAACTTGTAGCATGCTGCTATTCCATTTTTCAACAGGCATTTCAATTTAATTAACGATTTCTCTCAATAGTCTCAAGATCTGATTGGTATAGTGGGCTATTGTAGTGCAAACTCTGCAAGTGCTCGCACGACTGTACTTCATAACACAAGTCTAACTCACACAGTTTTTATATGTTCCTGTGAGCGAGAGAGCTCTGAAGTGAAAACAGATATGTAAACTTCGGTTACGGAAATGGATTCAGGAGTAAATTCCAGTGCTATTTGATACCCCACATGACCCCCTTACCATTTATCATATTTGACCGCGATTCAATGTGGCGTCTTTCAAAATGGCGATCATGCACTGGAAGTACTCACACATATAGATGCTTTACCCTTGTTTACAATACTGAAGTCAGATCTATCAAAAGCATTTTCATTTTTGTGTCAAAAGAGTATTTTTGGACATTGCCTACTGGATTTCAAGATGGCGTCGGTGTAGCAGCTCAACGAAGCATTTGCGCATCGAGTGACTATTACTACGTTACTTAGCAACTCGAACTGAACCTTGTTACAAATTTTCATCAAAATTCAACTCTCACGGTTTATGGACCTTCCTCGTTACTTTCTAAAGAAATTTAAGTCTAATTTCGCAAAAAATGAGTGATTTTTATTGTATAATCTCTTTGTTACATGCAGTTGTTAGGTGGTTTCAATTGAAATATATTCGCTTTTATTAATAGTATTATTAGTAACAACATTGTCTTTATAAAAAGAAATAATTTCCAGTTTGTTGTATCACCTCTCGAGTTCTCCCCCCCCCGCTTTGTTTCTTTTTATTACCTTTAACCTTTAACATGATCGGTCAACTTCTGGAATTATCGCTAAACTGATTGGTTGACTATTTAATGTTTTTTTTTCTTTTAAAAGTTATGAATTCAGATATTTTGGAATTTAAAAAAAAGAAAAATCTCACTAGTGTGTGTTAAGGGTGCACGAAAGTCAATTTTTTAAAAAGTGTGTCTGTTTAGTAATACTCGCACATATAGACTAAAATTGAGTACTGTATAACACCCTTGCTTGTAGAAGATTTTCTTGAAGACTGCCGCTTACAGAAATAGCATGGTGTGATTTTTTTTATTGGTTTGGTAGATATTTTCTTCATATTGGCAGACAGTATTGGTGAAAATTTCTCTTCATAACTTTAGACAGTAAGCAGTGACTGAAATTGCAGTGGCAGGTAATGTCTAGTTTCGGTGTTGTTACATTTTGTGTGTTGCAGGTATTCTATTGACTTGGTGACATAAACATGAGTGATGAAGATGATAGTTGATTGAGATCTCCTGATAAACTTTTGTTAGCTATAGACTCTCTGAACCCATTCCACAAAGACAAATGTGTTATATGCCAAAGTGATACAAAATTAAGACTGACATATACCAAGGCTGGACAGAAGTGAATTCGAAACGCTGCTGAAATAAGACAAGATTAAGTCCACAAAAGATTGAAATTGATTGGTGAACAAGAGCCAATATTTTATCACTGTAACAACAAGTGCTACAAGTCTTACACAATAAAGAAAGACCTGGAAAGAATTAATCAACAACTAGCAGAATCCAGTGTACCACAAGATGATTCTGAGTGTTCCGAGAAGGCAGCTTCGGCCAAGTCCAGCGTCCATCAACTTAGGAGATCTATGAAAACCTCTAGCCCACCTCCAACATTTCATCACAAACCAGAGGACCTTCCGTGTATTATCTGTGGTTTAGTCAAAATAAGGGCTCCAATTAGAAGAAAACATTCAGAGATCAGAAAAGTTTCAAGGGAATTGTCGGTCAAACACGTAAAAGTGACTATGTTGCTCAATGGCAACTAGTTTACCACGAAGTACTTTCTATTTGTAACATTTTCAAAGATGTGACTAATTCTAAATTAATGGACCACCGTGAAACTGTTCCTCACCATGAGCTAATGTGAAAGAGAGGAGAACGTTTCAATAGAAATGTTGAGAGCCTTGTTCATTTTATGCAGCGATGAGGAAATCCGTTTGAAATGATTGAGCCTGTGCGGCTGCATATGTTTGTTACAAAACAACGTGTGAATAATGATGTAAAAGCATGTCTATTAGATATCTTTTCACATGGGTCAGAATTATATACACAGCTGAAACAGGAGAAGTTTGTATTGAAAATAAAATCGTTTTTTGACGTAATCAATAAAGCTAACTTCCACGCTTTAATCGGAACATTGTAACAGAACCAGCAACTAGAAAAGCTCCACTGGTGATCTCAAATAAAATTCTTTCCCAAGTCCACATAGAGATATATGTGTCAAAAGAAGGAGAAATCTATCAAGAACATTATGTCTCACGACCTTCTTCCAACAAATGCGTTACTTCATTTTGTTGCACTTCTTATAAGTCAAGGATTGGAAGAATTATGGATATATTATGGAACAGGTGTAAAAAGACGCTTCATCCCTCTTCATATTTTGTACCATAGACTCAACTCAGAGATTTACAATGTTCTCATCAAGGCCCATATTCTTACAGGTGATGACATTATGAGCAAAATAGGAACTAAGCGTGGAGCTTTAGCTGCTAAACCAGTGAAGTTTCTAAAAGAATTTGCTGACATTGACGACGACTGTGACTTCAAAGTCGTCGATAAGTATCTTGTGCGAGTGTGGAAAACAAAGTGTGATGATGACACTTTTGATAAACTTTCCTACAATGAGTTCAGGAGATCATTCCCACTAAGTGACCTTCCGCCAACGTTATCGTCCGTGCATGGACACATTAAAAGAGCATTTTATTTACTCAGAAGATGTTTAAATGTTTTGAATCGTTCGTATGTTCCAAAAGACCTCTGTGAGTTTCGATGAGAAAACGTTGATGGTGTTCTTAAACCTATTAAATTTTTAAAGCCTCTACTCAGTGAACATGTAATTGCAAAACCTGCGCTACGAAAAGATGCTCCTGCCGATACGCTCTTCTGAAATGTTTCTCATGCTGGAAATGTAATGCAAATGACTGTAAAAACGCATAATTGCAAATGGACATAATTAAATCCAGCTTCATGATATACGCCTGTAAAAAGAAATCGTGTTTCACAAAATTTCGTTTTTGATTTGCAATTTTGCATCATTATTGAATTAATATAGCTTACGAAAATTGTCACGTATTTCATACAAATGTAAATCAAACAAATTTATATACACGTATTCATTACTTATAATGAGTATTCTTTATAATTTGAATTTGTATACTTGTATACCCATAGGCAAACTTATGTGTTTTATCTACTTGTGTTAATTACTTCTATTCATGATCTTAGACATTCTTTGCTGATCACAATAAAAAGATTGAAACCTATTTATATTTAGTTTATTTCAATACATGTCTATTCGTTATTTATTATAGCCTCCATCATAACTTTCCGTTAGACTTACAGTTAATTTAGTTGCTAGCACGCATGCCTTGAGTGTATAGTCCCGGGTTCGGTTCCCGGTAGGGGTACAGTTGAACTAAAAAGTTATTTGGATTCGTGTATAATCAATAGGTCCATGTCCTTTAACCACTATGGCATAATTCAAACAAACCAAAAAATAACATTCTTTATTATAGTTTCCTATATAATATTCGCAATTTTGTAAAATGACTAAAAGGTTGCTCTAATAGGTTATTTTCTATGTTTATAGGGATATTTGGCCTTCATAATCTACGTTTTGACACAAGAATGTTGAATGTAGATCTCATGATTCACGAAATATTAAGTCATTATTAAAATATATTCGCCATTCTTAAAAGTGACGTCCAGAAAATGGCGATTTTTTAAAAGATAAAATGATCTGTTTTTTAAATTACATGCTTAGTTTGTTAGATATCGACATGATATTTCTAGGATATATTAGTGGTGTACCAAAGTTTATTTTAAGATGAGTTGCATCTATCTAGAGGCAGTGTTTCCAGCCATGAGAAATTTTAATTCCCGAATTTAGGTGAAAATTTTGAAAAAATCCCATTTTTCCCTCTATAATTTCTCTCTTATTAGCTAGATTGAAACAAATATACCAGCATCTGAAAACCTTGTCTTGGGCCAACACAACGCACCATAGAAAGTTTCAATAGGATGATTAGGGAAGCTGCAGCACCTGCATAACTTCGTCGACGAAAACATCAAAAAGCGCACCGTATCGAAAGGGTTAAAATGACGTTCAGAACCTAATTGGCCCGGATTAGAAATGTCTACCCAAGCTAAATTAACTCAATAATGATTCTAGAACACAAATCAAAAATCAAATTCTCTGGACTTCGATTTTTTTACGGGGGTATATTATGGGGCCAGGACTATTTTGTTCAGATTTAAATAAAAAAATTCATAGTCTGTCACCGCTAAATGTACTGCCTCCACTTCCATATAACCCCATGATACGGAATTGGGTTTTTCGGTTGTGACAGCTAAACCGTTGCAAAGCTGGCAAAACCCAAATACTTTGTAATTTAATCGGGCATCATCCATAACATGAACATAATGTCACACTGCATCACTTCATTTTTGACTAAATTCTTTTATTAGGTCCTTTATGCTAGTAAATATGACATTCATTTTACGTTTTTTTTAATACTCAAATGGATTAATATCACGTTAGTAGATTATAGTATGTGGACGAAAGCAGGTTCATGCCAGATTTCAGTGGATCTAACTGGAGTAGAATGGGTTGGGGTAAATCTCAGTATTAATGTATATTTAGAGTGTACATATATATTCAGAGAACCTATAATAGAGTCCACCCGGATATATTCCGAACGGTGAAGCATTTTCAAATTGTTACTGTAAGGGCATACAGAGGATACTGTAAGAGATCACCATTGGAAGCTATGGCGTGATAATACCGAAGAAGCAGTGTTGCCAACCCAACACAAGTTGTGCCTTTCTTTTTTGAGAAAGACACAATATCAGGTTTATTCCACCTGCAAAAGTAAAATGAAAGCAAACAAATGAAAGCTTGTCTCTATGTTGCAAACTAACACTGCATAGCTGGTTTGCATTTCACAGTTGGAGTGACTTGATGTTGTACCACTGAAAACAGAAACTTTGTTGGGTTGACAACACTGCTTCAGTGACAGGACCCCGTAACACACAGTGGCAGTCCCTGATACTATCAACATTCTTGCGCAAAGAGATTGTAAAAATCTTGAATATAGATAAACTTTTCAAAAACAAAGATTTTGTGTAATTTGGCAACTATGTATTAGCAGAATAACTCAATGTAATCAGACTTACCCTAACAAGATTGGTTGAAAAGTAAATGAAATTAACATTTGGAATATACTCTAATATCTACTTACAATTACCAGGGGGAGGGGGCTCCGAGGCTCATATGCATTTATTTATTATACTTGTAAAATACAAGCATTAGAAATAAAGTCAATACTATGTATCATCAATGGGTACAAGCCTGACAATATATATATTTACAGATACTTTGGGTGGATATCTTTTAAAAACTTTAAAACAAATTTGTAGTCCTCGAGAATCCAACCCCCATTGGTAATGTTAGGGTTAACGCTTTTGAAACAAACTGCGCCAAAAAGATTATTCTAAATACTTTAAGCTCATTGCACACAATGGTTCGACCCAGTCGTATTATTTTAATATTTCCCGTAAATATGAATACACACACACACACACACACACACACACACACACACACACACACACACACACACACACACACACACACACACACAAAGCTTAAGAAATGGTAACCGTGAGTGAGTGAATTTTATAATGATACAATCGAAAATGTCAAAATTGTGCCAATTTTTAAAAAAATGATATTGTTTATGTATTACAAACCCAATATCTTGCGCAAATTTAACGGACTGGGCCCAAGCGTTGCATACAAATTCCATACTTGATTCTTTGGATAAGTTTGCATTCAACCAAAAATGCCAAAGTGCTCAATTATATTATGATGCCAGTTGATTTTTTTATTTCCACCACACAAGATGTGTGTTCCCATTTTGGAGCAAACGCAGTAATGTATGAAATAGATTACAGTTTAATATTAAAAGTTACATGTAAATATGATTTTAAAGCATTTTATTTTGCAACTTTAATCAGTTTTACATCAAGTCCGGGCTATCCAAAATCTCCAATTCTCTAATATCGTCCAATATTTTATTTTCTAATTGATATTGGAGCCTTTTGCTCCGTATATTCCGAAGAGACTATTCAATATATTTTGCAAATGCTGAAAGGCCATCATCAGTTTTTCTCCTTTTCTCCGCGATCACCTGCAGCGCATCTGTAGCACTTTTCATCATTTCTTCTGAAGAACTTTTTGGACTTTTCCTTGGTGCCTTCCGTGACGTCGATGCAACAGGAGAATCCAACGTCCTTCCCAATTCATCGCTTTCGTTTACAACAGTGGTTGTATAAGGTAACATCTGCAAAGAAATTTCAAAATGTTTAGTTGGATGTTCCAAATGCATATTATAATGTTAAATAAGAAAATTATCTGGATAGGAAATTTTGTTACATTTAGGTATTTCTTCTTCTAGGTACCTCAAACTAGTGATGAGTGGGAAACGATTGCCAAGCAGTTTCAAGAAAAGTGGAACTTTCCGCATTGCCTGGGTGCGTTAGATGGTAAGCATGTCAATTTTCGTCCTCCCAGAAGCGAAGGGACAACATTCCGTAACTACAAAGGCACAGACAGTATTGTGTTAATAGCCGCGGTCGATGCTACATATAAGTTCATATATATTGATACCGGGAAGAATGGCAGGCAAGGTGATGGGGGAGTGTTTAAAAGTTGTTCTCTGGCTCGTGCCATAAATTACAATCTATTGGATTTCCCTCCTGATCGCGCTTTACCTGGAAGAAATAAATCGGTTCCGTATTTATTTGTCGCAGATGATGCCCTCCAGCTTCAAAAACGAATAATGAAGCCATACCGTTTTCGGAACCTAAGTAAGGCTCTAAAAATATTTAACTACCGAGTGAGTCGAGCAAGAAGGGTTGTCGAAAATGCCTTTGAAATTTTGGCCAATAGGTTTAGAATTCTGTTCACAAAAATTAATCTACCCCCAGAGAAAGTGGAACTAATTATTCTTGCGTGCTGCGCTTTACATAATTTTCTACTGCAAGAAAATTCAGATGCACCAGCAGCTAAACCTGATGACGATGAAGCTCCTGGTGAGGTGCCGGATGGTAATTTACGAGGTATAGGTCCTTAAGGTAGCAACTGTGCTACAAGAGCTGCACTTCAAACACGCATCGAGTTTCAAGACTATTTTAACAATGAGGGACAAGTTGAGTGGCAAGAAGAGGCGATTAAGAAGCACAATTACTGAATGGGACTTATTTCGTAAGCCCTCGCTTGACATTGAGGAAGGAATATATTTAATGGTCTATAGGTATGGTGTATATATTCCTGTCACATACTTACATATTATTGTGATTTGTTTGAGATTATGCATTTGTTTATGAATATAATAAACAAATATTGATAATGGAATATTGTATGGAATTTTTCTGTAAATTAGGTATATTTCTGTAAAAACCTGCCTATTGTAGAGACCCTCTGGTCAGAAATTCTGTAAAGGTTTTATGCGTTTTTTTTCGAATATAAACCCCTGACACAAAAACCATCCTCACTTCAAATGTGTGTACATCTATATAAATATATCTCCATACGCTATATAACGTATCTTGTAGCCAAGATAACTACCGCAATTTTCAGCAGATTCAAACCAAACTTGGCTGAAAAATTGGTTGTAAAAATAACTGTCGTCGAAAATGCAGAATTTCCACAAAATGTACAAACAAGTTTTAAAATTGCGGCATTTTGGAGTATTTTTCAAAGATATCTACTTCTCTCTCGTGGCCCTATGTCCAAAAGGCGTATTTGGTTTACGCAGAAAGAGGCCTTCCAGTTATCGAAATTTGGATCATATTCATTTCGCGTAACAATTTCGAAAAACTAACTTGGCTTCTTAGAATTTGCAATTCTTTCGAAAAATTGCTTATAACAGAGTACTGATGATGCGTAAGGAGGCGCGCGATATGAAAATTTCACAGTTTTACATTACAATGCAGAGTGGTCAAAAGTACTAGGAAACCTGGCCAAAGAGCGTTTTCTGACTAAAGATTGTGACATTGAACTATAACATAATTGTATTGTATGATAATAGTCAGACAATACAAATCAACTGCTGGTAATACTGTTCTGCTTACATATTCATGTAAAATGGACATCAAAGTTTACAATGTGTACTAAACTAGTATGTGACTTCATGCACACAGAAAGAGCCTACAATACCCTCCAAATAGAACAATGTAAAACTATTGTCGGTATATATAAGAATGCAGTCAGTAGTATTATAAATACGAATAAGTTTCATTTGTGGTCTATACTTCTTGGTAATACGAATGGTTAATGCATATGATTGCAATAGGTTACAAAAATAAAACTTCCGTGTGGTTATAAAAAATTCTCTGCGTGTTTCTTCCAAAAAATATTAATAATAAAATTGTCCTGTTATATAATACAATTATTTCTCTAATCACACATGACCATTATACCGGTGTTCGAAAAATCACGCATATGTTCTACACGAACTTATTCTAGATGAAAAAAAGGATTGTGATTGTACTTACGGACCTCATTTCATTGCTAGTGCCTCTCAAAGAATCCAATTTTGCTTTTGTGTGAATACGAGAAAAAAATTGGTGTAGGATATAGAAGATAAGTCGAATAGCTTTTATTCGTAAGTACCTACTATTTGCCTTGCAGTATGCAGATACAGGCTTGCATTTAAACTGTCCCATTAGATACTGTTTTATGAATAGGAGCTATTCGATTTATCTGCATTATTTACACCATATTTTTGCCCCTGTTCACCTGAAGTCATCCAAATACAAAAAATAAAATTCAAATGTCACGCTTTCCGATGCTAATGAAAAAGGGACATTTTAATTATCCAATAGGTAGAAGTTAAAAAAAAAAGAATACACTTACATGGAAATTACACAAATTGTTATATGAACATACATTCTTCTCTAAATATAACTAAATAGGTAATTATCTCGTTAAAAAAAATTATACGACTTTCTTAGTGTTTTCGTACGTAGCTCAACAGTACTAAGCAACAACCATAAGGAAAGTGTAAAAAAGATCTTCTTCAGCAGAAAATCAATGGTTGTAAGTATACGCCTTTCAGAAATTGTTTAATGGTTCTGTAACGATTATTTTCATGGCATGTTTTATCTTGTGCTGGCAGATTTTCCACAAATACTCACGTAGCCCTGGGAGTTGTTCCGCGATACGTTTGCACACAGGAGACAAAGTTAACCATCGGCTCGGAACATGATGCAGAAAGAGATGGCTGTCTAAATCCAATACTAGTTGGGTAAGAGCATAGTCCTCTCGTCGGGCCGCAGACATTCTGAACCACTGAAATACATCCACAAGAAAATCTTCAATATCCCACGACAATGGTTTTACTCAATCATAGAATGCATTAGAAACTGTGTGCAAAGTACAAGAACCAATGTCGAGAAGCTTTGGTAACCCTTTACCTTGGCATCAATCATTTAACATTCGCCGAAGAGACACGTTTACATAAAGTCCAGCATAAGGCAACTTAGATGTGTTATTCGTTTTCGCAATAGCTTGAAAAAGGCCTGAAGATGTAGCGTGCCCCAAAAATATACCGCACAGGTAATGAGTAACAACACAATTGGTTAAAGAAAAAAGTATCGAATATGAATATCAAACTGTTTATCTGTTGCTGCGTTTGTAGTTTCATTTACAGCAAGACAGAAGAAGTTACCAGAAGTTGTAACACCGTACAGCAATTTTTCATGTAAATAGGGAACAAGCCCATGCAATACTGCTATGACAACTTAGTTCTATGAAGCTGACAATCCTGATTTTTACAAGTGGAAGTAGCAATGCCAAAAATATATCGGAGGTTTCATTAAAATATAGGAAATATAGGAGCATTGGAAAGTCTGAAATGTGAATTCTTTAAGGGTTCTTAGCGTCGAAAGAAGTCCCCGCAAGAAGGAACGCCAAATAATCTTTGTCTTCTTTTCACCTCTAGAATACAGTAATTTCCTATAGAGCGCATGCGCGATTTTTCTAACACCCCATATATATTTGACCTATTTTAGAAAAATATTTCAGTAATGGTATGCATATTTTTGGAAAGCGAATACTTTTCTCTTTCCTAGGAATACAGCTTTAAATGCATAAAGTTAATAGTAAAAAATAGACGAAATGAAACCCAGTAAGCAAGTTTTTAATTTTTTTTTCCCTGATGAAGAGTGTTTACTAGAGATGAATGGAGTAAGTCCTTTTGCATCATAGTATTTTCCGAACTTACCTCCTCTTCTTCAATGTGGCTGTTACCATCATCATCTGGTATAGCTATTGTCAAATTATTTGTGCTCTTTCTTGGCATTACGTGATCCTTCAAAAACAACAGTTTCTCGAAGCACCACAAGCTTGGGATGTAGTCATTGCCCGGAGCTTCACTGACCTGCATCCCTTTCATTTTCTGATACTCTGCGACAAACTATGTACGGAGGTTACTGAATTTGTTTTTACGTTCTGAAACTAAAGTAAAAAATACACTTTAAAAGATACTGCTGAACTAAGTACAGGTCAACTACTAATCATGCTTTTAAGTATATATTATATAAAAACAATGAAAATACTACTTTTGGCACACGGCAACGAAGGAAGGTAAATAAGTATTAAAAGGATTTTACGGCCGTTGATGTGCTCCCAATACATTCTTATCAAATCGAGCTTCAAAATGTCGGAATTCTGAATCTATTGTGCGAATCCTCGTCAGGAATTACTGGAGACACGATTTTTTGGTGATCTGCGAAACCGCGAAAAGTACCAGTTTTGTATGAAAATGTGTACCTAAAATTTAGTATTTGTTATGGCATATAACGCTCGCGATTAACCGCGAAATTATGCCGAATTAGCGAAATTTGCAACAAATCTCGATGTTCCACGAAATTTACGCGAAAGTGAGAATTTTTCGACGGTTTTACGATGAATTCATTACCATTATTTCTCCCTTCTGCATACTTGACCCTCAGTAAACGCTACTAGTTCGTCATTTGTCTATTAGCAACGGCAAAGCAACCGGTACAATGCCGAAAATCACAACATGCTTCGATAAAACACAAGAATTTAAAGAGCATGGTTACTACGTTTTTGATGCACGTCGTTATTTGTAAATTCTGTAATATTAGACTAGCCTGAAAGCGACGCGATTCGTGTGTAAAGCAGAATGGAAGCGAAAATCATAGAAAAATATGTTCTGTGTTACCGAGAAAAGAATAAATTTAACACCAGAAAACATTGAAACAATGCTTACATGTTATCTATATAAGTAAACTGTGAACGGTTAAGTTACTTTTTTCTATTAATGTTCTCTGTGTGCGTTTTTCCTTTTTTTAAATTATGCTTTTATTCAATGAGGATGCATAGTTATATTATTTTTTAAAGTTATTTTTTTAAAACTCAAAAATTGTTTAATATAGTCATGATGATTGACGAGAGGAAATTAAGTTTAAATAAAACGTAACTAATTGCAAATGGCAAAGAAAATAGTGTTCTTACATTGAATTTTTATTCACCGATTTTATCCCGCTTTACGAATATTTTTATAACGAAATTACGAATTCTTATTTACCACAAAATCGTGTCTCTAGGAATTGGATATGGATTATTCCATGTCTGTTGAACAAAGAATGGTAAAATCTCCGAATAGACGTCTTGGAATTTGTTTCAAATTCTATATCTTTCATGGTCCTCACAAAAGATACAAAACTACTGAGTTGTAGGATTTTCCATCATTTCTGAGGAAACTTGCACGTCTTGAAATCTGAAAAATTTTTAAAAAAATGAACACATCTCGCTGTCGCTTCATACTGATCGGGATTCTGGTTGTTACTTTCATGCAGCAATCAAACTGGAACCAACGGAAAACTAAAGAGATTTACACTATTATATGCGTCTTAAAAAATAAACTCAAAACACTTTCCAATTTTTAATCCACTGATATGAATTTTTACAATAGGTCAAATCCCAGGGATGTCATTCTTTTTTTTCTTTAAATAAAATACTTTTGTGTAGTAATTTCGCACACTTCTTTCCTCCATTCGCTCCTTTTTGGGGCTGTAATTTTATAAAATCCGTTCTTAGTACGGCTCTACATCATTAAAGAAACCCACTGCCCAAAATTTCTATCAGCGTCTAATTTTACATACTCTCCTCCCTTCCCAATGTGGCGAATTTTGTGAAATCCCGCTAATGGGTGAGTCAGTAGCATTTCGCATTTATATTTCTAGATTGCAACGGATAGAAATATGTCTCTCTGGCCTCAATATCCTTATGCAGCCCTGGAGTTATGAAGAACGGGACCTACAGCTTAGAGCAGGATTCGAATGGCTACGTGTTACACTCGAGAAAAAAAAATGTCCTTCACCTGGATTCCAACAGAACACCCTCTGATTACAAAGACAAGTCAAGCGACTTATCTACGAAGGACACATGATAGAAATACATTGTGTGAGCTCCTTCATGGCTAAGCGGTTAGCGTACGTGCCTTCGACGTGGAAGACCCGGATTCGATTCCCGGCGGGAGCTCAAATGGTTCGGATTCCACGATAATCAGCAGGTTCCGTCTCATATAGCCTCGCTGCTGACAGGGGCGTTAAACTCAATATCCACTAAAGAAATATATTGTACTGAATGCTGCATCTTTAAATCACCTCAGTAGAAAAAAAACTGCACAAGTGATTAAGATTGATCCATCGATCTTGTGCCGGACTCGCGCATATGGATATTATATTCAGAAATTAGATGGTCCCGTTTCAGTATAGAGTCAGGTGGTTCTGTTAATATATATTTTTAAATCCGGAATCATTCACTTAAGTCAGCGTGATTATTCATTAGCAATTTCTTCGCATGCAACATCTATTTTAGTGTCGTGTATTATAAGCAGAACGTTAAGAATGATGTTTATACGAATATCGAATGTATGAATTTTAAACTTCAGTTTTAAAAAATCCATAATCATTAATTTATGATTTTTAGACAATTTCGGTCAGGTCGGTATAAGTACGGTTAGAAATATGAGAAACGAGTTTGAAAGAGTCATAAGATACTATTCTCCATTTCCCAATTGGGATACAGATGTCCTTTAAATACTCCAGTTGTAATGACCTGTCACGGAATTCGAACCTACGACCTGCCAAATAACAAACCCTTCAATTTGCTCTTAACCCTACAACGGTCGGTCGGAAGAAAGTTTCATAAACAGTCGGGCTGGGTCTGAGAGACCCAATAAAATAAAACTGCATAATTAATTTGTAATCAATATTATTAAAAATAGAAACATACTTTTATGTAATTGCAAGTATTTCTAAAGCAGAAAAAAACACTTCAGCTCAAAACTAGTGTTTTCGCTTATTTTTAATTGTTTACACATATTTGTTAGTAAATTATATGAACTTTTCTAGAAATTTATATAAAAAAGTACTTGCTTACATGTTGCTATAGATAAGTAATATTATAAAGGAAATTATAAGTTTATTTAACATAATCTAAGGCACCGCCTATGTTGAAATGTAATGAATATCTGTCAGAGGGTAAAGTTTTTTAAGTTTTCATTGTTGGCAAGATTGTTATCTAATGGCGGAGTATGTGGAGTTTTCTCAGCAGCGGCAGTAGATAAAATTTTTTCACTCTTATCCTCTTCTTCACAACACTCACTGTTACTATCATCATCACTAAATAATTTATAATCAGGATCTGCATCGGAATCAGCTAGTTCACTTTCATCATCATATAAAATTCTATGAATTTTACTCGCAGAAACTGTTTCTCGTTCGATTATGTTCTAAAGTTGCTCAAAATACCAACTGAAATGTTGTTCGTATATAGGGGAGACGGGGGGAATGACGGTCACCTAAGGAACAAGGCATATTTTAATGACGAAATATAACTAGAGGTTCGTAAAAAAATTATATAATGTAGAGTAGAACCTTAAGTACAAGATAGCATAGGAGTAAATACATTTGCAACTTTAATGTTATTTCTAGATACAGAAAAAAAAAAACTTACGATTGACCGGGATTTCCCACAAGGCGGGGTAATGGCAGTCATAATAATCGTGACTATATTTGACTACTCTTTGAGTTAGCAGTTTTCATAAGTAATTGTAATATACATTTATTTTTTATGATTGGAACTTATTTCCATTTACCCGTATCACACATGTATCCTTCAGCTGTATTCCATCCAGTACACTCTGAATGAGCCCATGTATCACAAACAGTACATCTATACCACATTTCATTAGGCCCTACTGTTACACAACTAGACCCAACTAAGCCTGTTACAATTATCACACATGTATCCCTCAACAGTATCCCAACCAGAACAATCTGAATGAGCCCATTGACCACAAACAGTACATCTATACCAGAATTCATCATCCATGCCAACGTCTTCACAAACCAAACATGTATCCACTTCATCTACTAGAAAACTCCCCCGTTTGTACTATCACTTACCTTGAATGTTGTTACCTTCTGAAGAAATGTTTTCAAAGGACTTGTCCAAACGCCTTTTAGAATTCCTTAAAGGTGTTTTCTTACATAAATTTACCTTCTTTCCCTGCAACAACTTCTCTTTTTTCTTCCTTTTCTTTATCTGCAATGATGTTTTCATTGGAGTGCCAGTCAAAACTTCTGATCGGAACTTCTTTCTTGTTTGATATGATTCCCTCTCACGACTTGGTCCAGGTAACGGTAATATTGCACGGAAAGGTGTTGTTGATCAAAATATAGAAGTTCCAGGTTCAATTTTCGCAGAATTTGGAGATGCAGACGGAGCTGTCGATCCAGATGCAGAAGTTCCAGGTTGAATTTCTGGAGAATTTGGAGATGCAAACGGAGCTGTCGATCCAGATGCAGAAATTCCAGGTTGAATTTCTGGAAAATTTGGAGATGCAGACGCAGCTGTCAAGTGGTTACTATCTGTAGAAATGTCAGGAGGTTGGCAACTGTTCACAGCTGTAGGTACAACCTCATTAGGCTTACCTGCAATTACATCTTCCACAAAGTGTTCTTCAGAAAAGACGTTCGCTTCCAAGAGGATAAATACCAGTGGTTTTAAAAGCAGATACGGCTTTCGCAACAGTAGCCACATGAGAATATGCTTTGTTGAATAATGCAGCGAAGTCATGTGGTCTTATTACTTTCAGAGATTTTAACCGCATGAAAATGTCACACTCTTTATTGTATGCTTTCTTCAACGGTCCAAAAAACGTAACGTGGAGAGGTTGGAGTCTGTAAGAAGTGTGTGGCGGAAGAGAAACCATGACTATACCATTTTCTTTACAGTACTCCTAGGCATCTAAGGATATGTGATTGTAATGATTGTCTAGGATAAGAAGAACTGGTTTATCTTTTGTAGGTTTTGCATTGACAACAAAATGTTGCAACCAGATTAGAAACAATTCTTCATTGGTCCAACCAGTTTTTGAACAATGGTAAACTGAACCTGGAGGTCCATCTTTTTCAAGCACAGGACTCATTCTCTGACACGGAAATATGAACATTGGAGGAATGTAGCTACCTGCTGCATTGATCCCACAAATAACAGTAATATTTTTGCTCTTCTCCCAGCTCGTTACTGCTCCAACACGTTTCTGACTTTAGGAGCCAATATATTTCCTGGGTCTTGCACTGTCCCCATCCTACTTTCATCCATATTGAATATTTCAGTGGGTGCTAAGTTGTACTTTGCCATAACATCTTCCAGATTGGTAAAAAATCTTGATATCTCACTTTTCTTGAAACCATTTGTGCTTTTTAGTGAACATCTAGCACAAGATGGTTTGTGTCTTTTGCACCGTAGTATTTATGGTAGGCCCTACACATCTGAAAGCCGTATTTATAGACAAATCGTATTTTTACAACAATTACTTCTGGTGGTCCTTCAATTTTATCTATGACAAATGAGATGTCGTCATGTCGCTCAGTGTAAACCTTTTAGCGGACAATAAGAAGTAAATTAGTGAAAGAATTATAATTTTCACCAATTCTTTCTAGTGGTGGGCCAAAAATAAATATGTAAGTGTTCATATACTATATATATTAATCAGTTTTAGAAAACTTCGATATAAGGACGGGAAGATTTCAGTCACTTCCTGGAACTGTTTGTGATTTAGTCACTTGTAACATTTTGTGCCTTTCGTGGACTATGTCCATTTTTCACACAATTTTATTGTTAAGAAAAAAGTGTTTAACTTACGTTACGTAATATAGCTGAGATAGAGAAGGTGGTTAGAAGCTAGTTTTATTCCACCTTTACCCCCATGATAATACCAGATGACATTATGTCACTATCGGGTGGAGCAACTTCAATATATCCTAAACTGCTCCAGGAACCGGGTCAGATGAATCGGAGTAGAAACTTCAGAATTTTTGGCTAGAATGCATGAGACGTCCTCGGCTTTTTCTTTACTCGAAAACACACAACTACATTAATTTTAAGGTTTCTCTTTTTATGCTACTTTTCTGTTCTTGGTTAATCTAGGCATTTTGAGGCCGGGGCCATTACTTTGACTTTAGGCCGGGCACTAGTTTAGTTTATTGGATACCTTAAAAATGCTTTAACAAAATACGTAAAATCAAATGAGTTGGCCAAATATGTAAATGATTCCAGGGGTTCACTCGAGCAGACGGTTCTACCAAATAGAAAAGTTTTAGATAAAAGACGGCGGTAAACATTTTTCGTGAAGGGATGAGAATGTGAATATCAGTTATTACTATCAGTGCACAGCATATTAACATTAAGTTTGAGTGCTAGTGAAAGTTGTATGTGTAAGTGTGCCTTTCCATCAACCTCGTTTTCGCGTATATTCCTGTCGCTGACGCGCCTGCTCCTTTCGGACGACGCAGCCCCTTGGCTCCTTCTCTGACCTAGCAAAAGTTGGTTCGTTTTTATACACTGCAATTTTTGTGCTATACGACCACTCTGTATTTATACTGAGCCCTCCTCATTTAACTCATGCTCTGCTAAAAGAAATACAAAGTTCTAACCTAACCTGAAAATGTAACAAATGTCAAATTTTGGTATCATCGTCTCCTCGCGTAATGTTGAGAGCAGTTATCAGACGCGGAAAGCTATAACAAAGGAGAAAAACAATTTTCTAGGTTAGGTACTGAGGGTAACCGCTCACATCTTTACCCAGATACCCCATAAAGTAAACTTGTACCGCACCGGAGGCCCCTCTCGGGTACTACACTCGGATCTTTTTGTATTGCGCCGGCATTCTAGAACAGTTTCCTAAAATTGCACGAAGGCCACACAACACTGATGACAACTTTGTTTCATTTTTTAAACATATTACATTATAGTTTGGTATACAAATTCTACAATATACATAAGTCGATTATTCTTCATCTTTTAAAAGATGTAATTAATTTGTTCATACCTGTAGTGTTCGGACGGACACTCCTTACTTCACTGCACACCTTCTCTAAAGCTTCAATTCTTGCAGTTTTTTTATAGTACAAATCATGCCTTATATTGCACAAAAAATGATATTTTTCGTATGATTCGATTAATACGATAGAAGCTTCCCTTGTCCATGTAGTCATGTTTTTTGAAATGAGAGCAAGAAATAAAATTGAATGTCGTCAGGCGCTACTCTTTTCTGATTGGTAGTTGTATGGAAGTCCAGAAGAAAATAGAAACTGCTTCTATTTCTTCCAAGCCAGGATCCAAATAGAGGCAGCAGAAAATTTCTACCTGAACTAAGGGCAAGTTACCTCTCACACGATCGTTAAGTAAGGTCGTGCGTGAATCGCAGCCTTACTTCAGTCCCGTCTGAGACAGGCTTTACGATTTTAAAATTATTAAGACGAGGAACCAACCAAGACTGAGCCAGACTATACTGTAGTATCTACTAATCCTTCTGTCACCAATTCAGCAGCAGCACGCTCCAATAATCATCGTTCAGTGTGTACTGGAATAAGTGTTTTTGTCCCACATGATATTATCCAACGACCAAATATACTAGCGTTAGCAACTCGCTTGCAAGTGACGCCTACACAACAGCCTATTTATACCAAAGAGTTGACAAAGAAAGCAGGTGGAGATACATCAAAATTCACTACGTCATACTCCAGTGCAGATAGAACCCGATGAAAACAGATATCAGGATCCTTAATGGAAAACTGGACTCCTCCAGACTTTGCCACCGTACACTGGGATTTAAAGTTAACGTCATCTTTGGCCAATACATACGTGGAAGAAGAACGTCTTACAGTCGTCCTGGGGAACAAGAATGAACTAAAGCTACTGGGTACACCTGTTTACAAGACTGTGGTTGGTATGAATACTGGAGTCATTATTGCCGAAGTTACAGTGATCTGTTGAAGTGATGACACTGTAAACGTGACATTTGACACTACGGCAACAAACACCGGGCATGTTACTGCTGCTTGCGTGATGTTAGAGGAGTAGCTGAAATCGAGTTCTGTGATCATATAGGTGAAATTATGGTTGGATAAGTGTTTCGAATATTGAAATCACTAAGTCACCTGATGTTTCCCTTTTTGCAAAATTTAATGAACACTATGACGAATTACCTCATATCAGTAAATACCCTTTCTCACGATTTGATGGAACTCCATTTAACAAAAGTGAACAAAGTGTACTTAAAAATTTAAAAAATGATTTTTTAAAATTTACCAATACAGTTTAAAACAACATGAAAATAGTTCAGTGTAAGACACAATTCTGAGAACTGACTACCTTGAGTTCATTGAACTCTGCACCACATTCCTCGACGGAGAAATATCTGGGACTCCAGTTAAATTCAAACAATCGGGTGCTGTTCACAGAGCGAGATGGATGGCTAAATTGTTCTATGCCATTAAAATGTGTTTATTAGAGAAACATATTCAGACATTACCTCACTATGCCATCATTTACGAAGCTTAGAGACTTTGTCATATTTGTTACCCATGTGTACAGTGTGTGGTGGATGACATGCAACTCTGTAGTTTATGCTCCATGGAACGATTTGAAGCTCTATTAAAATTTACTGCTGTACAAGACCATAAATCCATTAATTTCTAAGAGTGCGATACGAGCATTTCAATGGCACTTCTGGTATTCAGCATCAGAGATGGTTCCTCTGAGTCTTTTCAGCAGCGCGCTGCCCTTCGAACAGAAATGTTCTCTTGCCAGTAGACTCTTCGCTATGAAATCTGCTACTTCCCTACCAAATCCAAGTGAACGTTATGGAACAGGATTTGGGAAACCTCGGTATCCTGAACAAGTTACCAAACTACGTTTCTAACCGATTTGATTACAACAGACTCCTGGTTTACATTTCACACCCTGAAACACGAAGATCCTTTCCTCGGCGACGAAGTTGCAGGCTGGCCAGAAAATCCTTTATTTGAAAATTCACTTCTCAATATCAATGTCGTGAATGTTATGAACGGATGTGCTGAACGTGAAATCAAGCTGATTGCGGATTTTCTTTC
This sequence comes from Thermobia domestica, assembly GCF_964235325.1. Classification (NCBI taxonomy): domain Eukaryota; kingdom Metazoa; phylum Arthropoda; class Insecta; order Zygentoma; family Lepismatidae; genus Thermobia; species Thermobia domestica. Next base: position 206,431,359 of record NC_137460.1, read on the forward strand.
TTCAGCAAAACAAGAGGAACATAAAGCAAGCCCAAGTTTGCGCAAACGACCACGAAAAGACTAGATGTCACATGTTAGTTATGAAATATCTTTGTGAAACAGTTTAGATTACGGTACGGTAAATGAGATATAACTTTTAAAATATATTGTTAAAATGAGAAAATTTGTGTAATTATTTCAATAAATACTTTTACTTATCAAATTTACATTTTCAATTCTTTTAACACACTTTAAATCTTTGACACTTGTAATATATATTATATTTTAAATACTTTATTTTAATATATTGTTGGCAATGAGAGAATTTGTGTAATCTTTGCAAAAAAAAGTTTTTATTTATCAAGCTCGCATATCAATTATTTCAATACTTTTTGACACTTGTATTAGATGTTTGAGGCAGTGGCGGCGTAAGGCAAACTGGGGCCCGGGGCCAGTGAAGTAGATTGGGGCCCTTTACAAACAATCGTGATTTATACACTTCTATTTTTGACATTCATTTACATAATCATTCTTTCTGTTTGCTCCTCCCCCTTTCCCTTTGGTATGTGTGTTTAGATCATTATAATCTGGGATATATTAAACAAATAGGGCTGGCATTTAGAATCCCTGTCTATTTTTTAAGTGCTTAGAACCGCCTTCAGGCTGGTATCTACAAATAAAAGTGGACCACGATCATCATTGCATATTTTTTCTTTTTTATTCATTTTTAAACAAAGGACAAGATAGAAAAAGGATTAGGGATAGAAGCGTAACGGAAACTACAACCCACAACAGAAATAACAATCTTAAGTGGGCAAACTACTAAATATTTTTCAGAAGCTAAAAATGTTTCTTTTGCCAGTTTTTCGTAAGTGAAAAGTGATAATGAAATGTAACTTACGATAGTAATAGATAATGTTATTCTACACCCGAAAATACGAATCCGAAGAATTTTCAGTTGCCATCCATAGAAATTACATCGCCTTTAGTGTTTCTCCTGCGCAATTTCTCATATGGTTAAGTTTATTCATAGTTTCTCACCTGTCTGAATTTACGTTAGATGGGATTTATTTGATTAGATTTTTCTTCCTACAAGTAGCCCCATTCACTTTAACATTCGGTTTCTCTCCAGTGATAATGTACGATCTATTTAGTCCCGCTGCTTTTGCAGAAATATCAGTGAATAGTTAAGCACTAGAATATTTCTCTCTTGCTTGTCTTTTTTACTATTGTTTCCAGATTTCGAACTTGTTTTATGATTATATTATTTTGTATTTAATAATTCAGTCATGTTTATATTCTGTCACTTATGAGTATTTCCATTATGACCACTTACTAACATACTTAGTATTAGAATATATTATAACAAAAAATCCTGAACATATTGAATAATTGGGGATATTATAGATTAAATATGTGAGCACAGAATTCTACTACGGGTTATACCATCCTACTTTTCATTACCATCTATCAGTTTTCAATTGACAAATCTTGACAGTTTTTTATTACTCTTTTGGTACTTTTGCGGGCGCGATGGCTCAGTGGTAGAGCGTTCACCTCCGGTGCTTGGAGTCCCTGGTTCGATCTCAGCTCGCGCCGTGTGGACTTTGTGGTGAACAAACACCGTGCTCATGGGTTCTCTCGGGGTTCTCCCGTTTCCTCCCACTTTCTTTATTCCACCTTTTTATTCATTTCTCATCATTACCGTCCCCTTTAGCCTAACCGGCATAATCGTTGGACGTAAAACAAAGATTTCATTTTCTTTTTTATTTTTATTGCCTTTACTTGAAATATGAAACTACTTTCGACAGTAGTTCCACTACCATATTAGTCTATGTTCCACCGACATTCAGAATGATACCTTCCTTCCTTTGGAAAGTCTCAACTATATTATCAGAATCCAGTGGACGCTATTTCATTTTCGATAGAAAGAATGGCCAGATTCGTGAATCTTTCCTGACTCCTTGTGGAACGCAAGTATGATTTTATCAATTTTATTTTGGTGAAAAACCTTTCACATAATGCGACAGATACGGGCAGTGTTATTAAAATCTGAAGAGCGGTTGCCAAACTTTAGTAAATGTCAAGCCCCATTGAAGATACATATTTCAGGATACCTTGTGGTGAAAAGTCAGGTTGTTCTTTAGCTTTGTGAGCACACCTTAGTAGGTGAACGGATTAAAATCCTTACAATCCTGAAATAATAATAAGCCATCCAGGTCATTCGGGTAGAACAAAGCCAAATCAGAGCAACATGCTTTTAGCCTTTCCTTGCTCTCATCATCTAGGTGTTGCACAAAGTTGGCCATAGAACACAGGAATCCAAATCTGTCGTTCAGGTTATGCATCTGAGTAAAATGATCATTTGTTGTCTCATCTCATCTAGAATTTCATTGATAGAGCGCTTGAGTCAGGTTTTAATTTTTGCTTCTCCAGGCATGCATCTCCTTCTACTGTGTGTACCCACAGTTAGGTTCCATGCCCTGCAACTTCTTTCAGCTGTGGATAGGATTTCCTTGCCCAGCTCAAGTCTCCAGATATTAATGGTGTTAACCACGCTTTGTAACTGAAAAAGAGTTTGATTGAAACTCATATCCTGAGATTGAAGGCATTTTTGGATCCCATGAATATATGAGAGATTTGCAGATCAGAAATATAGTAAAGCGATGAAGTCAAATTACTGGACGCTTGCAAGAAGAAGACTAGCATCTCCTGTAGTATCAAGCGTTTCAATCGAAGTGTCACACAGGTTTTTCAACGGATCAATTACTTCATCCAATTGACTAGAAAGTGCCTTTAAAGCTTCAGCTTTTGATATCCATCTAATGTATATTTCACGTTTCAGACCAATCTTTACTGATTTTGCAGCACATTCCATCGGTAAGTAGATTTAGAGAAGAATAGCAACAAACGTTCCATTGCTCCCAACAAAGTCACCGCCACCCCCTTCATGTAGCGGACCGTCATCGTCGGGGAGGGGGTGAAGCTGAGAGGGCGGCTTCATCATTCATTCATGTATCACCCCTCATCGTCATATAGTTGCATGCCCTCTCAGTCGCGAATACCGCTACCGGACTCGCGGGTGGTTGGTGGGAGTCGGGAAGAGGCAGGTCTAGTGGACGTCTTCCTCCACTTGGGGAGGACGTGCACCCACCCGGCCTAATGTTGTCTGCGTCCAGTGTTTGTGTTGTCCGGCGTGTTGCGTCTTTGAAAATATATATATATATATATATAAAAAAAAATCGCAAAACTAAAAATAATATTTAAAAACAACAAAAATTAAAAATACAAAAAAATCCGCACCTTTTTGTTTTGTTTTGTTCTTTTCTTCCTGGGTTGATGGGGGTCTATCCTTTTGTTTGCCAGGTTTCTTTTCTTTTGTTTCCCTTCTTCTTTTTCCGGGGCCACGCGTTTTTGTCGACGGGAATGGTTTTTCTTTGCACTTCCATTCCCCTTGACCGCGTCGGCCCCACGCTGATCCTAAGGTGTTGGGCGTGCTGAAGGGATTGCCAGGGGGTAGCGTTAGTTCCCCTGTTAACGCCCCGGTGTGACCTCACACCCTTTTTTCCTTCGTAAATGTTTATATAAAATCATAATTTTATGGGTAAAAACACTTTAATATCTGATCCGGGCTCTCCCTCACGGAAGAAGCCCAAACAAACTGAAACGGAGATTGTGGAAAAGACAAGTATCGTGACCCCTGTTGTCCGATATTTTGTAATCAAAGATAAAGATGTTGCCCGTGCCACCTCTGAGGAAAACCGTCCGAGTGCTATTAAGGGCTTATCCCCTTTTGCTATTAATAAAGTTATTAATTATCAAGCCGGACAGGTTAAAGATATCAAGAAATTGCGGAATGGCACTTTATTGGTGGAAACCGTGGACGAAAAACAAACGGCGAAGCTCATGAAGTTGACTTCAATTGGACCAGTGAACGTGTCAGTAGAACCCCATCGTCTGCTGAACGTTTCTAAAGGGGTGATATCGTGTTGGGATCTCCTCAATGCTACCGAGGAGGAGATTAAATCTGAGTTGGCGGACCAACATGTTATAGATGTCGCTGGCATCAAAAGTAAGAAGTCCGGTCAACTCGTAGCTACACAGTCACTGATACTTATTTTCAGTTTGCCCACACTTCCGGATTCCGTCAAGGCTGGCTTCTATCGTTTAAGAGTTCGGCCATATATACCTAGTCCCTTGCGCTGTTTCAAATGTCAACATTTTGGGCACACCAGCACGTCGTGTAATGCGAATGCTGCTCTTTGTGCAATTTGTGGCCAGGGTAGCCATGGTGCGGAACCCTGTACAGCGACCAAGCCCTTCTGCGTCAACTGCAAGGGTGAGCATTCCGCTTAGTCTCGCGACTGTCCCACCTTTCAACGCGAGAGCTCATGGTCGTTGAGAAGAATTCAGCTGCTGACGCTAAGCGTCGATTAAAGGACAACATTCCACCCTCGCTTTCTGTCCCATTTGCTCGAGTTGCAGCCGCTTCTCACAAACCTCTGGCGACACAAACGTCTACCGTTTCCACCCAAACGGATCCTGTCCCTGAGACCCGTGGTGACCCCAAGACCCCAGTCGCATCCACAAGCGAACTTTCTAAAACCCCACGTGTTTCTGTTAGTGGTGGTCTTCGGCGTACTCCAGCCCATCGCCGATCACCTTATGTCGCCGGACTGAAACTTAGCCAGCATATCCGAAGGCTCAATGAGACGGTTCTCTCTCAGAAAAGACCGAAATCTACTCCAGTTCGTAAGCCACCTGCAGTTTCTCTGAAATCTGACATGGTGGAGGACGAACTGATGGACTCCGAGTGGGCTGTTATTGGACCGCGTGGAAAAGTTCGCCTCAAACGTTGATCTTACCCTGTATGGCGCTTCTTCAGTGGAACCTCAATGGCTTCTGTAGTCACCATGAGGAATTGACCCAACTGATCACTGACCACTCGCCTGTACTTCTCTGCTTGCAGGAAACCCATTTTAAGCCTACCCAGTCCTTTCTTCTTTCTGGGTATACTATGTATCGATGTGGTAAGCCAGACACTGACCACGCTGCTGGCGGCGTGGCTGTCTGTGCCTCCGATTCTGTTCATTCTCAGCAAATTCACATCGTATGCAGACTGCAAGCCGTTGCGGTGCGAGTATACTTTTCTCGCCCGCTTACAGTTTGTTCATTGTACGTTCCTCACTAAGAATCCTTTACAACCGCCGATCTGCATCAGCTCTTCCATCAGCTTGAGCCGCCAGTCTTGCTTGAAGAAGACTTTATTGCCTATCACCGTCTGTGGGGTTCTGTCCGTACTGACGGTCGTGGCCGCGAGGTCACCGAATTTCTTGAGGACAGTGGCTTGCTTATCCTAAATGATGACAGTCCTACTCATTTTTCCACTGCCCACGGCATATATTCTTGAATCGATTGTTGTCATGGAGGGTGCATCCCGTTGTTTGTCGAAGGTCTCCATGTTACTCTACTTTTTCCTCTCCGCCGCTTCAATTTAAAGCGTGCTGACTGGCGTAAATTCCGTGAGCTCAGTGAGTTTCTTTGTCGTGATGACCTCCCTGTAGCTCTTGTGGCAGAGGCATTTGAGCAGACTATTCTTGATGCTGCTGATGGTTCCATTCCAGAATGCGGTGGCGACGTTTCTCGCCGGCGTGTTCCATGGTGGTCTGCGGCAATCCGTGAGGCTATCCTGGCTCGTCGGCAGGCTCTTGCCACTTTCAATCGTCATCCAACTGACGACAATCTGCAGCGTTTCCGCATTCTCCGTGCTCGAGCTTCTTATCAAGCTTTCGAAGCGCCAAAGCTGGATGAATTACGTTTCGTCCATCGATTGTCGCACAGCGATGTCCACTGTGTGGCGTCGGGTCCGCTGTTTTAATGGCACTCCTCCTACTGTTGATGTTCCCGGTTTGTCTGTGAATGGTGTCTTAGTTACTCACCCTTCGGAGATAGCACACAGTTTGGGCCGGTATTTTACATCTATCTCTGAGTCTGAACATTATCCTCCAGCATTCGTTCCCATTAGGGCGCGTTTAGAGCGGAACCCGTTAAACTTCCGTACCGCCAACAGCGAAAATTACAATGCTCCTTTCACCCTCATTGAATTTGATTCTGCTCTTCCTGAATCATCCAACACTGCTCCAGGGTTTGATCGTATACCCTACGCAATGTTGCGCAACCTCCCCCGCGATACACAGCTTGCTTTCTTGCAACTGTATAATCGCCTCTGGGTCGAGGAGTTTTTTCCACCGGCTTGGCGTGAGGCTCTCGTTCTTCCTATCTAGAAGCCAGCCCACGAGCTACAGACCCATTGCCCTCACGAGCTGCGTCTGTAAGCTGTTTGAACGCATGGTTAACAAGCGCCTGGTGTGGTATCTGGAATCCAATTCATTTCTGAGCAAACTTCAAAGTGGATTTCGTCGTTTCCGATCCACTACAGACAATCTTGCTTATCTTGAGGGTCATATTCAAGACGCCTTTCTCAACGGCGAACATCTTGTTGCTATATTTTTTGACTTAAAAAAAGGCGTATGACACCACGTGGCGTTACGGAATCCTAAAACAATTATATGACTGGGGTCTCAGTGGGCATATGGCCCACTTTATCTCGAATTTTCTTCACGAGCGACACTTTCGAGTGCGTGTGGGCTCTACTCTCTCCGAGCGCTTTGTACAAGAAAATGGTGTTCCACAAGGCAGTGTCCTTAGTGTCACGTTGTTTGCTGTCGCCGTCAACAGCGTTCTTTTGGTGATCCAGGCTCCTGTGTCTGGTTTGCTTTATGTTGACGACCTTATAATTTTCTGTCGCTCTCGTCATCTTCGCGGCGTTACTCGACAGCTTCAACTGACTCTCAATCGTCTTGTTCGCTGGTCGAATGAGACTGGATTTCGCTTTTCTACCGAGAAAACCCACTGTGTTCACTTCTGCCGGGAGCGTACCTACATTGTTGACCCGGACTTGTACCTCGATGGCACCCGTTTGTCATTCGTTGATACAGTCCGTTTTTTGGGTCTGGTCTTTGACCGTCGCTTGTTGTGGGCACCACATATACGGAATCTTAAATTCTATTGTCTTCGAGCTCTGAATCTCCTTCGTGTCCTTTCCCACCGCACATGGGGTGCTGATCGTACTGTTCTACTTCGTTTGTACCGTAGTCTAATTCGGTCCAAGTTAGACTATGGGTGTACTGTCTATGGTTCTGCTCGTGCTTTTCTGTTACGACAACTCGACACAGTGCATCACCTGGGTATTCGTATTGCTACTGGCGCCCATCGAACTAGTCCCGTCGCCAGCCTGTATGCTGAGGCCAATGAACCTTCGTTATCATATCGTCGCAGCAGACTACTTCTTAATTATTGTGCGACTGTGTGTTGTATTCCGGACCACCCGTGTAGACCATGTCTCCGTGGTGGTCTTATATATGAGCGCTATGCTGCACGTCCTCGCTCTACACGTCCATGGTACATCCGTGCGTGTGAGAGTTTCCTTGGCGACGATTTCGTGTGGCCCTCTCTTTCAATGGTTCACTTTTGTGCTGTCCCTCCATGGCTGCTTCGTCTACCTCGTCATGATTTACGTTTGTCTATGCATTCGAAACAGCAAACTAGTTCCCAGGTGTACCAGCAAGAGTTTGCCGCACTGTTAGATCAGTACCCGGATTTTAGTGTGTCCTTTACGGACGGTTCTAAGGATGGTGATTCTGTAGGCTGTGCCTTTGTCACCGGCGGGGGCAGCTCCGAATTTCTTTTGCATCGCCTGTGTTCCGTGTTCACTGTTGAATTGACTGCAGTTAATCTTGTCTTAGAACATTCTCTCACGCTTTCATTACGTCGTGTTCTCAGAGTGTGATTTTGAGTCTACAGAATATCTTCAGTATGCACTCTGTCGTGCAAGACATTCTTCTGAGATGCCATGAATTGCAGCAACAGGATTGTGTCGACGTTGTCTGCTGGGTGCCGGGTCATGTCGGCATCCGGGGAAACGAACGTGCTGACACAGCTGCCAAGAACGCCACCTTGGCCGGTGTTGCACTGGAGCATAGCCTTCAGTGCTCCGATGTTCAGCGTCATTTCTATTCTTTGTTGCGCTCTCACTGGCAAGCAGATTGGGACCAGGCTCTTGAGAATAAGTTGCATGCAGTCAAACCAACCAAGGAGAATGGCGTACGTCCTCGTGCCATCGTCGTCGAGATGAAGTGCTTCTGGCGCGTCTGCGTATCGGACACTCTCATCTGACGCATGGTTACTTGCTGCAAAAATTGAACCGTCCGTACTGTGAGGAGTGTATAGTCCCGTTGAGTATTAAGCACATTCTTGTTGAATGTCCTGAATACTCAGCTCTCAGAGAACGTTTCGGATTGCCTTCTGTTCTTACCCGCGCCTTGGGGGATTCAAGTGATACAGTTTGCCGGGTACTGGACTTTGTTAAAGCTTGTGGGGTTGCTCACGTTCTCTGAGAGTTTTTAATGTGTTGTCGCTTTTTATTGCTGCTAATTTTTAATTTCTCTTATCTTTTATTGTTTTCTATATATTGTTATTGTTATCTGTTTTAGACTATTTATTCTTTTATTTTCTTTTTCATTTTGTTTTTATTTAGCAGCACTTTCGTTTATTGCGCTCTAGTAGTTTAACCTTTTTCTTTACATGTTTTAGTCCAGAGCAACCATGTAAATCGTGACGGGGACACATAGCCTTGATGCTGACGTCCACATTAAGCCCCCTATTCAATCAATCAATCAATCAAAAGTCACCTTCAGAACGTTAACGTGCGCAGGATGTAAGCCACAAGGTTCAATGAATTATTGTTATAAGGAACGAAAATGGCCAAAGGACTTATATTCCGTATGAAAATTTGAACTCCAGAATATGGCCCGGCCATTGTAGCCTGATTATCACAAGACTGGCCTCTGAGATCTCAACACCAAGCCTATCACATTGAAGTTTCTTCAGTATTTCAGCAGAAGTACTGTCAGCAGTATTTCCTTCGACAGAGAGGAAATCAATAAATGCTTCCCGAACTTGAACAGAATCACGTTGTATGTCAACAAATCGAATGATTTGTGACAAGTGTTCCATATGAGAACAATCAGGAGTTAAATTAAATATAATGCTGAAGTATTTTGATTATTTGAACACTTGTTTTCTTATTGAACATTTTCTTCACTAAATTTGTGGGCTGAAATGTAAATTCATACGCCAGAAAACAAGAGGAACAAAATGCTCGTATCCTAATAAAGCATTATATACGTTGATCCCTTTTTTCTACCCTTCTCTTGAACTGATATATGAATGAATAAATAAACAGTGATAGTTTAGGAAGCAGGCTAGCAGACGGGGCTCCATTACTTGCATCATAAGACCTTAGAATGTAAATATCACAATATAAACTTTGACTTTCATTATATTTTAATCTACACTCAGCTTTTCCTTTAAATTTCTCTGAGGATATTGAACAGAGTGAAACTTCATATTTTAATCCACATACATTTTTCCTTTAAATTTCTTTGGGGCCCCAAGAGAGTAAAACTTTTATTTTATTTACTTTTCACCTACATTCAACTTTTTTAAAATTTTCTTTGGGGCCCCAAGAAAGTGAAACGTCTGTTTTATTTTTTCGCCTGCATTCAGCCTTTTCCTTTAAAATTCTTTGGGGGCCCCCAAGATACTGAAACTTTTATTTTATTTATTTTAAATTTACATTAAATTTCTTTCCGGTTCCCAAGAGAGTGAGGCCCGAAGCTTATAGTTTGTTTAGCTTATACGGAAATCCAACACTGATTAGCTTTATTAGAGACATATTTCTATTGTTTCGTCCGTTATTTGGTATAATATAGATTGACAATTAATTGTGTTTACATTTAGGGAAGATATGGATTATAAACCTTGACGGCCCTTGTACGGCTCATGCTAACAAGGTTCCTTAGTAATTACTTTTTACCTATCGTCGAGGGCCCAACGAAGTGGGGCCCGGGGCGGCGGCACCGCTAGCCCCGCCCTTACGCCGCCACTGAATGGTGGACCCCCTAAACGTTCGTAATTTTTTTCTAAAATTTTGCACGAAGTATTAACTTACGAAATGGAATAAAAGTGATCTAGGGATAAAAATCCCAGGTTAATTTTTCAAAATTGTGGCGGGATTGATGCACCCTAATTATATATATATATATATATATATATATATATATATATATATATATATATATATATATATATATATATATATATATATATATATCGGGTGTTGGAAAATAAGTGTTACAACTCTTGGGAGGCGACTCCTGCCAATGAGACAAGAAAAAAAAGTTCTCTTGAATTTTCGGCTATCGGACATAGTTTCAGATCTACAAGGTGCCGAAAGCGTGGGATAATGACTTTCGGACGCCAATAGTTCGGAAACTATCCAACGTAAAGAGGGCGGGTAAAAAATTCACTGAAGAAGTCATACCAGCTCTATTGAATTTTGCATATTTGACAATCCTACCACGCACGCGCAAGGGATTCCCTAAAGGAACGTAGAGAGTCCCGGATAATCTGCCAAATGAAAATTGCTCTAAATGGTATGAATTGATAGGATTTCTACCAGGTAACTAATTCGTTTGTATCAAGTCGATATCTGGAACAAATACGAAATGGCGGACAACTTCATGCCCGTTGTGTGTGGTTGCATAAGTGCCAGGTACGGATGTTGGCCAACAGTGACGTTCTGAGTATTAAGTGTAGTGAATTTGTATTCAAATGCTCTAGAAAGACATCTGGAGTGTCGGTAGAGCGTAACAGATGAAGGAAGGTGATTCACATGTGTGGAAACACGTTAGGAAAAATGACCAGAAATACACTTATATTCTATAAACGTGAGCTCAAAGCGTCGGAAATGTAAAGAATACAACAAGAACATGAAAGTCATTGCCAATTCACCAATAATATTCCCTCAAACCGATGCAATATAATGTGCACAGTTGCATACCAATAAGGATGCAACAACTGAGGCCAAGGAGACTCACAAAGAAACTGGGGAAACTAAAGGAATGTGACTAGTGGGATCGCCTGGTCGATATTGAAATGTGGCAAATGTGTATGTTGATATCGACATGTAGCTAACGGAAAAATGTTAACATGTCCCACTACAGCTGTGGTATCGTTCCATGTGGGAAAAATAGGAAACTAACTTTGTACATTTTGCTATTACACTTGGTTCGTGTTGTAGTGCAACGTAAAAAGAACACAATTATGTCCATGTCCCACCTATACTTGAACACTGTCCCACACTCGAAACATAGGAGAATAACTGTAATATGTTCTAGTACACATAAGTCACATTCTGGTACAGCCTAAGTAGAACACAATTGAATGCATGACCCCCTTCGTCTGGAACATTGTCCCACACTCGAAACATGGGAAATAACTCTCTAAAAGACATGGTTGAAATTCGGATACAGCTTGAAAGTAACAACATGTTAGCACGTCCCACTTCTTCTGGGACAATATTACGCACTCAAAATATAGGAAAATAAAGCCGCAAAATTGTACAGTACACATTTCAACGAAGAATAAATAAAATAAATCGGCACAGGTCCCACTACTGCCAGAAAGAAAAGAAAATGAGCTGAAGAAAGGGGGGAGGACACAGAACAATTAACAATTAGAAAAAAATAACAATAAGTTTCAGGACCTGCACTATTTGTAGCTTGTACCATGCACTTTAAGAAACTATGCAGTACGAAAAAAAGCCTCACAAACACTATAATATTCAGAGACGTTGTTGGAAGTGTTCGCCATTGACGTCAATACAAAGATGACACCGGCGAAGCACAGCTTGTCTGGTAGGCGAAAATCCATGTGGCATATTACTAATGGTCCCAGCAGCGGCATTGATGCGAACAACGATGTCCTCAGCACTTTCCACGGGGGTGTCACACACAAGCCGTTTCATTTCCTCTACAAAAAGAAATCCACCGGTGTGAGGTCGGGTGATCGAGGTGGCCACGGATGAGGTCCACCCCTGCCAATCCAGTGATCGCCAAACATGTTGAGTACGACCCTGGTTTCCCGGTCAAAATGTACGGAGGCACCTTCGTGCTGAAACCAAATACGTTGTCTATCTGCAAGCGGCACGTCTTCTAAAAGTTCTGGCAATACGTCCTGAAGAAACACACGATAATTCCCACCATTTAAGGTAGTAGGCAAAATGTACGGACCTATCCAATGGTCACCTACGATTCCACACCATACATTTACTGTGAACCTGTGTTGTTGATGGCGCACAAGTATTGCGTGGGGATTGTCCATATCCCAGATGTGACCGTTGTGGCTATTCAAGATGTCATCTCTAGTAAACATTGACTCATCCGTCCACAACACTGTTGTTAGAAAATCTGGAATGGTATGTGTTTGTTGCAGATACCATTGACAAAAATCCATCCGCTTGGGAAAGTCCGTAGGTAGTATGTGCTGCACCTTCTGCAATTTGTATGGGTACAAACCCTCTTCCTGAAGAACGCGGAACACATTAGTATGATGGGTTTGTCTCGGCTGAGCAATAGCACGTGTGCTGGTGTCAGGATCGTCCCATATCGCATCCAACACCTCTTCAAATTGCACAGTGCGCACAGTGCGAGGTCTTCCACAATCCCACTTATGAGGTAGTAGCGAGCCAGTTTCACGCAGTCGAGCATTAAGTCGTGCAGAAAGTGTATGTGTTGGTAGCTACCTATTTGGAAAGCGTTCCTGATACACGGCGTGATTGACGGCTCGTGGGTAGAGTATTCCGCCATTATCCTGTTCCAGAGCTGATAAACACGGGAGGGGGGAAGTTTACGTCCCAGTGACAAATGACAACTATTTCGATTCACACTCACGTAATGTCAGATATGTGTTCACGCACAAACCCAAAAGGAACACCGAAATACACACTGAAGGTAGAATACTCCTTGGCGCAATTCAACGACACACACAAGCCAGACTAAACTCAGAACAGCAAAACGAAGGACGTACAAGACAATCAACTGTCGACTAAAAACAGTTGCTGGGTGTATTCACCAACGCTAATACGTTACAGCAGACATAGATACACATCCCATGCCTCTAGTGGCGCTTTCTGTATTACATAGCTGAAATCGTTATCAACCTATTCTGACTACAAAGCGTCATTTTCAGATGTAGTTATTCAAACATCCTATTATGATTATTATGATTATGTTTAGTTTATTATTATTATTATTATTATTATTATTATTTGCCTTTGTGGTCGTGCCTTTCATGGTAGCAATGTCACACCAAGCTGTCATTGAGTCGTACGCAGCCATTACAAAGGATGGCTTTTATTCTTTCACTTGTTTGTGGAATGACTTTCCTCGGCAAATCACAAGAGATGGTGCTGAAGCTGATGTGGAGTTCTGGATGGAAGTAAGTGTTCGATTCGAAGATTTTTGTGCAAGGTAAAGCTGATGGTTTGCCATTGCCTTCAACGGGATGATCATGACTTTCTACAGTTTAACATAGGATCCGAACTACTTGTGTGTCCACCCCGGACTACTTGATTACAAGCAAGAAATATCCGTGGAAATGCCTGGACGCGTTACCTGTCATCGTGCGTGTTTACTCCACTTTCTTCGTTTGCTTATGTTAGGGCGTTTAGTATCTCTTTCAACGACAGGGCTAGGCACAGGTGGAACCTACAGTTTAAAGTGAGATCCGAACCACTACTCCGGTTTTCAATCTGAGACCGTGGGCTCCCAGCAGGATTTGAAACTGCGACCACGCGCGCGAAAGCGAGCTCTCAAACCCTGAGGCTACGAGGGAGCCTCACTTTCTTTGTATTCATTTCTTTGAGTAGTACCCACTTTCTTTGGCAAGTGTTCTTGTCAGCATCCCGATATGCTTGTGTGTTTCATTTTGTTATTCCTATTGCACGGTTGTAAACAATCAGAGCTTTCAGACTTTTCGTGTTTTGTTTCTCATATTTTATTTTACATTTGTATGGTGTTCAAGCAGTAGTGATACATATGCCAAATTGGTTCATTTTCCTCTTTGTCCTGGTATGTGCACTGTGTGCAAGATACGAATTTCTGGAGGTATTTTCCTATTATTCGAGTACGTCATATTACCCAGAAAACGGAGGGTAAGATACAAGTTTGCTACTTTCACGTTCTATCAGAATTTGAACCATGAATTAAGATATTTCTTTTCATGTGTCGAGTGTGGGACAACATCTTAGAAAAGAGGAGACATTGATACATTCGTGTTCTAGCTACGGGTTACCAGAAAGTGCACGAGATGTAATAGCAGAATTTAGAACGTTAGTTTCCTATTTTTCCCCACGTGGGACGGTTTCTCAATGGCAGTAGGACATGTTGACACTTTTCCATTAGTACCATGTCGATATCAACATACACATTTGCCACATTGCAATATTGATCATGCAATCCCACTAGTGACATCCCTTTAGTTTCCCCAGTTTCTTTGTGAATCCCCTTGCACAATTTTAACTTGGCCTCAGTTGTTGCATCCTTATTAGTATGCAACCGTGGACATATTGCATCGGTTTGAGGGAATATTATTGGTGAATTGCCAATGGTTTTCATGTTCTTGTTGTATTCCTTACATTTCCGAAGCTTTGAATTCACGTTTACTCCAAATGTCTTTCTAGAGCATTTGAGTAGACATTCGCTACACTTAATACTCAGGACGTCACTGTTGGCCAACATCCGTACCTGCTGATTATGCAGCCACACACAACGGGCATGAAGGTGTCAGCCAATTTGTATTTGTTCCAGATATCGACTTAATATAGGGTGCGGCACGTAAAACCGGCCCGTCGTAATATTCTGGTATATTGTGTTTTTGGCAACACTTAAATAATCTACCTTCCTACCAAGAGATGGCGTGTCGAGGTCGGGTCGACTTACGTGACCTGCAGCAGTCACGTGCAGCCGCAGCCAGTGAAACTTGTCGAAACCAGTTGAGAAAAAGGCCTCGTTGTGTTAAGCCGGGTGAGTGTCAGTGTGTGATAATGCCGTATTCGATACCCGAGCGTGTTGCCATTGTTGAAGGGTTCATTCTCACTGGATCTTTTGTGAAATCAAAGAATTTGTTTCGGGAGAAATTTCCAGGACGTTCTGTGCCAGCAAAAAGCACCATTCAGGAATTGATTGAAAAATGGCGGCGTACAGGATCGGTTCAAAATGCTCCCAGGAACAGACGACCATCTGTCTGCACACTTGAATTAAAGATGCAGGTGAGGAGATAATGACAAGAAGTCCTCGAAAGTCAACCAGGAGATTGAGTCAACAGGTTCATGAGAGTGAGAGAAGTTGCAGACGTGTTTTAAGGGGACTGAAGTTAAAACCGTACCGGAGTAGTGTTGTGCAAGAACTGAAGGAGCCTGACCTGCAGAAGAGGGTGCATTTCTGTTCATGGCTGTTGAGCAATGTTGCCAGTGGTTTCTTGGACCCACTAATGCTCATCATGAGTGACGAGGCGTGGTTCCACCTGTCTAGCTACATAAATTCCCAAAACAACCGGTATTGGTCGACAGAAAATCCACACGCAATCCACCAGGTACCCTTGCATGATGAGAAGATTGGTGTTTGGTGTGCCATTTCCGCCACACGCGTTATTGGGCCCATATTCTTTGAGACGACAGTGAACAGTGACGTGTATATGGGAATCCTGGAGGAGGTTTATACACACTTGACCGAAGAGGAGCGTCAGTTATGTTACTTTCAGCAGGACGGTGCAACATGCCACACATCAGCTGCATCATTGTCCCTTGTGCATGAGATGTTTACACCAGAGAGGACAATCAGCAAAGACTTGTGGCCTCCTTGGTCACCAGACTTGTCTACGTGTGACTTTTACTTATGGGAACTGTTAAAGGGAAGAGTATACGAAACAAATCCACACACAATTGAAGAACTCAAGACCAGGATCCAGGATGTCACCAATAGCATTACAACACAAGAACTGACAAGGGTATATATGAATCTCCTCAATCGTGCTCACATGTGTGTTGAAGTGGGTGGAGGACACTTTCAGCACCTGCTGTGAAGGGTGTGAAGGTGAGTAGTCATATTCAATACATTACGTTTCATTTATGTGTTGTAGTTAATCATATTCAATACATTACATTTCATTTTTTGTGTTCACTTTACTGGCCGGTTTTACGTGCCGCACCCTGTACAAACGAATTATTGTTACCTGATAGAAACTCTATCAATTCATATCATTTAGAGCAATTTTCATTTGGCAGATTTTCCGGGACTCCCTACGTTCCTTTAGGGAATCCCTTGCGCGTGCATGGTAGGATTGTGAAACATGCAAAATTCAATAGAGCAGGTATGATTTCTTCAATGAATTTTTTACCCACCCTCTTTACGTTGGATAGTTTCCGAACTATTGGCGTCTGAAAGTTATTTTCCCACGCTTTCGGCACCTTGTAGGCCCGAAATTATGTCCGATAGCCGAAAGTTCAAGAGAACTTTTTTTTGTCTCATTGGCAGGAGTCACCTCCCAAGAGTTGTAACACTTATTTTGCAACACCCGATATAATACCCTATGAACAATTAAATCTCTACGGAAATACTTTGAATATGATCAAGATTTGTTTGGAACGAGCCTAGTAGTTTAAAATTTATCCGCGTAGTAGTTTAAATTTATGCATTTGTAAAGAAAAATCGCCTGGTAGTTCGTCCACTTCTGAGGCATATGTCGAAAGGGTTTGAACCAGATTTTAACGCAGCCCACAAAAGTCAACAAGGAGAGTTAGCAAAGAGCTTCAAATGCCTCAAACAACTGTTTGGTGTGTAATGCGTAAACATTTAAAGTATCCGTATCGAGTGCAGTTGTTACAACACTTAACACCTAATGATCACACGTGTCGCAAGACTTTTTGTGATTCATTACAAGAGTACTGCAGTGTTGATGATGATTTTTTTGGGCAAACTTTGTTTCAGTGATGAGGCTACGTTCCATGTGAAAGGAAGAGTGAATAAACAAAATGTTCGCATTTGGGAAACTGAGAAGCCTCACCAAATCTGTGAAATTGTGCGTGATTCACCGAAGATGAATGTATTTTGTGCAATTTTATCTTCAAACGGTTACGGTCCGTACTTCTATGACGAAGGAACTGTGACTGGACAAACATTTCTGCAAATGCTTACTACGTGGCTTAGGCCACAGCTCGAACATAACAGTGGAAACTTCATCTATCAATTGGATGGAGCTCCATGTCATTTTCATCACGATGTCAGAAATTTTCTCAATAGACTGCCACACCGCTGGATTGGGCCGTCGGGTAAAAATGAACATCAGCTTCTACGTTGGCCACCAAGATCACTGGACTTAACCCCCTGCAATTTTTTTCTGTGGGGACATCTAAAAGACATTGTCTACAAACCCCCTCTACCCCAAGATGTGAATGAACTGAAAGCGCATTACTGCCGTAGTGTAAACAATTGATGCAAACATTTGAAACGTTGTTGTTGATTTTAGTTTATTGTCCCTTTCAGCAGCGAGGCTATATGAGACGTGGACCTACTGATTAACGTGGAATCCGAACCACATGAGCTCCGCCGGGAATCGAACCCTGGCCTCCCACGCCAAAGGCGCGTACGCTAACCGCTTAGCCACGGAGGAGCTCCATTTGAAACGTGTCTGGATGGAATTGGAACACCGAATAGATGTATGCAGGGTAAGAAAGGGGACCACATAGAACATTTGTGTTGCACTTTTTCATTTTTTTTATCACATAAGCTTGGAAAGTTTTAGCATTTAACTGTAAGATTTGAAGTTATTTGCCCCCTCCATGTAGCGGACCGTCATCGTCGGGGAGGGGGTGGAGCTGAGAGGGCGGCTTCATAACTCATTCATTCATTTATCACCCCTCATCTTTATATCATTGCATGCCCTTTCAGCCGCGAATACCGCTACCGGACTCGCGTGTGGTTGGTGGGAGTCGGGAAGAGGCAGGTCTAGTGGACGTTTTCCTCCACTTGGGGAGGACGTGCACCCACCCGGCCTAATGTTGTCTGCGTCCAGTGTTTGTGATGTCCGGAGTGTTGAGTCTTTGAAAATATAGACAAAAAACAAAAATTGCAAAACCAAAAATCCTATAAAAAACAAAGAATTAAAATTACAAAAAAATCCGCACCATTTCTTTTGTTCTTCCTGGGCTGGTGCGGGTCTATCTTTTTGTTTGCCAGGTTTCTTTTGTTTTGTTTCGCTTCTTCTTTTTCCGAGGCCACGCGTTTTTTCGACGGAAATGGTTTTTGCACTTCCATTTCCCTTGACCGCGTCGGCTCCACGCTGATCCTAAGGTGTTGGGTGTGCTGAAGGGTTTGCCAGGGGTAGCGTTAGTTCCCCTATTAACGCCCCGGTGTGACCTCACACCATTTTTTCTTTTGTAACTGTTTCCAAAAATCATTAATTTATGGGTACAAAAACAAATAAAACGGGTCCGGGCTCGCCCTCTACTAAAATGCCCAAACTTACCGAGAACGAGATAGAAAATCCCGCCAGAGAGAATGTGGAAAAGACAAGTATCGCGACACCCGTGGTCCGATATCTGGTAATTAAAGATAAAATAACTGATGGTGCCGATGCTACCGATAACCGTCCGACTGCTTTAAAGGGCTTGTGACCTTTTGTCATTAATAAAGTCATAACTTATAACGCCGGACAGGTTAAAAATATTAAGAAATTGCGGAATGGCACCTTACTGGTAGAAACCGTCGACGAGCGGCAAACTGCGAAGCTGATGAAGTTAACTGCTATTGGCCCAGTGAACGTGTCCGTAGAACCCCATCGTCTACTGAACGTTTCTCGAGGGGTGATCTCGTGTTGGGATCTCCTTAATGTCACCGAGGAGGAGATAAAGTCGGAGTTAGCGGACCAACACGTTGTAGACGTAGCTCGCATCAAAAGTAAGAAGTCAGGTGAACTCGTAGCTAGCCAGTCACTGATTCTTACTTTCAGTTTGCCAACGCTCCCTGATTACGTTAAGGCTGGTTCAAAGTTCGTCTCAAAGTTCGGCCTCATATACCTAGTCCGTTACGCTGTTATAAATGTCAACATTTTGGGCACATCAGCACCTTATGTAATGCGAGTGCTGCTCTTTGTGCCAATTGTGGCCAGGCTAGTCATGGTGCGGATACCTGTACAGCGACGAAGCCCTTCTGTGTCAACTGCAAGGGTGAGCATTCTGCTTGGTCTCGGGATTGTTCAGCCTTTCAGCGCGAGAAACGTATCCGCGAACTCATGGTTGTCGAGAAGATTTCTGCTTCCGATGCGAAGCGTCGTTTGAAAGAAAGCCTTCCTTGCTCGCTTTCTGTTCCCTTTGGACTGTTGCCGCTAGTTCTCGGAAATCTGTTGCCACCCAGACTGTCGACGTTTCCACCAAAACCGACTTAGTACCACAGGCTACTTGTAACCGCAAGACCCCAGTTGCACGTGCGAGCGACCTTTTTAAGAATCCAGTTGCAACCACGAGCGCACTTCCGAAGACTTCAGTTCCAAAAACTAGCGAAGTCCCAAAGACCCCACGTGTGTCTGTTAGTGGTGGTCTTCGGCGTACTTCCGGACTTCGCCGCTCACCTTACATCGCTGGCCTTAAGCTTAGCCAGCATATACGCCGGCTCAACGTCCTAAGAGACCGAAATCTACTCCAGTTCGTAAGCCATTTGGAGTCTCTTTGAAATCTGAACTGATGGACACGGAGTGGACTGTAATGGGCCCTCGTGGGAAAGTTCGCCTCAAACGTTGATCTCATCTACTATGGCGCTTCTTCAGTGGAACCTGAATGGCTTCTCTACTCACCGTGAGGAATTGACCCAACTGGTCACTGCCCACTCGCCTGCACTTATTTGCTTGCAGGAAACCCATTTTAAGCCTAGCCAGTCCTTCCTTCTTTCTGGGTTTACTATGTATCGATGTGATAAGCCAGATGCTGCCCACGCTGCTGGCGGCGTGGCAGTATGTGATTCCGATTCTCTTCATTCTCGGCAAATTCACATTGTATCGCGCCTGCAAGCCGTCGCGGTACGAGTATCTTTCTCTCGTCCGCTTACAATTTGTTCAATATACGTTCCTTACTCAGAAATCTTTACCACCGCCGATCTGCTTCAGCTCTTCCATCAACTTGAGCCGCCAGTCTTGCTTGTCGGAGACCTTAATGCCTATCACCGTCTGTTGGGTTCTGTTCGTACTGACGGTCGTGGCCGCGAGGTCACTGAATTTCTTGAGGAGACTGGCTTGCTTATCCTTAATGATGGCGGTCCTACTCATTTCTCCACTGCCCATGGCACATATTCTTGTATCGACCTCTGCATGTGCAGTGCTGGTCTCTTGACTTCATTGACATGGAGTGTGCATCCCGATCTTTGTGGCAGTGACCACTTCCCGTTATTTGTTGACGGTCTCCCTGTTACACCTCCCTTTCCTCTCCGCCGCTTCAATCTGAAGCGGGCTGACTGGCGTAAGTTCCGTGAGCGCAGTGAGTTTCATTGTCGTGATGATCTCCCTGTCGCTGTTGTGGCTGAGGCTTTTGAGCAGACTGTTCTTGATGCTGCTCATGGTTCCATTCCAGAATGCGGTGACAACGTTTTCCGCCGGCGTGTTCCTTTGTGGTGTGCGGAACTCCGTGAGGCTATCCTGGCTCGTCGGCTTGGTATTGCTGCTTTTAATCGTCATCCAACAGACGAAAATCTTCAGCAGTTCCGCATTCTGCGTGCTCGCCCTCGACGTCTGGTAAAGCTCTCAAAGCGCCAAAGCTGGAAGAATTACGTTTCGTCATTCAGCAGTCGCACGCCTATGTCTACTGTGTGGCATCGGGTTCGCTCCCTAAACGGCTATTCTCCTTCACTTAATGTACCAGCTTTAAACGTGAATGGTGTTCTCGAGACCAATTCCTCAGAGATCGCTAATATATTGGGAGACCACTTTGCCAGTGTCTCTGAGTCGAATCGCTACCCACCAGCCTTTGCTCGTTCACGTCCTCAGCTAGAGCGAAACCCGTTAAATTTCCGTACCGCAAACAGTGAAGATTATAACGCTCCTTTTACGCCCGTTGAGTTCGAATCTGCTCCCCGCGAATCGTCCAACACCGCTCCCGGGCTTGACCGTATTTCGTATAATATGTTGCGCAACCTCTCCCACGGCACTCAGCTTGCATTATTGCAGCTGTATAATCGCCTCTGGGTTGAGGAGTTTTTTCCACCTGCTTGGTGTGAGGCCCTGGTTCTTCCCATCTTAAAGCCAGGGAAAGCCGCAACTAGCCCCACGAGCTACAGACCCATTGCTCTCACGAGCTGTGTCTGTAAGCTTCTGGAGCGAATGGTCAATAAGCGCCTGGTGTGGTATTTGGAGTCGCATTCCCTTTTGAGCAAGTTTCAAAGTGGCTTTCGTCGCTTCCGTTCAACTATTGACAACCTTGCTTATCTTGAGGGTGAAATTCAAGACGCCTTCCTAAACAGAGAACATCTGGTGGCTATATTTTTTCATCTAGAGAAGGTGTATGACACCACCTGGTGTTACGGTATCTTAAAACAATTATATGACTGGGGTCTCCGTGGGAATATGGCCCAATTTATCTCGAATTTTCTTCACGAGCGACACTTTCGAGTGCGTGTGGGATCTAGTCTTTCAGAGCGCTTTGTACAATCCGCGGCAAAAAACCTGCAACATGAGGATGTAAGTTTATTGTTAAACTACGCCTAACAGCACAGGGAATGAACATAACGTCTAAGTGGAAAGAATCACGCCAGGATAAACCTCGGCCTCCTCCCGTGCACACTTATTTTGGAGCAAAAGACTTCTTCATTTTACAATAAACTTATATGTTCATGTTGCAGGTTTTTTGCCGCGGATTGTACAAGAAAATGGTGTTCCACAAGGCAGTGTCCTTAGTGTCACGTTGTTTACTGTCGCTGTCAACAGTGTTCTTTCGCAGCTCCAGGCTCGTGTGTCTGGTCTGCTGTATGTTGACAACCTGGTAATTTTCTGTCGTTCCGCCACCTTCGCGGCATTACTCGACAGCTTCAACTGACTCTCAATCGCCTTATTTGCTGGTCGAATGAGACTGGATTTCGCTTTTCTACCGAGAAATCCCAATGTGTTCACTTCTGCCGGCAGCGTACTTGCATTGTTGACCCGGACTTGTACCTCGATGGCAACCGTTTGTCCTTCGTTGATACAGTCGTTTCTTGGGTCTGGTCTTTGACCGTCGCTTGTCGTGGTCACCACATATACGGAATCTTAAATACTCTTGTCTTCGAGCACTGAATCTCCTTCGAGTCCTTTCCCACCGCACGTGGGGTACTGATCGTACTGTTCTGCTTCGTTTGTACCGTAGTCTAATTCGGTCCAAGTTAGACTATGGCTGTATTGTCTATGGTTCTGCTCGTGATTCTCTGTTACAACAACTTGACACAGTGCATCATCTGGGTATTCGTCTTGCTACTGGCGCCTATCGAACTAGTCCCGTCGCCAGTGTGTACGTTGAAGCCAATGAACCTTCGTTAGCGCATCGTCGCAACAGACTACTTCTTCATTATTCTGCACATGTGCGTTGTATTGCAGACCACCCGTGTCGACCATGTCTCCGTGGTGGTCGGATTTACGAGCGCCATGCTGCACGTCCACGCACTACACGTCCCTGGTACATCCGTGCGTGTGAGAGTTTCCTTGGCGACGATTTTGTGTGGCCCTGTCTTTCATTGGTTCAGTTTTGTGCTATTCCACCGTAGCTTCTTCGTCTACCTCGCTATGATTTACGTTTGTCTTTGCATTCCAAACAGCAGACTAGTTCCCAGGTGTATCAGCAGGAGTTTTCCGCACTGTTAGATCAGTACCCCGATTTTTGTGTGTTCTTTACGGACGGTTCTAAGGATGGGGATTCTGTAGGCTGTGCCTTTGTCACCGACGAGGGCCGCTTAGAATTCCTATTGCATCGCCTGTGTTCCGTGTTCACTGCTGAATTGACTGCTGAATTGACTTGCCTTGGACCATGCCGTAACGCTTTCATTACGTCGTGTGCTTATCTGCACCGACTCACAGTCCGTCGTTCTTAGCTTACAGAATTTCTTTACTACGCACTCTCTCATTCAGGACATTCTCGTGAGGTGCCATCAATTACAGCTACAGGGTTGTGTCGTCGTTATCTGCTGGGTGCCGGGTCATGTCGGCATTCGGGGAAACGAACGTGCTGACACAGCTGCCAAGCACGCCGCCTTGGCTGGGGTTGCTTTGGAGCATAGCCTTCCGTGCTCTGATATTTGTTGTCATTTTTCCAGCTTGATGCGCACTCACTGGCAAGTAGTTTGGGACCAGGCAAATGAAAATAACCTTCACGCCGTTATACCCCTTCTAGGTAATTGGCGAACGTCTTCACGCTTGAATCGTAGAGACGAAGTGCTCCTGGCGCACTTGCGTATCGGACATTCTCATCTAACGCATGGTTATCTGCTGCGTGGCATGGACCGTCCGTACTGTGAAGATTGTATTGTCCCCCTGAGTATTCAGCATATTCTCGTTGAATGTCCTGAATACTCAGATGTCAGAGAACGTTATAGACTGCATTGTCTTCTTGCCCGTGCGTTGGGGGATGACAGTGATATTGTTAGCCAGGTACTTGCGTTTATTTGTGCTTCTGGGGTTGCTCACGTTCTCGGAGCTCTTTTAGTGTGCTGCTACTATTTTATTGCTGCTAAATTTTTATATTTCTATAACGTTTTATTGTTTTGTATATATTGTTATTGTTATCTATTTTATCTTATTTATTCTTTTATTCTCGTTCTTTGTTTTTGCTTTTCGTTTTCTTATTTAGCAGCGCTTTGGTTCCTTGAGGACTTTTATTTTTAGCCTGTTCTTATTTTTTTACAATTCTGAGCAACCCTGTTTATCGTGACGGGGACATATAGCCTCGTTGCTGACGTCCCCATTAACCCCCTATTCTATCTATTTATCTATTGAAGTTATTTGGATGATTAATAAAAATTTATAAGGAGTTGTAATCATTCACATCATTTTGAAACTGTGTATATATATATATATATATATATATATATATATATATATATATATATATATATATATATATATATATATGGCCTTCTCGCTAACTACTAAAGAAT
Organism: Thermobia domestica; assembly: GCF_964235325.1. NCBI lineage: Eukaryota > Metazoa > Arthropoda > Insecta > Zygentoma > Lepismatidae > Thermobia > Thermobia domestica. The sequence goes on from NC_137460.1 coordinate 206,455,460, forward strand.
GAAAAAATTATAAAAGAACAATGTTATCGGGAAGTGTGTGTTTTGAATTTAAAATATTGGGATTTTTGTAATTGGACCAACCGTTTTTGCTCTACAGTGATATTATACCCAATGGTAAAGAAAATGCTACTTTGTTGGACAACAACGAAGGAAAGAGTGTAATTTGAAGTACCAAGGAGAGTAGAAGCTTATGGTTTGAATATCTGTGCAGGGTGCAAATAGAGTCAACTGTTCAGTCAGTGCAACTCCATCAACCAGCTAGTGGCGGTTTTGATGATCGATGACTTATTTGATTTAGGTTTCTCTACCATAAATTAAGAGGTGTATAGGAATCACACAGTGTGAGTTCGTGACAAAGTAAGAATTACACACTATTCCACCTAAGACAACTTTGAATATAACACCTTGCCTTATATGGATTTGAAAACCATTCTCTCTGTCTTTTCTTCCAGCCAGACGGGCCTGTGCTTTGGTAACATCCTGTATTTAACTTCGGATACTACTGTCCCTTTTTGTTCGCTGGTATAAATTGGTGCTGAAAGTGAATTCATATAGAAGTTGTAGCTCAGTGTACATCATTACGTAGATTCTACCCAGTACCCGTTTCTACTTACTGCACCCCCTGACGTTGGAAGTTCAATGAGAGCAGAAGTTCAGAATAATAGAGTTTATTACAAAGTTAAGAATAGTTGTACAAGATTATTACAAAGACAGAAGTGTTTTCGTAAAATATTAGTGGCTTCTCTATGTAATCTATTATTAGGTTCTACCAAGTTTATCCTATAGAGTGTTCCAACACGATTGAGTATAAAAATGTCTCAATAATTTTCTATTTTTAAAAGCCATCAATCAATCTAGCGAATGGGGAAAATTAGTGAAACCAGATAAATTGTAAAAAGAGAGGAAGTCGAGAAGTTCAAAGGTTGATTAGCCTGTCTAGTCCTTGCTATGTTCGCTGATCCTTACTATATTCGCTGGCATTAATGGGACCGCTTTGCTGATCAAAGTGTAAGCTTTACATACTACAGCTACTCTCAACCGAGTATCACGGCTAAGTATCACCATACCTCGTAAGTTAGCCGAGAGTCTGCTTTCTTCAAAGTAAAGGCTCAGCACGTCTATATCGTTCGTAACTGATATGAGGTCTGAAGAGTGGACTACCTTCAAGGCCGTTTCGACTGCTGATATAATACCCGACTCCTGAAGCAATCTTGATGGTGGGCCCGCTATACACTACGAGATAAATCTTATGATTTATCTTCGGAAAATTTTACCATATATCTCGTAGGAAATCCTACCCTTTTGTGCCATAAACGTTAAGAGTTTTCCTGTCTGACCGAATGACGTTTTTCAATATAATGAAATAGTCCTATTTAATAAAAGTACCAAATTGATAAATTTCAATGCTAACTACATTATATTTATATTAATACCAGGCGCTATATTGTTAAATTGGGTACATGTAAAAAAAACATAAAAATCAGAAAGGTGCTGATATACTTTTGGCGCATCACATTTTAGAAGATTTAGAAGCAAAATCCAATAGTTTGAAAACACATACTTTCCAATAACATTGCTCTTTTTTACTTTTTCATATCTTCAGTAGTTATCGAGATGGCCTATGTACACGGACTTAACGGGACACGCTATATATACAGTATATACCGTGGTTGGACAACGAATTAGGAATTTTTAAGTTCGAATCCTTTTTACTAGTTCGTAGCAAATGTATACTCACGCAGGTTATTTGTCTGAGTGCAAATGAATGTGAGGCTCTCCTGGTGACTTGGCGGGGGTGGTATTTCAGTCCTCCACCGCTAGAGGTAGTTGAAGCGAAAGTGTTTCCCTTTTTATGGTATCCTTTAAGTTTGATTTTAAGATCTCCAAATATACTCTCGCAAACATAATACCATTAGTCATATGGGTATTTCTCACTCCATTAGCATTTACACACACACAGACCATCACTGAACGGCTGCCATTTTAACTGTTGGAACAATATTGTTTTCCGAATGCTTTATTCTTCTTTCGGCACAAATGTTGGTATCCATTGCTTCCAAATAAATTGAGTTTAGTTTCATTTGTGAAAATCATGTTGTGTGAAGAGTCTACATGTTCATTTTGGTATTTCTTTGCAAATTCTAGTCTTTTCTTTCTATTTGTCTGAAAAATGTATGTTTTCTATCCTTGTTGCACATCCTCGAACACCTGCTGTTTTAAGCGTATTTCTTACTGTTTGAGGTGTAACGTTGACTACATTGACTTGCATGTCCTGGGCGACTCACGTGCCCACCTTTCTTGTACTTGTTCGTGGATTTTTCTTCACAGTTCTAATGATGTACTTTTCTTGACGGGGATTTAGCTGCCGTAGTCGGCTTGTTCGCGGTTTCATTTGTAGTATTTCTTCTGTTTTGTGTTTCGTTATAATATAACAGTGTAAGGTAACTTGTCCATTATGCGGCCAATTTCTCGGTAACTTTTACCTTCTTCATACAATTACACAATTAACTCTCGTTTCTCTAGAATTGTTTCTCTCCGTTTTCTCCCTATCATACTGTTTTGATCTTCAGCTGCTATGAACTGACTCACCCTACTTTGTAGACTACCCAGATACACTTAAGTAACTCTCCAGCTCCTACTTTTGTGTGATTTGTTCGCGAACACAGCGTTGTCCAAATACTTTCTTTGCTACCCTCCTACCTACTTATTTCTTTCTCCTTCACCCACGGCTGTCAAATGCGGTACATTGCAGTACTCAATAGGTTAAATAAACTATGATACCTCTGGTGTTAATGCCCCAATAATCTAATGTTCTATACTGCCTCGTATATATGGTATTTTCTTTCGTTTTTGTCTCAGATCTAGCTGTCCAAATACTTTTTTTTTACCCACTGTATGCAATTTGAAAGTGAACTTCAATGGTAGCAATCGACTGGACATTGCCAAAGGACTCGATTAAGATAGTTCCGACACTATTGTTATAACTTCCCTTTGATGTAACCGAGGGAGGTAAGATTTCCACGCGTGGAATTTGAACTCCCCTTGCTGTTTTAAAATATATAAGTGAACTTCAATGGTATCAATCGACTGGATATTGCCAAAGGACTCGATTAAGATAGTTCCGACACCATTATTATAACTTCCGTTTGATCTAGCCGGGAGGGGTAAAATTTCACCGCGTGGAATTTGTACCCGTCTGCTGTTTTAAAATATATAAGTGGAGAGTTAATTTCAATGGTATCAATCGACTAGACCTTGGCAAATGACTTGATTAAAATAGTTCCAACACTATTAGACCATGGGCCAGATACTGAAATCCTCCCCCCCCCCTTGCGGATTTTTGGAGACAATGTTTTTTAGTTAAAGTAATGTCTAAATAAGCGAAATCGGCCGGTCTGCAAGCAGAATATTAGTGGAGTGAATAATTGGGGGCAGTTTTCAAAATGTGATCAAGGAAATTACCAGGGATTTTACGAAAATTGTAGACCCTCATATTGCCGGCTCTAGTTGCCCTCCTAATTGACACATGAACATGAATCATACCTCGTTGGAAAGCTTATGGAACACATATTCCAACTAAGTAACCTTTGTGTGCAATGCACCCAATCCATAGAAGAAGAAGAAGAAGATCGAAACCAAGAATTCGAAAAAAAATGTTTTTTCTTAAATCGAAGGCAGTTAGCAACACTTACAACCGTTGTACGCAAACAAAATCCTTGAAATATATAATCTATTCATTCGTGTATAACATATCAAAAAACCATGGCAGTAGGTGTAATACACATGGAGAAATGCATCGTCAAATTAATACCACCGTAAACCTCTTATATTATAAAAGTAAAGAATATAAGAGATAACGTTGACGGCTTGGGGCATTCTTCTAATATCGACAAGGAGATAACCATATCTCGCTGGACAGCTTATGGAACTCAGGTTCCAACAAAGCAATTTTTGGGCACAATATGCCCAACCCGTAGAAGAAGAAGAAGAAAAGAAGAAAATCAAGAATTTGAAAAAACGTTTTAATAGAAATTCTAACCACTGGCAACATCTTCGTATGCAGACAAAATGTTCGCAATGTATATGTACACATTAATGTACACAACATCAAAAAATCAAAACATTAGGTGAAATGTGAGTATGGAGAGGTAGGGAAAATCTGTAGGTTACCTGTATATAAGGTATCCAAGGGAAAAATTAATTTTCATTAAGAATTTTTTAAATCTTGTTTGCAGGCAGTTACAAATATTACCTATATGTCAAAATATTACCTACATGTTTTATAAAAACTAAGAGCTTACAAATTTTAATTTTGAAACATTGTGTCAAATAACAGAAACTGCTTCTCAAAATATGTTTGATATTTAGTAATGGATAAATATATACGGTTATATGGTTCATGTTCAATTATTGTCTTGTGTTATATTTTAGTGAATATATAACAATAGAAATTCAACTGCTGAATGTAAAAAATACAGTCAATGATCTGCATCAAACACTACATCACTATAATCAACAAGTTCAGGAGTCTCTTCTTCATCAAAAGTTTCTGATTCATCCATTAACACTTCTACTAGTTCTTGCGGCATTAGGTCGCCTTCAGTCCATTGAATTTCCAACTGGTCATTCACAACATTCCATCCATGGCCAGAAGGTAGTGGGGTATTGGGAACTGCTTTGTCTGCACTGTACCATAAGAAAGCCTGGTAATTAGCCCTTTCTGCATGCATTCTTAGAGAATTCCTACAAGGAGGTAGGAGACTTGTGTCTATCCCACTGTAAGCTGATAATAATGTTCCAGGTTTGGGACTAAATCTCTGTAGAAATTTTTCATAGCGAAGATTATTTATGTCTCCTGTAGCCGATCCACCATACATAATACACGTAAATTGCTCCAATTGCTCAAACAAGGAGTCCCTGCCAGGAACACTTCTTCCAAGAGAGAGGAATGTTTGAATGTAGTCTGGATGCTGCATGAGAGTCTTCAATGGTGTTTTCTTACCTTTCCTTACAAAGGCACTAGTGGTGTCACAACCCGTGTAAGCATGAAGTGCAGGCAGTGCAGAACACATCTCCCTTCCAACTTCATTAATGACAAGGTGCACATTAATGAGACGCCTCTTGTTACCAGTACCTGTATCAAACAGAACTGTCTGTTCTATGCGCTGTGCAAAGTTCAAAAGTAGAACAAATACATCAGTATCTGGAGATCTAACTATTATTTTACTGTCAGAAGGAGAACTTTTAGCAACATGCAAACAATGAAGGATCATTCTTGTATCTGCTTCTTCCTGGCTTGATTGAAGTTCTTTAATTTCTACTGCACTTGTTTCTTTACCATCAGGAGAAGTGAGACAGATACATTTACACTCACAAACAAAGTACACCCTTCTTCTTTGTAACTTTCTTGACTTTCTTCCACTCATTTAACAGAAACAGTGTCAAGCTTTGTTTATTTTCATTACATGATAGAAATTTTTTCCAATCTCTGGGAACTTTTGTCAGCTCTCCCCTTATTACATGACCTGTAGTTGAGCCTCTTCTTGCCCTTTCTAAGCTTTTAATTGATAATGGCTTGTATGTATCTGTCACAAAATCAACTCGAGGTACTTTGGGAAGCTGCTCGAACATAATCTCTGCTAATTCTCCAAATGTATTTGGCAGAGAGCTTTGAGTTTGGTAAAGAGCATTACCGTCTATAATGCAAATGACACTTTCTTCATTTGGTCTGTCTGCAAGGTAACAATCTTTTTCTAGCATGTGCATAAGTTGCGATTTATCTGTCTTGACAGGAGTACCATCACTGGTTGCCAAAGCCCATGGTACTGGACCCAGAGGGTATTTCAGAACTCTTTCCATGCTAATATCATGCTGCAAAGCAAGAACAAGAAGCTGCCCAAATACATTTCTTTCTGCTCTTACTTCCTTTAATTTATTGGCTGGTTCAGATATCTTGGAAACTTTAGCAAGGTTTGCAAACGTATTGAGCTTTTGTTTAGTAATAGGTGCATAAAAGCTCTTTGATTTGTCAACAATTCTCTCCTTAATAAATGTGGTGTGTGCATTTTTCCCACTTTATGCACTGATAGGAGATCTTGCTCAATTGCTTTGGTTGCTGGAGCACCTGATGATAGGCAGTATAGAATATCCTTGTTCTCAACATCGAAGGGATTCAAAAAGTTACTTATTGTTTCAATGACTTTACATGTGTCCTCTTCACTGTGAGCAATTTCTGCTGGTCTGACGTCTTTGTGTGTGGAGTTCTCTGAAGTGTCAATATCAGCCATTTCCAAAGTTGCTTGAAGATAACTTGCTCTATTGTGCCTGGTCATACACCATCTGTAGTATGCAGCATGATTCCTGCTAAAACCAATTATGCCACCATGTGATTTTGCATGCCGATTTAATGTTTGTTCTATAGTTATATCCACAGCATTTCTAGATGATGGAACACTAGATCGGTTGACGCTGAAGCCATTCTGTCTAAGAAGATGTTCTGCTCCTGGATGAAACTGCTGCAAATTCAGCATATCTAAAACATACACAGTAGCGTATCTTGCATAGTTTAAGTGGTCACAACTGAAGAAAAGTGCACACATCTCCAGAGAAGACACATGAAGGTCAAAATTGTTTTCCTTTGTTGCTCTGTGAAACTGGAGAAGGATCCAAACATAGTCCATGTACTGCATCCACATTTGTGCAGTTTTCCCAAGTTCTCCCCTACGAATCTTATCCTTGAACTCCGAATACATGACAAACTTCTTCCTGCAGGCGTCATTTGCAAGAACCTCAGAAAGATTTTCATAGGATGGGTCCTTAGCAAGTTTAAGTAAAAGTACATTTACATCTTCTTCCATTGGATGTGTAGCCTCATATTTCTCCAAAAGCAGTCTTTCGAGGGCTTCAAGGACAATTTTGTGGACACGGAGAGCTCGGTTGTAGTGCTTTCCTGACACCACTTTTTCAATAGAACCACTGGCACAAATTCCCGATTCTATCAGAATATCTTCAAAGCCACTACACCTCACATATTTTCCCAAGGCACCCATAAAAGCGCATGAAGTGTGAAATGTGCCAAGCCTGACTATAATATCACTGAATTTTTGTGGTTGTTGCCACACAAGTGAATACGCTTTCTTTGCAACCGCAAGGTCAAAGCACACAATGGTATGTTGCTGATTCACCTCTTTTGTGGCTTTCTGAGATAGTTCGAGTATGTGCTGAACAGTAGCATTTTCTGTAATGGGTTGCATCACTGGGGGCATGTAGTCTATGCGTGACAACTGAACCTCATCCTTCTGTGATCCTCCCGTAAGAGATATCCAGCCAGCCCACCCCGGAACAGTTTGATCATTATTCTTTACTATGGCTCTGCAGAATAACCAGGCTAGGTCAGATGCTTCTGCTTTTGACACAGCTTGGACATTAGATGATTCTGTCCTACATACAGTTAGATGTGGCTCGGTTTTCTGTTTCACGAAACAAGGTTCGATATCAAGCCGAAAACTAGTAATCGATCTTTCCTTACTTTTGACATTGGAGGAATTGTCTGTGGTGATTGTATGTTTAACTATTGTGTCTGTTGATACTTCTTGGATAATAATTCCATGTGCTGTGTGTGTGGTCCCTGAACCTGATGGAGTTTCCTCATTTAAATCAAAGTTGTCCCAACAGAAATGAGTAACAACATTATTTTCTGTCGATATTGTTGGTGGAATGGTATGCATATGTTCATTGACTCTCTTGCACATTGCTGTCTCTAGTTCAAGCAGTGTTGAGTATGATGCACAGTGACCAAACCGATTGATAATGGTAATTATTTCTGCACTTCCAGTCAGGTGTCGGACAGACATGCCAAGTAGCAATTGTTTGGGCATGGTCCACTGTCCCCTTGTTACAGCATGGCATACATCTTGAGAAAGGGAAGAAACTAACCGTTTATTCCTGTTACTGGAGTCTTCATTTCTTTTACCTGTTATCAAGCATGTCATAAATTCTTGAAGAAGTTGAGGAGGCTGAACTTTGTTACTCAGAAGAAATCTGAAGTAGGAGGCCATGGCATGACTGGAGATTCCATGTGGGCATTTTGAATGATTCTCCTTAGGACTAAAGCTGCTTCTTCTAATCTCTTTGAATCAGAGGCTGCGATTTCAAATGCAGTTTCCACTGCTTGACCTTTGGGCAGGTAGGATGAGTAAACAAGGTCAGATTTGTAATTTGGTTGCCAAAACTGTATTTGGCTACCAAATCGTTTCTGTAGTTTTGCTTTCAGTTTGTCAGTTTTGTAAGAAGCATTGTAGAATTGAGGTGTGTTCTCGAGCATGAATTGAAGATAGCGTTCTTTCAGCATTGACATCCTTTCAACATTGAAGCTATTAATTATGCTATCTGTTACATACTGACACAAGTGTTCAAATGCATTATTATGAGCAGTTTGATCTTCTTTCTGTTTTCCCGATATTTTAGGCCGGTCTTGTCGTGTATAGTCCCTTCTGCATGATGGATGATAATGTGCTTCACGTGCTACCAAGTCAACATCGTTTACTTTTAACAATATCACTTCATCATTTCTTCTTGCAGCTGCCTTTTTAATAGCTTCCTCGGCAGTTTTAGTAACACATTTGACAAGTATTTCTTCCTTTCCTGCTTTTCTTATTCTGTTCTTTTCACAAAAAATACATTTGTTCTTTGGAAATAGTACACCTTCATCGTATGTGCGACGTTTTTTGGAGGGGCATGAATGTGCACTGTTAGCTGCAGTATTTTTTCTTTTCAGAATTCGCGATATATTTGTAAAGTTTTTGTAACACCAAGAATGAGTTCCATGTAACTTAGCAGAGTATTTAGTAGGCACTTGAGTACAGATTTCTGAGAGTTTTTCATTTGCTTGTCCTTTGTTATGTCGAATATTAGCACAATCCAAAATTCTCTTGAAGCTTGTATGAGATAGCCTTCTCACTTTCACATCTGATTTGTTTTGAGAATAGTGAATAATGCAATGCAGTCCTTGAGACTTTCGTTGGTTGCTGGTGGAAACTCTACACACTTTAAGTTTTAGAGGTTTCTCATCTAGTTTCTTAGATTCACTCATTTTGGTTTTGTTCAGTTCCTGAAAGAGAAAGAAAATGTTTGTAAAAACAAGAGTCAATGAGTTAATTGAACATGTAACTACCATATACACTCAGCAACTATGAGCAGAAGTCTGTAAGTATATAAGCTGAGCTAGGAAATAATAAGCAAAAATTCATACAGGAATCTATGCAGCATACAGTTCACAGCAATGCTAAAAGAACTAAATGATAAAACGTTAATGTGCAGCTTTAGTTGAAAATAGTTAACAGAACACATGGTTAAAAGTAGTCCAATACTATGATTCATTGCCCCAAGTCCTTTAAAACAATTATATATATATATATATGGATGTAATACTCTAACACATCGTTAATAAACAATATGACGTCAAGTGTTTTATTGCAATTGTACATAAATTGTCAGTATCCTCAAGCAGAGAACATAAAATCTATATCCAAATACGTTGCTACAGTAGATCCTCGGTAGTACTCAATTTCAAACGTCACTTACACACACGTCCACCAATGGATTAAATGCAGACCACTTGATTTAAAGACCTTAATAATCATACTTTTGAGAAATGTAGGTCTTCAAAAATCCGCAAGGGGGGGATGGTGGTCTGAAGTCTGGCCTATGGTCTATATTGTTATAGTCTTGGATTGTTATAGCTATAGTCTTCCTTTGGTCTAGTTTGGGGGTCTGAAATCCTCGGATGTTGTTATTTATAAAGTTGGGTTATCGCAGATTTTATTAAGCTTGGAATGATTTGAAATGCTGTTTGTGAATAACTTGTATAGAAATGTTGCTTCAATATATTTTGTTGTTCGTTTGGGACTAGCGCATTGTTCAATTTGTTTTTCCTTTTTATTTTACGATTTTGCTTTCATTATTTACTATTTTGGTATGTTGTAATGTTATTTGTTCATTACATTCCCTGATTAAAATCTAAATATTTAGAAGAATATTTTAAATATTTATATTTATTTTTTCACATATTTTCTTCTTCTTCTTCTTTAGTGCTTGTGCCTTTAAATAGCACTTTTGCCCTAAATATTAACAATACTTAGTCTTCTTCTTCTATGGCACTACAGCCCTTTGACGAGCCTTCGCCTCCACTTCTTTCTGTCTGCCGCACTCGCCTTCCAGTACCATATTCCCATTTCCTTCATGTTCTCTAGGACCGTGTCCCACCATCTCCTCCTTGGTCTTCCCCTCGTTTTCTTTCCTTCGATGTTAGCGAAGAAGATTTTCTTCACTACTCTTCCCCCATTCTGACAATATGTCCCACCCATTGCAAATGGCTAAGTTTGATGTGCGTTACTATGTCTACGTCATCGTACTTATTGTAGAGTTCATTATTATATCTCATTCGGTATATATTCGGTCTACCTTCACACCTCCATATATTTTCCTTTCAAGGTTCCCTAGTAGTTGCATTTCCTCTTTCCGTATAGTCCAGCATTCTGATCCATATGTTACTATGGCCCTGATTGTTCTGTATATCCTGGTTTTTGTAGGTTTAGAGACGAGATTTGATTTTAGTAGGGGCAGCAGTGCAAAATATGCTCTGTTCGCAGTGGTGATTCTTCTTTTGACTTTCTCACTTTGGTCATTATTTGATGTGATTGTTGTTCCTAGGTAGATAAATTCATTCACCATTTCGAAGTTGTGTGATTCTATATTTATGCGTGTCCCGATTCTTTTCAGATGTCCTGTGTTCTTAGATACGACTAGAAGTTTGGTTTTTCCTTCATTTATTTCAAGTTCTACTTGTTTCGCTTCTTTCTCCAGATCTATAAACGCTTCTTCTACTGCTTTCAGACTTCTTCCAATGACGTTAATATCGTCTGCATTCCCTAGAATTTGATTTCTATTGGTCGTTGGGGTCCCTGTTCTTTTTATGCCTGTTCGTCTTACTGCTGCTTCTAGTGCCAGGTTAAATAGTATGGGGGCTAGTCCATCTCCCTGTCTGACACCTTTCTGCACTGGTAACGCTTCTGACGTGTCGCTTCCTATTTTCAATTGGGCTTTCGATTCCTTTGTACTGATTTTACATAACTGAACTAGCTTTCCGGGTATCCCTAATTCCTGGTGTACATTCCACATTTGCTTCCTATTTATCTTGTCGTATGCTGTTCTGAAGTCTATGAATAAGTGATATGTGGATATGTTTTTTTTTCTCAGAATTTTTCAAGTGTCTGTCGGATTGTGAACATTTGGTCCGTGGTTGGTCGTCCTTTTTTAAAGGCACGATATTCTCCTACCAGTGCTTCGTAGTATGCTTCCAGTCTATTGCGTATGATGGTTGTAAATATTTTATATGCTGTTGTGAGTAATGTGATATAGCTCTGTAGTTATCGCAGGATGGTTGGTCTCCTTTTTTATGTATGGGGTTTATTGTCCCTGTTTTCCATTCTTCAGGTATGTCTCTCTGGTCATTCCAAATTTTGCAGATCAGTTTGTATAGAGCAATCACTATTTCCTCTCCTTTTCTAAGTAGCTCTGCCGTTATTGTGTCAATTCCCGGTGCTTTGTTGTTTTTAGATTTTTTAATTGCTTATTTAACCTCTTGAAGTGTTGGGGTCTCTGTTTGCATCTCTCTAGCTTCTTTGTTCTCGAAATTTGTCTGAGCTGTTCCATCTGGTTCATCCGGTTCGTCGTGAAAAGTTCTTTCGTAGTATCTAGACCACCGGTTCAGTATCTCCTCCTTGGAATTTAGTATGCTGTTGCCTTCATCTCTGATTGCAGTGCAGTAGGGTTTTAACCCTCTTTTTAGTTGCTTAACTTCTTTGTAAAAGAACCTTGTTTCCCCTCTATATCTTACGTTCTCAAGTTCTGCTATTTTGCTCTCTATACTGGATTTTTTCTTCTGTCGGAGTAGTTTTTTTGGATTTTCTCCTGACTTCATTGTAAGTTTCTTGTCTTTCCCTTGGTCTGTGAGTTAGCATGTTGTTCCTAGCTACATTTCGTTCCTTTATTGCTATCTCGCACTCGCTGTCAAACCAGTCGTTCCGTTGAGGTTTGCTCCTTTCTCCGATTGTTTCTCCTGCTGCTCTATGTTGTCTTTCATTAATGTCCATATATCGCTGACGTTTTGTTTTCGTGTCCATTGTGTTTCCTCCATATACTGAGTGACTTTGCTCCTATATTCGTTGACTCTTTGTTCGTCCCTTAATTTTTCTATGTCCCATTTCTTGACTTGGGGCATGTTGGACTTCCGTTGTGTGCTTATTTTTGTGTAGATACGGATTACTACCAAATAGTGATCGGAGTCTATGTTAGCTCCCCGTCGATACAACATGATCAATCTGATTTTCGGTCTTCCCGTCCGGTGATCTCCATGTTACCTTGTGTATTTTTTTATGTGAGAACCATGTGCTAGATATGGTCATGTTCTTGGAAGCTGCAAAGTCAATTAACCTTATACCGTTGCCGTTTGTTCCTTCATGCGCGCTATATTTCCCTATCGGTGGGTAGAAACAGCTTTCTTTACCGATTTTTGCATTCATGTCACCAACAATTACTTTCATATCATATTTCGGACATTCGTCATATGCTTTCTCCAGCTGGTTATAGAACTCGTCCTTGGCTCTATCATCCATTTCTTCGGTTGGTGCGTAGGCTGTGATAATGGTTATGTTGTATGGATTTGCTCTTACTCTGATTTTACATATATTGTTGCTGACTGGTGTGAAGCTAATTATTTTACTACGTATTTCACCCATGACTATGAATCCCACTCCAAATTCTTTCTTTTTGTTGTTTCCACTGAAATAGGTGGTTTCCTTTTGTCTTTCGTGAATGACTTTGTTGTCCCGTCTCATCTCTTGTATGCCACATATGTCTATGTTATATTTCTAAATTTCGAATGAATGAATGAATGAATGAATGGGGGTTAATGGGGACGTCAGCAACGAAGCTATATGCCCCGTCACGATCAACAACGTTGCTCAGGACTGCAAGATTAAAAATGAATCACAGGCTAAAACGAAGACAGTGCAAGAGAACGAGAGTGCTGCTAAATGAATAGGTAAAGGATAAAAGCAAAAGTGGAAGATAAAAGAATAAATAAGATAAAAAATTAACAATAACAATATACTAACAATAACAATAAAATAAACTTAAAACATGTGAGAAAATATAGAAATTTAGCAGCAACAAAACAATGCAAACAGACTAAAAATAGCTCAGAGAACGTGAGCAACGCCAATGTCATCCACGAACTCAGGCACCCGGTCAACAATATCACAATCATCCCCCAAAGCTCCGGTAAGAACAGAAGGCAGTCCGTAACGTTCTCTGAGATCTGAACATTCAGGATATTCCACAAGAATGTGCAGAATATTCAGGGGGACTATACACTCTTCACAATATGGAAGGTTCAGGCTCCGCAGCAAGTAACTGTACGTCAGATGACAGTGTCCGATACGCAAACGCGCCAGGAGCACTTATTCTCGACGACGAGCGGACGAGGACGTACGCCACTCGCCTAGGATTGGTTTGACTGCATGTAATTTATTCTCAATGGCCTGGTCCCAATCGGCTTGCCAGTGAGAGCGCATCAAGATATGAAAATATGAACGAAGATCGGAGCAAGGAAGGCTATGCTCCAGTGCAACCGCGGCCAAGGCGGCGTTCTTGGCAGCTGTGTCAGCAAGTTCGTTTCCCCAGATGCCGACATGACCCGGCACCCAGCAGACAACGACGACACAACCCTGTTGCTGCAATTGATGGCATCTCAGAAGAATGTTCTGCAAGAGAGGGTGCATACTGAAGGCATTCTGTATACTCAGAACCACGCTCTGAGAATCGGTGCAAATAAGCACACGACGTAATGAAAGCGTGAGACCATTGTCCAAGCCAAGCTTAAGTGCAGTCAATTCGGCAGTGAACACGGAACACAGGCGATGCAAATGAAATTCTGAGCTGCCCTCGTCGGTGACAAAGGCACAGCCTACAGAATTCCCATCCTTAGAACCGTCCGTAAAGAACACACTAAAATCGGGGTACTGAGCTAACAGCGCGGTAAACTCTTGCTGGTACACCTGGGAACTAGTCTGCTGTTTCGAATGCATAGACAAACGTAACTCAATGCGAGGAAGACAAAGCAGCCATGGGGGAATAGCACAAAAGTGACCAACGAAAGAGAGGGCCACACGAAATCGTCATCAGGGAAACTCTCACACGCACGGATATATCATGGACGTGTAGAGCGAGGACCTGCAGCATAGCGCTCGTACATCCTACCACCACGACCACCTACCGTGGTACCTACGACCACGGTAGTCTGGAATAGAACGCACATGCGCAGAATAATTAAGAAGCAGTCTGCTGTGACGATATGCTAACGAAGGTTTATTGGCTTCAGCATACAGGCTGGCGACAGGACTGGTTCGGTAGCCACCAGTAGCAACCCGAATACCCAGGTGATGCTCTGTGTCAAGTTGTCGTAACAGACAAGCACAAGCAGAACCATAGACATTGCACGCATAGTCTAACTTGGACCGAATTAGACTACGGTACAAACGAAGCAGAACAGTACGATCAGCACCCCATGTGCGGTGGGAAAGAACACGAAGGAGATTCAGAGCATTTAAGATTCCGTATATGTGGTGCCCACGACAAGCGACGGACAAAGACCAGACCCAAGAAACGGATTGTATCAACGAATGACAAACGGGTGCCATCGAGGTACAAATCCGGGTGAACAATGCAGGTACGCTGCCGGCAGAAGTGAACAAAATGGGATTTCTCGGTGGAATAGCGAAATCCAGTCTCATTCGACCAGCGAACAAGACGATTCAGAGTCAGTTCAAGCTGTCGAGTAGCGCCGCGAAGGTGGCGGGAGCGACAGAAAATGACAAGGTCGTCAATATAAAGCAAACCAGACAGAGAAGCCTGCATCTCCGAAAGAACGCTGTTGACGGCGACAGCAAACAACGTGACACTAAGGACACTGCTTTGTGGAACACCATTTTCTTGTACAAAGCGCTCTGAGAAATTAGATCCCACACGCACTGTAAATTGTGTCGCTCGTGAAGAAAATTCGAGATAAAGTGGGCCATATGCCGAAGGAGATCGCAGTCATATAATTGTTTTAGAATTCCGTAACGCCATGTGGTGTCATACGCCTTCTCTAAATCCAAAAATATGGCAACAAGATGTTCGCCGTTGAGAAAGGCGTCTTGAATTTTACCCTAAAGATAAGCGAGTCTGTCTGTAGTAGATCGGAAACGACGAAATCCACTTAGAAGCTTGCTCAGAAGTGAATTGGATTCCAAATACCACACCAGGCGTTGAAACAGCTTACAGACGCAGCTCGTGAGAGCAATGTGTCTGCAGTTCCTGGGGCTAGTTTCGACTTTGCCTGGCTTCAAGATAGGAAGAGCGAGAGCCTCACGCCAAGCCGGTGGAAAAACCTCCTCGATATACAGTTCCAAGAGAGCAAGCTGTGTATCGCGGGGGAGGTTGCGCAAGATTTCGTAGGATATACGATCAAGCCCTGGAGCAGTATTGGATGATTCACGAAGAGCAGAATCGAATTCAACGAGGGTAAAAGGAGCATTGTGATCTTCGCTTTTCGCGGTACGAAAGTTTAACGGGATCCGCCCTAAACGGGCCCTAAGGGGACTGAACGGTGGAGGATAATGTGCAGACTCAGAGATGGAAGCAAAATACTGGCCCAAAGTGTTAGTTATCTCCGAAGGGGTGAGTAACTAAGACACCATTCACTGTTAAAACAGGAACATCAACAGGAGGAGTATTGCCAGTAAGAGAGCGGACCCGACGCCACACCGTGGACATCGCTGTTCGACTATTGATGGACGAAAGGTAATTCATCCAGCTTCGGCGTTTCGAAACCTTGATAAAACGTCTAGCTCGAGCACGTAGAATGCGGAAACGCTTAGAATTGTCGTCAGTTGAATGACGTTTTAAATTGGCAAGAGCGTGCCGACGAGCCAGGAGAGCCTCACGGATTTCCGCAGACCACTATGGAACACGCCGGCGGGAAACGTCGCCACCGCATTCTGGAATGGAACCATGAGCAGCATCAACAACAGTCTGCTCAAAAGCCTCTGCAACAACAGCTACAGGGAGATCATCACGACAATGAAACTACTGAGCTCACGGAATTTACGCCAGTCAGCACGCTTCAAATTGAAGCGGCGGAGAGGAAAAGGAGTAACAGGGAGACCTTCAACAAACAACGGGAAGTGATCACTGCCAAAAAAATCGGGATGCACCCTCAATGTCAATGAGATCAAAAGTTCAGCACTGCACATGGAGAGGTCGATACAAGAATAAGTGGTTGGGCAGTGGAAAAATGAGTAGGACTCTCATCATTAAGGATAAGCAAGTCACTCTCCTCAAGAAATTCGGTGACCTGTCGGCCACGACCGTCAGTACGGACACAACCCCACAGACGGTGGTAGGCATTAAGGTCTCCTACAAGTAAGACTGGCAGCTCAAGCTGATAGAAGAGCTGAAGCAGATCGGCGGTTGTAAAGGGTTCAGAGCCAGGAACGTACAATGGACAAACTATAAGCGGGCGAGAAAAGCATACTCGCACCACAACGGCTTGCATTCGGGATACAATGTGAATTTGCTGAGAATGAACAGAAGTGGAAGCTCAGACTGCCACGCCGCCAGCCACGGGTGGAAACGTGGACGGTCTGTGTAGCTACAGATTTCTGATAAGTAGCAGCGACAGTAGCGAAGGGAACAGAAAGCGAGGAAGGAAGGCTTTCTTTCAATCGACGCTTCGCATCTGTAGCAGAAATCTTCTCGAGTACCATGAGTTCTCGGATACGCTTCTCGCGCTGGTAAGCTGAACAATCCCGAGACCAAGCAGAATGCTCTCCCTTGCAGTTAACACAGAAGGGCTTGGTCGCTTTGCAGGGTTCCGCACCATGACTACCTTGGCCACAATTCGCACAAAGAGCAGCACTCGCATTACACGACGTGCTGGTGTGGCCAAAATGTTGATATTTAAAGCAGCGCAGAGGACTGGGTATGTGGGGCCGAACTTTTAAACGATAATAACCAGCTTTCACAGACTCCGGAAGCGTGGCAGACTAAAAGTAAGAATCAGTGACTGAGTAGCGACAAGTTCACCTGACTTCTTACTTTTGATTCGAGCTACCTCTATAACGTGTTGGTCCGCTAATTCCGACTTGATCTCCTCTCCGGTGGCATTGAGAAGATCCCAACACGATATCACCCCTCTTGAAACGTTCAGCGTTCAATGCGGTTCGACTGTAACCTTCACCGGTCCAACGGCAGTTAACCTACGTAACTTCGCCGTTTGCTTCTCATCTGTCGTTTTCACCAATAAAGCGCCATTCCGTAGTTTCTTTATGTCCTTAACCTGTCCAGCTTGGTAAGTAATGACTTTATTGGTGACAAAAGGGGATAAGCCCTTAATAGCACTCGGACGGTTTTTTTCAGAACTGGCACTATCAACATCTTTCTTTTTAATTACAAGATATCGGACAACAAGGGTCGCGATACTTGTCTGTTCCTATCAGTCTTTTTGGGCTTGTTTCGTGAGGGAGAGCCGGGTTCAGTTTGAAAATTTTTTTCCCCATAAAAGTATGATTTTATAGAAACATTTATAAAGAAAAAAGGGGTGTGAGGTCACACCAGCGCGTTAACAGGGGAACTAACGCTACCCCCTGGCAATCCCTTCAGTACGCCCAACACCTTAGGATCAGCGTGTGGCCGACGCGGTCAAGGGGAATGGGAGTGCAACAAAACCATTCCCGTCGACAAAAAAGCGTGGCCCCGGAAAAGGAAGAAGTAGAACAAAACAAAAGAGAGCTGTCCAACAAAAAGATAGACCCCCACCAGCCCAGGAAGAACAAAACAAAACAAAAGGTGCGGATTTTTTTGTATTTTCTAATTTTTTGTTTTTTAAAATTATTTTATATTTTGCGATTTTTTTTATGTTCAAAGACTCAACACCCCGGACAACACAAACACTGGACGTACACAACATTAGGCCGGGTGGGTGCACGTCCTCCCCAAGGGGAGGAAGACGTCCACTTGACCTTCCTCTTCCCGACTCCCACCAACCACCCGCGAGTCCGGTAGTGGTATTCGCGGCTGACAGGGCGTGCAATGATATGAAGATGAGGGGTTATACATGAATGAATGATGAAGCCGCCCTCTCAGCTCCACCCCCTCCGCGACGATGACGGTCCGCTACATGGAGGTTTTTTTTTGTTTTTTAAATTTTTTGAAGATTCCTCTCCATCATGTGCATTGTTTTTACTTGGACTGTCTGGACAGAGATCTGAATGTGGATAGATTTTTCATAATTTTTACAAGTAGATCATAGAGATTCATTACAAATAAAATTAGCATGGAAATAAAGCAACAAATGAAAATAGTCCAGGTGTAACTCTTCCCTAGAGCATAGTACGAGCTATACGATGTGTGCATAGTTCTGCCTAATGCAGAATCTCAGGTAGCGAAAGGTTCTTTTAGTTTACTCGCTACTTTCACTTTTCCACTTAAGGAAATCCTTTACTTAGCCTTTTGCATTAGATCCTTACAATTCAAACCGTGGGCAACATTATCTTTTAAGTTATAATATTTGCATTTGCACTTTACATTTGTATTACATATTGAAAGAATAGAGTTTAATGTAACACTTCTATAGCAGCTCCTTTACACAAGTTATTATCCCCTCTCTGGTAACTTTACAAGAAAAGTTCGGGATCCCAGTCAATAGTTCTTAATATAAAGGTAACCAAGAAAGTTCTGTCGCATTTTGTATAGGTCTGGGTTCAATTAGCCCTCAGCATGAGCTGAATATGAATGCAGATATGCGAAGATCAGTTGTTGATGTGAATATATCCAACATACTACATGGTGGTGAAAGTCCAGTTACACCGTGAACTTGCGTAAGGACAGAGTGCACGTGGGACCTCCACAGAGCCTAATAAGTTCGTGTATGCTGTACGAGTTCAAATGGAATCAAACGCTGATGCAGCAGGGCGGAACATACGCCAGACCTTTGGTGAGTGTCGTGACTACGCGAACAGAGCAGCGGTGGTTTAACAAGTTTAGGGACGGTCACGAAACACTCGAAGACACACCACGTGTCAGAATACCCACTAATATACGAAATGAAGATATTCAAGCAGCAATTCAGGCGAACAGGGTCTAGACATGTAAGGAACTGAGACTACAATTTAGTGAGTGGAGGAACGATTCGGCAGCACTTTCGTCAACTTGGTAACCACTGCAAGTTGGGTCGATAGGTCCCACATGATTTGAATTCGACCCAGAAGTCAACGCGAGTAAATTTTCTAGTAGTTAGAAATGTAAAAAAATCACACGATATCAAACTTATTTCTGTTCTTGGTAATATTTAAAACATGTCTTGTATGGGCTCTAGCATTCAACATTATTTTGTAAGATGAATGCATTTTTAGCACACATTAGAGATTTAGGATAAGTATTACGCCTTTTGGATCACTCAAAATTTGAAATTAGTATCATCACGTGAGCTATGGACCGTCATCGTCGGGAAGGAGGTGAGGCTGAAAGGGGGATTCATAAGTCATTCATTTTTTCACCCTTCATCCTCATATCATTGCATGCCCTCTCAGCCGCGAATACCGCTACCCGACTCGCGGGTGGTTGGTGGGAGTCCGGAAGAGGCAGGTCTAGTGGACGTCTTCCTCCACTTGGGGAGGACGTGCACCCACCCGGCCTAATGTTGTCTGCGTCCAGTGTTTGTGTTGTCCGGAGTGTTGAGTCTTTGAAAATATAGCCAAAAGACAAAAAAAAAAAAAAAAAAAAAAACGAAAAACTTAAAATACTATAAAAAAGAAAATAAATAAAATTACAAAAAATCCGCACCACTTGTTTTGTTCTTTCTGGGCTGGTGAGAATCTATCTTTTTGTTTGCCAGATTTCTTTTGCTTTGTTTCACTTCTTCTTTTTTCCGGGGCCACGCGTTTTTGTCGACGGGAATGGTTTTACTTTGCACTTTCATTCCCCTTGACCGTGTCGGCCCCACGCTGATCCTAAGTTGTTGGGCGTGCTGAAGGGATTGCCAGGGGGTAGCGTTAGTTCCCCTGTTAACGCCCCGGTGTGACCTCACACCCTTTTTTCCCTTTCTAAATGTTATTTAAAATTCAAACTTTTATGGGTACTAAAACTATAAAATCAGATCCGGCCTCTCCCTCACGGAAGAAGCCCAAACAATGTGAAACTGAAGTAGTGGAAAAGACGAGTATCGCGACCCCTGTTGTCCGATATCTTGTAAAGACGTTGATAGTGCCAATTCTGATGCAAATTATCCGAGTGCTATTAAAGGCTTGTCCCCTTTTGTTATTTATAAAGTTATCACCTACCATGCCGGACAGGTTGAAGATATGAAGAAGTTACGTAATGGCATTTTATTGGTGGAAACGACACATGAGAGGCAAACGGCGAAGCTAATTAAGTTAACATCTATTGGACCGGTGAACGTGTCAGTCGAACCACATCGTATGCTGAACGTTTCTAAAGGGGTAATATCGTGTTGGGATCTCCTCAATGCAACCGAGGAGGGTATTAAGTCAGAGTTAGCGGACCAATACGTTATCGACGTAGCTCGAATCAAAAGTAAGAAGTCAGGCGAACTTGTCGCCACCCAGTCCCTGATTCTTACTTTCAGTTTGCCCACGCTTCTAGAGTACGTCCCGGCTAGATACTATCGATTGAAAGTTCGGCCCTATATTCGTAGTCCATTAAATGTCAACATTTTGGTCACACCAGCAGCTCGAGTAATGCGAGTGCTGCTCTTTGTGCGATTTGTGGCCAGGGTAGTCATGGTGCGGAACCCTGCAACGCGGCCAAAACCTTCTGTGTCAACTGCACGGGTAAGCATTGAGCTTGGTCCCGGGACTGTCCAGCCTTTCAGCGCGAGAAGCGTATTGGAGAACTCATGGTTCTTGAGAAGATTTCTGCTGCTGATGCTAAGCGTCGTCTGAAAGAAAGCGTCCCTTCTTCGCTTTCTGTTCCATTCGCTACTGTTGCAGCTAGTTCTCAAAAATCTGTAGCAACCCAGACATCCGACGTTTCCACCCAGACAGTCTCGGTCCCAGAGAATAGTTGGACACGAAGACCCCAGTTGCAACAAGCGAACTTCACAGAACCCCATGTGTTTCTGCTAGTGGTGCTCTTAGGCGTACTCCAGCCCATCGCCGATCACCTTATATCGCCGACCTGAAACTTAGCCAACATATTTGCCGGCTGAACGAGACTGTTCTCACTCCCAAGAGAACAAAATCTACGCCAGTTCGTAAGCCTCCTGCAGTTTCGCTCAAGTCTGACATGACAATCTGTGCCTCTGGCGTGGCAATCTGTGCCTCCGATTCTGTTCATTCTCAGATTGTATCCAGACTGCAAGCCGTCGCGGTGCGAGTACACTTTTCTCGCCCGCTTACAGTTTGTTCATTGTATGTCCTCAGTCAGAAACCTTTACAACCGCCCATCTGCTTCAGCTCTTCCATCAATTTGAGCCGCCAGTCTTGCTTGTAGGAGTACTTAATGCCTACCACCGTCTGTGGGGTTCTGTCCGTACTGACGGTCGTGGCCGCGAGGTCACCGAATTTCTTGAGGACAGTGGATTGCTTATCCTTAATGATGGCAGTCCTATTCATTTCTCTACTGCCCACGGCACATATTCTTGTATCAACCTCTCCCTGTGCAGTGCTGGTCTCTTGACCTCATTGACATGGAGAGTGCATCCTGAACTTTGTGGCAGTGATCACTTCCCGTTGTTTGTTGAAGGTCTCCCTGTTACTCCTCCTTTTCCTCTCCGCCGCTTCAATCTGAAGCGTGCTGACCGGCGTAAATTCCGTGAGCTCAGTGAGTTTCATTGTCGTGAAGATCTCCCTGTAGCTGTTGTTGCAGAGGCTTTTGAGCAGACTGTTCTTGATGCTGCTCATGGTTCCATTCCAGAATGCGTTGGCGACGTTTCCTGCCGAAGTGTTCCATGGTGGTCTGCGGAACTCCGTGAGGCTATCCAGGCTCGTCGGCGCGCTCTTTCCACTTGGAATCGTCATCCCACTGAAGAAAATCTTCAGCAGTTCCGTATTCTACGTGCTCGTGCTCGACGTCTGGTCAAGCTTGCGAAGCACCAAAGCTGGACGTTTTTTCCCTCAGTAGTCGCACACCTATATCAAGTGTGAGGAGTCGGGTTCGCTCCCTAAACGGATCCGCTTCTTTACTTCTTCTCCCAGCCTTAACGGTGAATGGTGTTCTAGAGGGCAGTCCCTCAGAGATTGCCAATATATTGCGCCACCATTTTTCTACTATCTCTGAGTCAGGTCACTACCCTCCAGCGTTTGCTCGTTCCCGTCCTCAGCTGGAGCGAAACCCGTTAAATTTCCGTACCGCCAACAGTGAGGACTATAACACTCCTTTCACGCTCGTTGAGTTGAATTCTGCTCTCCGCGAATCGTCCAATACTGCTCCCGTGCTTGACCGTGTTTCCTATGGTATGTTGCGCAACCTCTCCTGCGATTCTCAACTTGCATTATTGCAGCTGTATAATCGCCTCTGGGTTGAGGAGTTTTTTCCACCTATTTGGAGTGTCGCCCTGGATCTTCCCATCTTAAAGCCAGAGAAAGCCGCAACTAGCCCAACGAGCTACAGACCCATTGCTCTCACGAGCTGTGTCCGTAAGCTGCTAGAGCGAATGGTCAACAAGCGCCTGATGTGGTATTTGGAATCGCATTCCCCTTTGAGCAAGTTTCAAAGTGGATTTCGTCGTTTCCGCTCCACTACGGGCAATCTCGCTTCTCTTGAGGGTGAAATTCAACACGCCTTTCTCCACGGCGAACATCTTGTGGCTATATTTTTCGACTTAGAGAAGGCGTATGACACCACATGGCGTTACGGAATCCTAAAACAATTATATGACTGGGGTCTTCGTGGGCATATGGCCCACTTTATTTCGAATCTTCTTCATGAGCGAATCTTTAGAGTGCATGTGGGCTCTACTCTCTCAGAGCGCTTTGTACAAGAATACGGTGTTCCACAAGGCAGTTTTCTTAGTGTCCCGTTGTTTGCTGTCGCAGTCAACAGTGTTCTTTAGCAGATACAGGCTCCTGTGTCTGGTCTGCTTTATGTTGACGATCTTGTCATTTTCTTTCGCTCCCGCCACCTTTGCGGCATTACTCGACAGCTTCAACTGACTCTCAATCGTCTCGTTCGCTGGTCGAATGAGACTGAATTTCGCTTTTCCACCGAGAAATACCCAATGTGTTCACTTCTGCCGGCAGAGTACGTGTGGTTTTTGCCTGGATTTGTACCTCTTTGGCACCCGCTTGTCATTCGTAGGTACAGTCCGTTTCTTGGGTCTGGTGTTTGACCGTCGCTTGTCGTGGGCATCACATAACGGAATCTTAAATACTCTTGGCTTCGAGCTCTGAATCTCCTTCGTGTCGTTTCCCCACCACGCGTGGGGTGCTGATCGTACTGTTCTACTTCGTTTCTACCGTAGTCTAATTCGGTCCAAGTTAGACTATGGCTGTATTGTCTATGGTTCTGCTCGTGCTTCTCTGTTACGACAACTTGACACAGTGCATCACCTGGGTATTCGTATTGCTACTGGCGCGTACCGAACAAGTCCCGTCACCAGCCTGTATGCTGAAGCAAATGAACCTTCGTTGGCGTATCGTCGCATAAACTACTTCTTAATTACTTTGCGCATGTGCGTTGTATTCCAATCCACCCCTGGAGACGATGTCTCCGTGGTGGTCGGATATACGAGTGTTATGGTGCACGTCCTCGCTCTACACGTCCATGGTACATTCGTGCGTGCGAGAGCTCCCTTGCCGACGATTTCGGGTGGCCCTCCCTTTCGTTGGTTTGCTTTTGTGCTATTCCACCATGGCTGCTTCATCTACCTCGGTATGATTTCCGTTTGTCTCTGCATTCGAAACAGCAAACTAGTTCCCAGGTGTACCAGCAAGACTTTGCCGCACTGTTAGATCAGTACCCCGATTTTAATGTGTTCTTTACGGACGGTTCTAAGGATGGGGATTCTGTAGGTTGTGCCTTTGTCATCGACGAGGGCAGCTCAGAATTTCATTTGCATCGCCTGCGTTCCGTGTTCACGGCCGAATTGAATGCACTTAAGCTTGCCTTGGACCATGCTCTCACCCTTTCATTACGTCATGTGCTTGGTTGCACCGATTCTCAGAGCGTGGTTCTGAGTACACAGAATGCCTTCAGTATGCACTCTCTCCTGCAGGACATTCTTTTGAGATGCCATCAATTGCAGCAACAGGGTTGTGTCGTTGTCTGCTGGGTGCCGGTCATTTCTGCATCCGGGGAAACGAACGTGCTGACAAAGGTGCCAAGAACGCCGCCTTGGCCGGGGTTGCACTGGAGCATAGCCTTCCTTGCTCCGATCTTCGTTTTTATTTTCATATCTTGATGCGCTCTCACTGGCAAGCCGATTCGGACCAGGCCATTGCGAATAAATTACATGCAGTCAAACCACTCCTCGGCGAGTGGCGTACGTCCTCGTCCGCTCGTCGTCGAGATGAAGTGCTCCTGGCGCGTTTGCGTATCGGACACTCTCATCTGACGCACAGTTACTTGCTGCGGAAGATGCACCGTCCATATTGTGAAGATTGTATAGTCCGCTGAGTATTCAGCACATTTTTGTTGAATTTTTTTCTTTTTTTTTCTTTTTTTTTGTTTGGCTCAGGCCCGTCTTTCAGATCCGGCATCTGAAACTTTTGACCGGAACGGGTTATCATCATTGCCATTTTTTTTTCTTATCTTTATTGGGTATCCATGTTTGAAAGGAAAAAGGTGAAAGGGAAAAGGGAAAAAGGAAAGAACAAAAGAACCACAGCACAAGAACAAAACAAACAAAAAACAAAGAACAACAAGAATAAACTATGAGAAAAAAAATAACAACAATTTTCTTGCAAAGTGCTACTCAGCTTAAATCTATCTGCACCTATCCTGAACTATACTACTTAGTATTTCAATTCCTGATCCAACAACTGTAATAGTATGGAATATGATATAAAATACTTGAATAATACATTCTATTTTA
Organism: Thermobia domestica; assembly: GCF_964235325.1. NCBI lineage: Eukaryota > Metazoa > Arthropoda > Insecta > Zygentoma > Lepismatidae > Thermobia > Thermobia domestica. The sequence continues at coordinate 206,480,613 of NC_137460.1, forward strand.
TTAATTCTTATCTACTTATCTTTCTATATTATCTACCTAATCTACTGTTCTATTTTGCTGTTATTTGTTTATTTTTATATTTTATTTCCCTGTAGTTCTTAACCATTTGGTTCCTACTGATTGATTTCTTTTCTTAATTATTAAGATTTTTTTTTTTAGAAAGATAATAGTCTTATTGTGTTTTTTAGTTACCTAGTTTCTAATTTTTATTTTTTTAAAATTGCAATTATGGTTTCCTATTCTTGTTTAATGATTTATTATATTATTTATTATCATGTATTAATATATTTATTAGTTAGGTTACTATTTATCCTTTTTTCTCTCTTGTTATTCCACATGAGTGTTTAATGATATTGTTTAATTAATTTTATATTTCTTTATTAATTATTTAAATTGTTATATTATTTGGTTAAGTTTTATTTAGTAATGTGTTGCTTCATCTTCTTTCTTCGGTTTTCACCGTATGACAATGGTTCCTCTCCCGTATGCTGTATGGTTATTTATCAAACTTCACTCCTCTTCACTTTTCACAGCAAAACAGATCACTATGGTTTTTCACTGTATGATTGGTTCTCTCCTGTGGTCACGGAACACATTTACACTAACATTTCACTTCAAATAACTTCCACTCTTATATGACCTAATTTAATAGTTATTCATGAAGTATTCTGTGAGTATTCTTGTTGAATGTCCTGAATACTCAGATCTCAGAGAACGTTACGGACTGCCCTGTGGACTTACCCGTGCTTTGGGGGATGATAGTAATATTGTTGGCCGGGTGCCTGAGTTCGTTCGTAGTATTGGCGTTGCTCACGTTCTTTGAGCTGTTTTTAGTCCGTTGTCCTTGCTTTATTGCTGCTACATTTTTATTTTTTCTCACATGTTTTAGGTTTATTTTTGTATATTGTTATTGTTATTATTTTAACTTATTTATTCTTTTATTTTCCACTTTTGCTTTTATCCTTTTACTATTCATTTAGCAGCATTTTCGTTCTATTACCTGTATTCTTTTTAGCCTGTAATTCCTTTTTAATCTTGCAGTTCTGAGCAACGTTTTTATCGTGACGGTGACATATAGCCTCGTTGCTGACGTCCCCATCAATCCCCATTCATTCATTCATTAAAATTAACATGACCTACATTCCATTACTACTTTCACAACGTACGTAACGAATTTATTTTGACCTACAAAAGGACGTTAGTCCTTCTTTAGTTTAAGCATAGTCTTTTACAATCATATCTTAAGGCCCAATAACGGGTCGGCAACCATTTTGACTACCGCAATGTCATTTCCTATCATGGAATAATATCATCAATTACGTACTTCATGAAAACTAAATACATCTGAAAACGTTCTAGTATTTGCGTTACATATATTGGGAAGACATACACAGCCTGAAGAAAAATGTAAATTTAGATATGTGAACTCATTCTATACGGATTTGTGTGAACGCATCGCAACATATACATTTTAATTTGCGATAATAAGTATGACACAATTGCTTCTTTCAGCTGTTCCGCGTTTCAGCAAAACCGGGAATCCTGAAACGGAATGAGGCCCCTAGAGTAGAGTGCAATTTTTGCAAAATGTTATAATTTTCGAAAAAAAATTAACGAGCCGTTGTTGGAAAAGATGAGGAAAGGAGAGACAAACAATTTTACTATAGTAAAGAGTTGAATGAAACAATGAAGTAATTCTTCATGTTTCAGGTGGGAAAAGGTATGTATGATGTGCAAAGAAATTTGGAAAAATAGAAAACCAATTCATTATAGAACACATACGATCTTTTAACATGGTGAAGAGAATGTTCCCAATGTAGAAGTTGCATATAGGCCGTATAGGTAACAAAGAGACAAGGAAATGTAGAGCATGTCAACTCTGAAGAAAATCAGATATTAGTATGGAAAACGAATAAACAGAAATTGGAAGAAAATTATAATGAGTCATTCTTAGAAATTTAGCTGAAAACTCAACAACTCCTCTTGTTAAATTTTTGGTAATTATCGGAAAAATTAGTTACATTCACCGTAATATAAACACCTATATATCTAGATTTTTTCCTAAATACACTTAACATGAGTTTTCAGAATATTTGCTTGGTAGAAGTTACATAAGCTGGGTAATGAAAATGTGTGGAATAGTCACGATAAACATTTTGGAAAACGTTACATTACCTAGGTGTCCAGCTGCTTATATTCCTATAAATACTAATTTTTTGCTAGATATTTACGATACATAGTAAAGTTAACAGCTTTTAACAGAAAAACTTTTATAAAGATCTGATTCTGAATTGCCCATTCTTCCAAAAGAAACGTGCAGTAGTAGTGCAATCGGATGTATCTTAAATCAGCGTAAGAATTAATCTGGGGAATGCAGAGGATTTCCTTGCTCCTGAAAAATGAAAGAATCAAAAAAAATCTCCACGTGTTTCATTTTTTATTCCTGGTGATAACATACTTCACCCATACTTTATTTTTACGACGAACTGAAACATGCACAAAATTGAGTTTCAATGTACCAAAAGTAAAACATCCAAATATTCTTCTCAGCTTGTTAAGGTCACAATGAATTTCTTATTCTGCTTCTAATGGATTAGATTCGTCTTGAGAATAATTAAACTTTTGTTTACATGGATCCGTATGGAGCATTAAAAGTTGCAATTTCTATTTGCAGCTCAAGTTCAAGAACAGGTAACATTTCAAAATATTTTTAGCTTTTTTCTCTTGTTTATATCTTTGTAAGTATCTTCAAAATATAATTTTAAGTCTATTAAAATAAATAAATAATTTTAAAGACTCTATAATGTGTTTGTCCTTAGTATCATTCGTCTTAAAGCATATAACGCATATCTTGTCTTAATCCTGTAGAAAAGTTAGTTTCCATTTTAATTTTCCAAACGAAATTTATACTTCCAGAGTCGTAGATGTGCTCTACAAGAGATATATTGTGGCAGAGCCAGTATTTTAATTAACAAAAATCATAATTTAATGATTAATTTTATTTATTTTGAGAATATTGGATTTATGTAAGATATTAAAATTGTTGTTTGGTGAAGGAAAATAACAGTCATAATTCAGGTCAATGCAAGTTTGTAAAATTATACTATTTTGCCGTCAGCGAATAAAAACAAACAATAACACATAATTGGTAGTTTGCGAATGCAGGAAAGAAATTTATAAAATGCATCGGCAATAACGTTGTGTAAAATCATGAGTTGCATTTGTACAATGTTTGTGAACACGAGACACATTCACGGATATGTAGAAATTTCCTAGAATCATGAGATCAGAGCATTCCGAGTGTTGCAGTTTTTGTTCTCGAAATGAGGAAGAACTTTGTTTTTCCAAAAGAAAGGAGGACACACATGCCTGACCTCAGACAACGCTACCGAATTCCTGGAGTGAAGTCTGAAAGAAAACCAGGGGACAGGAGGTCTCTAGAGAGAGAGTGAAATGCTGAGCCTTTAGAGAGAGAAGTGCGGAGCCTATCGATGGAGTAGTACTGAGTCATTAGAAGGAGAAGTTAAACACTGCTAAGTTTTGAATGTGATTTGAGAGCGCAAAGTCAATCACAACTCTGAGACTCCAGTCTTCAGTCTCAATGCGCCGATCTTCAGTCAACTAACATTTAACGTTAGTTATACTAGAACTTTGGATTGAGACGCCATCTCCAATGTGGACCATTTATTGACCAGAGAGACGCCTGTCAGCTGCGATATCAACTTGGCGATATCGACATCTAATAAACAACCCAGGAGTGCATCATCAGGGATCATCAACCGAAGACATCAATCAAGGTATGTGTGACTTCAAATTCAGAGTTCAAATGCTCAATGCTTGGTATGCATTGCTCTTCTGGCAAAGTTTCTAGATATCCGATTTTATCCACGACATTTACACAAGCAACACACTTTCTAATAAGAAATATAACTGTTAATCTTTCATTGAACTTATGAGCTGTCATTTCAATTTAATCCCCGTAAGAATTATGCTTTATGTAATAACCTCTTGCATAGAAAACAGTAACTTACTCACTCATTCTAGATGGTGAGTGGAAGGTGATCTGCTCGATTCAACTATCGCATCCCCATTTCAAGGCACGAATTGAGCAGGTTGTCATGGGGGAGATTGCTTTGGGTTCGAGTCCAGGCCGAATTACTTGTTAGTTTAAATAGACCACCTTGTCATGGTGAAGTATACGTTAAGACCCTCATTTGTATTTTCTCGAAAACTAGTAAGATACGTTTAAGTCGTAATGTTAAGTCGTTATAAGTAAGTTATTAAGTCGTTATTAAGTTCACAAAATGTTATCTCTCAAGAACAATCATAGGGTTCATTATCCTGTTTTAAAGGATAATGGCAAGCCCGCTACAATGTTCAGTAAATCACGATATTACTGTTTGGATTTAGGTGTTCTTAAGCATTTTATTGAATATAGTCCTACCTACAATGAAACTAAAGAACAAACGTTCAGGTGTAACGTGCTCGGATTAAAATATAAAAAGTATTATCTAATTGAATTTTATGAGAAGAATTTTAATGTCTATTATCTAGTTGATTTTGGATTTAGGAGGCATTTTATGTCTGTATTAACTGGTATATCCGAGACGAATACCTTAATACGTAGGTCTATATTCTTTGCGATCAAAGACGAACAGTTGAAATATAAAGTATGCGCTTTATTCAGTTGTGGAGCTAGCCAGGAGTTGGTGAATGAATGGCTAAACCGCTTCAGAAACAGATTTGAGTGTAGTCAAGCCGTAAGGATTTCGGACTTCGTTACTACGTTAGCGCAGTTCGAAAAACAGGCAAAGATTGTGGTAGCTAGCGAGAAGTCAGTGCTAGATTTAGTGGCCTTCGCCTCATTGTTTAAACAAAGGACGCCATGGTTATCTGCGTAAGAATAAGAAAGACGACGACGTAAGAATAAGAAATTTGTACATAGTATATTATTGTTATTATTAGTTATAGAGATATATACAGGGTAAGGATAGGAATGTTAGTAGTTATCAATATTTTCTGTTAAGTAATTATTTAAATTAGTTATTAAGTTTTAAGAAGTAAGTAATTTTTAGTAATAAGAGAATAGGCATATATATATATATATATTATTCTAGTGATGGTAATAAGGAAATAGAAATCTGACATGTGTTTATTAAGAATTTCAACTATGTCTATATGGCATATAGATAATTTTAGAAATTAGATTTTAGTAAGTTAATGGTGACGTAATTAATTTTAAGAAAAGATTAATTTTAGGGACATGACTATGGAGAAGAATGAAGAAAATTTGAATGATTTTTGAAATTAGAAAAGAATCAGGGAAAAGTAGAATTAAGGAAGGCAACAATGAATAAAACAACAAAAGACAATGAATGATGCAAATGATGTAGAATTAAGCTAGAGAAATAATTTTAAAATTAGGAAACAGTGAAATTAGGCAAACCTTTCATTACGGGAAACTCTAATTAGGAAGGAAATCCCATTCTCATCGAGTTGAAATTGGGCGATTACCGAACGTCGATGAGAATAATTTATTTATGAAATCACATAAGTCTTCCATAATTTCAAAGAGACACAAGAGTTGACTCGTATATCACGCGCAAAGCAGTGAATATTTTTTTGTGTGGTGATATCCTTCATTTTTAGACTAGATCCTATAGAATACTAAATTAAGGTAGAATTAGAGTAGCTATTAAGTAATCTCGTATCCTAGTACGTAATAATAGGATAGCGACGAAGCGTGATTACCGGAAGTTTAAGTAGTACTTAGTGGAACTATAGTAAATAGTAAGGACTAAAATAGTTCTCTATTTTAGTGTTATTGCTAATCATGTAAAGTAGTCTAGATTTAATTTTAACATATTTGTATTGGATTGAAGAAAGAGAGAAATAGTGTAGATGTTGGAAGGAATGTGAGTAGTGAGAAGAAGGAAATAGTAAAGTAGATTATAGGAGATAGTAAATTAATAGATAGAGTAAAATAGACGTAACGAACATTAATAGATAAATAGATATGACATAAACATAAGAGTAAAAGAAAATGTGAGTGTAAAGAAGAATGGAGATATTTAATAATAAATGATAAGTAAATAGATAAATAGATAAATAGTTAATAAATAATAATAGAAGAAGTATATTAATAGAAATAAGTAATATAGAAAAGAAAGAGTGCATGCAACGTTGATATATATATATATATATATATATATATATATATATATATATATATATATATATATATATATATATATATATATATAAGAGTTTATTAGCGCTAAGATACTAAGTAATGGTATATATTGAATATAAGAAAATAGAATAAGTTGATAGATAAAGCGCAGAAGAAAAAAAAAGATTAGGTAAAGTAATGAATATGTCTATGTTCATCAGGGTAATAAATTTATTGAAATTATTGATTACGTTGATAGATTAAGAATATTTTCGTCACAATTCGTTTCATTGAAAAAAAAAGAAAAATATTAAAATATTGAGTATGAAGAAGAATTAGATTTTCTAAATTGATTATTTCGTCAGATTTTATAATTTTGTAGATATCTAGTTTAATTGATTGTAAATGTGATAGCTGAAACCAATTCTCGATTAGGATGGATGGCTAGTCGAGCAGCCGTTTAACAACCAAAGCTCTATCGTATCTTAAGGAAATTTGAGATTCCATCGATTTTACCCCTGAATGTTAATCGGGTTTTGTGTTCAGTTATCTAGTATTAGATAATAACATAGTTCATAGCAGTATCAGTTAGAATAGTTAAGAAATTATACATATATTCACATACATATACATATATATTCAGATTTAAAATTTAAATGACTGTACTTACCCTAGTAGATTATTATTATCCACATTGTTTATATCCATTGTTTTTGTTTATTGTTATTATAAGACATCACAGTTTTAATTCGCTACATAATTAATAAAAGCCAGATTGAGCAAACATACTTAGGCACTAGCATTGATGCTGAAATTTAGGTTACACTAGTAAACAATTAACCACTGGGAAAGATGAACACCACAAAACGCAGAAGGGACACGTTAAGACCACGGAATCGAACGTTTTCGTGATTAATCCTGGAAAACTCGGAAAAACTGAATGCCCGATAAACACCAACACGGAATATTTCTTCCCCTGTGATATAATAATACTGTAAAACGCAAAACTTTGGAAGATTTAGTTAAATTTTCAGTGCATTTTCGACAACGTGTTTGTAAGGTTAATCATCTTAAATATCATAAATATAATTCGGTTTGTATACACACTATTTAGCTATAAGAATTTTTGATATAGCATTTAATTAATACCTGGTTCCTTTTAAGTATACAGATGAACACAAATTATTATTGTGGTACTAGTTTTTAATAATTAAACACACGTAGCCGTATATCTTGACTTACTCTTCATTACATATTACCTCGTAACCATAGCAACTATATACAAAAAAAATTGATAATCGAAAATAATTTACATATATCTCTTTTCATTATATAACATTGCCCATATAATTCGCCTCTGATTCTCTTTCTTGTAAATTGGCACAGGTAAATTTTATAATATACAACGTTATCGTTGTATGTTAACATTAGATCAAGGTGACGCGCAAATGGATGTGGCAACGGAAGTGCAGATTAACCTTGGTTAAAAACTGCTGATTTTGCGGTTCCCGCTCAGTCACCTACAGCGTTGCAAACGACCTAGAGAAGAATTTTCTTCTTCGTCAGTGAAAATAAAGTGTTCATTTTTTTTAAAACAAAGTTATGATGTGGTGTTACGTATTTCAGTTAATTAAAGTGTCACAATAGTGAATATATTATTATTATTATTATTATTGTAAAAGTTTCGTTTTTTTAAAAAAGTAAAGAATGAATACGACTGGAAAGGTGAAAATGAAACTTTGCTGATACCGTCAACAAGTTTTCAAGTTGGCAAGTATGGACAATGAAGCAACGGAAAATTTTCAGTCTCTAACATGGCAACAGATAAAGCTTAATTGCAAAACTAACAGAGTTGCAACTAACACAGAGCACAGAGTGATTATGCTTTTGTTCTGTTTTCAGTAACACTCACGAGATGGAGTGAGCGTACACTTTTAAATGTATATTTTGTATGTTGTATATTAATTGAATGAAATGATTAAATAATTATTAAACATTGCTATATTAAGTAAATTTTGGGTTTAGGAAACGATTTAATTGACTTATAAATATTTATTTATGTTGATATATATATATTCTTTATTTTGTCAGTATTATGTTTCAGTTTTCATTTATTTTTCATATATTTTGTTATATATCTACAGGGTGATTGTTGATTCACGATCTCCAACGAGATTTAATTTGATAGCGTAGCTACCAATTTTTCAAGAAGGGGCATGTGGCAGAGCCAGTATTTTAATTAACAAAAATCATAATTTAATGATTAATTTTATTTATTTTGAGAATATTGGATTTATGTAAGATATTAAAATTGTTGTTTGGTGAAGGAAAATAACAGTCATAATTCAGGTCAATGCAAGTTTGTAAAATTATACTATTTTGCCGTCAGCGAATAAAAACAAACAATAACACATAATTGGTAGGCTGCGAATGCAGGAAAGAAATTTATAAAATGCGTCGGCAATAACATTCTGTAAAATCATGAGTTGCATTTGCAATTGCCTAGAATCATGAGATCAGAGCATTCCGAGTGTTACAGTTTTTGTTCTCGAAATGAGGAAGAACTTTGTTTTTCCAAAAGAAAGGAGGACACACGTGCCTGACCTCAGACAACGCCACCGAATTCCTGGAGTGAAGTCTGAAAGAAAACCAGGGGACACGAGGTCTCTAGAGAGAGAGTGAAGTGCTGAGCCTTTAGAGAGAGAAGTGCGGAGCCTATCGATGTAGTAGTACTGAGCCTATTCATCGAGTAGTACTGAGTCATTAGAAGGAGAAGTTAAACACTGCTAAGTTTTGAATGTGATTTGAGAACGCAAAGTCAATCACAACTTTGAGACTCCAGTCTTCAGTCTCAATGCGCCGATCTTCAGTCAACTAACATTTAACGTTAGTTATACTAGAACTTTAAATTGAGACGCCATCTCCAATGTGGACCATTTATTGACCAGAGAGACGCCTGTCAGCTACGATATCAACTTGGCGATATCGACATCTAATAAACAACCCAGGAGAGCATCATCAGGGATCATCAACCGAAGACATCAATCAAGGTATGTGTGACTTCAAATTCAGAGTTCAAATGCTCAACGCTTGGTATGCATTGCTCTTCTGGCAAAGTTTCTAGATATCCGATTTTATCCACGACATTTACACAAGCAACACACTTTCTAATAAGAAATATAACTGTTAATCTTTCATTGAACTTATGAGCTGTCATTTCAATTTAATCCCCGTAAGAATTATGCTTTATAATAACCTCTCGCATAGAAAACAGTAACTTACCCACTCATTCTAGATGGTGAGTGGAAGGTGATCTGCTCGATTCAACTATCGCATCCCCATTTCAAGGCACGAATTGAGCAAGTTGTCAATATGCATCATTTCGTCATAACCAAAAAATCTTAGTTTGCACGCTGAATGTAACAGTAAGACAATTATTATTATTATGCGATTACTACCTGACGATGAATAAGCCTTTGTTTTCAGAAAAGTCTTCTTCTGTAGTTTTTTAAGCATCTGGACCAGTCATCTGAAATATAAGTACTATTAAAAACAAAGTCAACTCAGTAACATTTCTAAACTTCGTGCGGAAACATAGTTTAACTAATACACTCACTATTTATTGTTATTAGTTAAATAAGTTCTGGTCTGGTAACTCCTGAAATGCAAAGATTTTAATACCACAATTGAACTGAGATCCAACAGAAACAAGTAATATGGCTGCTTTGGACGTTAATACTAACGAATTTGTAATGAAGCTGCCGTAGAAGTTTTCCTTAGATATATATATTTCCTAATTCGTGGCACAAAAACGAAATTTCGATCACACTGAATACAAACGAATTGGACTATTGTTTCCTAAAATAAATTCTATTGTAGCCAATATAGTCATCACTACCGCAAAGATCAGGGTGCACTCTCCATGTCAGTGGGGGTAAAATACCAGCACTGCGGATGGAGAGGTCCAGATATGAATAGGTACCATGGCCAGTGGAGGAGTGGGACTCCCGTCATTGAGGAGGAGCAATCCACTCTCCTCAAGAAATGCCGTTACTTAGCGGCGACGTCCGTCAGTACGGACAGAGCCCCACAGACAATGATACGCATTAAGGTCTCCTACTGCTAAAACTGGCGGCTGGAGCTGATGGAAGAGCTGAAGCAGATCGGCGGTTTAAAGGCTTCTGAGTGAGGAATACATAATGAACAAATCGTAAGCGGGCGGGAAAAGTATACTCACACCGCGACGGCTTGCAGTCGTGATGCAAGGTGAATCTGCTGAAAATGAAGAGAGTCGGATACACAAATCCCCACGCCGCCAGCTGCGTGACCAGCATTTGTCTTTATTACATCTGTACATAGTATACCCAGGAAGAAGTATGGACTGGGTAGATTTAAAATGGGTTTCCTGCAAGCAAACAAGTAAGGCGAATGGTGAAAAACGAGTTGTGTCGATTCCTCACGGTGACTACAAAAGCCGTTCAGGTTCAACTGAAGAAGCGCCATACTGGAATATGTCAACATTTAGGGCTAACTTTCCCACGAGGTCCAATAACAACCCACTCCGAATCCATCAGTTCGTCGTCCACCAGGTCAGATTTCAGAGAAACTGCAGGTGACTTACGAACTGGAGTAGATTTCGGTCTCTTAGGGGAGAGAACCGTATCGTTAAACCTACGTATATGCTGACTAAGCTTAAGGCCAGAAATGTTAGGAGTTCGCCGATGTATTGGGGTACGCCGAAGACCACCACTAACAAACACGTGGGATCTTAGGAAGTTCGCTTGTCGTTGCAACTGGAGTCTTCGGAAGTTTGCTCGTTGTTGCAACTGAAGGCGTGGGAAGATCGTTCGTTGGTTTAACTGAGGTCTTAGGGTCACACCTACGCTCTGAGACCAAGTCTGTTTGGGTGGAAACTTCGGACGTTTGGGTTGCTACACATTTCCGAGAACTAGCTGCAACACTAGCGAAGGGGACAGAAAGGAAGGAAGGAAGGCTGTCGTTCAAACGACGCTTCGCATTGGCAGCAAAAATCTTCTCGACAACCATGAGTTCGCGGATACGCTTTTCTCGCTAAAACGCTGGACAATTCCGAGACCAAGCAGTATGCTGTCCCTTACAGTTAACACAGAAGGGCTTGGTCGCTTTACAGGGTTCCACACCATGACTACCCTGGTCACAATTGGCACAAAGAGCAGCACTCGCATTACACGACGTGCTGGTGTGACCAAAATGTTGACATTTGAAGCAGCGCAAAGGACAAGGTATATAAGGCCGAACTTTCAGACGACAGTAACCAGCCTCTACATACTCTGGAAGCGTTGGAAATCTGAAAGGAAGAATCAGTGACTGGGTAGGAACGAGTTCACCTGACTTCTTACTTTTTATGCGAGCTACATCGATAACATGTTGGTCCGCTAATTCCGACTTAATCTCCTCCTCGGTGGCATTCCGCAATTTCGTGATATCTTTAACCTGTCCGGCATGATAAGTAATGACTTTATTAATAACAAAAAGGGATAAGCCCTTAATAGCACTCGGATGGTTTCCATCAGAATTGGCACTATCAGCATCTTTGTCTTTAATTACAAGATATCGGACAACAGGGGTCACGATCTTGTTTTTTCCACAATTTCACTATCACTAAGTTTGGACTTCTTCCGTGAGGGAGAGCCCGGATGAGTTTGTAATGTTTTGGTACCCATAAAAAGATTTTAAACAAAAAGTTATAGAGAGGAAAAAGGGTGTGAAAGACACACCGGGGCGCTTGCGGGGAGAACTAACGCTATCCCCAAACCATAGGATCAGCGTGGTGCCAACGCGGTCAAGGGGAATGGAGGTGCAGCAAAACCATTCCGATCGACAGAAACGCGTGGCCCCGGAAAAAAGAAGAATAAACGAAAAAAAGAGAACCTGATTAACCAAGAGACAAACCCCTGCCAGCCCAGAAACAATAAAACAAAAGGAAAAGGTGCGGATTTTTTAAAACTTTGCTTTTTTAATGAGTTTTAGTTTTGTATTTTTTTGTTTTGAAAGACTGAATTCTCCAGACAACACAAACACTGGACTCACATGAGTTGATCTTGGTTATCGTACTACTATGAAGAAATTATTCTGAGACCGTACTGAGCAGTAAGTATCTGTTCGATGGGTGTGAATAGAGATTTGAACATAATCGCCTACAAAGTATTTGAATACAGGATTTAAAACAGCTATAAATTTCACGGATAACAATACTACTCAACTTCATAGAATGGTAATCAGTCTCCGTATCGGTAAGAAGCTCAAATATTTATATCTTTGGCATTTCCACATGGTTACAGCTAAGAATAGGACCATTCGTCTTTAAATTTTGTCTCCCCTTTCCCAAATACTCATATAGTTTTTAAGTTCAGGATTGCCTCGCTGCTGATTTTTACGTAACACTCCTTAAGTCATATGCAGTATTTATTTATCTAGTTAAGAGTTCATAGTACGTATTAACCTAATACATATTTTAATACATTTTAAGAATATTAACATATTTACCCATATGTTAACTTTTACGTATAAAGCTTGTATTGCTGTGTGAGAATATTTTACAAAGATGAGAGTAGATCTGAGCTTTAAAAAAATTAAATAAAATTTTGTCTCTTAATTTCATTGGCAAGTGTAATATAACTTCCTGAAGCAAAAATGTTCATTTGAAATTAGCAGGTACAGTAATATTTCAGAATAAATGTTGCTTTTTCTAAAAAAAATAATGGAATGTACTTTCGAAGAAAGCTTTGTTTTCTTTAAAGATGTTGATAATTAAAACGGCAATTAAGTTCAGACACACTGAAAATCGGACTCTTTATTTCTATTAGTGAGTAATTATCCTAAATTACAGAAGGCTGATCGGGTGAAATCCAACCGAGTTTGCACCGTATGTAATTATATTCGTATAAAGAAAAGATATATTAAGAAGGCTGGATATATATATTGTTTGATCATTGGAATCAATTTTCCCAAATTCATTATTTTAGTAACTGGAAGAAAGAAAATATATGTAATCTGATTATTTAGATTTCGCATATTTTGGCATTAATGTTAAATTATTTTAGTCAATAAGAGTGTATTTCGTAATTTTCAATGCCTTTTATGTTGTTTTTATTAAAATTTTGGTGTACGGAATCTTCAAGAGGAATTTCAAAAGTTAATCTTCAAGTTCTTAAGTTTCAAAATTCAGCTATGTCTTCTTTTGCTCATCTCTTCGTTTCAGTGGAAATTATTTTTAATTGGGAGATATAGGTAGTATTTAGGTCGAGATCCATTCCAGGTTTCATCATTGGAGCTGTTTTGTATGTATGTGTCAAACATGTGTTGTCTAGATACGAATGAGAACACGGTGTAGATTGTAAATTTCCGAGCTACTTCACAGGTTGCCATGAGGCTGTAAAAAGAAAACCCTGTGGCCGGAATTGGAAAACCGTGTTTTCAGGAGACATAAAGAAAAATGAAAGTAAAATATATGAACCTGTAAAAGTAATTTATAACCCAACATTTACATATTTAAGTTATACTAAATTGAAGAATTAAAAGTGTGCACCGACGACTCGCTAACATTAATACGTATTGTATATTTACAGAAATAGTAACTTGAAACATTTTGTTGTTTTAAACTAATATAAGGAAAGCATACGCGTTGTCAGTACTGTCTGCTTTTGAAGAAATTTCATTCAAAAAGGTGTGAAACTGAAAGATAAGAGATTTTGTTATCTTTTCCTACCAGTTTCTAGAATTGACGGAATTTATTTCGAATAAATTGTAATGTTGTAATTCCCGGATTTTCTTTGAAACAGAATTTAAAATTAGATATTATGGTTATGTATAGAAGTAGAAATACAGTAAAATCTGAATAATATGTTCTAATATACAGTAGTGGAAGAGCAGTATACAATGTAAGCTCAGTATGGTGAAACAATATTACAGCTGTGAAGTATAAAAAAGTTTTGACATGATTGCGCGAAGGCCTGAGCAATCTTACTGTCCTTATTTAGTTCTTTCCCATTGTAAGTCAAGGAGGGTGATGACATATGCTTGGTTTTGCTTTTGACAAAACTCTAAAGTTGGCCCGGATCATTATGAAGAGAAAGTTCAGATTCTACAATGAATGTTTTATACGCAATTGATATGTCGATCTTTATCTGTTTACGTAACTCATGAAATTTTTCACGATGATATAGGCTTGCAGTTATTCCACTTTAACGCAATAAGATCTATTTTTAATCTATCACCAAGGTCGTCATGCAAAAGGGTCTTTCAGATAAAATTTTAACTGTGTCTTGTCTGTACATATACAAAAGTATCATATATGTAAAGAGAAATGAAAGTAGTTTTCTTCACGTTGACGATGTACATTCATAAAACACAAGACAAAAGAATAACATATTCACAGCATACCAAAACTATGCGTGCACCAAAAGAAGTGTTTTTCATATATCCGCTAAGTTGTTTAATAAGCTCCCAAGTTATTTGAAGGATATCAAAAACATTCTGAATTTGAAAAATGAACTATTTAATTTTTTGTGTAACAAAATGTATTATGATATTAATGAATACTTGGGTGATAGTTTGTAAATTAATGTAATATCAATTATATTGAAATGTCTTCTCATTATTTGACAAGTCCTATATACTGGTCTCTGACGAATAATGTACGACATGGATGAATAAAAGAATGAATGCATGAATGAATAAAAAGAAGGATATTAAATGATGAGTCACAGAAGGATCATTGCCGGAGACTGTACTTTGAAATCATTGACAACATCAGTAATCAGATTACAATTAGATTTGCGTCTTTCGAAAAATTGCAGTATTTTGATCTAAACCCATTTAAACTGAAGTTCTTCAACAAACGGGAAAACTTTCCTCACGATTTGTTAAAAAAAAGCTGCAGGTTGTTTATGGTGGTGTTTTTAATTTGTCCTAACTACAAAATGAACTACATGTGTGGTACGCTTCCAATAAGGGATCAAATAAAACGCCCATTGAGATCATTCAATATTTGCTGGATATGAATCTGGTGAGTGGATTCACGGAGATTTATAAGTTAACTATGCTGATTGCAACAGTACCTTCCACATCATCATCTGTGGAGAGATGGTTTTCGTCACTGAAAAGGATCCACACGTTCTGCCGCGCTACTCAGACCGAGCACTGAATGATGAATTTAAGCCTCAATGCCATCGAAAGAGAACTGTTATCCAAGTTACGCGAGGGAGATAAATCCAAATTCTATGATGCAGTGATCCAGAGATGCAACGTAAAGAAAGACTACTCGAGCTGGAATTCAAGCAATTGCAATTAAATTGATTTTGATTTTCAGTTTCATATTTTGCTTCTTTTTGATCTTCAGTTTCATAGTTTGAAGGTATATTTTCCTTATATAATTATCCTCATTAAATGTATTGCTTAAGTAATAACATCTTCCTTGATTCATCTTTATAATTTGCAGACTAAATTGTTAGAAGAAAATTGTTATTTATAGGTTGTAGGCATTAGCGTAACTAGGACATTTTGCTGGGGATGGTCATGGTTCCTTATTTTCGAAAATTGCGAGAACTTCCAGGTAGAGACTATATTCAAGATATCGATGCGTGGGCAAAGTATAGTCACTGTATGTCGAATGCAAATGCTACTAAAATAGTTATGCAAAATTGAGGATAACTTATCACATTATTTTCGATCAGTAAAAGAAATGTGGGTGGGCCCAACTTTGCTCCTGGGGAGAGGGGGTCCCCTCGTTTCGCCTATGGTTGTGAGGATTAATATATTTTTTCTTTCTTGTCAACGCCCTAACATCCACGTCACGAGACGCCACTCCTCCTCACACTCAGGTAACATATTTAAGAATTGTTCCAGAGGCGAATGCGGAGACCTGATATACTTTTTTAATCTTTGAAGGTAGTTTTCAAAAGGAAAAGCACTAAAGCTGTCTAACGAGCCGTATCGCCTTACATCATTTGGGATGTGTATTAATGAATGTACATTATAAACTAGCATTTCTTCGCCATATTTCTTAGGGAGTTTTTCATTAAAATTTCGGCATAGTTGAACGCTTCATCATTTACATGCTGTTGCGAGAATACATATGTAGCAACGAACAAGAGTATGAAATGTTCGTACTCGTATAAGTCTGGTCTTAGTACAAACGACAGAACCACTGGTCTCACGGAAAGAAAAATGTCGGAATGCTGTTGCCTTCCAGCGATTAAAATACTTTAAGAGCTCCTTCGTCGCTAAGCGGTTAGCGTATGCGCCTTTAGCGTGGGGGGCCCGGGTTCGATTCCCGGCGGGTCTCATGTGGTTCGGATTCCACGTCTCATGTAGCCTCGCTGCTGAACGGGACTTTAAACTCAAAATACTTTAAACTTCTAGAACGTCTTGCACATTCCCTCGGAATATAAGCCGATGAGGTTTCGATCAGTTCTAAAAGCAATTTAACAATGACTGATGGTAAACGAACTTTCAAAGGTCCTCTTAGCCAAATATTTATTAATCTACGAACAACTTTTAGCAGAATCAGATGCATATAATCTAGCGGAAATTGTGCAATAACATCAAATGGCAACTCCATAAAAGGAGATAATGCCGATATGGTCTTCCTGCAACTGAGTTTTGAAGGTCTCATCATTTCGAAGAGGAGCATCGATGTAATCGAAAATCATCAGCGACTTATATCCACCTTCAACTGTGCATTTCTCGCATGCGAAACGCGCATTATGAGATTTTATGCATTTTAAAAATGCACGTGCCGGTGCATCGCAAACAGACACTTTTCAATATCAATCCGGTACCTATCTCCTTCCACGTTTATTCCAGTATCTATAATAATTTTAATTTCTCGCATAAAATCAGACAAATACTCAGTTACGTTCTTTGGTTTGCTATCACCGCAAAACACAGACACTATATATGACATGAGTATTGAAGACTTGTTTACAATATACAGCATGGGCCAGAACTGTTTTGAGGTACTTTTGCCTAGCGGTAAGCCATCGACATTTATTTTCAGTGAAAATTTGTGTAGCTCTGGGTTTTTCAAGCTACTTTTAATTGAATTTTCAATTCCATGGCATAATCCCACATAAAAGTATTTGCCCCGTGGAATTTCTCTTATCAACACTGATGTCAATGATCCGGATTTAAACAAAGTTCTGCAGTCTACATGCAATTCCTCATGACCGTGATATATCTATATAGATAAAAACCCATTTATACTATTATATGTTAAATTATTCTTGACAGCCCAATGCATTAGGTCTTTTGGCAAAGTATTGCTAATTGTGTTCGGTACAGCATAACCAGACGAATGACCTAAGGATGAATCACTATCTTCTGTAATGATAGCACGGTTCACATCACACGAAGCTACATTACAATCACTGCTAGTTTCATGCCCAGATGAAATAGAGTTTTCCATTCCATTACTACATCCAGAAGTTACAGTAAGGCTTTTGTGGTTTTCAATGCTACCGGTATTCTTCAAAGTAATAGAACAATGACTACATACGAAAACATCCCTTAAACAAGGGTCATTAACTTGACATGATCCAGATGTCGAACATTCAGCCCATCCAATACATGGACTTAAATGTTGTCTTACAGCTTTTCTAATACGGTAGTAATCTGTATTTTTTTAAGTGTGATTTTTTGTATTTTGGCATTGAAATGACACTTTACACAGATTGAAGATTTGCATAGAACCTGGTTACTCATTTACTCCGAATTATTTATTTCAGTTTCACTTTTAGCTTCTTGAGCTTTTCGTCTTCGTTCTCTTCCACCACATCTGTCAGATGCATTCTTCAACCATTTTCCAGTGAGTACTTCAACTTCTTGTTCAGTTGATTTTTTTTAATAATCCAAACCACCTCTGTAAGAAAAGTCCAAAGTAAGCTCTAATTCCAACAGTAATACACGTAAATTTGCAAAACAGTAGAAACAAATTCATATTAAAAGAAGATAGATGAACATAATTTGAACACTGCAACTCACTAAACAACGGTAGAAGTAGCAAAAATATAAAACAGGGAAATCAACGAACTTATGAATTTTGACAATAATAATTTAGAAACACACAACACACTAATTTTAATTGCTCTCAGATTAATTAAATATTAAACACGCTTTTACACAGGAGCCGATACAGAATGAATTCCTAAGGGGGGCGGTATGGACGGATAACTGCTAGTTTGAGTTATTTTAGTCAGTGGCAGATCTAGAAAGTAAAAACTGGAAAGGCCAGCCAGAATCCAGACTATGATAGATATATCATGAGATTACGCAAATCATTCTTTATTTTGAAATCCGTTTACGCGCTGATATTATGGATTGGTTGGATGTTGACGTTGTGAACCGAAGTATAGTTCTACACAATGCATAACAGAAAAACTGTAACTGAAAGTGTCAAATGTTTCAAACATTTTTCAATAAAGAATAAGCGGCAACGCTTACTATAAACTTTCAAAAATATAAACCTAATAGCCACAGTTATTTTTGTAACTCAATAAAACTAGTGACCTAGACCCCCGACCATGGGCTAGTTGTATTTACGAACGGACCTTTGCAGCACTGGTATCTGTGCCTCTATGGGGGGGGGGGCGATCATTTGCTCCTTCCCCCTCTGTATCTGCCTGTACTTTTACGAACACAGCATTACTATAGTTGCTCAAAAAGTCAAACTACCCATGATTGTCGAATATTAGCATCTTATTTCGAACAAAATAAATTTAGATGTATACTATCTGATCAAAAGACTGAAAATGACTTACAAGTTCGTGGCGCCCTCCATCGGTACTGCTGGAATTCAATATGGTGTTGTCCCACCCTTAGCCTTGATGTCAACTTGCACTCTCGCAGGCATACTTTCAATCAGGTGCTGAAAGGTTTCTTGGGGAATGGCAGCCCATTCTTCACGAAGTGCTGAATTGAGGAGAGATATGGATGTAGGTCGGTGAGGCCTGGCACGAAGTCGGTGTTCCAAACCATCCCAAAGGTGTTCTATAGAATTCAAGTTAGGCCTCTGTGCAAGCCAGTCCATTAGAGGGATGTTATAGTCGTGTAACCACTCCACTGCAGGCCGTGTAGTACGAACAGGTGCTCAAAAGTGTTGAAAGATGCAATCCCCATCCCCAAATTGCTCCTCTACAGTGTGAAGCAAGAAGGTGCTTCTTAAAACCTCAATGTAGGCCTGCGCTGTGAGAGTGCCACGCAAAACAACAAGGGGTGCAAGCCCCCTCCAAGAAAAACACTACCCCACATAACACCAGCACCTCCGAATTTTAATGTTGGCACTACATACGCTGACAGATGGAGCATTCGCCATACCCACACCCTGCCATCGGATCGCCACATTGTGTACCCCCACATAACACCAGCACCTCCGAATTTTAATGTTGGCACTACATACGCTAACAGATGGGGCATTCGCCATACCCACACCCTGCCATCGGATCGCCACATTGTGTACCGTGATTCGTCACTCCACACAACGTTTTTCCATTGTTCATTCGTCCAATGTTTACGCTCTTTACACCAAGCGACGCGTCGCGATCCCATTTATACTATTCTATGTTGAATTATTCTTGACGGCCCAATGCATTATGTCTTATCGGTGGAAATTATCGATGAGAAGCAAACAGCGAAGTTTGAAATCGGATTTCATTTTGAGGGAGATTCAAAGTGGCTTTCGTCGCTTTCTTTCAACTATTGACAATCTCGTTTATCTTGAGGGTCAAATTCAAGTCGCCTTTCTCAACGGAGAACACCTTGTAGGCATATTTTTTGACTTAGATAAGGCGTAGGATACCACATGGCGTTACGGTATCTTAAAACAGTTGTCTGGCTGGGATCTTCGTGGGCATATGGCACAATTCATTAGAAATTTCTTTGACGAGCGACACTTTAGAGTGCGTGTGGGTTTAGTTTCTCGGAGCGCATTGTACAAGAAAATAGTGTTCCACGAGGGAGTGTCACGTTGTTTGCTGTCGCCGTCAACAGCGTTCTTTGGCAGATTCACCCCCTCCATGTAGCGGACCGTCATCGTCGGGGAGGGGGTGGAGCTGAGAGGGCGGCTTCATCATTCATTCATGTATCACCCCTCATCTTCATATCATTGCTCGCCCTCTCAGCCGCTAATACCGCTACCGGACTCACGGGTGGTTGGTGGGAGTCGGGAAGAGGCAGGCCTAGTGGACGTCTTCCTCCACTTGGGGAGGACGTGTACCCACCCGGCCTCATGTTGTCTGCGTCCAGTGTTTGTGTTGTCCGGCGTGTTGAGTCTTTGAAAATATAAAAACAAACAAAAAATCGCAAAACTCAAAATACTATAAAAAACAAAAAAATATTAAAAATCCAAAAAAATCCGCACCTTTTTGTTTTGTTCTTCCTGGGCTGGTGGGGGTCTATCTTTTTGTTTGCCAGGTTTCTTTTGTTTTGTTTTTCTTCTTGTTTTTCCGGGGCCACGCGTTTTTGTCGACGGGAATGGTTTTTCCCCTTGACCGCGTCGGCCCCACGCTGATCCTAAGGTGTTGGGCGTGCTGAAGGGATTGCCAGGGGGTAGCGTTAGTTCCCCTGTTAACGCCCCGGTGTGACCTCACACCCCTTTTTTCCTTTTTCAATGTTTATATATCATCCTCTTTTTATGGGTAAACAAACTTTAAAATCTGCTCCGGGCTCTCCCTCACGGAAGAAGCCCAAATTATGTGAAACTGAAATTGTGGAAAAGACAAGTATCGCCGCGCCCGTCGTACGATATCTTGTAATTAAAGATAAAGATGATTGTGCCGCTTCTGATGAAAACCGTCCGAGTGCTATTAAGGGCTTATCCCCCTTTGTTATTCATAAAGTTATTACTTACCACGCCGGACAGGTTAAAGACATTAAGAAATTGAGGAATGGCACACTATTGGTGGAAATGCTGGATGAGAAGCGAACTGCGAAGCTACTGCAGTTAACAAGTATTGGACCAGTGAACGTGTCAGTAGAACCCCATCATCTACTGAGCGTTTCTCGAGGGGTGATATCGTGTTGAGATCTCCTCAATGCCACCGAGGAGGAAATTAAATCTGAGTTAGCGGACCAACATGTCATAAATGTAGCTCGCATAAAAAGTAAGAAGTCAGGTGAACTCGTTGCTACCCAGTCACTGATTCTTACTTTCAGTTTGCCAATGCTTCCGGAGTATGTAAAGGCTGGTTACTATCGATTGAAAGTTCGGCCTTATATACCTAGTCCTTTGCGCTGCTATAAATGCCAACATTTTGGGCACAGCAGCACCTCGTGCAACGCGAGTGCTGCACTTTGTGCCAATTGTGGACAGGCTAGTCATGGTGCGGATCCCTGTAAAGCAACGAAACCCTTCTGTGTCAACTGCAAGTGTGAGCATTCAGCTTGGTCTCGGGATTGTCCAGCCTTTCAGCGCGAGAAGCGTATCCGGGAGCTCTTGGTTGTTGACAAGATTTCTGCTGCTGATGCTAAGCGTCGTTTGAAAGAAAGCCTTCCTTCCTCTCTTTCTATTCCATTCGCTACTGTTGCAGCAAGTTCTAAGAAATCTGTAGCAACCCAGACGTCCGACGTTTCCACACAAACCGACTTTGTACCAGAGCCTAGTTGTGACGACCCCAAGACCCCAGTTGCGACGACAAGCGAACTTTCCCGAACCCTACGGGTTTCCGTTAGTGGAGGCCTTCGGCGTACTCCAGCCCAACTCCGATCACCATATATCGCCGGCCTGAAGCTAAGTCAACATATTCGCCGACTGAAAAAGACGGTTCTCACTCCAAAGAGAAAAAGTCTACACAAGTTCATAAGCCACCTGCAGTTTCTCTGAAATGTGATATGGTGGAGGACGAACTGATGGATTCTGAGTGGGCTGTTATTGGTCCTCGTGGGAAGGTTCGCCTTAAACGTTGACATCTTCCAGTATGGCGCTTCTCCAGTAGAATTTGAATGGCTTCGGTAGTCATCGTGGGGAATTGATACAACTGGTCTCCGACCACTCGCCAGTTGCTGTCTGCGTGCAAGAAACGCGTTTTAAGCCTACCCAGTCCTTCCTTCTTTCTGGGTACACTATGTACAGATGTGATAAGTCAGATGCTGGTCCCGCTGCTGGCGGCGTGGCCGTATGCGTCTCTGATTCAGTTTATTCTCGGGAGATTCACCTAGTCTCCCCCCTGCAAGCAGTTGCGGTGCGAGTATACTTCTCTCGCCCGCTTACAGTTTGTTCATTGTACATTCCTCATTCAGAAGCCTTCAGGACCGCTGATCTGCTTCAGCTCTTCCATCAGCTAGAGCCGCCAGTCTTGCTTGTAGGAGACCTTAATGCCTATCATCGCTTGTGGGGCTCTGTCCGCACTGATGGTCGTGGCCGTCAGGTAACGGCATTTCTTGAGGAGAGTGGCTTGCTAATCCTTAATGATGGCAGTCCTACTCATTTTTCCACTGCCCATGGCACATATTCTTGTATCGACCTCTCCATGTGCAGTGCTGCTCTCTTGACCTCATTCACATGGCGAGTGAATCCCGACCTTTGTGGCAGTGATCATTTCCCGTTGTTTGTTGAAGGTCTCCCTGTTACTCCTCCTTTTCCTCTCCGCTGCTTCAATTTGAAGCGTGCTGACTGGCGTAAATTTCGTGAGCTCAGTGAGTTTCATTGTCGTGATGATCTCCCTGTAGCTGTTTTAGCAGAGACTTTTGAGCAGACTATTCTTGATGCTTCTCATGGTTCCATTCCAGAATGCGGTGGCGACGTTTCCCGCCGGCGTGTTCCACGGTGGTCTGCGGAAATCCGTGAGGCTATCCTGGCTCGTCGACACGCTCTTGCCACTTTGAATCGTCATCCAACTGACGACAATCTGCAGCGTTTCCGCATTCTACGTGCTCGAGCTGGACGTCTTATCAAACTCTCGAAGCGCCAAAGCTGGATGAATTACGTTTCGTCCATTAATAGTCGCACAGCAATGTCCACTGTGTGGCGTCGGGTCCGCTCTCTTAATGGCAATACTCCTACTGTTGATGTTCCTGCTTTGTCTGTGAATGGTGTCTTAGTTACTCACCCTTCGGAGATAGCACACAATTTGGGCCAGTATTTTGCATCTGTCTCTGAGTGTGAACATTATCCTTCAGCATTCGTCCCCATTAGGGCGCGTTTAGAGCGGAACCCGTTAAACTTCCGTACCGCGAACAGCGAAGATTACAATGCTCCTTTCACCCTCGTTGAATTTGATTCTGCTCTTCGCGAGTCCTCCAATACTGCTCCAGGGCTTGATCTTATACCCTACGAAATGTTGCGCAACCTCCCCCGCGATACACAGGTTGCTCTCTTGCAACTGTATAATCGCCTCTGGGTCGAGGAATTTTTTCCACCGGCTTGGCGTGAGGCTCTCGTTCTTCCTATCATGAAGACAGGCAAAGTCGTAACCAGCCCCACGAGCTACAGACCAATTGCTCTCACGAGCTGCGTCTGTAAGCTGTTTGAACGCATGGTCAACAAGCGCCTGTTGTCGTATTTGGAATCCAATTCACTTCTGAGCAAGCATCAAAGTGGATTCCGTCGTTTCCGCTCCACTACAGACAATCTTGCTTATCTTGAGGGTCATATTTAAGACGCCTTTCTCAACGGCGAACATCTTGTAGCTATATTTTTTGACTTAGAGAAGTCGTATGACACCACATGGCGTTACGGAATCCTAAAACAGTTATATGACTGGGGTCTCCGTGATCATATGGCCCACTTTATCTCGAATTTTCTTCACGAGCGACAATTTAGAGTGCGTGTGGAGTCTAATCTCTCAGAGCGCTTTGTACAAGAAAATTGTGTTCCACAAGGAAGTGTCCTTAGTGTCACGTTGTTTGCTGTCGCCGTCAACAGCGTTCTTTCGCAGATCCAGGCTCCTCTGTCTGATTTGCTTTATGTTGACGACCTTGTAATTTTCTGTCGCTCCCGTCATCTTCGCGGAGTTACTCGACAGCTTGAACTGACTCTGAATCGTCTTGTTCGCTGGTCGAATGAGACTGGATTTCGCTTTTCTACCGAGAAATCCCAATGTGTTCACTTCTGCCGGCAGCGTACCTGCATTGTTGACCCGGACTTGTACCACGATGGCACCCGTTTGTTCTTCGTTGATAAGTCCGTTTTTTGGGTCTGGTCTTTGACCGTCGCTTGTCCTGGGCACCGCATATTCGAAATCTTAAATACTCTTGTCTTCGAGCTCTGAATCTCCTTCGTGTCCTTTCCCACCGCTCATGGGGTGCTGGTCGTACTGTTCTGCTTCGTTTGTACCGTAGTTTAATTCGGTCCAAGTTAGACTATGGCTGTATTGTCTATGGTTCTGCTCGTGCTTCTCTGTTACGACAACTTGACACAGTGCACCACCTGGGTATTCGTATTGCTACTGGCGCCTACCGAACTAGTCCCGTCACCAGCCTGTATGCTGAAGCCAATGAACCTTCGTTAGTATATCGTCGCAGTAGACTACTCCTTACTTATTCTGCGCATGTGCGTTGTATCCCAGACCACCCTTGTAGACCATGTCTCCGTGGTGGTCGGATATACGAGTGCTATGCTGCACGTCCTCGCTCTACACTTCCATGGTACATCCGTGCGTGCGAGAGTTTCCTTGTTGACAATTTCGTGTGGCCCTCTCTTTCGTTGGTTCGCTTTTGTGCTATTGCACCGTGGCTGCTTCGTCCACCTGTCCATGATTCACGTTTGTCTATGCATTCGAAACAGCAAACTAGTTCCCAGGTGTACCAGCAAGAGTTTGCCGCACTGTTAGATCTGTACCCCGATTTTAGTGTGTTCTTTACGGACGGTTCTAAGGATGGAGATTCTGTAGGCTGTGCCTTTGTCACCGACGAGGGCAGCTCAGAATTCAATTTGCATCGCCTGTGTTCTGTGTTCACTGCTGAATTGACTGCACTTAAGCTTGCCTTGGACCATGGTCTGACACTTTCATTACGTCGTGTGCTTCTTTGCACCGATTCTGAGAGCGTGATTTTGAGTATACAGAATGTCTTCAGTATGAACTTTCTCGTGCAGGACATTCTTGTGAGATGCCATCAATTGCAGCAGCAGGGTTGTGTCGTCGTTGTCTGCTGGGTGCCGGGTCATGTCGGCATCCGGGGAAACGAACGTGCTGACACAGCTGCCAAGAACGCCGCCTTGGCCGGGGTTGCACTGGAGCATAGCCTTCCTTGTTCCGATCTTAATTCGTATTTTCACCTATTGATGCGCTCTCACTGGCAAGCCGATTGGGACCAGGCCATTGAGAATAAATTACACGCAGTCAAACCACTCCTACAAGAGTGGCGTACCTCCTCGTCCGATCATCGTCGAGATGAAGTGCTCCTGGCGTGTTTGCGTATCGGACACTCTCATCTGACGCACGGCTACTTGCTGCGGAGGCTGAACCGTCCGTATTGTGAGGAATGTATAGTCCCCCTGAGTATTCAGCACATTCTTGTGGAGTGTCCTGAATACTCAGATCTCAGAGAACGTTACGGACTGCCTTGTCTCCTTACCCGTGCTTTGGGGGATGATAGTGATGTTGTTGACCGGGTGCTTGAGTTCGTGCGTGCTATTGGCGTTGCTCACGTCCTCTGAGCTGTTTTTAGTGTGTTGTCATTGTTTTATTGCTGCTAGATTTTAAATTTTCTCACGTGTTTTAGGTTTATTTTGTATATTGTTATTGTTATTTTTTTATCTTATTTATTCTTTTATCTTCCACTTTTGCTTTTATCCTTTCCCTTATCATTTAGCAGCACTTTCGTTCTTTTAACTGTATTCTTTTTAGCCTGTAATACCTTTTTAATCTTGCAGTCCTGAGCAACGTTTTATATCGTGACGGGGACATATAGCCTCGTTGCTGACGTCCCCATTAATCCCCATTCATTCATTCATTCATAGGTCCATTTTAACCCACTTCCGGTGACGCACAAAACGTACAAAACAGGCACTAAACGATGCGAAAGAAACGATCCCGAAATTCGATAGTGGTGGAACAGTGAGCCATTTAACTCCCACTTTAAAGGCCCATTTAACCCACCTCGGGTGATGCAGAAGACGAGAAATAGATGCAGAAAACTTTTTTTTAAAAAAAAGGTACTAAGCGATGCGAAAGAAACGATCTAGAAATTCGATAGTGTCGAAACAGTAGGTCATTTCCGTCACACCTTGGAGGCTAATCTTTACACACGTCTGGTGACGCACAAAACGTAGAAATGGGTCCCAAAACGGCACAAAACAGGCATTAGTCAATGCGAAAGAAGGACCTCGAAATTCGGTAGTGGTGGAGCAATGAGTCATTTAACTCCCACTTTGAATGCCCGTTTAACTCACTTCCGGTGACTCACAAGACGAGAAAGTAGGCACAGAAAACTTTTTTACAAATAGTCACTAAATGATGCGAAAGACACGACCTCAAAATTCGATAGTGGCGGAACTCTTGGTCATTTTTGTCCCATCCTGGAAGCCCATTTTGACCCACTTCCGGTGACGTACAAAACGTGGAAATAGGGGCACGAAACGGCACGAAAATTCACTAGTCGATGCGAAAGGGAGGACCTCGAAATTCAGTAATGGCGAAGCAGTGGGTCATTTTCGCCCCACCTTCGAGGCCCATTTTGACCCTCTTCCAGTGATGCACAAAACATCGAAATAGGCGCACAAAAGGGTACGCGATGTGAAATTAACGACCTCGAAATTCGATAGTGGCGGAACTCCTGGTCATTTTCGTCCCATTTTGGAAGCCCATTCTGACCCCCTTCCGGTGACGCACAAAATGTGAAAATACGCGCTCAAAACGGCAAGAAACTGACACTAAACAATGCGAAAGAAGCGACCTTGAAATTCGTTGATGACGGAATAGCGATTCATTTTCGTCCCACCTTCGGGACTCATTTTAACCCACTTCCCATGACGCACAACACGTGGAAGAAGACACACAAAACGGCACAAAAGAATGTGAAGACAACGACCTCGAAATTCATTGGTGGCGGAACAGCAATAACTTGTTCCGCCATATTGGTAGGCCCATTTTGACCCACTTCCGTTGACGCACAAAATGTGGAAATAGGCTCACAAAGCGACACAAAACACGCACAAAACATGCAAAACAAAGTACCTCAAAATTCGTTGGTGGCGGAACAAGTTAATGACGCCGTGAGCACCAATATAAGTCTGTAGTTCTTACCATCAAGGCTGAGAACTGCACGGTCTAATTTTTTTTTAGCCAAAGTAGAAGCTCAACCGGGATAGTGATGTCAACCGGCTCGGCTCGGTTCAACTGAGCGAACAGCTTGAGCTGGCTTGGTTGGGATGACCCATCGACTGGGCTCAATTGAGCCGATGGCTTGAGCCGGCTCGGTAGGGACGAGTCATCGACTCGACTCGATTGGAACCAATGGCTCGAACCATCTCCGTTGAGACGAGTCCATAGACTGGGTTCGAGTCAGCTCAACTGAGTCAAAGGCTCGAACCAGGTCGGTTGGGGTAAGCAATCAGCTCGGTTCGGTTCAGCTCGTGTGAGCCACCGGCTCGAGCTGGCTCGGTTGGATAAGCTGTTGGCTCGGCTCACTTCTCTGTTCGGCTCCATAAGTTAATGAGCTGTGAGAGAGCCGCTTGAGTCGTTAACAACCCTAAACGCGGGTCGAGCAGTTTTGAACATGTTTGGCTGGAGTCCTATAACTTTTAACAATTTTTGGCTCGAGCCCGAATACTTGCTCCTTCTCAACTCAAACCTAGAACCTCGTGACCGATGTCCTTGCCTCCTCAAGATTTCTTGACGACCGAGATCGACAGTCAACTAATTTTTAGTATTGAGATACAAACCGCCTATATTCCATGTTTATACACGGTGTTATAATAATAATTAGTTATAGTAGTAGTAGTAATATCATGGATAAGTATATTGTTCAGTTGATTTTGAGTTTAACGTTCCTTTCCAGCAGCGAGGCTATATGAGACGTGGACCTAATGATTAACGTGGAATCTGAACCACATCAGCTCCCGCCGGGAAAATAATTATATTGTGTATGTGGGATACTTGAAGAGAGTAGTACTTGGAACTACAGAAAAGATTTAGCTCGAATTGGCTCGACTCGACTGGAAACTCGATCCGAATTGAGTCGAGTTGGGGAAATTTTTCGAGCCCCAACTTGATGATTTAGTTAGGAATTTAGGTCTTACAAAAGAATGCGCAAAGCAACAGGGTTCTCGACTGAAGGAGAAAGGATCTTTTACCACCAGGTACTTATTTTCTTGGTTTAGAAAATAAGAATTTTCACTCCTTGCTTTTGTG
Organism: Thermobia domestica; assembly: GCF_964235325.1. Taxonomy (NCBI): domain Eukaryota; kingdom Metazoa; phylum Arthropoda; class Insecta; order Zygentoma; family Lepismatidae; genus Thermobia; species Thermobia domestica. Next base: position 206,509,110 of record NC_137460.1, read on the forward strand.
AAGAAAAAGCCTAGTATTGTTGCAATGTCGCTGAATTGATGCAGAAGTTGAATACACCCTATGAGGTTAAGGACAGAAGACTGTTCATCAACTCCTCGAAAAGAAGCATTAAAGCAGTGTTGCTAATGGAGTAGAGACGCCTCAGTTCCAGTTGTTATTCTGTGTTTCTAAAAGAAAGTTACGAAAATCTATCTGTAATCCTCCGAAAACTTAACTACAATGAACATGACTTATCAATATGCAGTTGTTTAAATTTATTTTCATGATCCTAGGACTACAGGCAGGTTACACCAAATATCCATTGTTCCTCTGCGAACGGGATAGCAGGGATAGATCTCATCTCTTGACTCAAGGTTTGACCACCTTAAATATTGCTACAACCTGTAGGTAAAAATTTAATAGGGAAAGCTTAATTGATGCTAGTAGAATCCTGCTCCCACCACTTCAATTTAAACTTGCCGTCACGGAACAGTTTGTAAAATGTCTATTAAAAGAGGGAGAATGTTTTCGATATTTGACAGAAAAGTTTCTAGGACTTTCATAACCTAAATTGAAAGAGGGTGTATTTATTGTTCCAGATATCGTAAAATTGATAAAGATAAGGAGTTCGATGATGCGATGACCATACCTGAGGCTTGGAATACGTTTAAAGAAGTCGTTCAAATATTTTTTGGTAAATTTTAGGATCCTAAACTCAAGACCATTGTAGAAAACATGTTAGTAAAAATCGAAGGTTTTGGATTTTGAATAAGTATACAACAACACTTCCTTAATTCAAATTTAGACTACTTCCAAGAGAACCTTGGTGCAGTAAGTGACGAGCAAGGAGAGCAATTTCATCAAGGATATGGAGGGAAGATACCAGGGAAGGTGGAACGTTAACATTCTAGCAGATTACTGTTAGATTCTACAGAGAGACATTCCGCAACCAGCCCACAAAAGAATATGCCAGGAATGGAGTTTTCACGTAGAAAGGCAACATATGGACCTGTAAACATATTTGTTCGAGTTTTTGATTGATTGATTGATTGAGTAGGGGGTTAATGGGGACGTCAGCAACGAGGCTATATGTGCCCGTCACGATGAATTAGGTTGATCAGGACTGCACTATTAAAAATGAAAATAATTAAAACCAAGAGTGTTTACAAAGACAAAAGTGCTGCTAAAAATAATAATAAAACCAAAGCTAAATAAGATAAAATAATAAATAAGATAAAAAAGATAACAATAACAATATATAGAAAAAACACTAGAAACGGGAGAAAAGATAAAAATGTAGCAGCAATAGAAAAAATTATACAAGCTAAAACTGCTCAGAGAACGTGAGCAACACCAATGGCAGATACGAACTTAAGTGCCCGGCTAACAATAACACTATTATCCCCCAAGGCACGGGCAAGTAAACAAGGCAGTCCAAATCGTTCTCTGAGTTGCGAGTATTCAGAACATTCAACAAGAATGTGCTGAATACTCAGAGGGACAATACACTCTTCACAATACGGACGGTTCACGTGACATAATAAATAGCTATGTGTGAGATGAGAGTGTACGATACGCAGACGCGCCAGGAGCACTTCATCTCGACGACAGGAACAAAAGGACGTACGCCACTCTCCAAGTACCGGCTTAACCGCGTGTAATTTATTCTCAAGGGCCTGGTCCCAATCAGCTTGCCAGTGAGCGCGCATCAAAGAATGGAAATGATTCTGAAGGTTGGAGCAAGGAAGGCTATGCTCCAGTGCAACCCCAGCTGAGTCGGCATTCTTGGCAGCTGCGTCAGCACGTTCGTTTCCCCAAATGCCAACATGACCAGGAACCCAGCAAACAAAGACGACACAACAATGCAGCTGCAACTGATGGCATCTCATAACAATGTCCTGAGTGAGAGAGTGCATACTGAAGACATTCTGTAGACTCAGAACTATGCTCTGGGAATCGGTGCAAACGAGCACACGACGTAAAGAAAGTAAGAGAGCATGGTCCAAGGCAAGCTTAAATGCAATTAGTTCAGCTGTAAACACGGAACACAGGCGATGCAAATGGAAATCAGAGCTGCCCTCGTCAGTGACAAAGGCACAGCCTACAGAATCACCATCCTTAGAACCGTCCGTATAGAACACACTAAAATCGGGGTACTGAACTAACGGTGCGGCAAATATCTGCTGGTACACCTGGGAACTAGTAGCTTGTTTCCAATGCAGAGACAAACTGGTATCAGAGCGAGGTATACGAAGCAGCCATGGTGGAATATCACAAAACCGAACCAAAGAAAGAGACGGCCACACAAAATCATCAGCGAGGAAACTCTCACACGCCCGGATTTACCATGGACGTGTAGAACGAGGACGTGCCGCATAGCGCTCGTAATTCCGACCACCACGGACACGTGGTTTACAAGGGTGGTCTGGAATACAGCGCAGAATAAATAAGAAGGAGGCTGCTGCTACGATACGCGAGGGAAGGTTCATTGGCTTCAACGTACAGGCTTGCAACGGGACTAGTACGGTAGGCGCCAGTAGTAATCCAAATAGCCAGGTGATGCACTGTATCAAGTTAGCGCAACAAGGAATCACGAGCAGAGCCATAGGCAATACAGCCATAGTCTAACTTGGACCGAATTAGACTACGGTACAAGCGAAGCAGAACAGTACGATCAGCACCCCACGTGCGGTGGGAAACGAAGCGAAGGAGATTCAAAGCTCGAAGACAAGTATACTTAAGATTACGAATATGTGGTGCCCACGACAAGCGACGGTCAAAGACCAGACCGAAGAAACGGACTGTATCAACGAAGGACAAATGGGTGCCACCGAGATACAAGTCCGGGTCAATAATGCAAGTACGCTGCCGGCAGAAGTGAACACATTGGGATTTCTCAGGGGAAAAGCGAAAGCCCGTCTCATTCGACCAGCGAACAAGACGATTGAGAGTCAGTTGAAGCTGTCGAATAATGCCGCGAAGATGGCGGGAGCGACAAAAAATGAGAAGGCCGTCAACATAAAGCAGACCAGACGCAGGAGCTTGGATCTGCGAAAGAACACTGTTGACGGCAACAGCAAACAACGTAACACTAAGGACACTGCCTTGTGGAACACCATTTTCTTGCACAAACCGCTCTGAGAGACTAGATCCCACACGCACTCTAAAAAGGCGCTCGTGAAGAAAATTCAGAATAAATTCTGCGATATGGCCACGAAGACCCCAGTCAGGTAATTGCCTTAAGATTCCGTAACGCCATGTAGTGTCATACGCCTTTTCTAAATAAAAAAATATAGCCACAAGGTGTTCGCCGCTGAGAAAGGCGTGTTGAACTTCAGCCTCAAGATAAGCGAGATTGTCTGTAGTGGGCCGGAAACGACGAAATCCACGTTGGAACTTGCTCAAAAGTGAATTCGACTCCAAATACCACACCAGGCGCTTGTTGACCATGCCCTCAAGCAACTTACAGACGCAGCTCGTAAGAGCAGTGGGACTGTAGTTCCTGGGGCTAGTTGCGACCTTCCCAGGCTTTTGGATTGGAAGAACCAGAGCCTCACGCCAAGCAGGCGGACAGAACTCTACCCAAAGGCGGTTATACAGCTGCAGTAAAGCAAGCTGAGTATCGCGGGAGAGGTGGCGCAACATTTCGTACGAAATACGGTCAGGCCCTGAGGCAGTATTGGAGGATTCACGAAGAGCTAAATCGAACTTAACAAGCGTGAAAGGGGCATTGTAATCCTCGCTGTTGGCGCTACGGAAGGCTAACGGGTTCCGCTCTAACCGAGGCTTAATGCGCGCAAACGCGGGAGGATAGTGTCCCGATTCAGAGATAGATGGAAAATAATGGCCCAAACCGTTACATATCTCTGAAGGGTTAGTCTCAAGTACATCATTCACAGACAAAGCAGGGACATTAATAGAAGAATAAGTTCCAGTAAGGGAGCGGACCCGACGCCACACAGTAGACATTGAGGTGCGACTATTTATGGACGAAGCTTCATAAGACGTCTAGCCCGAGCACGCAGAATGCGGAACTACTGAAGATTTCCGTCAGTGGGATGACGATTGAAAGTTACAAGAGCACGTCGACGAGCCAGGATAGCCTCACGGATCTCCTCAGACCACCATGGAACACGTCGGCAGGACACTTCGCCACCACATTCTGGAATGGAGCCATGAGCAGCATCAAGAACAGTCTGCTCAAAATTCTCAGCAACAGCAGCTACAGGGAGATCATTACGACAATGAAACTCACTGAGCTCGCTAAATTTATGCCAGTCAGCACGCTTCGGATTGAAGCGGCGGAGTGGTAAACTAGGTGCTACAGGGAGACCGACAAGGAACAAAGGAAAATGATCACTGCCACAAATATCAGGATGCACTCTCATGTCAGTGAACGCAAAAGGCCAGCACTGCACATAGAGAGGTCGAGAGAGGAATAGGTACCATGAGCAGTAGCAAGCCACTCTCCTCAAGAAATTCGATTACCTGACGACCGCGATCGTCAGTACGGATAGAGCCCCACAGGCGGTGGTATGCTCAATGCCACCGAGGAGGAAATTAAATCTGAGTTGGCGGACCAACACGTTGTAGATATAGCTCGCATCAAAAGTAAGACAGGTGAACATCTTGCTACTCAGTCACTGATTCTTTTAGTTTGCCCACGCTTCCTGAGTATGTCAAGGCTGTTTTCTATCGTCTCAAAGTTCGGCCTTATATTCCTAGCCCCTTGCGCTGCTATAAATTTCAACATTTTGGGCACACCAGCACCTCGTGCAATGCGAGTGCTGCTCTTTGTGCGATTTGTGGCCAGGGTAGTCATGGTGCGGAACCCTGCAAAGCGGCCAAGCCCTTCTGTGTCAACTGCAAGGGTGAACATTCAGCTTGGTCTCGGGATTGTCCAGCCTTTCAACGTGAGAAGCGTATCCGCGAACTCATGGTTGTCGAGAAGATTTCTGCTACAGATGCGAAGCGCCTATTGAAAGAAAGCCTTCCTTCCTCGCTTCCTGTTCCCTTCCCTACTGTTTCTGCTAGTTCTCGAAAATCGGTAGCTACACAAACCGTTGACGTTTCCACCGAAACGGACTTGGCCCCAAAGCATAGTTCTGACTCGAAGATCCCACTTACAAAGATGAGAGACCTTCTTAAATCTCCCGTTGCTACATCCCGAACATCCAAGTCTCCAGCTGTAACGCCTCGCGAACGTCCGAACACTCCTCGTGTTACTGTTAGTGGTGGTCTTCGGCGTACTCCAGCCCATCGCCGATCACCTTACATGGCTGGCCTGAAACTTAGCCAGCATATCCGCACGTTAAACGACATGGTTCTCCCTCCGAAGAGACCGAAATCTACTCCAGTTCGTAAGCCACCTGCAGCTTCTCTGTATTCTGACATGGTGGAGGACGAACTCATGGACACTGAGGGGCTGTGATTGGACCGCGTGGGAAAGTTCGCCTTAAACCTTGATTTATTCCAGTATGGCGCTTCTTCAGTAGAACCTGAATGGCTTTAGTAGTCACCGTGAGGAATTGCTACAACTGGCCTCCGACGACTCGCCAGTTGTTGTCTGCTTGCAAGAAAGGCATTTTAAGCCTACCCAGTCCTTCCTTCTTTCTGGGTACACTATGTACAGATGTGATAAGCCAGACGCTGACCACGCTGCTGGCGGCGTGGCAGTCTGTGCCTCCGATTCCGTTCATTCTCAGCAAATTCACATTGTATCCCGACTGGAAGCCGTCGCGGTGCGAGTACACTTTTCCCGCCCGCTTACAGTTTGTTCATTGTACGTTCCTCACTCAGAAGCCTTTACAACCGCCGATCTTCTTCAGCTCTTTCATCAACTTGAGCCGCCAGTCTTGCTTGTAGGAGACCTTAATGCCTATCACCGTCTGTGGGGTTCTGTCCGTACTGACGGTCGTGGCCGCGAGGTCACCGAATTTCTTGAGGAGAGTGGCTTGCTTATTCTTAATGATGGCAGTCCTACTCATTTCTCCACTGCCCATGGCACATATTCTTATATCGACCTCTCCATGTGCAGTGCTGGTCTCTTGACCTCATTGACATGGAGAGTGCATCCTGATCTTTGTGGCAGTGATCATTTCCCGTTGTTTATTGAAGGTCTCCCTGTTACTCCTCCTTTTCCTCTCCGCCGCTTCAATCTGAAGCGTGCTGACTTGCGAAAATTCCGTGAGCTTCGTATCTGTAGCAGAAATCTTCTCGACAACCATGAGTTCTCGAATACGCTTCTCGCGCTGATAAGCTGGACAATCCCGAGACCAAGCAGAATGCTCTCCTCTACAGTTAACACAGAAGGGCTTGGTCGTTTTGCAGGGTTCCGCACCATGACTACCCTGGCCACAATTCACACAAAGAGCAGCACTCGCATTACACGACGTGCTGGTGTGCCCAAAATCTTTACATTTAAAGCAGCGCAGAGGACTAGGTATGTAGGGCCGAACTTTTAAGTGATAGTAACCAGCTTTCACAGACTCCGGAAGCGTGGGCAGACTAAAAGTAAGAATCAGTGACTGAGTGGCAACAAGTTCACCTGACTTCTTATTCTTGATACGAGCTACATCTTTAACGTGTTGGTCCGCTAATTCCGACTTCATCTCTTCGGTGGCGTTGAGGAGATCCCAACACGATATCACCCGTCGTGAAACGTTCAGCATACGATGCGGTTCGACTGACACGTTCACCGGTCCAATTGCAGTTAACTTAAGTAACTTCGCCGTTTGTTTCTCGTCTGTCGTTTTCACCAATAAAGTGCCATTCCGCAGTTTCTTTATGTTTTTAACCTGCCCGGCTTGATAAGTAATGACTTTATTGATTACAAAAGGGGAGAAGCCCTTAATAGCACTCGGACGGTTTTCCTCAGTACTGGCACTATCGTCTTTCTCTTTAATTACAAGATATCGGACAACAGGGGTCGGGATTCTTGTCTGTTCCTGAATTTCACGATCAGTTTGTTTGGGCTTCTTCCGTGAGGGAGAGCCCGGTTCAGTTAGAAAAGTTTCTTTACCCATAGAAATATGATTTTATTTAAACTTGTATAAAGGAAAAGGGGGTGTGAGGTCACACCGGGGCGTTAACAGGGGAACTAACGCTACCCCCTGGCAATATCTTCAGCACGCCCAATACCTTAGGATCAGCGTGGGGCCAACGCGGTCAAGGGGAATGGAGGTGCAAGAAAAACCATTCCCGTCGACAAAACGCGGGGCCCCGGAAAAAAGAAGAAGTGAAACAAAACGAAAGAAACCTGTCCAACAAAAAGATAGACCCCCACCAGCCCAGGAAGAACAAAACAAAACAAAAAGATGCGGATTTTTTGTATTTTTAAATTTGTTTTTTTAATTATTTTATATTTAGCGATTTTTTGGGGTTTATGTTCAAAAACTCAACACACCGGACAACACAAACACTGGACGCAAACAACATTAGGCCGGGTGGGTGCACGTCCTCCCCAAGTGGAGGAAGACGTCCACAAGACCTTCCTCTTCCCGACTCCCACCAACCACCGGCGAGTCTGGTAGCGGTATTCGCGGCTGAGAGGGCATGCAACTATATGACGATGAGGGGTGATAAATGAATGACGTATGAAGCCGCCCTCTCAGCTCCACCCCCTCCCCCACGATGACGGTCCGCTACATGGAGGGGGTTGTTCGAGTTTTGTCATGTTGATAAAGTAAGAATATAAAAACTGTTTCCCTTGCAGCGAGGACTCCTATCAGAAACCTTACGTGATACAGAAATATAAACTCCGTTTTTAAGTTTGCCAACGACACTCTTAAGAATTCATGTACAGCTACACTGTCATATTTCAAATGGCTACTGATGATCACATTATACGGTTGTTCTGGGTTATTTCCATGGTTCATTAACCTGAAGTAGCCATTTGAAGAATGTATTAATCCCTTCCAGATTCATTACTAGTGAAAATGTTGGTCCTTAGGTTCAAATACCTAAACCCGAATTTGGTTCACACAAAATATAGGTATTTCTTCACTTTGTGCTAAAATTTCCCACGCGTACAACATTCACCACATGCTCATTCCGGGTCTGAACTGGGACTTGTAACGTACATTACATAATAAAAAAAAAAGCAGTTGCACAGAATTGAGTATTAGCTTCAGTTCCTTAGCTCAGAATAAATACCATTGCAATAAAGAAATTAAAAAGAAAAGGGAAACAAGGCTAGTTGTTCAGAATAGGAACCTAGCTCAACTAAATTGGGGATAATTATGGTTAATATTATTATTATTTCAAAAATGACGTGAATTTATATCAAATCCAAAAAATTAATAATCTCTCATCTAATGTTAAAAATGCCAATTGCAAATGCGTTGAATAAGGTCTAATAGTAATTAATTATGTAATAAGAAAAGAAAGTGATTCTTGCTATATACTTTATATAGGGTCAAATAGAGCTCATTACAAAATCTAAGCAAGTGAATTCTCGATACAACTGATAGAAACTGAATTGTTTCTTTAATAATATTGAAAAACTTGATCTTTTTACAACAAACTTCCAAAAAAAAAAAAAAATAGATACAAAATATTAACATTAAGTAGTAAATATATAAAAAGAACTTACCAATATACTGTATTAATTGAATAATAGGAAATCTTCCAAAAATCAAATAAACCACCTTAAATAACCGAGTATAACATGTCGATTACAATCAAAATGGTCAAGAATAATGAAACTTACGTCGATATCCTATTTATTCAAACACACTTCACAATAAGAAGATATATATCACCCCAATATCAAATAGATATGTATATATTAACTTCCTTACAATGAATTATTCTAAATAACAATTCTGGAAGTAACTTCACGATTAATTGTACTTGGAAATGTCAAATATCGAAAATTGTAAAGACAATTCTCCGCCAATTTTGACTTCACTTTTAGGCAATGTTGCACCTATCCCATTCCAAACTATTATATTCAGCCCAACTTCGACGTTTCAAACGTAGAACGAGTAATTCCAAAAATTACCGTTGGTGCTGACTGCCAAGCATACGGAGTTATGACACTCAGCTTCCTCCAGACAGTAGCTAAAAGCACTACAGGGTAGGAAACTAAACCAAATTATCAAGACTCTTAAGAGACTTTTTAAACTACGGAATAGAGATTAAATCTATAACCGTTACACACATCCCTTCGTCCATTAAAAAACATGTAATATTTTTTATAATATTGTCCGTAAGACTTATGTCATTAATGTATAATAACCTGTAAGCTAAATGCTATTATGAAGTTATATTGTTGTCGAATAATTGTTAATTACTATTAACTACTATAAACTAAACCAAAGAAGGAAACTAAATAAAATTTAACCCAAAACTTACACAGAATAGAACTAAAGAAAATTCCCAAATAATAACTAAATCTATTGCATGACAACAATATACATTCATAACTACTTATAATTACATTACCAAATTACATATCCAAAAGTATACAAAATCATATATATATATATATATATATATATATACCTTTTTATTATTAATAATAATAATAGTTTTGATCTCCTATTTTACAATAAGAAGCTGAATGATAAGGAATATAAATATATAAAATTTTATCATCATATAAATCTTTAAATAGAAACGTATAAATTTGTCTTACTTTAATCTAAATTTGTGTTGCTTTAATACCAGTATTCGCTATCCACTTACACAATGCACCTCTAGTTTCTCGATCTTCCCTGGATTTGGTTTGTAGCGTGACTATAGCACTTGATCCCATCTACCATTTACAACATTAATGATTTTTCGTTCGCAATACGATGGTATATCTTTTGCCAAGTAATCTAGTAATTGAGGGATGGTGAAAGCTGTGTGGCTCATTAAAACTTTTTTCTTGAAAACTCTGAATGCTTCTTCAGTAATGTTATTTGCATCATATCCATATGTCATCAGACTTCAGCGACTATACAAGCTCAAAGCACCACGTCTTTCAGTAAGTTTTCTGATGTACGAGACACATTGTGATATTTGAATGGATGAACGTTATAGAGATTCTCCAAAGTATCTTCAAATTCTTTCTCGCTTGAAGCGTATATCAATTTAGAAAAGCAGCTGTAAAATTTTGTCTGTCTATTTTGTGAATGGAGTTAGTGGCACAATATAATTAACATCACCTTGAAGGAAATGAAAATTGCAAAACATTAACAATGTTTCGGGAAATTACAGAAATAAGTCATTAGTAATGAATATTTTCGCCTCGGAAAGAGCACGACCACCAAAAGAATACTGTGTAAGTACGTAGCTTTTTATACTCACTCAAAGCCTTAGTCAAAATATTTTCTTTCTTAGGACTTGTAACAACTACTTTTATCGGTAAGCTCTTAACAGTGATTTAAACGATTAAAAGAAAAATACTGCAATTGAATCATTTAGCACAACCTGAACTATCAATAAAAGTGAAAGCCATGACCGCGCTACTTTCCAGACGATGCATACTCTCCATTAATTGTCTACAAAGAACAACAAATATTTTACAGCCCTTTTGGAAACTTCATGATAATCACCCTTAGTTTGCTACTAGACGCCAGCGACGATAATAATGGAAACAGTATTTTGAAATTTGAATTACAAGGTAGCTCGACAAGTTCTTGTTCTTCGATGGAAGAAAATTCATATTTTGACTGGAGAAAAGTAGTTTTCACCCAATCATTCCTTTCAGAACAAATCGAAAAATACAGCTGTAGTTGAGGCGCGACAGACCTCATTACGATATCAGAAAATGCTGAAACATGTGTTAATTATAAATTATTATATATTCTAGAAAAATATACGTTAATGAAACATACCAACATATCTTGCTAACTTTCTTAATCGTTAAACTGATCTGGGATGGGCATCCTGTGTGCTTCACTGCAGCTTTAATCTTATCTCTGGGATACGTGTTGTAATGAGAGCGGTAATCTTCCCATAACGAAAATAAAAAATGGAATCGATGTGACAAATCCATCCTGGACTTCTTACTACATGATCAGGAATTATAGAGTATAATTTCTTTACTGCAATAGAAAATCAGAAGTGTGTCATATAGTGTAAACTAAGCTAATGAATTCAGTTAAATATTAATTTACTAAGCTTCTGCTTCGCCCCCAGACCCTTCGACTTCTTATGTAAAAATCTATTTAAATAATACCAATCAACAATCAATCAACAGATGCTGCACGCGAGGTCACGCTCTCCTCTATCTCTCAACTCAATTATGGAATTTACCCGCCGTCATCCAGTTTTAAGTGCTGGGTTGACGGGAGGTTGTTCCTCATTGGCTGAGGGCTGTCGGAGAATCGGGCCCCGGCCTGCGACAATCTGTCTTTTGTTTTGCAAAGTAGGTACATATTACAGATTGTACAAAAAATTATTATACAACATATGTGTAATTAGATACAAATATGGGACGCGACATATGAGTCGATTAAAACAAAAGCGAAATTTTCAGAGTAAACGGTGGGACAAAATTCCGCATACAATAAGACTGCAAAGGCTGCTGCCATGAACGCCATGATAAAAATAGCATATACTTTAACAATAGCCACATAAAGTAACGGGTTTCCCTCATGGTCGGTAATAGCGAAAGATGATGGGGTAGCATCCACGTATAGCCTGACTTGTGAGATGGTTTCTCTCCATATGCGAGCTGGTCTAGAAGGACCAGCAGTAATAGTTCCTTGCACAAAATTGGGCGATTGTTGAGACAACACTGCATGTGCCACTGGATACGTAAGTGAAGAAACTCGGGTGACCCAGGTCATATATACTGCAAGCATTTGTCGGACATGTTTAGACACTGATAATAGCGACCAAGGCACTGATTAGATAATCGTGAAATATTTAGGAAGCACAGACATGCAATTATGATCGAAGTTTACTTGAAACTAAGAAAGATAATAGATATTGTAGGCGTAAGCACTGATTGCTTGTGGTTGATTTGCCATGGTGCTTGAGAAAGCAGTGAAATATTGTTTTAAATCATAAGGAACACCAATAAGAAGCACGTCATCATAGTACACTAAGAAGCGCACCTGCGATAGTAGGTAACGCTTAAGCTCAGATTGGAAAGCGACCTGCATAAAGAGGGGGATCAGTGACCAGCCCATGGGCAAGTGACAAAAACGAAAGTAGCGTCCTGCTAAACGAATGCCGAAGAAACGACGCGTAGCGGGATGAAGCTGCAGGTGATAAAAAACCCTGCAATAAATCCAGTTTCACCACAAAATCACTGTTAAACTGTAGGGTAGATCGAAAAAATCAAAAGTTGTCCAATAAAATAGCACTAGGTGTCAAAAGGTGTGTATGGACTAGTACAATATTCTTAATTTTTAGAGTTCATCTTCATTTCCCGCAAGGGCCTCAAAACTTTGCAGTTGTTATGAAAATTTGATTTTTGTTGTTGAAGATATTGATTTTTTAAAATTTGTTCATTGAAATCGAACTACGTGAAAAAAGTTACATAATGACTAGATTGACTACACTATTCATGATTCTTAAAGTAATTCATCTTCATTACCCGCAAGGGTCTGAATTTTGTAGTTTTTATGCTAGATTCTAAGGTATATTCTACAGCATTTAGATTGCGCAACAATGGGTCCTCAAACCATCTCGGGAAGTATAGGAAAACGTTTAACCAATTGTGAGGATTTACCAGTCGTTAATTTTCAAGCGAATGAAGGCCCATAGAAGAAAAAGATGTCAAACCCTAGCACAGACCAAAAATTTATGTGGGATATTTGCAAAGCAATCTTTGCTGGTGAGTGTAAACCGAATCTTGCATCAAGAAGTACTGGAAAATTATCCCATGCAAGATGGATCACTACTACTAACGTAGTGCTTAGAGTGTACATAAAAACCGCTGATTAATCTTCGAACTTCAAGGAGCTCGTTACATTTATGATGAAAGGGTATTCACCAATGTGGTTTTACATTAAACGTAACCCTACTATCAAGGATGCTCCTGCGAACTTATATCGTACTACAGCATTTTCACTGTACTTAAGTAATGAACCGAAGATCATTGTAGATAGGACAATTCAGTCACTGTTTTTTTTTCGCGTATCCGGAGAATTTACTGATATCTATGCTACGCCGATGATCGAAAGAATATTCGAGTACTAGTTTTGCGTACAATCGTTGAGGCAAGGTAAAAACTCAAACTAAACCTCCTGTACGGAAGGTCAGTATTCCACCAATCCACTTTGGTGCTCAGGCTTACATTGACCTAATCAACTGGCAGGAACGCGAAGTAACTGAGTCAGCCCTGACGAGACATTTGTCGAAGGATCTACAGAAATGAGTAACAACAGGTTCATCTGTCCAATTGGCTGCTTTCCACTTGCCATGTCATACCCAAGCAGTCAAGGGGCGCGTTAAAACTGTTACCGAAGCTTCGTCTGAAGTGTATGATGTCTTAGCTCGAGATGGATTTATCAGAGCAAGACTTTTGCACATGTCAATTATGCCCTAATTCCAAACAAAATCTGAATACAAACCAACGAGTTAAAGAGATTTTCAAAGGTACGGTGCCCTCCATGTAGCGGTCAGTTATCATCGTGGGGGGGGGTTGAGCTGAGAGGGCGGGTTCATTTTTCACGCATTTTTCACCCTCATCTTCAAATCATTGCATGCCCTCTCAGCCGCGTATACCGGTACCGCACTTGCGGGTGATTGGTGTGAGTCGGGAAGAGGCAGGTCTAGTGGACGTCTTCCTCCACTTGGGGAGGACGTGCACTCACCCGGCCTAATGTTGTCTGCGTCCAGTGTTTGTGTTGCCCCCCCTCCATGTAGCGGACCGTCATCGTCGGGGAGGGGGTGGAGCTGAGAGGGCGGCTTCATCTTTCATTCATGTGTCACCCCTCATCTTCATATCATTGCACGCCCTCTCAGCCGCTAGTACCGCTACCGGACTCGCGGGTGGTTGGTGGGAATCGGGACGAGGCAGGTCTAGTGGACGTCTTCCTCCACTTGGGGAGGACGTGCACCCACCCGGCCTAATGTTGTCTGCGTCCAGTGTTTGTGTTGTCCGGCGTGTTGAGTCTTTGAAAATATAAAAACAAACAAAAAAATCGCAAAACTCAAAATAATATAAAAAACAAAAAAAATTAAAAATCCAAAAAAAATCCGCACCTTTTTGTTTTGTTTTTCCTGGGCTGGTGGGGGTCTATCTTTTTGTTTGGCAGGTTTCTTTTGTTTTGTTTCTCTTCTTGTTTTTCCGGGGCCACGCGTTTTTGTCGACGGGAATGGTTTTTCTTTCCACTTCCATTCCCCTTGACCGCGTCGGCCCCACGCTGATCCTAAGGTGTTGGGCGTGCTGAAGGGATTGCCAGGGGGTAGCGTTAGTTCCCCTGTTAACGCCCCGGTGTGACCTCACACCCCTTTTTTCCTTTTTCAGTGTTTATATATCATCCTCTTTTTATGGGTACACAAACTTCGAAATCTGCTCCGGGCTCTCCCTCACGGAAGAAGCCCAAATCATGTGAAACTGAAATTGTGGAAAAGACAAGTATCGCCGCGCCCGTCGTACGATATCTTGTAATGAAAGATAAAGATGATTGTGCCGCTTCTGATGAAAACCGTCCGAGTGCTATTAAGGGCTTATCCCCCTTTGTTATTCATAAAGTTATTACTTACCACGCCGGACAGGTTAAAGACATTAAGAAATTGAGGAATGGCACACAATTGGTGGAAACGCTGGATGAGTAGCAAACTGCGAAGCTACTGAAGTTAACAAGTATTGGACCAGTGAATGTGTCAGTAGAACCCCATCGTCTACTGAACGTTTCTCGAGGGGTGATATCGTGTTGGGATCTCCTCAATGCCACCGAGGTGGAAATTAAATCCGAGTTAGCGGACCAACATGTCATAAATGTAGCTCGCATAAAAAGTAAGAAGTCAGGTGAACTCGTTGCTACCCAGTCACTGATTCTTACTTTCAGTTTGCCAATGCTTCCGGAGTATGTAAAGGCTGGTTACTATCGATTGAAAGTTCGGCCTTATATACCTAGTCCTTTGCGCTGCTATAAATGTCAACATTTTGGGCACACCAGCACCTCGTGCAACGCGAGTGCTGCACTTTGTGCCAATTGTGGACAGGCTAGTCATGGTGCGGATCCCTGTAAAGCAACGAAGCCCTTCTGTGTCAACTGCAAGGGTGAGCATTCAGCTTGGTCTCGGGATTGTCCAGCCTTTCAGCGCGAGAAGCGTATCCGGGAGCTCTTGGTTGTTGACAAGATTTCTGCTGCTGATGCTAAGCGTCGTTTGAAAGAAAGCCTTCCTTCCTCGCTTTCTGTTCAATTCGCTACTGTTGCAGCAAGTACTAAGAAATCTGTAGCAAGCCAGACGTCTGACGTTTCCACACAAACCGACTTTGTACCAGAGCCTAGTTGTGACGACCCCAAGACCCCAGTTGCGACGACAAGCGGACTTCCCCGAACCCCAGGGGTTTCCGTTAGTGGTGGCCTTCGGCGTACTCCAGCCCAACGCCGATCACCTTATATCGCTGGCCTGAAACGAAGTCAACATATTCGCCGGCTGAACGAGACGGTTCTCACTCCAAAGAGAAAAAAATCTACACCAGTTCGTAAGCCACCTGTAGTTTCTCTGAAATCTGATATGGTTGAGGACGAACTGATGGATTCTGAGTGGGCTGTTATTGGTCCTCGTGGGAAGGTTCGCCTTAAACGTTGACATCTTCCAGTATGGCGCTTTTCCAGTGGAATTTGAATGGCTTCGGTAGTCATTGTGAGGAATTAATACAACTGGTCTCCGACCACTCGCCAGTTGCTGTCTGCTTGCAAGAAAAGCATTTTAAGCCTACCCAGTCCTTCCTTCTTTCTGGTTACACTACGTACAGATGTGATAAGTCAGATGCTTGTCACGCTGCTGGCGCCGTGGCCGTATGCGTCTCTGATTCGGTTTATTCTCGGGAGATTCACCTAGTCTGCTGCCTGCAAGCAGTTGCGGTGCGAGTATACTTCTCTCGCCCGCTTACAGTTTGTTCATTGTACATTCCTCATTCAGAAGCCTTTAGCACCGCCGATCTTCTTCAGCTCTTCCATCATCACGAGCCGCCAGTCTTGCTTGTAGGAGACCTTAATGCCTATCATCGCTAATGGGGCTCTGTCCGCACTGATGGTCGTGGCCGTCAGGTAACGGCATTTCTTGAGAAGAGTGGCTTGCTTATCCTTAATGATGACCGTCCTACTCATTTTTCCACTGCCCATGGCACATATTCTTGTATCGACCTCTCCATGTGCAGTGCTGGTCTCTTGACCTCATTGACATGGCGAGTGCATCCCGACCATTGTGGCAGTGATCACTTCCCGTTGTTTGTTGAAGGTCTCCCTGTTACTCCTCCTCTTGCTCTCCGCCGCTTCAATTTGAAGCGTGCTGACTGGCGTAAATTCCGTGAGCTCAGTGAGTTTCATTATCGTGATGATCTCCCTGTAGCTGTTTTGGCAGAGACTTTTGAGCAGACTCTTCTTGATGCTGCTCATGGTTCCACTCCAGAATGCGGTAGCGACGTTTCCCCCCGGCGTGTTCCATGGTGGTCTGCGGAAATCCGTGAGGCTATCCTGGCTCGTCGACACGCTCTTGCCACTTTGAATCGTCATCCAACTGACGACAATCTGCAGCGTTTCCGCATTCTACGTGCTCGAGCTAGACGTCTTATCAAGCTTTCGAAGCGCCAAAGCTGGATGAATTACGTTTCGTCGATCAACAGTCGCACAGCAATGTCCACTGTGTGGCGTCGGGTCCGCTCTCTTAATGGCTATATTCCCACTGTTGATGTTCCTGCTTTGTCTGTGAATGGTGTCTTAGTTACTCACCCTTCGGAGATAGCACAGAATTTGGGCCAGTATTTTGCATCTGTCTCTTAGTGTTAACATTATCCTCCAGCATTCTTCCCCATTAGGGCCCGTGTAGAGCGGACCCCGTTCAACTTCCGTACTGCCAACAAAGAAGATTAAAATGCTTTTTTCACCCTCGTTGAATTCGATTCTGCTCTTCGTGAATCGTCCAATACTGCTCCAGGCCTTGATCGTATATCCTACAGAATGTTGCGCAACCTCTCCCGCGATACCCAGCTTGCTTTATTACAACTGTATAATCACATCTGGGTAAAGGTGTTCTTTTCCATTGGCTTGGGGTGAGGCTCTCGTTCTTCCTATCTTTCAGCCAAACAAAGTCGGAACTAGCCCCACGAGCTACAGACCCTTTGCTCTCACGAGCTGTGCTTGTAAGCTGTTTGAACGCATGGTCAACCAGCGTCTGTTGTCGTATTTGGCATCCAATTCACTTTTGAGCAACTTTCAAAGTGGATTTTGTCGTTTCCGCTCCACTACAGACAATCTCGCTTATCTTGAGGGTGAAATTCAACACGCCTTTCTCCACGGCGAACATGCTGTAGCTATATTTTTTGACTAAGAGAAGGCGTATGACACCACATGGCGTTAGGGAATCCTGAAACAATTATATGACTGGGGTCTTCGTGGGCATATGGCCCAATTTATCTCGAATTTTCTTAACGAGCGAAACTTTAGAGTGCGTGTGGGCTCTACTCTCTCAGAGCGCTTTGTACAAGAAAATGGTGTTCCACAAGGCAGTGTCGTTAGTGTCACGTTGTTTGCTGTCGCAGTCCACAGCGTTCTTTCGCAGATCCAGGCTCCAGTGTCTGGTCTGCTTTATGTTCACGATCTTGTAATTTTCTGTCGCTCCCGCTACCTTCGCGGCATTACTCGACAGATTCAACTGACTCTCAATGGTTTTGTTGGCTGGTTGAATGAGACTGGATTTCGCTTTCCACCGAGAAATCCCAATGTGTTCACTTCTGCGGGCAGCGTACTTGCTTTGTTGACCCGGACTTGTACCTCGATGGTACCCGTTTGTCCTTCGTTGATCCAGCCCGTTTCTTGTGTCTGGTCTTTGACAGTCGCTTGTCGTGGGCACCACATCTACGGAATCTTAAATACTCTTGTCTTCGAGCTCTGAATCTCCTTCGTATCCTTTGCCAGCTCACGTTTGGTGCTGATCGTACTGTTCTGCTTCGTTTGTAGCGTAGACTAATTCGGTCCAAGTTAGACTGTGGCTGCATTACCAATGGGTCTGCTCGTGAGTCTCTGTTGCGTCAACTTGATACAGTGCATCACCCGGGCATTCGTATTGCTACTGGCGCCTACCGTACCGGTCCCGTTAATAGCCTGTATGTTGAAGCCAATGAACCTTCTTTAGCGTATCGTCGCAGACGACTTGTTAATTATTCAGCGCATGCGCGTTGCATTCCCGACCATCCTTGTAGAGCTTGTCTCCGCAGTGATCGAATGTACGAGCGCTATGCTGCACGCCCTAGCTCTACACGTCCATGGTATATCCGTTTGTTTGATAGTGTCCTTAGCGATGATTTCGTGTGGCCTTCTCTTTCGGTGGTTTACTTTTGTGCTATTGCCCCATGGCTACTTCGTCTACCTCGCCACGATTTAAGTTTGCCTATGTATTCGAAACAGCAGACTAGTTTCCAGGTGTACCAGCAGGAGTTTGCGGCACTGTTGGATCAGTACCCCGATTTTAATGTGTTCTTTGCGGACGGTTCTAAGGATGGGGATTCTGTAGGCTGCGCCTTTGTCACCGACGAGGGCAGCTCAGAATTCCATTTGGATCGCCTGTGTTCCGTGTTCAGTGCAGAATTGACTGCTCTTAAGCTTGCCTTAGACCACGCTCTTACGCTTTCGTTACGTCGTGTGCTTGTTCGCACCGACTCTCAGTGTGTTTTTCCGAATCTACAGAATATCTTCAGTATGAACTCTCTCGTGCAGAACATTCTTGTGAGATACCATCAATTGCAGCAACAGGGCTGCGTCGTCGTAATCTGCTGGGTGCTGGGTCATGTCGGCATCCGGGGAAACGAACGTGCTGACACAGCTGGCACGAACGCCGCTTTGGCCGAAGTTGCACTGGAGCATAGACTTCTTTGCTCCTATCTTCATTCGTGTTTTTCTATCTTGATTCGTGTTTTTCTATCTTGATTCGCTCTCACTGGCAAGCAGATTGGGACCAGGCCATTGCAAATATATTTTTATTTTACACTGTTTTATTGCTGCTGTATTTCTAATTTCTTTTAGCTTTTATTGTGTTTCTATATGTTGTTATTGTTAGATTATTTTATTGTTATATTTTAATTTATTTATTCTTTTATTTTCTATTTTTGTATTCTATTTATCTTTTATTTTCTCTTATTTAGCAGCAGTTTTGTTTGTTCTATTCTTTTAGTCTTTTTCTTCCCATCTTTTAGTTCAGAGCAACCGTGTTCATCGTGACGGAGACATATAGCCTTGCTGCTGACGTCCGCATTGCTCCCTCTAATCACTCACTCACTCACTCAAGGTAGAACCCCTATATCGTTAGAGTTACTATGATCCAATCGGAAAAATTCAAACACCAGAATTATCAGCTATTTATGGTTTAATTGGTTTTGTAATTTCGATTTTTGGGATGCTACCTTTTCGCAGGAATTGTTTATCAAATTGTGGAATTTGGCTTAACTTCTAACTATAAACCTAAGGCTATGATACTCCGATCAAATTGATTTGTTTGCATTGTCCGAATTGGATATATATATATATATATATATATATATATATATATATATATAGTGCTCTCAAAGGGTCGGGTCGGGTCAGGTTGAAGACCGACCCGACCCGTGACCCGTATTGACTGACCCGAACCGATGACCCAAGCCGTGATCTAATCCGATTTACTTGACCCGAGCTGAGCCGCCCCGACAACCCGGCCCGAGCTGACCCGACCCGCTTGAGAGCACTATGGTCACGACATTGGATGAACGCCAAGATGCGCTCCCATTGCGAATTAAATCCGGACCACGTGTACCGAAGTCTTACACGTTAACCACTAGCTAGATCAACGAGGGATTTGTATATGCATCTTAATGAATAAGTTTTCTCATTTGCTCGGACGGCAGGAGGTCTTCTCGGAAGGCAGTAGCAAGAGTCTGTTAGAGGAGACAAAAGGAAATCGTTTAACTACAATGATAAGGGTTGAGGAAACGGAAGAACACCTGTGATATTTCCAACCCTTCAACTTTTATCCCAAAATAGGTTCTTATGATTCCGGGACCCCCGCCAATTTGATTTTTCTTCCTCGGTAATTAAAACGTATTGTATAGTATATATAGTTGCAAGTAAGAAGATGCATTATATGAATTTTGTAATTTAAAATTTAAAAATACAGAATGATAATTAATTATAAAGTACTAATTTTATTTCATCACTTTCAGCCAAACAAATGAAATCCAAACAATTCGCACTCTGGGTTTTGGTCATCAATTCTGCGTCTTATTCTTTGTCTTGCACAGTGAAGTCTTGGACCTGCATTTCGTGGTCTTGGTGGTCTTTCATACTATACAAGAGCCACGAATGCTCGCCTTACCGGTACAAATGAAGACCAAGTGTGATTTTGATTATGGTCTTTCATACTATTTGGAAAGCAAGAAAATATGCTCATCGCTACTTGGTGATCACCAAAACAAGGACAAGAGCAAGATTACTATGCACTTCGTCTTGCATATCCTATCTTTATTTTATTCGTGTATCGATGTTGTTTGGCTTGGTGAAATAAAATGAAATATTCAGTTTAAGGTCCCTGATTCTGCACCGAGGCTAAGGGATATGGTGACCATGAGAAATGAATGCAAAAGTGGGAGGAAACAGGAGAACCCCGAGAAAACCCACTACACGACGTTCCTTCACCACAAAGCCTACTTAGCACAAGCTGGAATCGAACCATGGGCACTATGCACCAGAGATGAATTCTCTACCACTGAGCCACCGCGGCCCTGCTTGGGCTTGGTTGTCCATATCCAATCTTTGTTTTGGCCTTGTTTAAACAAGTGGTAGTTTTGTTCTAAATCCAGACTCCATATTGGCGTAGATATTAATATTACAGTCGATTAGTAAAATCAATCTTCCACATTTAAAAATGAAAGTACACACAAGTACGAAAATAATTGTTTACCATAAAAACACTAGCTGCAAGTGTTCAAAATAGATTTATGGTTTCTATAAAATCAATTGAAAATTGCTATTTTTAATTAGGCAGCTATTAAAAACAGCAGCTTTCGACTTCAGCCGAGTTTAAGCTCAACCTAAACTCAGTTGACCAAAGAGAACTGACCAGACTGACCCGACGCGGTCGGGTCAACGCGACCCTTTTGAGAGCACTATATATATATATATATATATATTATTATTAGTTAATCTATGAATTCTGTTTCTCGCGTGTTTATGTTCATTATGTTTGGAAGTAAGTAATGTGTATATATAGAATTTATATAGTGAAATATAATATTTTTTTTGTTTAAAGGTAATGCTTCATCGCCGTTACTGGGGTTTCGCTGTGGCACACGTTTCCCTTTTGTGGGTGTGATACCTGGTTCTATCCCAGCTCACGCCAAGTGGTCTTTGTGGTTGAAAAACACTGTCTGCTTGGGTTTTATTGGGGTTCTCCCGTTTCCTTCCACTTTATTCATTCCACCGTTTCATTCATGTGTTATTATCACCGTCTCCCTTAGCCTCGGCGACAAACGTGGGATGTTAAACTAGATACTCTATTTCTTCCCCGTTCCTGCAAGTTTTCTTACATTTGTGGAAGCTTTACCCTTCCAAGAAATATGCAGGTAATTTCACTGATGATAAAGATATTACATAAACCGTAACTCTACTTTGGAGTAGTTCTCAAAGAGTAAGATAAAGATTGTGCCCCAGAAGTGTGTTTGGAAAATTTTTATTAAACTAATTAAAATGAATGAATGAATGATTAGGGGGGAATGGGGACGTCAGCAGCTAGGCTATATGTCCCCGTGACGATGAACACAGTTGCTCTGAATTAAAAGATGGGAAGAAAAAGGCTAAAAGAATAGGAAAAACAAAACTGCTGCTAAATAAGAGAAAATAAAAGATAAATAGAATAAAAAATAGAAAATAAAACAATAAATAAATTAAAATATATAACAATAACAATATACAGAAAGACAATAAAAACTAACAAATGAAAAATGCAGCAGCAATAAAACAGTGGAGAGACACTAAAACAGCTCAGAGAACGTGAGCAACCCCACAAGCTTTGACAAACTCAAGTACCCGGCGAACCATAACACTTGAATCCCCCAAAGCACGGGAAAGAGCAGAAGGCAATCTGAAACGTTCTCTGAGAGCTGAGTATTCAGGACATTCAACAAGAATGTCCTAAATACTCAGCGGGACTATACACTCCTCACAGTAAGGATGGTTCAATCTCCGCAGCAAGTAGCCATGCGTCACATGAGAAGGTCTGATATGCAAACGCGCCATGAGCACTTCATCTCGACGACGAGCGGACGAGGATATACGCCACTCTCCTAGGAGTGGCTTGACTGCGTGCAATTTATTTGCAATGGCCTGGTCCCAATCTGCTTGCCAGTGAGAGCGAATCAAAATAGAAAAATAAGAATGAAGATCGGAGCAGAGAAGGCCATGCTTCAGTGCAACCCTGGCCAAGGCGGCGTTCTTGGAAGCTGTGTCAGCAAGTTCGTTTCCCCGGATCTCGACATGACCCGGCACCCAGCAGACAACGACGACACAGCCCTGTTGCTGCAAGTGATGGCATCTCACAAGAATGTAATGCACGAGAGAGTTCATACCGAAGATATTCTGTAGACTCAGAACCACACTCTGAGAATCGGTGCAAAGAAGCACACGACGTATCGAAAGCGTGAGAGCGTGGTCTAAGGCAAGCTTAAGAACAGTCAATTCTGCAATGAACACGAAATACAGGCGATGCAAATGAAATTCTGAGCTGCCCTCGTCGGTGACAAAGGCACAGCCATCAGAATCCCCATCCTTAGAACTGCCCGTAAAGAACACATTAAAATCGGGATACTCATCCAACAGTGCGGCAAACTGCTGCTGGTACACATGGGAACCAGTCTGCTGTTTCGAATACATAGACAAACTTAAATCGTGGCGAGGTAGACGAAGCAGCCATGGCGGAATAACACAGTGAACCAACGAAAGAGAAGGCGACACAAAATCGTCGCCAAGGACACTATCAAACAAACGGATATACCATGGACGTGTAGAGCGAGGACGTGCAGCATAGCGCATGTATATGCGACCACCACTGAGACAGGGTCTACAAGGAAGATCGGGAATGCAACGCACATGCGCAGAATAATTAAGAAGAAGTCGGCTGCGACGATACGCTAAAGGTTCATTAGCTTCAACATACAAGCTAGTAACGGGACTGGTACGGTAGGCGCCAGTAGCAATACGAATGCCCAGGTGATGCACTGTATCAAGTTGACGCAACAAGGAATCACGAGCAGAGCCATAGGCAATACAGCCATAGTCTAACTTGGACCAAATTAGACTACGGCACAAGCGAAGCGGAACAGTACGATCAGCACCCCACATGAGCTAGGAAAGGACACGAAGGAGATTCAGACCTCAAAGGCAAGAGTATTTAAGATTCTGTATATGTGGTGCCCACGACAAGCGACGGTCAAAGACCAGACCCAAGAAACGACTGTATCAACGAAGGACAAACGGTTGCCATCGAGGTACAAGTCCGGGTCAACAAAGCAAGTACGCTGCCGGCAGAAGTGAGCACATTGGGATTTCTCGGTTGAAAAGCGAAAACCAGTCTCATTCGACGAGCGAACAAGACGATTGAGAGTCAGTTGAAGCTGTCGAGTAATGCCGCGAAGGTAGCGGGAACGACAGAAAATGACAAGATCGTGAACATAAAGCAGACCAGACACTGGAGCCTGGATCTGCGAAAGAACGCTGTGGACTGTGACAGCAAACAACGTGACACTAACGACACTGTCTTGTGGAACAACATTTTCTTGTACAAAGCGCTCTGAAAGAATAGAGCCCACACGCACTCTAAAGTGTCGCTCGTGAAGAAAATTCGAAATAAAGTGGGCCATATGCCCACGAAGACCCCAGTCATATAATTGTTTTAGGATTCCGTAATGCTATGTGGTGTCATACGCCTTCTCTAAGTCGAAAAATATAGTTACAAGATGTTCGGCGTGGAGAAAGGCGTGTTGAATTTCACCCTGAAGATAAGCGAGATTGTCTGTAGTGGAGCGGAAACGACGAAATCCATTTTGAAGCTTGCTCAGAAGTGAATTGGATTCCAAATACCATACCAGGCGCTTGTTTACCATGCGTTCAAACAGCTTACAGACGCAGCTCGTAAGAGCAATTGGTCTGTAGCTCGTGGGGCTAGTTGCGGCTTTCCCTGGCTTTAAGATGGGAAGAACCACGGCCTCACACCAAGCAGGTGGAAAAAAAATTCCTCAACCCAGAGGCGATTGTACAGCTGCAATAATGCAAGTTGAGAATCGGGGAAGAGGTTGCGCAACATATCATAGGAAACACGTTCAAGCCCGGAAGCAGTATGGGACGATTCGCGGAGAGCAGAATCGAACTCAACGAGCGTGAAAGGAGCGTTATAGTCCTCACTGTTGGCGGTACGGAAATTTAACGGGTTTCGCTCCAGCTGAGGACGGGAACGAGCAAAGGCTGGTGGGTAGTGATCTTACGCAGAAATAGTGGCAAAATGGTGGCCCAATATATTGGCGATCTCTGAGGGATTGGTCTCTAGAACACCATTCACATTTAAGGCTGAGACAAGAAGTAAGCAAGCGGATCCGTTTGGGAGCGAACCCGACGCCACGCAGTTGGCATAGTTGTGCGACTACTGAGGGACGAAACATAATTCTTCCAGCTTTGGCATTTGGAGAGCTTTACCAGACGTCGAGTACGAGCACGTAGAATGCGGAACTGCTAAACATTGTATTCTGTGGGATGATGATTAAAAGTGGCAAAAGCGCGCCGACGAGCCTGGATAGCCTCACAGTATTCCGCAGACCATCATGGAACACGCCGGCGGGAAACGTCGCCACCGCATTCTGGAATGGAACCATGAGCAGCATCAAAAACAGTCTCCTTAAAAGCCTCAGCCACAACAGCTACACGGACATGAAAGTCTCTGAGCTCACGGAATTTACGCCAGTCACCACGCTTCAGATTGAAGCGGCGGAGAGGAAAAGGAGGTGTAACAGGGAGACCTTCAACAAACAACGGGAAGTGATCACTGCCACAAAGATCAAGATGCACTCTCCATGTCAATGAGGTCAAGAGGTCGATACAAGAATATGTGCCATGGGCAGTGGAGAAATGAGTAGGACTGCCATCATTAAAGATAAGCAAGCCACTCTCCTGAAGAAATTCGGTGACCTCGCGGCCACGATCGTAAGTACGGACAGAACCCCACAGACGGTGATGGGGATGAAGGTCTCCTACAAGCAAGACTGGCGGCTCAAGTTGATGGAAGAGCTGAAGCAGATCCGCGGTTGTAAAGGCTTCTGAGTGAGGAACGTACAATGAACAAACTGTAAGTGGGCGGGAAAAGTGTACTCGCACCGCAACGGCTTGTATTCGGGATACAACGTGAATTTGCTGAGAATGAACAGAATAGAAGGCACAGACTGCCACGCCGCCAGCAGCGTGGGCAGCGTCCGGCTTATCACATCGATACATTGTATACCCAGAAAGAAGAAAGGACTGGGTAAGCTTAAAATGTGTTTCCTGCAAGCAGAGAAGTACAGGCGAGTGGTCAGTGATCTGTTGGGTCAATTCCTCACGGTGACCACAGAAGCCATTGAGGTTCCACTGAAGAAGCGCCATACTGCAAAAGATTAACGTTTGAGGTGAACTTTCCCACGGGGTCCAATAACAGCCCACTCGGAGTCCATCCTCCAGCATGTCAGACTTGAGCGAAACTGCAGGAGGCTTACGAACTGGCGTAGATTTTCTTCTCTTGAGAGTGTGAACAGTCTCGTTCAGCCGGCGAATATCTTGGCTAAGTTTCAGTCCGGCGATATAATGTGATCGGCACTGGGCTGGAGTACGCCGAAGAGCACCACTAACAGAAACACGAGGGGTTCTGGGAAGTTCGCTTGTCGTTGCAACCGGGGTCTTCGTAGCACAACTATTCTGTGGAACCGAGTCTGTGTGGGTGGAAGCGTCGGAAGTCAGGGTTGCTACAGATTTTCGGGAACTAGCAGCAACAGTAGCGAACGGAATAGAAAGCGAGGAAGGGACGCTTTCATACGACGCTTAGCATCAGCAGCAGAAATCTTCTCAACAACCATGATTTCTCGAATACGCTTCTCGCGCTGAAAGGCTGGACAGTCCCGAGACCAAGCTGAATGCGCACCCTTGCAGTTGACACAGAAGGGCTTGGCCGCTTTGCAGGGTTCCGCACCATGACTACCCTGTCCACAAATCGCACAAAGAGCAGCACTCGCATTACAGGAGGTGCTGGTGTGCCCAAAATGTTGACATTTAAAGCAGCGCAAGGGACTAGGGATATAGGGCCGAACTTTCAAACGATAGTATCGAGCCTTGACGTACTCCGGAAGCGTGGGCAAACTGAAAGTAAGAATCAGGGACTGGGTAGCAACAAGTTCGCCTGACTTCTTACTTTTGATTCGAGCTACGTCGATAACGTGTTGGTCCGCTAACTCCGACTTAATTTCCTCTTCGGTTACATTGAGGAGATCCTAACACGATATTACCGCTTTAGAAACGTTCAGCATACGGTGTGGTTTGACTGACATGTTCACCGGTCCAATAGGTGTCAACTTAAGTAGCTTCGCCGTTTGCCTTTCGTCTGTCGTTTCCACCAATCAAGTGCCATTACGCAACTTCTTCATATCCTTAACCTGTCCGGCATGGTAAGTGATAACAAAAGGGGACAAGCCCTTAATAGCACTCGGACAGTTTGCATCATAATTGGCACTATCAACGTCTTTATCTTTAATTACAAGATATCGGACAACAGGGGTCGCGATACTTGTCTTTTCCACTATCTCAGTTTGTTTGGGCTTCTTCCGTGAGGGAGAGCCCGGATCAGTGTTTAAAGTGGTTTTACCCATAAAAGTGTTAATTTGAAGGAACATTTGGAAAGGAAAAAAGGGTGTGAGGTCACACCGGGGTGTTAATAGGGGAACTAACGCTACCCCCTGGCCATCCCTTCAGCACGCCCGACACCTTAAGATCAGTGAGGGGCCGTCGCGGTCAAGGGGAATGGAAGTGCAAAAACCATTCCCGTCGACAAAAACGCGTGTCCCCGGAAAAACAAGAGGTGAAACAAAAGAAAAGAGACCTGGCCAATCAAAAGATAGACCCCCACCAGCCCAGAAAGAACAAAACAAAAAACAAAAGGTGCGCATTCTTTTGTATTTTTAATTGTACTCGTTTTTTGTATTTTTAGTTTTTTGTTGTTTTTTTTTTTTTTTTTTGTATTTGCAAATACTAAACACACCGGACGAAACAAACACTGGACGCACACAACAGGAGGCCGGGTGGGTGCACGTCCTCCTCAACTGGAGGAAGACGTCCACTAGACCTTCCTCTTTCCGACTCCCACCAACCATCCGCGAGTCCGGTAGCGGTATTTTCGGCTGAGAGGGCATGCAATGATATGCAGATGAGGGGTGAGACATGAATGAATGATGAAGCGCCCTCTCAGCTTTACCCCCTCCCCGACGATGACGGTCCGCTACATGGAGGGGGCCTGTCGCGTTTGCGTTTCGGACACTCTCATCTAACGCATGGTTATCTGATGCGTGGTAGGGACCGTCCGTATTGTGACGAGTGTATTGTCCCCCTGCTTATTCAACATATTCTCGTTGAATGTCCTGAATACTCAGATCTCAGAGAACGTTATGGACTGCCTTGTGTTCTTTCCCGTGCGTTGGGGGATGACCCTGACATAGCCGGGTACTTGACATTATTCGTGCTTCTGGGGTTGTTCACGTTTTCTGAGCTCTTTTAGTGTGTTGCTACTATATTATTGCTGCTAAATTTTTATCTTTTTGTCACATTTTATTGTTTTCTGTATATTGTTATTGTTATATATTTTATCTTACTTATTCTTTTGTTATCCTTTTTGCTTTTTCTCTCGGTTTATCATTTAGGAGCTCTTTGGTTCACTGAACAACCCTGTTAATCGTGACGGGGATATATATCCTCGATGCTGACATCCCCATTATTCCCCAATTCTATCTATCTATCCTTTTTATCTAGCAGCGCTTACGTTCATTTGCACTGTATTCACTTTAGTTTGTATTCCTTTTAATATGCAGTCCTGAGCAACGTTGTTAATCGAGACGAGGACATATAGCCTCGTTGCTGACGTCCCCATTTATCCTCTTACTCATTCATACACCACTTGGCGTTACGGTATGTAGTTATATGACTGAGGTCTTCGTGGGCAGATGGCACAATTTATTAAGAATTTTCTTCACAAAGACATTTTAAAGTGGGTGTGCGATCTAGTCTCTCAGAGCGCTTTGTGCAAGAAAATGGTGTTCCACAAGGCAGTATCCTTAGTTCCACGTTGTTTGCTGTTAGAACATTACCCCAATTTTACTGTGTTTTATACAAACGGTTGAAGAGATGGAATTCTGTTGGTTGTGCCTTTGTTACAGGCGAGGGAAACTCCATTTACATCGCCTGTGTACCGCTTTCACAGCTGAATTAACTGCAATGAAGCTTGCCTTAGACCATGCTCTCACGCTTTCCTTACGTTGTATGCTGGTTTGTACTGAATCCAAGAGCGTGTTTCTGAACCTACAGAATGTCTTGAGTACGCACGCCCCTGTTGAAGACATTCTCGTGATATGGTATTTACTACAGCAAGACGATTGTGTCGTCGTTGTGTGCTGGGTGCCGGGTCATGTTGGCATTCGGGGGAACGCGCTGACACCGCTGCCGAAAACGCCGCCTTTGCCGCGGTTTCGTTGGTACCTAGCCTTCCTTGGTACGGTCTTAATAAATACTTTTATACCTTGATGCGCTCTCACTGGCAAGCGAATTGGGGCGAGTCAATTGAAAATAAACTTCTTGCAGTTAAGCCGCTGATAAGCACGTGCCACACGTCTTCTTGTTCTCGTCGTCGAGATGAAGTGCTCCTTGCGCGTCTACGTATTGGACATTGTTCTCTCACGCATGGATGTATTTTACTTGGGCTGAACCGTCCGTATTGTGAAGAATGTGTGGCTCCGTTGAGTATTCAGCACATTCTAGTGGAATGTCCTGGATACTCAGAGCTCACAGAAGTACACAAACTGCCTTGTACCATTCACCGCACTTTGGGTATGACATGTGTTGTGTTCGCAGCACTCTTAGCTTTGTGGATGCTTCTGCCCTAGCTCATGTTCTCTGTGCATTTTAGTTTGTTGTACCCTTTTTAGTTTTTCGTTGCTTATGTTTTATTCTTTATTCTCATATTTTACTACTTTTTCTCTTTATTGTTTTTGTTATATTTTTATTATTATATTACCTTTCCCGTTCTTTTATTTCTGTTCTTTTATTTGTTATGCAACGTTTTAGTTGAATTATTTTTTACAGTCTTTCATGTAGGCAGTCTGTGTTTGAAGAGGCCTGTTCATCGAGACGGGGACATATAGCCTCAGTGCTGACATCCCCACTACCCCCAATCAATCAATCAATCAAGGTTCCATTGGTGTTTTTAAAATGCCAATAATGAAAATTTACTGCCTGTAACAATTAGAAACAAGAAATCTATATCGCAAAATACGTGTGGATTCCACTCACTTGTCCAATTGGTACGCAGAAGTTACTGGGACACTGAACAATATGAAGAAGTAATTAATGAAAATACTCAAGAAAGAATCGCAAAGATAGTTCTCAAAGTTGTACGGTTTGGTGCTACAGCGAACACTTATTGATTGCGATTATAAGGTTCTGCAGAAATGAGAAGTCTACCTGGTGGCTTGATGATGATTGATAATTCTTTACCGATAGCAGAAAGGGTCCCAAATGTATGGGAAGGTATGCGCTCAGCAGATGAATTCCAAATGTATAAGTCACAAGTATGTCCAGGAAAATACCTAAGATTGCGTACGGCGGTTATAACTGTATCGTAGAAAGATGAATTGTTCAACCTCGAATGAAGATAAATCAGACAAATTATGGTAGCTGTTTGTCGGTCATCTTTGCGTGGCACAGATAAATGAACTGCCGCAGAAGAATATATTTATCTTTGAGAATCAGAACATACTTTGTGCACAGGAACATCTATAATTAGGTAAAATACTTTCACCCGATCGTATTTTTGTTAAAGTCATAGATAGTAACAACAATCGTCTGGTATAATTTACTTCTAAATTGGAAGATCTTCCTAGAGCATTAAAAGCACAATTTTTGTAAGAAAATACGATGTTCCGTGTGCTACAAAGAAAGCCAAGAGATTTGTGGTCTAGGACATTACACATTATGCTGTCTTCGGGAAAGTGGTCAATGCGAAATATATGACGATTTGAAAGATTAAGTGATTGGGGGAAATCCTCATAAACGAAACGTTTTCATATTATTTTTTATACTGTATAAAGTGAATAGTTTTAATGTGGAGTCGGAAAGGAGAGCCCAAAATAAAAAAAAAAAGAACATTTGAATTCGCACTTTAGATTGGTTGAGTTGGAGTTTAGCGTTCCATTTATCACCAAGGCTATTTGAAAGTGGACCTACAGCTTAACGTGAGATCGGAATAATATGATTCCCATCGAGAATCGATTTTTTAATCTGTAGCTTTTTGTGCGAAGTGTGCTTTTCAAACGCCGACATAGCGCACAGGAACTAGTTGCTTGTAGTTATCTTGGTTTAAGCGGGTGGTGCTCTTCAAGAACCGACATGATATATAGATCTGAGCCGATCTATGTTTGCTTGGTTGAAACATAGATTATTCTTTACGATGTGAGCAACACGTGTCAGCTGCTTCCGATTAGCTGATTGTATCCAGGGTTGTGCCGCGAGTTATTGTCAGTTTCCCGACTACAGATCATTTCGACTCTTCGGAGAAAAGATTCAGAGTGACGTTTAAATCTAAAGCTTGGATCTCTGCACGAGTATCCGTTGAAAGGCAGACGCACAAACATCAAAAGGCCTTAGATCCAAACGCGGGACTATTTTAACAGTAATATTCAAGAACTTTCGGAAATCTAGGAAAGTACCAAGGGACTGGTAAGACACGAATACCATTCTAATTGATAACAAATGAGACAAAAATGACATCAGGAACTACAGACCCGAAAGACTGTCTAAAACAATTGCAAAACTACATATATATGATGTTGAGTGAATATGATGAGTAAGTAGATGCTAGAAGAAATAATACTAAACGCCTTACAAGGTATGGTACTGTTTTTGAACACTAGTTACTAATAAAAGGAATAAAGAATGCGAGGGAGAACAAGGAAAGCAGGTCTGCAATATGGCGTCGATCATGCTACGGCGTACAGGCGGTGCATGTGTTCTAAGGAAAATGGAAATGTAGGTCACATAACTGGTCGGCCAGGAGGTTCTTCTGCGCTTCAAGAACGATATCTAATTGAAGAATGCCTTCCCTTTCATGTCCGACTGAGAACTAAAAGAGACATCCGGGTTTCCAGGTGAGGAAAACACAGTTAAGCGCCACCTGAGAAAGGTAAATCTGAGGTCATTCCAGGCTGCAAGGAAAGAGCAACTGTTGGATAACCACATTGTCGTTTCACGGACGTTTGCAACAGAGACTATCAGCTGTGTGTTGGACGGCGTTGCCTTTTATTTGTAGCAGAAAAATCTTTTTCGTCTGTAGAGTTCTCGATGTGCCTATCGTCGACCTGGAAAACGATATGAGCTACGATACATGGCCTGTTCATGGACGCTACTCACTACGAACGGTGTCTGTACTTGGAGTTCCACTCACATCCTACCCAACCAACCAGTCAATGATTAGGGTGTATTGTTTACAATTTTATTTACAAAATTATAATTTTTCATAATTTGTTCCCTACAAATTTCCATTTTCCTCTTTATTATTATCCTTTATTTTGCCCATTACTAATATCTTTAAACTGATTTATGCGGGGGCAGCGGAGGCTCAGTGATAGACCGTTCATCTCTGGTGCATGGGTTTCTTGGTTCGATCTCAGCTGGCTGAGCTTTGTGATGGACAAACACCGTGCGCGTCGGTCTTCTGGGGCTCCTCCTATTTTCTGCGACATTTTTCATTCATTTCTCATCACCACTGTCTCCTTGAGCGTAACCAGGATAACCGTGGAACGCACAACTTACAGATGTAATTTTTCTGATTCATGCAAAAATGTAGGCATTTATGATCTTAACTATAATGCAGCTCTGATTAATCCGTCTCTAGCACTGTGTCCACGCGCTACCAGTTATTGAATTTAAACATATCAGTTGTGTGATTCCTGAAGTAGGCAGGCAGATACTCATCAAAGACCAACTGTATTTACTAGTCATTTTAAAATCACCCTGTTAGGGTACTGCTTTGAAGACTTTTAAATTCGCGACCCTTGTCCTTTGTCACATTCAAGATTGCTCACTACACCTAATCGAGTTCTGAAACTATACATTAATGTGGAAACTCCTTCAGATAATATGAGGCAAATTGTCAGTTATATCTTATAAAGACATATATGTCCATGTAGTTTGCCATTAAGTTGAGCAACAATTTGACTAAAGCAGAGATGTTCACCCTCGCGAGGGTGGCCCTCTCGAGGGCATCCTCACCCTCAAGTTTCCTCGCCCACAGTGACGCGAGGGCAAGGGAGCGCGAGGGCGAACATAAGTTTTGGCCGCGAGGGCGAGGGTGCGCGAGGGCGACGACAAGCTTCGATGGCGAGGGTGAGGGTGCGCGAGGGCGAGGACAAGCTTCGATGGCGAGGGCGAGGAAAAGCTTCGACGAAGAGGGCGAGGGTGCGCGAGGGCGAGGACAAGTTTCGGCAGCGAGGGTGAGGATGCGCGAGGGCGAGGACAAGCTTCGACGAAGAGTGCGAGGGTGCGCGAGGGCGAGGACAATTTTCGGCAGCGAGGGCGAGGACAAGTTTCGGCAGCGAGGGCGAGGGTGCGCGAGGGCGAGGACAAGCTTCGATGGAGAGGGTGAGGGTGCGCGAGGGCGAGGAAAAGCTTCGACGAAGAGGGCGAGGGTGAACGAGGGTGAGGGCCAAGTGTTACTGCGGGAGCGAGGGTGCACGATGGCTAGAGACAACTTCCTTCAGGAGAACGAGGGCTCGCGAGGGAGGAGGACAAGCTTCCTTAAAAGCAACTGTTTTGGAGTTTCTGTTTGATCTCTTTTGGAGAGAGGCAAAATTTAAAATATCATCCGCCACGTCCCCTAGATGAAAAGTTAGTGTCATAGAAAGGTTGTACATTAATCGTATTTTTCCTTTCAATTAATTGCAGGAGACAATTTCTCGTGTGTACGTACATAATTATTAAAAATAATAATGCAAATAAGAATAATATTTGATTTTTCCCATGAAAGTTTCCGGGCAGAAATAGCGCTACATTAAGAAGTAAGTGTGCCTCATTTTTGCCCTCCCTGTGCTGGAGACGTTTTAGATAAGAAGTGTTTACTACACTGTCATGTTTAAAGAGTGTTGGTAGACAGACAGTCACTCACGTCATTCAGCAGTAAATGACAAGAGCGCTGATATCTGAACAAACACAATCAATGAGAGAACCATCAGAATGCAGTAGATCAGATGGAATGCCTTTGGTTCATAGATGGCCATTTTGCTCTGGACTCTCTCGGACTCGGGCTCATTTTTTTCAACTGGGCTCTCGCTCATTTATTCCTTTGGAAATCGTGCTCGGGTTCATTTCCCTCAGTTGGACTCGCGCTGACTTATTTCATTGGCGCTCGGGGTAGCGCTTAATTATTGAACCCGAGAACGGTTGAGCGCGAATGCCGAGCTAGCGAGCGTTGGGCTCGTGAGTTTGAATGCCCATGAAATGGGCTGATTAATAGCATACATCCTCCTCCAGTGTCCACCACTGATGAAGTTGTTACAATTAATCGGAATTTTTAACTTTTCATAGTTTTGTGACAGCCCAAACTATTATCTGAATCGATATTTGTTAAAATAATGTCACTCACTATTGTATAGATTTTCATTGTTTCTGCTTTTATAATCTACGTGGGTAGAGCTATGATTTAGTTACAAAATAAATAATATGTTTTTTCTTGTCCTTAAATAGAAATATCTGACACGTTAATACTGAAATTTTGTTAAAAGAGCTGCTTTAACAAAATAAATTTAATAAGTTCCACAAGACAGAAGTTGTTTATGCAGCCGAAATTTGCAACTGTTGACTGATTGCCGTTTAGCGTCCTCTTTCGTCGGCGAGGCTATATGAGAAGTGGACCTATAGGTTTAACGCGGAATTCGATCCACTGTCGTTCAATGTTCTCCCACTCGGAATTGTCGCCAGGACCCCATGCACCAAAGGTTCGCGTGCAAGCCAGTGAGATAGGGTTTGTATGTTGTGTTGTTCAATGAATTTTATTAGGAATAAAATACGTTACAGGATGATATACTGATTGTAAATATTATAGTGCAAGTATTGAACGATTCTGTGGTAAAAGGAAAAATATAAATTTGGACAAATTAAAAAAAGGCCTGAAAAAAATTATAGGATATATGAAACATATAAAACTTAGGAAAAGCCACTTCAGCAAAACGTGCAGGATTTTCTTGTGGGTAAACAGTTTAATCATATTATTATTAATTTCGCACATATGTGCCACACATCATAGCATGGGCGGCGATTAAGGGGGGCAAAGGGGGACAGTTACCCCCCACTCCTTCCGTTTCCGTTGCCGTTCCGTGAGTACGTATTAGTTGTCTTCCCTTGCAGTTCAGAAAGCTACAGGAGTTGCGTTTTAATTGCCACGAAAAATGGCTCAAAAATTAAACCTATCCGAGTGTACTTTCATATTCATTTGTTCTTACAAGGGCTCGATATGTTAGTCAGCCGCTTTGGAACTAATTGAGATAATATTTCGCAGAAAAAGAAGTCCTTCATAAGCAGTGTTTCTTTCAGAAACAATGTTCTGGGGGGGGGGATGGGGCACAGTTAGTATCCCGGGGCGGCACTGCAGGTACTATTCTATTCATTATTATATTATAGACGTATTATTTTGATCTCCTTCGGGGGAGGCTCTCAGAGCTTCGGGGGGCAGTACCCCCCAAAAAAACATGTCTGGAAGAAACACTCTTCACAACTTATTTTGTAATTGCACAAAAATCGACAGTTCCTGAAATGTCTTTTCTTCTTTCTAATAGTAAGGAATATTTGATTTGATTTTTTTAAATATCCCTTCAGCAGTGAGACTATATGAGACGTGAACCTACGGATTAACGTAGAATACGAACCACATGAGCTCCCGCCAGGAATCGAACCCGGGTCTCCTACGTCAAAGTTGCGGCATTGTTTTGCAGTGTAATATACGAGTTTAGGGGTGTACATATACAATTTTGTATCTACAATTAAATTTAGTGAATTCAACATAATTCTAGGTTTTAGGGTTATTTGGGATAACTGGAGTGTGGAGTGATTCTAAGTATTGTTGAAATGAAATGAAATGAAATCTAAGTTTAACGTCCCATGGTTATGCCGGTTAGGCTTAAGGAGACGGTGATAATAAGAAATGAGTGAAATGGGGGAATGAATAAAGTGGGAGGAAACGGGAGAACCCCGAGAAAATCCACGAGCACGGCGTTTGTCCACCACAAAGTCCACACGGCGCGAGCTGGGATCGAACCAGGGACCCCAAGCACCGGAGGTGAATTACTGAGCCACCGCGCCCCCTTAAATATTGTTGAGTTTTGATATTCCAAGAAAGTGAAAACTGCACCTAATGGCAATAAACATGTTTCGGGAAGCTGCAAAAGTATTTCTTTAAATGTCGCAGCATATGCTTGTAGTATTTACTGTCTTTCTAAGATTAATAACATATAATAGCATGCGTGGAACTAAAAAATATAAATTGTTCATTAATTCCCAGTTTCAATATAACTTTTGCAAAACAAGCCTCATTTTGAATAAATGAATGAATGAATAGGGGGTTTAATGGGGACGTCAGCATCAAGGCTATATGTCCCCGTCACGATTTACATGGTTGCTCTGGACTAAAACATGTAAAGAAAAAGGTTAAAATACTAGAGTGCAATAAACGAAAGTGCTGCTAAATAAAAACAGAAAATGAAAAAGAAAATAAAAGAATAAATAGTCTAAAACAGATAACAAAAACAATATATAGAAAACAATAAAAGATAACAGAAATTAAAAGTTTAGCAGCAATAAAAATCGACAACACATTAAAAACGCTCAGAGAACGTGAGCAACCCCACAAGCTTTAACAAAGTCCAGTACCCGGCTAACTATATCATGTGAATCCCCCAAAGCGCGGGTAAGAACAGAAGGCAATCCGAAACGTTCTCTGAGAGCTGAGTATTCAGGACATTCAACAAGAATGTCCTGAATACTCAGCGGGACTATACACTCCTCACAGTACGGACGGTTCAATCTTTGCAGCAAGTAGCCATGCGTCAGATGAGAGTGTCCGATACGCAGACGCGCCAGGAGCACTTCATCTCGACGACGATGGCACGACGACGTACGCCATTCTCCTAGAAGTGGCTTCACTACATGTAACTTATTCTCAAGAGCCTGGCCCCAATCTGCTTGCCACTGAGAGCGCAATAAAGAATAGAAATGACACTGAACATCGGAGCAGGGAAGGCTATGCTCCAGTGCAACCCCGGCCAAGGCGGCGTTCTTGGCAGCTGTGTCAGCACGTTCGTTTCCCCGGATGCCGACATGACCCGGCACCCAGCAGACAACGACGACACAACCCTGTTGCTGCAATTCATGGCCTCTCACAAGAATGTCCTGCACGACAGAGTGCATACTAAAGACATTCTGTAGACTCAAAATCACACTCTGAGAATCGGTGCAAATAAGCACACGACGGAGGGAAAGCGTGAGAGCGTGGTCTAAGGCAAGCTTAACTGCAGTCAATTCAGTAGTGAACACGGAACACAGGCGATGTAAAAGAAATTCGGAACTGGCCCCGTCGGTGACAAAGGCACTGCCTACAGAATCCTTATTCTTAGAACCGTCCGTAAAGAACACACTAAAATCGGGGTACTGATCTAACAGTGCGGCAAACTCTTGCTGGTACACCTGGGAACTAGTTTGCTGTTTCGAATGCATAGACAAACGTAAATCATGGCGAGGTAGACGAAGCAGCCATGGGGGAACAGCGCAAAAGTGAACCAATGAAAGAGAGGGCCACACGAAATCGTCGCCAAGGAAACTCTCACTCGCACGGATGTACCATGGACGTGTAGAGCGAGGACGTGCAGCATAACGCTCGTATATCCGACCACCACGGAGACATGGTCTACACGGGTGGTCTGGAATACAACGCACATGCGCAGAATAATTAAGAAGTAGTCTACTGCAAACGATATGATAACGAAGGTTCATTGGCCTCAGCATACAAGCTGGCGACGGGACTAGTTCGGTAGGCGTCAGTAGCAATACGAATACCCAGGTGATGCACTGTGTCAAGTTGTCGTAACAGAGAAGCACGAGCAGAACCATAGACAATACAGCCATAGTCTAACTTGGACCGAATTAGAATACGGTACAAACGAAGCAGAACAGTACGATCAGCACCCCATGTGCGGTGGGAAAGGACACGAAGAAGACTCAGAGCACGAAGACAAGAGTATTTAAGATTCCGTATATGTGGTGCCCACGACAAGCGACGGTCAAAGACCAGACCCAAGAAACGGACTGTATCAACGAATGACAAACGGGTGCCATCCAGGTACAAGTCCGGGTCAACAATGCAGGTACGCTGTCGGCAGAAGTGAACACATTGGGATTTCTCGGTAGAAAAGCGAAATCCAGTCTCATTCGACCAGCGAACAAGACGATTGAGAGTCAGTTGAAGCTGTCGAGTAACGCCGCGAAGGTGATGGGAGCGACAGAAAATTACAAGGTCGTCAACACATAGCAAACCAGACACAGGAGCCTGGATCTCCGAAAGAACGCTGTTGACGGCGACAGCAAACAACGTGACACTAAGGACACTGCCTTGTGGAACACCATTTTCTTGTACATAGCGCTCTGAGAGATTAGAACCCACACGCACTCTAAAGTGTCGGTCGTGAAGAAAATTCGAGATAAAGTGGGCCATATGCCCACGAAGACCCCAGTCATATAATTGTTTTAGGATTCCGTAACGCCATGTGGTGTCATACGCCTTCTCTAAGTCAAAAAATATAGCAACAAGATGTTCGCCGTTGAGAAAGGCGTCTTGAATTTGACCCTCAAGATAAGCGAGATTGTCTGTAGTGGATCGGAAACGACGAAATCCACTTTGAAGCTTGCTCAGAAGTGAATTGGATTCCAAATACCACACCAGGCGCTTGTTGACCATGCGTTCTAACAGCTTACAGACGCAGCTCGTGAGAGCAATGGGTCTGTAGCTCGTGGGGCTAGTTGCGACTTTGCCTGGCTTCAAGATAGGAAGAACGAGAGCCTCACGCCATGCCGATGGAAAAAACTCCTCGACCCACAGGCGATTATAAAATTGCAAGAGAGCAAGCTGTGTATCGCGGGTAAGGTTGCGCAACATTTCGTAGGGTATACGATGAAGCCCCGGAGCAGTATTGGATGATTCACGAAGAGCAGAATCAAATTCAACGAGGGTAAAAGGAGCATTGTAATCTTCGCTGTTGCCGGTACGGAAGTTTAACGGTGTCCGCTCTAAACGGGCCCTAAGGGGAATGAAGGCAGGAGGATAATGTGTAGACTCAGAGATAGAAGCAAAATGCTGGCCCAAAATGTTAGCTATCTCCGAAGGGTGAGTAACTAAGACACCATTCACATTCAAGGCAGGAACATCAACAGGAGCAGTATTGCCAGTAAGAGAGCGGACCCGACGCCACACCGTGGACATCGTTGTTCGATCATTGATCGACGAAACGTAATTTATCCAGCTTTGGCGCTTCGAGAGCTTGATAAGACGTCTAGCTCGAGCACGTAGAATGCGGAAACGCTGCAGATTGTCGTCAGTTGGATGACGATTAAAAGTGGCAAGAGCGTGCCGACGAGCCAGGATACCCTCACGGATTTCCGCAGACCACCATGGAACACGCCGGCGGGAAACGTCGCCACCGCATTCTGGAATGGAACCATGAGCAGCATCAACAACAGTCTGCTGTAAAGCCTCAGCCACAACAGCTACAGGGAGATCATCACGACAATGAAACTCACTGAGCTCACGGAAGTTACGCCAGTCAGCACGCTTCAAATTGAAGCTGCGCAGAGGAAAAGGAGAAACAGGGAGACCTTCAAGAAACAACGGGAAGTGATCACTGCCGCAAAGATCGGGATGCACCCTCCATGTCAATGAGGTGAAGAGACCAGCACTGCACATGGAGAGGTCGATACAAGAATATGTGCCATGGGCAGTGGAAAAATGAGTAGGACTGCCATCATTAAGGATAAGCAAGCCACTCTCCTCAAGAAATTCGGTGACCTCGCGGCCACGACCGTCAGTACGGACAGAACCCCACAGACGGTGGTAGGCATTAAGGTCTCCTACAAGCAAGACTGGCGGCTCGAGCTGATGGAAGAGCTGAAGCAGATCGGCGGTGCTAAAGGCTTCTGAATGAGGAATGTACAATGAACAAACTGTAAGCGGGCGAGAAAAGTATACTCGCACCGCAACTGCTTGCAGGCGGGAGACTAGGTGAATCTCCCGAGAATAAACCGAATCAGAGACGCATACGGCCACGCCGCCAGCAGCGTGACCAGCATCTGACTTATCACATCTGTACATAGTGTACCCAGAAGGAAGGAAGGACTGGGTTGGCTTAAAATGGGTTTCTTGCAAGCAGACGACAACTGGCGAGTGGTCGGAGACCAGTTGTAGCAATTCCTCACGGTGACTACAGAAGCCATTCAGGTTCCACTGAAGAAGCGCCATACTGGAAGATATCAACGTTTAAGGCGAACTTTACCACGCGGTCCAATCACAGCCCACTCAGTATCCATCAGTTCGTCCTCCACCATGTCAGACTTCAGAGAAGCTGCAGGTGGCTTACGAACTGGAGTAGATTTCGGTCTCTTCGGAGAGAGAACCGTGTCGTTCAACCTGCGGATATGCTGACTAAGTTTCAGGCCAGCCATATAAGGTGATCGGCGAGGGGCTGGAGTGCGCCGAAGACCACCACTAACAGTAACAGGAGGAGGTTTCGGACGTTCACTCGGCGTTACAGCTGGAGGCTTGGGATGTTCGCTCGTTGTTGCAACGGGGGTCTTAAGTAGTTCGCTCGTTGTTGCAACGGGGGTCTTAAGTAGTTCGCTCGTTGTTGCAACGGGGGTCTTAAGTAGTTCGCTCATCTTTGCAAGTGGGGTCTTCGATTCACAACTACGCTTTGGGATCAACTCCGTTTGGGTGGAAACGTCGACGGTCTGTGTAGCTACAGATTTCTGAGAAATAGCAGCGACAGTAGCGAAGGGAACAGAAAGCGAGGAAGGAAGGGTTTCTTTCAATCGACGCTTCGCGTCTGTAGCAGAAATCTTCTCTACTACCATGAGTTCTCGATTACGCTTCTCGCGCTAATAAGCTGGACAATCCCGAGACCAAGCAGAATGCTCTCCCTTGCAGTTCACACAGAAGGGCTTGGTCGCTTTACAGGGGTCCGCACCATGACTACCCTGGCCACAATTCGCACAAAGAGCAGCACTCGCATTATACGACGTGCTGGTGTGTCCAAAATGTTGACATTTAAAGCAGCGCAGAGGACTAGGTATGTAGGGCCCAACCTTTAAGCGATAGTAACCAGCTTTCACAGACTCCGGAAGCGTGGGCAGACTAAAAGTAAGAATCAGTGACTGAGTAGCGACAAGTTCACCTGACTTCTTACTTTTGATTCGAGCTACCTCTATAACGTGTTGGTCCGCTAATTCCGACTTGATCTCCTCTTCGGTGGCATTGAGGAGATCCCAACACGATATCACCCCTCTTGAAACGTTCAACATACGGTACGGTTCAACCGTCACGTTCACCGGTCCTATGGCAGTTAACTTAAGTAACTTCGCCGTTTGCTTCTCGTCTGTCTTTTGGACCAATAAAGTGCCATTCCGCAATTTCTTTATATCGTTAACCTGCCCGGCTTGATAATTGATGACTTTATTGATTACAAAAGGGGATAAGCCCTTAATAGCACTCGGACGGTTTTCCTCAGTACTGGCACTTTCAACTTCTTTTTCTTTAATTATAAGATATCGGACAACAGGGGTCGCGATACTTGTCTGTTCCTCAATTCCAGTATCATTTTGTTTGGGCTTCTTCCGTGAGGGAGAGCCCGGTTCAGTTGTGGAAGTTTTTTAACCCATAAGAAAATATTTTTTTAAACATTTATAAGGGAAAAAAGGGTGTGAGGTCACACCGGGGCGTTAACAGGGGAACTAACGCTACCCCCTGGCAATCCCTTCAGCACGCCCAACACCTTAGGATCAGCGTGGGGCCGACGCGGTCAAGGGGAATGGAAGTGCAAGAAAACCATTCCCGTCGACAAAAACGCGTGGCCCCGGAAAATGAAGAGGAAAACAAAAGAAAAGATACCTGGTTAACAAAAGGATAGACCCCCACCAGCCCAGGAAGAACAAAACAAAACGTGCGGATTTTTTTGTATTTTTTTATAATTGTACTCATTTTTTGAAGTTTTTGATTTCTTTTTTTATTTTTTTTATTTTTTTTTATTTTCAAAGACTAAACACGCCAAACAACACAAACAACAGTAGGCCGGGTGGGTGCACGTCCTCCCCAAGTGGAGGAAGACGTCCACTAGACCTGCCTCTTCCCGACTCCCACAAACCACCCGCGAGTCCGGTAGCGGTATTAGCGGCTGAGAGGGCGTGCAATGATATGAAGATGAGGGGTGATACATGAATGAATGATGAAGCCGCCCTCTCAGCTCCACCCCCTCCCCGACGATGACGGTCCGCTACATGGAGGGGGAAACCTCATTTTTCATTACTATTCGATTAATATTATTCTTTCTGTTTGTTTTGCAAATTTGTTATTAAATAGGCCCCTAATCTGATCATACAAATTTCCAGACAGAATTATAAGATATTCATGAGCAAGGAATCAAACCTCTTCTTACACCTTCGTTGTTTAAGAGTACAAAGCGCTAGTATCTACTTTGCGTTGTTCTTGTAAATTTACTTAATAAAATATGAAACACGATATATGGTATTTTAACTGGAAAAGACAGTATCCTAATAGTTATACAACATTTCGTCAAGAAAAATGTTAGTTTTCCTGGTTGCTTCTAACATTGACTTACAAATGTTGAGATCATGTCTTGCCCCCCTACTTTTAACGTCCAACCGCCGGCACTGCATCATAGCCCAAATACTGAACATATTTACCTCTTCTGGGATGCTTGTCTATCAGCAGACAATTATCCTGGACATAACAGACATCAAACGTTACGCATAAATATCTCTTGTTTTTAACTTTTTTTTTTTTTTTAGAAAGCTTTATATCATGAGATCGAACCTTTGGAGTTATAATTAGAAATTTAAGGAAACTTTACAGGTATTCAACATTCATGAAATTACAGAACTTATAATCACAACTGCTAAACGTTTCTCCATGGTGTTAAACGTTTGGTAAAGGAAGTAACAGGATCTGATATCAGTGATTACACGTGTTGTTAAAACCATTTTATAAGAAAACAGCTATTTCTGCGGAAACTAAAAGCAAACCAAGAGGTAGAAAGGAACTTTTTCGAACCCCTTCGTATCGGTTTGAATGTAACACAAAGAAATAATGGTAGTTCAGAGGGTACTGCAATATAAATGGTCTCTTTCAAAATATACGTATTTCAGTTTATATAATCAACTTTGGTCTCCATCTGGCCCATCTAAAGGGAGAGTGCTAACCAAGGCACTCGTAAGATTGAACGCTTTTTGAGAAATTTTGACAGTACCTCCCGAGCACTTACCTTTTTATATGAAGAAATACTACAGTGGTCTGTTACTGCAGAAGAATGTGATTAAGAGAGAAGGAAACGTAGATTTTTTTACATTGTATTTTTAATTGGAGTCGGCTTGTGAAAGAAGTAGCACGTAAAAATTAAAAGATTTTTTTTATTGCTTCAAACTACTGTATTAGAAAACTTTCCAAAGGTCGTAATATGACCCAGTACGATAATTGTAAACAATGATCAGGCCCGGAATTGGACCGATTTCTCCCAATCTAGCCCCGCGCTAGAGTGTTATCCAATCCATTCGACAGTGTCGTCTTAGCAGCCCAATGGAACCTGTAGAAACCAGTGTGGCCCCTACGACTAAATTTTGCAAATAATACATTATAATATATTCTATAAGTAATATATTCTGCTTGCGGGGCCCTCGGTCAAGTGACCATCAGACTGTTAAGTGGCTCTGTTACTTTTGGCTTGTCAAGTACACACATCATGTTGCAATACAAGCACATCCATGGACGTAAATAAGGGAGCGTATGGTCTCTACCTAGAATTCAAATGAATGAATGAATAGTTTGTATTGTTTCTGGAAACAAGCAATATGTTCTAAATTTGATTTGAGCTGGAAAGT
Source organism: Thermobia domestica (assembly GCF_964235325.1). Lineage (NCBI taxonomy): Eukaryota > Metazoa > Arthropoda > Insecta > Zygentoma > Lepismatidae > Thermobia > Thermobia domestica. The sequence goes on from NC_137460.1 coordinate 206,552,705, forward strand.
TTATTTTTTTACGTTTCCAGCATCTGTTGTAAAAGTACTGTATATATTATAAGTGATATGTGATATGATACCTCCATTAGTATCCGGTTGGTATAACCTCAGTGCGATTTCTTTGTATGTTTCTTTCTCTTCTCCTACCCAAAACCAAGACTTATATGCTCTCTCTCTCTCTCTCTCTCTCTCTCTCTCTCTCTCTATATATATATATATATATATATATATATATATATATATCTGTGTGTGTATGTATGGCTTGGGGCAATATAATATATGCAATATGTATGCAGGTTAGTTGGGAACCTGGGTGTCCCGCAATAATGTTCCCAATCGGATCCTGCACCTTCTAAGTGCATTAGATTACCTTTTTTTCCTTACATTGAAGCAAGAAAGCTTTAATTTTTTAACTATGTGACTTCCCTGAGGAACAGCCTCTATCTTATGTGTCCTGCTAAAATATATTAAATAGTATAATTTCTTAATTAGTAATGTAGGTCGGTCGGATACGTGTTCTTATACTGCATCAACGAAGAACTGGATGATCTTTGCTTTAGACGATAGACTATATTACCTACTCACCAACCAGTACGGAGTACGCATTCCTTGGAAAAGTCAGAACAAACCTTCAATTTACGATACCTGAAGAAAAGATTTTATCTGCAGCTATAATGCGTACAGGTAATCTAGGTTGGAATTCACGGTTGGATTTACGACGGGCTCCTGGGGGGGGGGGAGTGAAAGAATCCTTCGATGATCTGAAGCTGCCGCACAATAGTGTCGCTATGGGGAGGGGCAAACGGCAGTTCGTCCTGTGTTTGTGCAAAAATTTCTTTGAATTTAGTACAGGTGTCTTTCTCATCACCGTAGTAAAAATAGAAACTAACTTCTACACACAAAAGTGGCATTTGTATTCAAACTAAAAAGTGGATCAGAGGTGTTTGCACATACGAAATGCATATATACCACATATTACAAAGGGTGTTATTGCTGGAATTGTAAACGAAATTCACGAAACTAATTTCGTACAAATAATTAACTCAAATCTTTACGTACATCTTATAATTATTAACATATAAGGAGATACTTAAGAAACAATATGTTGAAAGCAACACTTTTTATACCTCATCACCGTTATAATTATATAAATTGCACTACAAGGCGAGAATTTTTTCGAGTCTTGTGAGCAACATAAGTTTACCCACGTTTTAGGTCTCAAGCACTATTTTAGTGCTAAATGATCCGTATGTAAAACCTATAAATTGATAAAAGTAATTGTACGATCACAATGAAGGGCATTTATGAAGGTTTAAATATACTCAAATCACAATATATTCCAATAATAAATATGGTTTAAATGTTCTTAGATACACCCGTCTTACACCTCTCGCGATGCGGAAAGATTCGAGAACTTCTAGATAAGGACATATATTTTGTACGTAAATTTACAGAAAGAGACGAGAAATGAGTCGTCGAGAATCGAGACAATAAAGAAGTTTCCGAGAATTGAGACGAGACGAGCCTTCTATAAGATTTATGAGACGAGATGATGACGTTTCAGGTTGGCTACAAGACTGCGATAATCGTAGGACGTAAAAATGAAGATTTTATTCGCCAGTCAGAATTTTTAAACTATCCTATCTCTTCAAGTCAATAATTGTCTGTTTTGCATTATTACTTTTCAACCACGGAGCAAAATAATTCAGTCACTCTACTCCTGTTTTAATGATGTATGGCAGCGTGCAACAAATTGTTGCGAGGTCCTGGGCAGGAAAAGTTTGTGATCGCCCTTTCAGTTTTTAATTGCTAATTATAATAAAATTTCTGGAAATCAATTAATCTACACATTTAATTATTTGTGCTAAAGAAAATAAAGGTTTGTTCTCTTACTTTCCCGTTCTACCATTTCTTTCATCCTCATTCACTTGCAATTTCATCAATCTCCTTTAGCAGTTACATAACTCTGGGTCGCTAAACTAAAGATTTCATCTTTTCTTTCATTACTACAATCTTAAAATTTGCACGACATTATTAATTGTTGAATTGGTGGATTTATAAAAGTCAGTGCTAAATCATTTTAGGCTCGATAATCTTTCCAAGGCCCCTGGAGGCGCTAAGCTCTGAGCGTGTCATTTAGGGAGGAACGGTAGCTCAGCGATAGAGAAATTACCTTTGTTCGAAGGGTCGCATGTTCGATTCCCGTCCAAGTAAGTTCGTGGTGGAGGACATCGTGTTCGTGGGTTTTCTGAGGATTCTCCAGTTTCCTACCACATTCTCGTTCAACTATTTCTGTCATCATTCACTTCTGTCTCCTTTAGCATTTAGCTTGCATAATCGTGGGATCTTAAACTAAAGATTTCATTTTTCATTTGCCTTTACGTATTTGTAGTGTAAGGAATCCTTGAGACAACGTTTAAAAGATATCATTTCATAATTGTGGGAATTACTGAAAATAAACTTTCCAACAATGATAGCTGCCAAAAATGAACCAAGACCAAAGTGACAAAATGCACAAATTGGCCCCTAGGGTAGTTTCTTAAGACAAAGTTTCATATTTATGGCAATTATTGAAAAAATTAAAAAAATTAAACATTGTTAAGGTAGGACAAATGTATCTCTATTAGTGGTGAATATTAACAATATTTGAGCATCGAAATTAACCTTACAAGCACATTGACACATTTCAGTTTATATTTTAAAATACCAATTAACTTAGATTCACATTCAAATCAATGAAGTCATTCATGTTATAGGTTAGAGTGGGTATATATTTCCGAGTGATAATTCAACAATAGTGTTCTGAAGTATTTTATTTGTTTGCTGACGGAGTTTCAAAATTAAGCTCTTTAGATCTTTCCCTTTGAATTTGTTCAAATTCCTCAGTTACGCTACATACATCAGGGATGGCCAACGTGTTGACTGTCAAATTCTGACAGATAGTCCGCGGCAGTCACTCTACCGCCACTCATCAAACCTCATGAGAGCCGCCCTTGTGTGGCTGAATACTTATGCTTGCATCGTAGTTCAAGGAACATTTTGAAGTAAAGGCATTGGATACTGTTGATAAATGATGTAAACGTCACTATCGACCGAGATCTCCATTGTAACACTTGTTCCATTTTAGGTGTTCCACAGTAAGTTATACGATGATATGTTTCCTTTCTTTAGTACGTATGTTAAGCAAGGGCGGATCCAGGACGGATTTCTGGTGAGGGTGGTGGGTTGTAATACTGCTACTTAGAGCTACTTTTAAGAGCTCCAAACTCTGGGATGCGTATTATTTGTATATATAAAATAAAGAAGTTTCCTCTTCTGGGGGGGGGGGAGCGATCGTCCCGATCGACCCCCTGGATCCGCCACTGACGATAAGGGAATAATTCAAAAAATAGTTGAATAATTGATGCTCTGATCCTGACGAAAGAGGCCCTCTCGAGGCCTCCTCACCCTCAATTACCCTCGCCCTCAATGATATGAGGGCGAGGAAAAGTTTTGAGCACGAAGTCGAGGGCGAGCGAGGATAATGGACAACTCCTATCGCGATGACGAAGACAAGCTTCGATGGCGAGGGTGAGGGTGCGCGATGGCGAGGACAAGTTTCGGCAGCGAGGGCGAGGGTGCGCGAGGACGAGGACAAGCTTCGATGGCGAGGGCGAGGACAAACTTCGATGGCGAGGGCGAGGGTGCGCGAGGGCGAGGACAAGTTTTGGCCGCGAGGGCGAGGGTGCGCGAGGGCGAGGACAAGTTTTGGCCGCGAGGGCGAGGGTGCGCGAGGGCGAGGACAAGCTTCGACGGCGAGGGTGCGCGAGGGCGAGGACAAGCTTCGACGGCGAGGGTGCGCGAGGGTGAGGACAAGCTTCGACGGCGAGGGTGAGGGCGCGCGAGGGCGAGGGTGAGTGAGGTCGAAGTAAAATGAACATCTATGGACTAAAGGTCCAAAACATATTTACGAGAATATTCAGAAAACGCGGTATTTCCCAGAAGAGCTGAAATAGATTGTAGAGCTCTGTTATAGAACGGAATTCCTATTTTCCTCATCTCGAAACTTTGCTTTTGTGAAGTAACTGTGTATTAGATGTGAAGCGACGATGTGATAATTGTGTAAACTCTTAACTTAATTCGCTAAATTCAATTATTTTATTAAATTGTCATTATCAACGACAGAATCATGAACTCTTCAAAATCCAAAGGAATAAAAACTTTTATTAAGATTGTACATTCTGAGACAGCCTCTGTAAACACATTTTTGTTAATAGACTCGACTAGTTTCCTTATTGCCTTTCCGCATAACTTCAAGCATAGCCTGATATTTCCCCATTCATGAACTCCTAAGTCATCATTCTTCAGTCGAACAAAACCACGGAGGACACATCAACAAAGGAGTATTCGCCACGAAATAGAGGAAGGTGCAGGATCATCGGAGACAAACAGATCCCACCATTGGAGGACGACGGACTCCATGTTTAAAGAATGCCATTCTGCCAGTTCATCGCCGCAGACACTTTTCAGTTTGTGAGTAGAATAGTGGAATGAAGGTGAAGAAGATTATCGCAGAGACGTATCACAGAGAGGATTCGACGCCACTAGCAGTCCAACAGGATTGAGTTCCAGTTCTTGGTTAATACGGAACATCGAGGCTCTTCCAGAGAAAGACATTCATCGTTCCAGGTGACCAGGACGCGCCAGCCTCGTTGGATTTATCACGTTAGTGCTCTTCCTATATTTCTTAATTATATCATTTATCTCTCTCTTACCTATTTCCCACTAGTCACTTTTCAAAATTAGAGACATTTGAATTTCATTAAATTCAACCATAATTTTACAGTTAAGTACCGTGTTGTGCATCAGTTCCATTCCCATTTGATTGCATTTATTTACTACGTATTCTGAGCTACAGCACCGGCACATGGTAGGAGATGCTAAAGGAGCCCAATATTTACATTAGCCCACCAGGACATGGTGGTAGATGCAGTAAGATCCCAAAATTTTAAAATTTTTACATGTGCCCACCGCTGCATGATGGAGATGGTGTAAGGCTTACGCCGTTGTAACGATTCCAGATTTCTAAATATTTTTCGATAAATAACAATTTCGATAGATAAGTCAGGTACTTTAGAGACTTTAAAAGATAATAACTATGCATTTGAGTAATCAGTACTGTGTAATTTATAGATTTTGCAGAGAGAAATTAAGTAGAATTACTTTTAGCCCACCCGCCTACCCTCGCACAGTGGGAGATTTCATCGATCTAAGGGAACTTTATTCAATTTTGCGACCATGCAATATAGCAAAGAATACCTGTGATGTAGGTAGCTAAATATGCCATTGGTATGAAATTGACATGAATTCGGGCGATGGTCGCGTGCAACGGTTGAAAAGATAGCCTGAAATGAGGCAACCAAGTGCACGTGCATAGAGCCTGCGATAGGTACGCTTTGTACTAGCAGTTCATTTGACTTGTGTCCTGCTGTGCTTACACAGAGTGGTCACTGCAGTGTTGTAATATAATTGAGGGTCTCCGAAGGAAAGATGGAGCACTTGAACTTCGCATTACATTTTAGGGTTCCTAGGGGATAGCGTGGGAAAAGAGTGTGTGTGAACGTGTGGGAAAAAATGTTATGTGTGAATTACAAACAAGTTTTCAAGTAGGTGTTCTATGGTGTTCAGCCTGCAGATTAAGTTCACCTGAAAGCTTATTGAGGTTAGAAGTGTAAACAATCGAGAAACCTTGCGCAAGTTTGCGCAAAAACGTGAGGACGTGGTGTAAAAATGGCTCCCGTGTTTAAATGGCATGTTATATTAGATGTGTGGGAACAACATACGTCAACAAAGCGGTTGAAGGTTTAACAAATTACACAATGGAACAAACGGAGGTATTAGAACTAACCACTAGTTCGCGAGCAAGAACAAGAAATGTATTAATAATAAACGTAATGGTTAAATGGGACAAAGCCAATCGATACAAGGAGAGGCTGATAGAAAACAATGTAACATGGTTGGAAAATGGAGTGGACTTCAACTTAGCGCCTGTTCTGAAAACGGATACTTCTGTTGAAAATAAATGCGGTAGACCGAAGATTTACCTCGAAAGTGCAATGTAGGAAAGTTAAAGAACTTATAGAATCAACCAGCAACGAGGAACTGACGATGGCGACTGAATTAAAATTACGGAGGGCAGGAAAACGCAAATCGGCAGCGATCGTCAAGGAGTTTTGTTGTTCTTTCCCCACACGGGGTACGAAAAATCAAGAAATCTGAAAGAGCTTCACTTCCCGTTCCGGCGAAATTATCGGAAGATGAAGCTTTTTCGTTACTAGATGATGTGAATCTTTGGAAAAAACAGTAAAATATGCATGATGAGGCAAAATAAGCAGGTTGTAAAATGTATCCATCCTATGATAAGGTTAGAGATGCTAAGCAAAGTTGTTATCCAGATGAAATAAAAGTCATAAAGACATCGGCTGACATAGAGATGCAATCCCTTCTTCATGATACCATAAGAAGACTCAGTAAAACACAAGAAGATGTGTTTCGAACTTTGTCTGATGTTCGCAACATTAATATTGTATTAAGAGGGATTTTGGTGGTGCGCAACAAAGTATGTATCGCCAACCTTTTTTAGATGAGCATTCAACTGACGAGAGTTTGTTTGGTATATCTATGGTCCCTATTTAACTCTACAGTATCACTAACAATCGTAACTGTGTCATTTGGCAAAATCCCGCTCCATCCTCTACCATAAGTTTTGTGTTTGTAAAAGAAATGGTTGAGGTTGTACAAAACGAAGTCCAGAAAGTAGAAGACCAAATCGAGAAAATAACTCCGATCATAATAACTATAGATGACAAGGAATTTATCGTTCGGCCTAAGTTGATTTTTTGTATGATTGATTGAAAAGTGTGTAATTTTGTATCCTCATGTGCGTCTACGCAGACGTATTATTTATGTGGGGCAAAACCGAGAGAGATTAATAATCTTGATATTTTTCTCATAAAACTGTAGATTTGAATTTTTGACTTTTGGACTTTCTCCGGTTTATTCATGGATACGTTTTATGTGGATGGAATGCATTCTCCACATTGCCTAACGACTACATATCAAAGCATGGCATGTACGAGGCAAAGAAAATCGGATGAAAATTGAATAAAAAAGAAACGGTCCAAGCAAAATTTTCGTAGTTAGCTTGGGCTATTGGTAGATATGCCGAAACAACAAGCAGAAAACACCAATGATGGTAATACAACCCGCAAGTTTTTTTTCGGAATGCTGAAAAATCGTCCGAAATAACTCGGGTAAAATGTCCACTTAATTAAGCTATGACACATTATTTTAGAATGCTTAAATTGTATTTTTCCGACTGATACAAACAAATTTAGTGAGTGCGCTCGTTGCACTTTGAAACTGTATTTGCAAAAGCTTTCTTGGTATCATATGCCCGTAAGCGTACTTGAAGTTCAATTTCTACCAATGGGCCAGCTTTCTGAAGAAGCACAGGAGGCTCGAAATAAAGACAATAAGAAATATAGGAAACTCGTTACAAGAAAATTATCCAGAGTGAATACCACCACGGATTTAATTCATAGATTCCTGATTACCTCTGATCCATATATTGCTAGTAAACGTGCTTCTGCTAAAACCAAACGTTCAGACACAATGTTCGAGGTACTACGATTGCTAAAAGCGCCTTATGTAAATGATTCCTCTGATCATTCCGAACAGAGCAGTGACAAATGAACTTGTTTTTCCCGTCAATTTTGCGTGCTCGCTGACTGTTGTTTATTGTCCTCGCTATCTAATGTAAGGTACTCATTATCACTAAACGTTTATTTAGATATAAGCTGATCACATCAATAGTTGTGCTTTTATCAATTATGTGCAATCGTGTTTACCTTTCTCACACATGTGTTACTTGTTTGGTAAATAATATACAAACAACATTCTTTATCAAAGAAATCGCATATTTCAATCGAATAGAACGTTAAAACCTACCACAGGCAAATGTACATCACACACTGAATAAAGTTCCCCTAGATCGATGAAATCTCCCACTGTGCCTCGCTACGTCTATGCATTTGCTCAGTTAGACTAATTTTTGTTTTATTGTTTCTTAGTTGATTGATTAAGTGTGTAAGAAAAGATTTTGCCAAGTTATTATATTTTGTTTTTCTTTCTGTTAATATATAAGAATTGTTATTTACATTTTGGTGTTCGATATATATATATATATATATATATATATATATATATATATATATATATAATAGGGTAAGATATTTATTATAAGTGTGATTTTGCAAATAACAATAATGGAGAATACTAGTGCTACATCTTCTTCCTTAGATCGTTTAGTAAAACCCCGCAGATTTTCTGGCAAATTGAACGAGTCAGTTCGGTCATTTTTAGTCATTTTGAGGACTTTTCTGCCCTTCATAACCTATGTGATGTACAGAAACGTCATTTGTTGTCATATTGTTTAGAAAATGGAGCTCGCGCTTTCTTGTTAGCTTTACAATCGACCGCAGAATATGACAATCTAATGTATGTTCAAACTAAGAAGAAATTAATAGAGGCTTATGAAGATAATATAGTTCGCAAGTTTTAGAGCAAGAAATGAGAAATAGGGAACAGTCAGATACTGAACCTGTCTTAAATTACATTTTTCATAAGTGGAAAGTAATGCTCGAGTACGCTCCGTATGTGCCGTTGACCGAACAAATTAACTTGATAATTGATGGGTCATTGCCTTCGTTCTTTTCTGTAGTCGTAAAAAAAATCATATAAGACTGTTACTGAGTTAGCAAAGTCCTTAGGTTTAGAGGAAAGAGTTAATTTTCTTGTCAGCATGCGTAGTCAGCGATCGAAGTCTTTGTCAATAAGAGACGAATACAATATACATCCTGTTGGTAATAATGCTATACAGTAAAAACAAAATACTTTAGATGTTAATACTTAGAACGTAGACGAAACTAAGTCAGCCTGCAGAAAAAAATACCTTCATAACTCTGTTAGAGGATATCAAAGTCCAATTACAAGATCTCGTGCAACGCACGGCGCTAACAAAAGTTTCTAACGCACACAAAAGAAAATCTGTGTGTATACAATTTTATGAGCGTTCGCGTTTGGAGCGAAGAAATCCATTCATTCCATCCTCCGCTCATTCACAGCCTCTTGCTTCTGTTAACACACTGCATATTAATGGGAATGTTAAGTCGAATAATTGGAATAAAGCAGACAATAATATGTGTAACAATATTAGAAATAGTAAGCGGTATTATGTTCCTATTCAATACGAAGTTAATTTGCCTCATGTTAAACATATATTGATAATAAGCCGCATTTATTTCTATTGGATTCAGGCAGCACTATCAGCATAATTTCTGGTAATAGTTTAAGTAGCAAGCATAAAATACTCAAAGGATCGACTTTTATTCGTGGTGTCACTGGAAATTCTCAACAAAGTGATCAAATCGCTTTAGTAAAATTTAAATTAGGAGAGCAGTATTTTACGCATCCTTTTCGAGTGATGAAAGATTTTCTGTATAATAGTATAATTGGTCAAGATTTCTTGAAAAATCATCTTGTGATGGTTGTTCACAATAAGAATTCTATTAGTTTTGTTAAATTTGGTATTCCTCCAAGAGTTGAATTGCCTCCATATTTATCTTTTGATGAAATTTCTAGCCGTATAACGAAATTATATAAACCTCAATTCTTAGTGGCTCGCTCTGTTGTTTTGCCTCCAAATTAAAGTGGTCAGGTTATGTTGAATAGAGTAAATAATCTTGCAGGTACTTACAATTTACTTGTTCCTAATGAGTTAATAGATTCGCAAGCAGAAATTTTTGTGCGTAAATCAGTTGTAGACGAAATTCATCCAGTAATTTCTGTAGTTAATCCTGTTGTTTTGGGTTCTGCCGAATATGTTATCAGTGATACGAACTTCAAGAAACCAAATAGCGCTAACTATAAATTCCGTCAAGTCAATGCAGTAGATACGAAATCTTTTCCTGGAGGTTGCGATTAATATCGTGTTAATGTTAACCCTGAATTGTTGCCACATCAACAACAGCAATTATATGACTTAGTAGAGGAATTTTATTCTAGTTTTTCTTGGAATGAATTTGATTATGTTTGTGCTAAAGGATATAAGCATAAAATTGAATTATTAGACAATATTCTAGTAAATCGACCTTGATTTGCCATCCCATATCACCTACGGGATGAGATTAAAAACAACTAGATATTTTATTGACAAGTAAGATTATTGAGCTTAGTATTAGTCCTTATAACTCTCCGGTAATGCTTGTTAAAAAGAAGGCTGGGCAATATCACTTTATAGAAAATGGGAGATACATTAATAAAAAAAATTGTGCCTGACTGTTTTCCAGTTCCTCCTATCCAGGATATTTTAAGTAATTTTGCAGGACGCATATATTTATGTTCAAGTGATGTTTTCGGAGCATTTTTTTAATATTCCCCTCACTGAAGAATCAAAACCTATTACAGCTTTTTCGATTCCGGGCGTCGGATCGTACCATTTTAATTTTTGTGCATCAGGGTGTTAAGAGATCTACTAGTGGTATGAATAGATTAGTGAAACACACTTTAGAAGGTCTTCCACAAGATAAAATATTTGCCTATGTTGACGATTATTTTTGGTCTAGTGATAGTTTTGATAAAATTGTGCAGTTAACTCGTATGCTGCTTCAAAGAATAAAAGAAATTAGTTTAAAGGTTTCCTCAGAAAAAAAAACAAAATTGGGATACTTTTCATTACATGCTTTTAAGTCACCCTGTTAGTAAAGATGGTTTGTTCATTTCGAAACGAATAGTTAACTCCATTTCCAACTATCAACGTCCCAAAACAAAGAAAGAGGTCAAAAGTTTTTTAGGATTGTTCGTTCATACTTACCTAATTTTAGTCAATTGGCAGAAGCGTTACTTTCTTTGTTGAAAAAAGACTCCTTTTCGCTGGAAAGAAGCACAGGAGACAGCATTCAATATTATCAAGCAAGCTATCATTTCAGCTCCTTGTTAAATGAGATACAAGCCTAATTATCCTCTGTATCTCTATTTTAAAGCCAGAAGGTCGCTCTTTCTGGTTTATTCAAACAACCTCAAAATTCACCTCACGACACAAATCTAGTACCCATTAGTTATTGTAGCAGTGCAACGTATTCTAGTGAGAGAAAATTTCACTTATATGATGTTTACGTTCATTTACATATTTTCTCTTCGGACGTCGTCTCCCTGTTACCCATCCTTTTCCTCTCCGCCGCTTCAAGCTGAAGCGTGATGACTGGCGTAAATTCCGTGAGCTCAGTGAGTTTTATTGCCGTCATGATCTCCCTGTAACTGTTGTGGCTGAGGCTTTTGAGCAGACTGTTCTTGATGCTGCTCATGGTTCCATTCCAGAATGCAGTGGCGACGTTTCCCGCTGGCGTGTTCCTTGGTGGTCTGCGGAATTCCGTGAGGCTATCCAGGCTCGTCGGCGCGCTCTTGCCACTTTTAATCATCATCCCACTGAAGAAAATCTTCAGCAGTTCCGCATTCTACGTGCTCGTGCACGACGTCTGGTCAAGCTATCGAAGCTTCAAAGCTGGATGAATTACGTTTCGTCCCCCAGTAGTCGCACACCTATGTCAACTGTGTGGAGTCGGGTTCGCTCCCTAAACGGATCCGCTTCTTTACTTCTTGTCCCAGCCTTAACCGTGAATGGTGTTCTAGAGACCAATACCTCAGAGATCGCCAATATATTGGGCCACCATTTTGCCACTATCTCTGAGTCAGATCACTGCCCACCAGCGCTTGCTCGTTCCCGTCCTCAGCTGGAGCGAAACCCGTTAAATTTCCGTACCGCCAACAGTGAGGACTATAACACTCCTTTCACGCTCGTTGAGCTCGATTCTGCTCTCCGCGAATCGTCCAATACTGCTCCCAGGCTTGACCGTGTTTTCTATGATATGTTGCGCAACCTCTCCCGCGATTCTCAACTTGCATTATTGCAGCTGTATAATCGCCTCTGGGTTGAGGATTTTTTCCACCTGCTTGGTGTGAGGCCCTGGTTCTTCCCATCTTAAAGCCAGGGAAAAATCGTAACTAGCCCCACGAGCTACAGACCCATTGCTCTCACGAGCTGTGTCTGTAAGCTGCTAGAGCGAATGGTCAACAAGCGCCTGGTATGGTATTTGGAATCGCATTCCGTTTTGAGCAAGTCTCAAAGTGGATTTCGTCGTTTCCGCTCCACTACAGACAATCTCGCTTATCTTGAGGGTGAAATTCAAGACACCTTTCTCCACGGCGAACATCTTGTAGCTATATTTTTCGATTTAGAGAAGGCGTATGACACCACATGGCGTTACGGAATCCTAAAACAATTATATGACTGGGGTCTTCGTGGGCATATGGCCCACTTTATTTCGAATTTTCTTCACGAGCGACACTTTAGAGTGCGTGTGGGCTCTAATCTCTCAGAGCGCCTTGTACAAGAAAATTGTGTTCCACAAGGCAGTGTTCTTAATGTCACGTTGTTTGCTGTCGAAGTCCACAGCGTTTTTTTTTTTTTTGCAGATCCAGGCTCCAGTGTCTGGTCTGCTTTATGTTGACGATCTTGTCATTTTCTGTCGCTCTCGCTACTTTCTCGGCAGTACTCGACAGCTTCAACTGACTCTCAATCGTCTTGTTCGCTGATCGAATGAGACTGGATTTCTTTTCTCCACCGAGAAATCCCAATGTGTTCATTTCTGCCGGCAGCGTACCTGCATTGTTGACCCGGACTTGTACCTCGATGGCACCCGTTTGTCATTCGTTGATACAGTCCGTTTCTTGGGTCTGGTCTTTGACCATCGCTTGGCGTGTGCACCATATATACGGAATCTTAAATACTCTTGTCTTCGAGCGCTAAATCTCCTTCGTGTCCTTTCCCACAGCACATGGGGTGCTGATCGTACTGTTCTGCTTCGTTTGTACCGTAGTTTAATTCGGTCCAAGATAGACTATGGCCTATGGGTCTGCTCGTGCTTCTTGACACAGTGCATCACCTGGGTATTCGGATTGCTACTGGCGCCTATAGAACTAGTCCTGTTGCCAGTCTGTATGTTGAAGTCAATGAACCTTCGTTAGCGCATCGTCGCAACAGACTACCTCTTCATTATTCTGCGCATGTGCGTTGTATACCAGACCACCCGTGTCGACCATGTCTCCGTGGTGGTCGGAATTACGAGCACTATGCTGGACGTCCACGCACTACACGTCCCTGGTACATGCAAACGTGTGAGATTTTCCTTGGCGATGATTTTGTGTGGCTCTCTCTTTCATTGGTTCACTTTTGAGCTATTCCAACGTGGCTTGTTCGTCTACCACACTATGATTTACGTTTGTCTCTGCATTCCAAATAGCAGACTAGTTAACAGGAGTATCAGTAGGAGTTTGCCCCACTGTTAGATCAGTACCCCGATTTTAGTGTGTTCTTTACGGACGGTTCTAAGGATGGGGATTCTGTAGGCCGTGCCTTTGTCACCGACGAGGGCAGCTCAGAATTCCACTTGCATCGCCTGTGTTCCGTGTTCACTGCTGAATTGACTGCAATTCAACTTGCCTTGGACCATGCCTTAACGCTTTCATTACGTCGTGTGCTTATCTGCAGCGACTCACAGTCCGTCATTCTTAGCTTGTAGAATGTCTTCACTATGCACTCTCTGGTTCAGGACATTCTCGTGAGGTGCCATCAATTACAGCTATAGGGTTGTGTCGTCGTTGTCTGCTGGGTGCCGGGTCATGTCGGCATTCGGGGAAACGAACGTGCTGACACAGGTGCCAAGCACGCCGCCTTGGCTGGGGTTCCTTTGGAGCATAGCCTTCCGTGCTCTGATATTTGTTGTCATTTTTCCAGCTTGATGCGCACTGACTGGTGCGTTAGATGAGAGTGTTCTATACGCAAACGCGCCAGGAACACTTCATCTCTACGATTCAAGCGTGAAGACGTTCGCCAATTACCAAGGGGCTTAACGGCGTGAAGTTTATTCTCATTTGCCTGGTCCCAAAGTACTTGCCAGTAAGTGCGCATGAAGCTGGAAAAATGACGACAAATATCACAGCACGGAAGACTGCTCGAAAGCAACCCCAGCCAAGACGGCGTGTTTGGAAGCTGTGTCAGCACGTTCGTTTCCCCGAATGCCGACATGAACCGGCACCCAGCAGACAAGGACGACACAACAATGTAGCTGTAATTGATGGCACCTCACGAGAATGTCTTGAACGAGAGAATGCGTAGAGAAGACATTCTGTAAGCTCAGTACGACGGACTGCGAGTCGGTGCAAATAAGCACACGACGTAATGAATGCGTGAGAGCATGGTACAAGGCAAGTTGAGTTGCAGTTAATTCAGCAGTGAACACGGAACACAGGCGATGCAAAGGAATTCTGAGCTGCCGTCGTCGGTGACAAAGGCACAGCCCACAGAATCCCCATCCTTAGAACCGTCCGTAAAGAACGCACTAAAATTGGGGTACAGTGTGGCAAACTCTTGCTGATACACCTGGGAACTAGTCTGCTGTTTCGAATGTATAGACAAACGTAAATCATGTCGAGGCAGACGAAGCAGCCATGGGAGAATAGCACAAAAGGGAACCAACGAAAGAGAGGACCACACAAAATCATCGCCAAGGAAACTCTCACACGCACGGATGTACGAGGGACGTGTAGAGCGAGAACGTGAAGCATAGCTCTCGTATATCCGATCACCACGGAGACATGGTCTACACGGGTGGTCTGGAATACAACGCACATGCGCAGAATAATTAAGAAGTAGTCTACTGCGACGATACGCTAACGAAGGTTCATCGGCTTCAACATACAGACTGGCAACGGGACTAGTACGGTAGACGCCAGTAATAATACGAATACCCAGGTGATTCACTGTGTCAAGTTGTCGTAACAGAGGAGCACGAGCAGAACTATAGGCAATACAGCCATAGTCTAACTTGGACCGAATTAGACTAAAGTACAAACGAAGCAGAACAGTACGATCAGCACCACATTTTCGGTGGTAAAGAACAAAAGGAGATTCAGAGCACAAATACAAGAGTATTTAAGATTCCGAATATGTGGTGCCCAGGACAGCGAAGACCAAAACCAGACAAACTCGTGCCATCGAGGTACAAGTTCGGGTCGACAATGCAGGTACGCTGCCAGCAGAAATGAACACATTGGGATTTCTCGGCGGAAAAGCGAAATCCAGTCTCATTCGACCAGCGAACAAGACGATTGAGAGTCAATTAGAGCTGTCGAATAACGCCGCGAAGGTGGCGGGAGCGACAGAAAATTACAAGGTCGTCAACATAAAGCAAACCGGACACAGGAGCCTGGATCTCCGAAAGGACGCTGTTAGCAGCGACAGCAAACAACGTGACACTAAGGACACTGCCTTGTGGAACACCATTTTCTTCTACAAAGCGCTCTGAGAGTTTGGATCCCACACGAACACGAAAATGTCGCTCGTGAAGAAAATTCGAGATAAAGTGGGCCATATGCCCACGGAGACTCGTCATATAATTGTTTTAGGATTCCGTAACGCCACGTGATATCATACGCCTTCTCTAAATGAAAAAATATGGCGACAAGAAGTTCGCCGTTGAGAAAGGCGTCTTGAATATGACCCTCAAGATAAGCGAGATTGTCTGTAATGGATCGGAAGCGACGAAATGAACTTTGAAGCTTGCTCAGAAGTGAATTGGATTCCAAATACCACACCAGGCGCTTGTTGACCATGCGTTCAAACAGCTTACAGACGCAGCTGGTGAGAGCGATGGGTCTGTAGTTCCTGGGGCTAGTTGCAACTTTGCCTGGCTTCAAAATAGGAAGAACGAGGGCCTCACGCTAAGCCGGTGGAAAAAACTCCTCGGCCCAGAGGCAATTATACAGTTGCATGAGAGCAAGCTGTGTATCGCGGGAGAGGTTGCACAACATTTCGTAGGGTATACCATCAACCCCTGGAGCAGTATTGGATGATTCACCAAGAGCAGAATCAAATTCAGCGAGGGTGAAAGGAACATTGTAATCTTCGCTGTTGGCGGTACGGAAGTTTAACGGGGTCCGCTCTAAACGGGCCCCTAAGTGGAATGAAGGCAGGAGGATAATGTGCAGACTCAGAGATAGAAGCAAAATACTGGCCCAAAATGTTAGCTATCTCCGAAGAATGAGTAACTAAGACACCATTCACAGTCAAGGCAGGAACATCAACAGGAGGAGTATTGCCAGTAAGAGAGCGGACCCGACGTCACACCGTGGACATCGCTGTTCGACTATTGATGGACGAAACGTAATTCATCCAGCTTTGGCACTTCGAAAGCTTGATAAGACGTCTAGTCCGAGCACGCAGAATGCGGAAACGCTGCAGATTGTCGTCAGTTGGATGACGATTAAAAGTGGCAAGAGCGTGGCGACGAGCCAGGATAGCCACACGGATTTCCGCAGACCACCATTGAAAACGCCGGCGGGAAACGTCGCCACCGCATTCTGGAATGGAACCATGAGCAGCATCAAGAACAGTCTGCTCAAAAGCCTCGGCCGGCAGCAGCGTGGTCAGCGTCTGGCTTATCACATCTGTACATAGTATATCCAGAAAGAACGAAGGACTGGGTAGGCTTAAAATGGGTGTCTTGCAAGCAGACGACAACTGGCGAGTGGTTGGAGACCTGTTGTAGCAATTCCTCACGGTGACTACAAAAGCCATTCAGGTTCTACTGATGAAGCGCCATACTGGAAACTATCAACGTGTAAGGCGAACTTTCCCACGCGGTCCAATCACAGCCTACTCAGTATCCATGAGTTCGTCCTCCACCATGGCAGACTTCAGAGACGCTGCAGGTGGCTTACGAACTGGGGTAGATTTCAGTCTCTTCGGGGAGAGAAGCGTGTCGTTCAACCGGCGGATTTGCTGACTAAGTTTCAGGCCAGCCATGTAAGGTGATC
Organism: Thermobia domestica; assembly: GCF_964235325.1. NCBI lineage: Eukaryota > Metazoa > Arthropoda > Insecta > Zygentoma > Lepismatidae > Thermobia > Thermobia domestica. Next base: position 206,569,667 of record NC_137460.1, read on the forward strand.
GGCGATGGGCTGGAGTGCGCCGAAGACGACTACTAACAGTAACGCGAGGAGTTTTTGGACGTTCACTAGGCGTTACAGCTGGAGGCTTGGGATGTTCGCTCCTTGTTGCAACGGGGGTCTTTAGAAGTTCGCTCATCTTTGCAACTGGGGTCTTCGAGTCAGAACTACGCTTTGGGATCAACTCCGTTTGGGTGGAAACGTCGACGGTCTGTGTAGCTACAGATTTCAGAGAAATAGCAGCGACAGTATCGAAGGGAACAGAAAGCGAGGAAGGAAAGCTTTCTTTCAATCGACGCTTCGCATCTGTAGCAGAAGTCTTCTCGAGTACCATGAGTTCTCGGATACGGTTCTCGCGCTGATAAGCTGGACAATCCCGAGACCAAGCAGAATGCCTTGGCTTGCAGTTAACACAGAAGGGCTTGGTCGCTTTACAGGGTTCCGCACCATGACTACCCTGGCCACAATTCGCACAAAGAGCAGCACTCGCATTACACGACGCGCTGGTGTGCCCAAAATGTTGACATTTAAAGGAGCGCTGAGGATTGGGTATGTAGGGCCTAACTTTTAAACGATAGTAACCAGCTTTCACAGACTCCGGAAGCGTGGGCAGAGTAAAAGTAAGAATCAGTGACTGAGTAGCGACAAGTTCACCTGACTTCTTACTTTTGATTCGAGCTACCTCTATAACGTGTTGGTCCGCTAATTCCGACTTGATCTCCTCTTCGGTGGCATTGAGAAGATCCCAACACGATATCACCCCTCTTGAAACCTTCAGCATACGATGCGGTTTGACTGTAACCTTCACCAGTCCAATGGCAGTTAACTTATGTAACTTCGCCGTTTGTTTGTCGTCTGTCGTTTCCACCAATAAAGTGCCATTCCGTAGTTTCTTTATATCTTTAACCTGTCCGGCTTGATAAGTAATGACTTTTTTTAATTACAAAAGGGGATAAACTTTTAATAGCACTCGGACGGTTTTCCTCAGTACTGGCACTATCAACCTCTTTCTCTTTAATTACAAGATATCGGACAACAGGGGTCGCGATGCTTGTCTGTTCCTCAATTTCACTATCAGTTTGTTTGCGCTTCTTCGGTGAGGGAGATCCCGGTTCAGTTTGAAAAGTTTTTTTGCCCATAGAGGTAAGATTATAAATAAACATATAGAAAGAAAAAAAGGGGTGTGAGGTCATACCAGGGCGTTAACAGGGGAACTAACGCTACCCCCTGGCAATCCCTTGAGCACGCCCGACACCTTAAGATCAGCGTGGGGCCGACGCGGTCAAGGGGAATGGGAGTGCAACAAAACCATTCCCGTCGACAAAAACACGTAGCCCCGGAAAAGGAAAAAAACAAAAGAGACCTGTCCAACAAAAAGATAGACCATCACCAATTCAGGAAGAACAAAATAAAACAAAAAGGAGCGGATTTTTATTGTAATTTTATTTTGTTTAGTTTTTTAAATTGTATTTTAGTTTTGCATTTTTTGTTTTTTGTCTATATTTTCAAAGACTCAACACTGCGGACAACACAAATACTGGACGCAGACAACATTAGGCCGGGTGGGTGCACGTCCTCCCCAAGTGGAGAAAGACGTCCAATAGACCTGCCTCATTTCGACTCCCACCAACCATCCGCGAGTCCGGTAGCGGTATTCGCGGCTGAGAGGGCATGCAATGATGTGAAGATGAGGGGTGATAAATGAATGAGTTATGAAGCCGCCCTCTCAGCTCCACCCCCTCCCCGACGATGACTGTTTGCTACATGGTGGGGGTCTTCACGCTTAAATCGTAGAGATGAAGTGCTCTTGACGCGTTTGCGTATCGGACACTCTCACTACGGCATGGTTATCTGCTTCGTGGCATGGACCGTCCGTACTCTGAAGAGTGTATTGTCCCCCTGAGTATTCAGCATATTCTCGTTGAATGTCTTGAATACTCAGATCTCAGAGAACGTTATCGACTGACTTGTATTCTTGCCCGTGCGTTGGGGGATGACAGTGTTATAGTTAGCCGGGTACTTGCGTTTCTTCGTGCTTCTGGGGTTGCTCACGTTCTCTGAGCTATTTTAGTGTGTTGCTCCTATTTTATTGCTGCTAAATTTTTATATTTCTGTAACGTTTTATTGTTTTCTGTATATTGTTATTGTTATCTATTTGATGTTATTTATTCTTTTATTCTCGTTTTTTGTTTTTGCTTTTCGTTTTCCTATGTAGCAGCGCTTTGGTTCCTTGAATACTATTATTTTTAGCCTGTTCTTATTTTTTTACAATTCTGAGCAACCCTGTTTATCGTGACGGGGACATATAGCCTCGGTGCTGACATCCCCATTGATCCCCTATTCTATCTATCTATCTATCTCTTGGGACATCATTTTTTTTGAAGATAGATTGTCATAGTTTACTTTATTTGAAGCAAAGAAAGTATGAAAGTAAAATTTCCAGATGGTTGAGTGAAAATGAATTGTATAATTTTACTATTTCATACATCAGTGGCTCCAGCAACATAGAGGCAGATGCCATTTCACGTTTTTCTAACCCCCTAGAGATTTGGAAGGTGAAAAAAAGAATCAAGAAAATCCGAAAATTTTGTTTACTCAGAACACAAATTCATTTTCAATTTTAGATGAACCAAATCTGGAAACAGAACAGCGTAAAGATCCGTTTTTTAAAGATATGTTTTCTTGGTTGGAAGAGAAAGAAAATAGAAATCCTAAAATAGAACGCCAAGCATTATATTTTACTATTCAAGATGGAATTTTGTATAGAGAACAGAAAACTTCTCAAGGTATAAAATTTTTGGTTGCAGTTCCTACTTCTTTGCGTAATAGAGTTTTTAATGCTTGTCATACGTCTGCATTGGGATCATCTCATTCCGATTATTCTAACACCTATGATATGTTAATAAAAACAGTGTATTTTCCCAACATGAAGAAATATATATGTTAGAAGTCTTGTGAATGTACGACCTGTCAAATATCGAAATCGAAAATTGGTTCTCCGTATGGCACATTGCTTACTTATCCTTCAGTTTCCGCTTCTATCGCGTGCACATAGGTGTAGCTGGGAATTATTCCCCCAATAATATGATAAATCACAAATATTTGGTAGAAGTAGTTGACAGTTGTACTAGATACATAATTGCAGAATCTCTTCCTGATGTTACTGCAAGTTCTTTGGCTTCATTTCTTTATCGTAATTTTAAAATTTGGAATTTTGTATGAAATTGTTTTAGACAAAGGAAGTGTATTCACTAGAGAACTACTTAAAGAATTATTGTGCTATTATTGGTGCTAACATGCGTTTTATAAATGTACTATCTGTCAGGACAGTTAATGTACATCTGTTTCTTGAGCCTGGCATTCCTGTACTCCAGCCATGAAGAGTATGAGAATTAATCAAATGTTTAGTGAGGGGTACGAAGATAAGTCGAATCTGAATAAGACATTGCAGAGGGGCACAATCTGTGAGTACAAATAGTGCATGGTGTAAATGAATTACGACACCAAAAGAGAAATTTTGAAAGAGCTGGTAAACGGTCAAAAAAGAGTAAAAATTGTCGAAGTGGGAACATAAAATACAAATACGAATACATGAGATATTTAGACCTACATGCTCTCCATATAATGTAATAAGAGGTTCATGCTGGAAGTATGGAACGGGATATTGGTTGGAAGAAGCGGAAATTATTGGCATCAGAAGAAATATTTATCTACAAGGCATGAGCAGTAACATAATTCAAAATAATTACTGTCTAATTCACTAAACCAAAACAAGTGCATAGAAAGCTAACATGCCGCGTCAACGAGGTGACGAGAATTGACAGAGGGGGAAAGAGGTGTGTAGTAATACAACAACATTGGTTAAATTAATATTTCGTTCTGTATCCTGAAATATATCGTATGTTATACATCACAATTTGACAGGAGAGCAGAGAAAGAAAAACTATATTAAGTTGTGATACATTCATTGTCTATATTCCTTTAGTAACCCTATCAAGTAAAGACAAATGGATGTAACTGTGAATACCACAACTTGGATTTAAAACGATGAGTTTGCATTACTTGTTTGTTTGTAGACAGCTATTAGTTTAGTTTTGATAGGTTGTGTATAAACACTATTGTCCATTTCAATTAAGTTAAATTTCTATGAGGTTTATTATGTATTTCTAATGTGTATGTACACAATTTGGTTTAACTACCTCGTTGTATTTGAAAACTATACGAGCAACCGCTTTAGATTCGTGGTGGTGGAACAAAATGTCGGAAGTTGATAACTCTCTCAACGCTGATCTCCTCGGTGGCTAAACGGTTAGCACAATAACCTTTTAGTGGAAGAGCGGAGTTTAAATCCAGCATATGTTAAGGAAAAGGAAGGAGATCCGTTATTGAGAGGTTTCCTGGGAATTCTAATAAAAATGGCTATCTCGCTTCCCCTCAAATATCTAGAAAATGATTAAATCCTGGCTAAATCTTAACCTTCCCCTCAAAACAAAGAAAAAGGAATCAAATATAGTTAGTTTGCATTTGTGGTGTTGTTACAAAATGTCTGGAACTTCCAACTGACAGCGATTTTAAGGTTTTATGATTTCTAGAATGGGTTAGTTTTTACGGAGCGAAACTACTATTTGCTTGCTCTTGTTTGCTTTACGTAAATCATTCGTAGTCTGCATTATAGTTCTACCGATCTAAAACCACCTCTTTCATAGAAACAGGTAGCGGAAAAGTTTTCCGCAAATTCAAACGGATTTGTCTTTAGTTGAAATGATAGGGGAAACCGGGGTTAAGTGGTCACCTAAGGATTGGATGGCTATATCTCGTATAATGTTTGGCATTCCTGGTTAGAATATTCGTCAGCATGAAGTGTATATATTAACGTTTTTGATGTGTGATATTGGAGGAGATGCCGCATATCGTTGGTTTCGAAATTAAAGTTCTTGTCACTAGCTAGGAAATGACCACTTTACTCCAGGTATCTATATGAAGCGGTCCCATAACAAAAAGTCATGGTATCTCTGCAGTTATTTCAGTGATGCTGTAAAAGTACTGAATACATGATGAGGCGAATGCGTTGGAATACACAATACGTGTATACACAATATATTCATATAATAAGAGGTACCCATTCATAAACGAATGCTCCATTTCATTCATATATGAAATCAAGTTGTCAATAACTCTTCTGAAGTTTAGTTTTTACAACTTTTTCTTTGTTAATACTATAGTTAATGCACTGTGACTAATTTGAACTTCGACAGTAAGTTAAATGCTTTTATATTCTTTAATATGGTAAAACAACTTTCAGTTTCTGAAGCCAACATCGGATTATATACTATGATTTTCATAATTTTGTAGTGTGCCATTCTCCTTCTACAGATTCACCACCAATTTCACGAGAATATACTAAATGCAATCTCCATTAGACTGCAGATATCTGGTACCTTGTATATTCAAATTGCCAGGTATTCTGTTTCTTAAACTGTTAACAGTATACATGAAATATGCAATGTATCACATTATTATGATAGTTGCAGAGGCACATTTAATTACAAATGCTTTGTCCAAGCACTTTTGCATTGTTGTCTCAAGACACTTCATGATTGTTTATTTTGTATTTACGTTTTCTGTTAGAGGTTAAGTTATACATGATGTCACAAAAGTAATGGTAAAAAACAAAACCACAGATTCCTGGCACCAAAACAAGTAAAAAACTATAAATAACATATAGTCCGGAAGTGAACAGGGGCGGAGCTAGACAGCTTCGAGGGTGGGGGAAAGGTACTTCACACCTGGGTACCGGGATAATGATCGGAGCTAGGAAAGCGGGTCAGAAATGCATAAATATCATATCGGCTTGTCCTATTAAACGCATGTTCAAATGTTTGATATAAGTGTGCAAGGGATTTCCCATACATCGTCTGGGGATTAACGGAATGATTTTCCAGAACAATGAAATGGAGATAGACAAAATACAGCAGGAAATTGTGAAACATGTATGACAGCAAAATGGCTATCAAAACAAAGCGTGTGTAACATGGTTGTAAAATATCCAGTTGTACAGAGGAGGATTTATTTCTCATCCCCCTCGCAATTCTTACACTCCTAAGGGTAAATGGAATGGGATATACTCACAGAGATAATAGGAGTGGCTGTAGTTGCTTACAATACAGATATTCGGTGAATTCCTACATGACGTATGAATAATCTCTAGCGCAGTTATGTAACATACAGGTCAAACCGATATGGTTTTTATTTATTTATGAACACATTTCCTAGCTCCTACATTATTCCGGTAGGCAGGTGTGAAATTTCTTTTCTCCACTTTCAGAACTGTCTAGCTTCGCCCCTGTCCATTTTCGGACCATATGTCATATAAACTTTTTCGCTTGTTTTGGTGCCAGAAATCTGTGACTTCATTTTTTACCATTACTTTTGGGACACCCTGTATAAGACGAAAGGCAGGGACACCCTGTATAGCCACAGTCTAAAAGGAAGATTAGTGTAATGTCTTTGATTCTCTCCCACATGGAACTGAACCCAGGGTCTGTCCACCAAAAACATACACTAGTGACTATAGAAATGAGGAGGGCACGACATTTCATGAAATCACGGAAAACACCAGAGCTACTAGAATCTTCGGACTCCTACAGCATATTCAAAACACCCGAAAATCCGATGTAACCAATCAAAAGTGAGCGAATGTGACTTCTTTTTCTACAAGATTATTACGAGTTTAATAGAAATGATCATGCGATCGAATCGTGATAGAATATTTGACGTACTTACCAGGCACACACCCAAAAAATTTTGTTGAATGAGTCCAAAGTTTGGCTGGGGGTCCAATACTATAAGATCTTTGTACGATTGATCCGATGTAATTCTACAGCCGAGAAACGATATCTGATTATTAGGTTCCGCCATCTATATTCTAAAAAAAATGTAGAATTAGATGTTTTAAGAAAAGAAAGAGTACAGATGAAGTGTAACATCAGATCTTTAACTGTTTAATAGAGAAATGACTGATGAAGCCTATAGTTTTATTATGAAAGTGTAGAAGCGAATGTCGAGTTAAAAAGTTTTCAGGGGTGGTCCGAATCCGGTATATTCTCCGTGTTCACAGTTAAATTCAGCATAGTTTTAATGTGGTTATTCCAGTTCTCATAATTCTTTACTTTTTCAATCAGATGTGGCAATCATATTACACAATTTAAATCCACTGTTAATTACCTTGATATAAGACTCGAAAAAACAAAACAATGTTATTTTCATTTCATAATCTATCAGCCATTTGTTGTTTTAAATTAACTTTCCAATTTCGACACGCCGTGGGACGTAAAACTCATAGATTTCATTTTTCATTTCAATTTCGACACAGTTTTCAGTTCCAGATGATAGTTAACTTTGGTCATATGTGTAAAATTCTATATTCTTACTAAAAGAGTATAAACACACCTCAGTTGTGTCTACTGTAATATTATAGAATGCCCAAATCAGTAACACCTTTTCGTAGAAATGCTTACTTTATTTCTATACATGTTTATGGTCTACATTTTTCACAAGAACTATCCAACTATTATTTTGTGGATATACAATCGCTACGGCTCCTAACTAAATATATTAATCTCCACTCACACGTACATTAATTACTTCTTCATAATCTAGCGATACGATTTCATCTAAACATTATACTTACTATTTACCAAACAGCTACGTAACGGCATGTGTACAATTTCATGTAACTTCCTGCCCATACTACATCCCAACACTCTCCCCCTGTTGCCTAAAAAATCGCCGCCACTAAAAGCATTATATCCAATTAGTTTCTTTTATTACAACAGTTAATCATGAATACAGTTTCAATTGTCAATCTCGCTTGTCTTTCTTCTTCGGTGCTTTACACCAGGTCCTCAGCTCATCAATCTGTTCCTCTAAGTTCTCTAGTTTCTCAATTACAATAACTAACAATTTATCTCGATCAATTGACCGTTTACGCAAAGGATCTTCATCTTTCAAGTTGCTAGCCATGCCATCTGTTAACTTTTTTCTACTACACTTTTTTAAATGCTTCTGTTTCGGTACCAGTAGCTTATTTTCCTTGCTGGTGCGATGATGCTATTTTGTTTCTTATGCGTCTTTTACGCTTTACAATATGTACTGTTTTTTTGGATTTCATCATTTGACGTTGAATTGTTTTTCAATCCCATATCTACGTCATTTACAGAATCTACAGAAGTACATAATGTATGTTCGTTAATCTGTGGCTGTTCCATATCGATATTTGTACTGTCTGGAATTGCTGGTAACATATCCGAAGCCGAAGTTGCGTCTGTTCCTGCTATATCTGCATTTGGAGTTTTCACCCAGATTGTGTCAAGCCGTAGAATGTTAGCAAAATTACTTAATTCTTGGGCTTCACCTTGATCAATGATTGCAGATTCTTGATACCCAGAATTGACTAAACCTTGTGTTTGACGTTCTGATTCTGAAGACACAAACGAATCATATTTACACGTCAAAGCAAAATGATTTTTTCGTCCACAACGTAAACAAATCCTTCCCCATGCCAGACAACGTCCTCTTTTATGATGCATCGAACAATATCGGCAATTAGTCTTTGACTTTGGTGAAGCCTGAGCAGATGACGAAGACCTATGTTATGTTAATGTACTGTCTTTCTTTTGCCGAACCCTTGAAGATTGGATAACGTTTAATTCAATTTTTTCAGATGTCTTATAAAGCCGAAGTTGTTGTTCGGTACTTTCTATTGCTAAAGCTATCTCTGTTGCTTTGTTGAATGTTAGATCACGTATATTGAGTAATTTTCTACGAATTGATTCATCCGCAATCCCCAAAACAAATTGATCTCTCAAATTTTCGTCCAAGCAAGAGGTATATTCACAGAAGGTTGACTGTTTTTTTTTCTAAATCCAATACAAAAGATGAAATTGACTGGTAAGGCTTCTGTCGCATGATGTGAAATTGATATCTCTCCGAAATTATATTTACTTTTGCAGCATAATATTTTTTCATCACGGTCTTGATGTCTTCATAAGATTTTGCTGATGGAGAATCTGGCCAGCTAATGTTGCATAGTTGATCATAAGCTTCCGTTCCCATTACTGTAAATAACGTTGCAACCTTTCCTTCTTCTGGTATTTGTGCTGCTATGCACATAAACTCAAATCGTTCCAAATAAATCTGGAGGCGATCAGTTTCCACATTAAAGATCGGAAAGCTTGGAATGGTAGACATGATTAAACAGAGCGTAACTTTAATGAACGACTGCGTCAATGTAAAATTCTATATTCTTACTAAAATAATGTAAACACACCTCAGTTATGTCTACTGTAATACTATAGACCTGCCCAAATCAGTAACACAGTTAAGTGTTTATGATATACACTTTTCACAAGAACTATCCAACTATTATTTTGTGGATATACAATCGCTACGCCTACTAACTAAATATATTAATCTCCACTCACACGTACATTAGTTACTTCTTCATAATCTAGCGATTCGATTTCATCTAAACATTACACATCCTATTTACCTAACAATAGCTACGTAACGGCATGTGTACAATTTCATGTAACTTCCTGCCCATACTACATCCCAACACTATGTTCTAACTTCTTCCTAAACTTTCACAGTCCGTCAGTGCAATCCCTCAACAGAATCTTCTACTAAATAGGGTAATGAAAAAACTGTTACTATAAGAAATCTTCCGAAAAATGCTTCCGTATCAAACAGGCCTTAGATACTCTAGTATAGAGAAAGTATTTTAGGAAAACCGTATATATCAGCATGTATTTACAGTAAATATCTGATGGAAATTATGGAAAGATAAATAATAAATACTATCAAACACATTTATAAATCAATCAGTGTACAACACATTTTCACTTTAGCTACTTTGAAATACCCTGAAAGAATAATGTTTCTGCTTATAAAGTGCAATCTCTGTAGTATGTTTCGCCATCCACCCACCCCAAAGAAAAAAAACTTTCTCAGCGTTTTCTAAAAGAAGTGTTATAGCTGGGCATTTGTTACTGCAAATAACAATACTAATATTTTTCTATATTGCACGTCTTAAAGATGAATGTTGAAATACAAAAATCAATTCCAAAATTTTCTTCAGGTCCCCACAATATACAAGGTAATTTACCATTGCACCATTGTAGTAATGTTACCAAGTAGAGTACGATTTGATAAGCTATTCTCTTTTCTTACAAACGTTTACTTTATTTAGGCAGGAAAACCGTAATCTACAGAAAAATCAGAGAATGTAGGTATTTATTTTTTTAAAAATAAAATTTAATTTTGTTCTGCGTTAAATTACTAATCTCTGGGGGTTCTGAACCTTCCTTTCCGCTCGGTACGACCTCATAAAGCCGTGAGTTTGTTTCTCCACTGGTTTTATTTTCATTACAAGAAATTGAGATAAAGAGAAATATAGATAACTGATTGAAAGAATGAGTTATATGCTACTACATTCTTATATTTTAAATTGCAGCTCAGTCCTTGATTCTGTTTAAAGCGCCACATTACTCAAAATTATTCAGCAACAGCTGTCAACGCTGCTCGTTCAAGTCTTGATTTGAACGTCAGGAAACCGAGTTCCTCCCCTCAATTACGTGCGCTTCCATTCTGAACTACATACAAAGCAGTCTATCACGCTCGCAGCTCTGTTGCGAACATCGTGTCATGATGGAATGCATATACACAAGGAGAAAGCAAGCTGAGAGTAGAAATTAATAATAATATTCTAAATAATATTAAATATCATAAGGAGCAACAAACGGCATACGATATGTGGTGGTTCACGTACTCGCACGTACTGCACAAGGCGGCGCCACTGATATGTTTATTGTTGAAGGTTTACGTGTTCAGTGAATCAATTAAGATATTTCAACCATGAAGAAAGTACACAATACAAAATGAAACGATCAAGCCCTTTAAAAGCTTGAAAAGATCCTGATCTGCATGTTCGAATTGTCTAGAGCAATGTTGATTTTTGGTGAAAAAAAAAACTCATGCAAAAGATAGGGAGATTCTGCTGCCATCGACGGGTAAAGCAACTGCTTTGAAGGCGCGCAGGGCAGGATTAAGAGTGGGGCTTAAGGAGACTATAGCCGCAGGCCTCCAGGTGGACAGAGGCCTCCACTCTGATCAAAATGTTAACTGGCTATCTAAAAAGAATCATAAAGATACAATCATCATAAAATAAAATATGACCAAAAATATGAAACGTATTTCCTTAACTTTCCAACGATACTTTCACAGAAATGTATTAGGTGAAGCTAGCAGGGGCCACATATGTTTTCTAGCTCCGGGCTTCCAAATGCTTTAATCCAGCCCTGAAGCCGCCTGAAGTATTTTATTGGCACTTTAGTTTTTTCTATTCTTGCCTATGAAATATACCACGTTTATTTTATTTTATTTTTCAGTTCTTGTATGTATAATACGGTACAGGTATAGGAATAAATAAAATATGTTTCTTTCTTTGCTTCCAGGTGAAATTGTGGGTCGTACTTCAGAAGCCCAGAATACATCGCGGATTGCCAGGAAACTTGGGTGTGATCGACGAACTGTCTGCAAATGGCTCGATCGCAGCGAGGAGGACGGTGTTCAATGGACCAAATTGCGACATAGAGTAGGTAGACCCAGAGCAACAACTGCTGCACAAGACGAAGCTCTTGTAGATGTTCGTAACAAACCGCTGCGACATAGATCCGTCTTGCGGGACAAGGGTGCAGAATACGGCTGTTCCTACGACACCATAACTGACAGACTCAAAACAGCTGTCCTAAAGCATCGTTCCTGCCTTCGTCCTGCCTTCAGGACTCTTCTCACCGACGCTCACAAGGCGAGAAGATTAGAATGGGCACAACGGAATCTTGACCTTCCACAGGCGTACTGGGACTTAACGATCTGAACTGACGAGAAGGTATTCCTTTCCGACCAGCAAGGGCGACTTATGCTGTATAGACAATGAGGAACAGAGTATGAACCTCCATACGTGGTGCAGACCCAGCATTCCGGACGGATATCGGCACTAGCTGGGCTACAAGACAGCTAGTGGCCTAGGAGAGCTAATTCCTATCCCTGGGCGAATGACCAGTCAGGTATATATCGGCATTCTGGAAACTACTTTACTACATTCTCTTCGTGCAAATTTTCCAGACCAAGATGAGTTCATATTCATGCATGACAACAGCACTGTGCATAAGTCACGGCAAACCCAGGCGTGGTTATAAGAACATCCAGAGCTCATCTGCATAGATTGGCCTCCACGGTCTCCCGATTTCAACCCAAACGAACATCTGTGGGCTTTCATGGTGCAGGAGTGGGAAGAAAGTCGGCAAGATAGGAATCAGGAAGTTCTAGAGGCCCATGTGATGAAGGTATGGAAGTATTACAGGCGTAGTCCTGGTCACTGTTCTACGCTTGTTGCAAGTATGCCGGAGCGACTGCGTGCCGTAATAGCAGCAGACGGCAATTATATAAGATGTTAATAATTATTTACACCATGCAACGGATATGATCGTTCCCTAATTTTGCTCCACATTTCTATGGGTTATAGAAAAAGACGTTTAAGTTGTTATATGTAGTTTTCGTTTTGTAGTGACCAAAGCTACTTTGTGATTCTTATTTCTTGCAGAGAAGGAATTATTGAACTGAAGTCGTTTAATTTCATGTTATTCATGCTGAGAGGGGAATGTTTTTCTGTTTTTTTGTGAACATTATTGTAAGAGGAATTTCACGTCAAGAGCCAAATGCTTTATTACCTATATCCTGTATGCACCACTGAAATAACCTAGAAACAAGCGTCAGGACTCCAATATCACAATGGGGGGCGCGGTGGCTCAGTGGTAGAGCGTTCACCTCCGGTGCTTGGGGTCCCTGGTTCGATCCCAGCTCGCGCCGTGTGGACTTTGTGTTGGACAAACACCGTGCTCGTGGTTTTTCTCGGGGTTTTCCCGTTTCCTCCCACTTTATTCATTCCACCATTTCATTCATTTCTCATATTCACCGTCTGCTTTAGCCTAATCGGCATAACCGTGGGACGTAAAACTTAAAGATTTCATTTTTTTCCAATATCACAGCCTGGCGTCGGAATGTGGCGCCCTATCGCCCAGTTTTTCGGAACTGCATTCAGCCATTGGTCATTCAGGTTGGGGGTTACGTCGGGCCGATCTCCGGCATTTAAAACCTACGATCGAGCATAGTTTAAAAATAAGCCTTGGATGTGGACTGCTCTCCCTGGACGGCGACCTCGGTATGGTCTTATTTATGGTAACTGGATTTTTATTTGGATGGCGCCTGGACCTGGGGCTATGGGACGGAGGAATGAATTGCATACGCCCCAAGAAAGACCGGATGGGTGATGCCCAGAAAAGAAATCCTGGGAGTTTGCGCTGCAGGAATCTCCAAAGAACTATTGGCCATCTCCTTACAAAGCGGGACGTGGATCCTTTCGCCAGTACCCATCAGTCGGCCATGTAAGTTGCTCTGCGTCCTTTTCACTTTGACTTGGAGCTATAGGTCAGCTTGCTGACAAGGGTCAATCAGGTAGGGCCTGCCAGCCTCATTGGCCGCTTCAACAAATACGGGGTAGAAGGGAGGATTTTGGGCTTTCATAAATTATGGATTCGCATCATACACCCTACATGTATACTGGCACTATCCGCAGCAAAGCGGAAAAGCTTGGTCTTTCACCAACATATTTAATTATCAAAGATAAATCTACTGACACTGCTGGTGCCTTGAGTGTTCTGTCACCATTTATTGTACATGAGCAATTAGAACATATTGCAAAGGGTACTTTCCACTTGGACATATCCGAAAATTGAGAAGTGGAACATTACTAGTACAAACTGTCTGGGACACACAATTCTGATTGCTCTTCTACCCAATGTGGGCCTGTTCCTGTCATCGTTGAGCCTCAATGTCAACTTAATACAAGCAAGGGTGTCATTACATGTTTCAACGTCAAAGATTTACCGGAGGTCGAAATCTGCGAAGAACAAAAGGAGTTATATCATTGCTGTGCATCGGATTTCCACCAAGAAGAACAGTACATTGCAGCCAACGTACTCCTACGTCCTTACATTTGATTTGTCTATCCTTCCAACACCTTTAAATGTTGCTTACCATAGTTTAAAGGTCCAACTTTATATTCCGTTGCCATTACGGTGCTTCAACTGTCAGTATTTTGGTCACTGAGCTCCATCATGTAATGCCTCTGCCATCTGTGGAAACTATGGTATACCAGCTCCATGTATACCAGATCCCAACTCTGTGTATTAACTGTAAAGGTGCCCATCCTCAATGGTCACGTGAATGTGCCAAATTTCTGGCTGAAAAGAAGATACGTGAACTTACAGTCCTTGAGAAGATTTCTGCTCCTAAGGCTAAACACAGACTTCAACCGAAGGTTTACTTTGGCACCAGTTTCTTCTCACTTTTGAAGACAACTCGGTCTCAACGTACCGAAACAGTTACCACTTCAGGGTTCCCACGCAACTGGCAAAAAATTCCAGGATTTTCCAGGGGTTTTCCAGGATACTCAGGCAAATTTTCCAGGGATATCACGTAAAAATTCCAAGGTATTTCTGACAAAATATACCTATTCTTAAGTTATAATATGCAGTTCAGCAGAATATCATTACTTTACTGTTAACCCTTAGACCAACACATCGCTATGGCAGATTAACTGAGTTTCAACACCATCTCCTTTTCAGTTAGCTCCTTCACCACACTTTTCACTTCCCTTTCTTTTTGTTTTGCAGATCTTCTCATGCTGTTTGATTTTCCAATGAAAGTAATCTGCCTCACTGTTCCGCTTTTTCGGCGTATTTGTCAGCAGATTTCTGTAGTTCATCTATGTCATCTTGTAACCGTTTCTTTTTGTTCTTAAGCTCTTAAACAGCATCAGCAACTTCTTTTTTGTGATGACTCTTTCTTTGCCTTCTCCTTCTTCTGTTCTTCTATGAATAACTAGTACTTACTACGAGCACTTGATGCAGAAGCTAAGAGTTCCTTCGAAATATCTACTTTTGTTGCACCACCAACATAACTGACGTGGTCACATATTATTCTTTGCGCTTGGAATGACTTCTGCTGAAGATTTTCGATTTCAATTTCCTTATTAGCAGAAAATCCTCTTTCAACTGTGGCTTACACATATGATAAGGGAAGAACTGGCTTCATCTCCTGCAATCACAACTTCTTGTATTTTCCTGACGAACCAACTTCTCTATACAGGAAAGCATCAACACTCTCTTTGCCTGAAATACGATCGAATTCCTTATATACACCGTTGTTGGGAAGACCAACAGCATCAAGGAAATCTCTGTACTCCTTCAACATATCATTGCAAAAAGACATTCCACCTTCAATTCTATTTAGGTCTGTCAGTGCCTTTACTAAGCTCGTAATCATTTTCTGACATCTCGGTTTATATGTTCCCATTAATTTGGGATTCAGACATTGTTTGGTATGTGCTAGTGGGTATTTGATAGGTGACTTTTCCAATATCTTTTTTGCAAAGCAGACAAGTAAAGACCTGCATTGAATCTTGAATTCTAGAACACGTTTTTCACTAATGGCCTTGCTAGTCAGTAACTGATTTTGGACTTGCAGCTCAGCATGAGCTTGATCAATGTTTTTTGGATGAGTGTAATTGCAGAATGTTGTATGTCTGATTTCAGTAGCTGTGGAATATTACCAATGCTTTCAACTTTATTATTCAGAATAAATCTTATTATATTTCGCACTAAATTATAAAGATCATCACAGAGGAGTCATTGGCTTGTCCACCTGGTACACTATCAAGAAATTGCCGATGTCCTTTGTGACTGATATGAAAAATGGAGCTTTGCTGTTGTCAGTGGATCCTGAAAGTGGGACTTGATGGTTTTAAAAGAAAGTGAGTTTGGGGTATTTGACGTTTTAATGCATTCATCAATAAATACTTCGACTACACAAAAAGGTCAAAAACATGATACTGTTACTTCGACTACACAAAAAGGTCAAAAACATGATACGAGAAGCAGAGCAGTAATGTTTCTAAATCAATACAATAAGCACAGGAATCTCTAATGAACACATCTCTTCAAAGAGCGGAAATGTATTACACCGAACATGGTGTATACTGTGCGTTTCCGTTTACTCAGCCGCCTTAGAATGCGGCACTGAGAGGGAAATGTCCTAGGTCTCACCATTATTATTTCTCAGGACTGCTTTTAGTTTGCATTCTATTGCATGTAATTGCAAATAGTTAGGAAATTGAAAAACTTCCACTTTTCCAGGATTTTTCCAGGACTGCAAAGGAATTCCAGGACATTTCAGGGTAATTTCAATTTCCAGGATTTTCCAGGGGCGTGGGAACCCTGCCACTTCCACCCAGACTGATCTTGTTGTTCATGTGTGCCCCGTCTCCTCCAAGAAGTCTCATGCCTCTGTTTCTTCTCCCACTTGAAGCACAGTTCTTCTTCAACCTCGCAGCCTACTCTTTCACAGGACGATGCTTCCTCTCCTCGGACAGCTAAGCAAATTTCTGCCTCGCAGCTACCTGCCACTCCGGTGCTTGCTCCACATCGACTGCCCATGCTGCTCTTTCATCGATAGACCAGTTGTTGCAGCAGCCGAACAACCAGACTCCTACTAAACAACTGTTCAAGACGTAACTCACAAAACAACTTCAGGCTCAGGCTCAGTCTTCAAAAACTATCTTCATATCTTCTAACCATCAAAAGAATAAATTTCTACGCACGTAGCCTTCTAGCCCGCCTGGAGCAAAAAAAAGGGAGCCTGACAGCATCATGCAGTCTCCCAAGTGATGACGAATCTCTCATGGAACGTATCGTGGAGGAGGAGCTCAATAATTTAACTCTTGTGGAAGGCCGTCACAAAATAAAGCGCAGCGCTCCGATTCTTGTTCCCTACGCTTGTTGAATATGTATCTCCTTTAATGGAATCTGAATGGTTATTCCACACACTATGAAGAATGTAAACAGTTGTTGATATAGTTCCATCCTACCATGTTCTGTCTTTAGGAAACTCATTTCATTGATACCAGGAACTCAGATGTCTCTGGCTACACTTTTGGTGTCATGATCAGCTTACTGCTGGTCGTCCAGCAGGTGGTGTGGCAATTGGTGTGTCTGATGCCTACTACTCTGATCTCTTACATGTGAACAGTGATTTGCAGCTTTTAGCTGTCCGTGTCTTTTTAGGCAACCTGTTACTACCTGTTGTGCCTACCCTAATCAGCGTGACGTCTTCACTCCTGCAGATCGTGAACTGGTTGCCCATTAGCTTCCGTCCCCATTTCCGTTTGTGGTTGATCTTAATTCTTACCATGCACTGTGGAGCTCTCGTAATGAACTTCGAGATGCAGAGGTTGCTACTTTCCTTGACAATGCTACCTTACTGCTCTTAAACGAAGACAGTCCTACTCATTTCACTACTGCTGATGTTACTGTCGGTGAGGAAAGTGAGTGAGTGATTAGGGGGATCACTGGGGACGTCAGCATTAAGGGTATATGTCCCCGTCACAATCAACACGGTTCCTCTAGACTAAAAGATGTGAAGAAAAACAGGCTAAAAGAGTAGAGGACAATAAACAAAAATGCTGCTAAATAAAAGAAAACGAAAAATAGAAAATAAAAGAATAAATATATTAAAACATATAACAACAATATATAGAAAAAAATAAAAGCTAACAGAAAGTAAAAATTCAGCAGCAGTAAAACAGTGGCAACACACTAAAGAGCTCTGAGTGAGTGAATAGGGGGGCAATGGGGACGTCAGCAGCAAGGCTATATGTCCCAGTCACAATGAACACGGTTGCTCTGAACTAAAAGATAAATAAGAGAAAATAAAAGAACAAATAAACTAAAATATATAACAATAACAATATATAGAAACACAATAAAAGCTAACAGAAATTAAAAATTCAGCAGCAATAAAACAGTGGAAACACACTAAAAAAAGCTCAGAGAACGTGAGCAACCTCAGAAGAATTAACAAACTCAAGCACCCGGCGAACCATAACACTTGAATCTCCCAAAGCACGGGTAAGAGCAGAAGGCAATTTGAAACGTTCTCTGAGAGCTGAGTATTCAGGACATTCAACAAGAATGTGCTGAGTACTCAGCGGGACTATACACTCATCACAATACGGACGGTTCAGCCTCCGCAGCAAGTAGCCATGTGTCAGATGAGAGTGTCCGTTACGGAACCGCGCAGGAGCACTGCATCTCGACGACGATGGGACTAGGACGTTTGCCACTCTCCTATTAGTGGCTTGACTGCGTGTAATTTATTTTCAGTGGCTTGGTCACAATCTGCTTGCCAGTGAGAGCGCATCAAGAGGTGAAAATATGAATGAAGATCGGAGCAAGGAAGGCTATGCTCCCCTGCAACCCCGGCCAAGGCGACGTTTTTGGCAGCAGTGTCAGCAGGTTCGTTTCCCCGGATGCCGACATAACCTGGCACCCAGCACACAACGACGACACAACCACATTGCTGCAATTGATGGCATCTCAAAAGAATGTCCTGCACGAGAGACTTCATACTAAAAACATTCACACTGAAGACATTCTGTAGACTCTGAACCACGCTGTGAGAATCAGTGCAAACAAGCACACGACATAACGAAAGCGTGAAAGCATGGCCTAAGGGAAGCTTACGGACAGTCAAGTCAGCAGTTTACACGGAACACTGGCGATGCAAATGGAATTCTGAGCTGCCCTCAGCGGTGACAAAGGCACAGCCTACAGAATCCCCATCCTTAGAACCGTCTGTAAATAACATTTAAATCAGGGTACTGATCTAACAGTGCGGCAAACTCCTGCTGGTATACCTGGGAACTAGTCTGCTATTTCGAATACATACAAAAATTTAAATCATGGCGACGTAGACGAAGCAACCATGGCGGAATAGCACAAAAGTGAACCAACGAAAAAGAATGCCACATGAAATCGTCGCGAAGGAAACTATCACACGCAGAGATCTACCATGGACGTGTAGAGCGAGGACATGCAGCATAGGGCTCGTATATCCGACCACTACGGAGATAGGGTCTACAAGGATGGTCGGCAATGCAACGCACATGCGCAGAATAATTAAGAAGTCTGCTGCGACGATACGCTAACTGTGAACAGCACATTAACAGTGTTTATATATATTATTTGCTATATTATGAGAATATTTAATCTTTTAATTAGGTCAATTAGCATATTTATTTTATTTGATTTGCATATGTAGCAGAGGGAGCAGGCGACATATTAGTGTTTTATGCATATATATTGTTTGTTTAGCGTATTTGATTATATGTAAATTAACATCAGGACTGGGCATCATACTGGGACAGAGATATTTCTATATGATTTTCATATTATAATGGAGGAGATAGAACATTTTGAGTTTCATATACGCTAGTTTGCTTTTCGTAGAGGCAGAGAAGCCCTCAGAAAAAAAACTTTAAGAAAGCGTGCTTCTCTGATAGAGCTTTGTTCTGACTGCAGCTTGGGTATGTACAGTTATCCACAGTAGCCACCCTATTTTGATATAGTAACCAGGAGCTTCAAACTTTGTCTATAAGCAGAGATAGTCACATTACCTAGTGTGTTATTTGTCAGGTACATACACTGATTCTGTGTAGACGACAAGTCGCTGTTCACAATAAGTTCGAAGCAATCGAAATTTTAGCGTGTCCGTGGCAAATTGACGATACAATGGAGTGTTAATTTTGCTAGCCACGCCTATTTTTGACGTCCCAGATACAAGATGCGTCGCTTTACCAACGAACTTCTACCGGAGCGGAGAAGTTGAAGAAATTTGAAATTTTGGAACAGTCCACTTTGGTCCTAGGTGTAATAATTCAGAAACACCCGTCAGATGTCTCTGGTGTGTGGTTATTTTCGTCTGCTTTCCTCAGCATGGTCTGCCACATGAGTATGTTTTAGCAATGTGTAAATAAACTTTCTGGATGGATCCGTATTATTTAAATATATTTTAAATCGTTATTATGTTTGTTATAATATTAATGGCTTGTTCTAATAGCAATTATAGGCCTGGTTGATGGTTTTGAGAGGTGACCTACGGGCAAACACAAACCTTAGTTTTTTTTTTAAAACCTCGACCATATACCAATGCTGGATGCTAAAGAAGGGAAATCTTAAACCAAGAAACAATCCTTGTTTTCAGGTGCCAGTTTATGACAGCCCTTGAGGGACTGTATTAATATTAAGAAATATGTGTAATTTGTTTATATTATTTCATTTACGTTGAAAAACCATTCAAAAGTTAAAAACATTAAAAGTAAACATTACAGGTTTACGCCATTCTAAACGTCACTTGGACAAGAGGTTAAGAAATTCGTAACGAGATGGCAGCACACGTCACGAGAAGTCAACTAGCATGACTAGTGACTAGTTTAATATTTTTTTGTGTTTAATTAAACATTGCAAAGTAACAGGATATAGTGCTTGTGAGTGATATACACCAAATAAAAGCTTATTAAATAAGCTAGCGAACGAATATAGGGACGTAAAACAGTTTAATTGGTGAGAGCTACAATAAGCAGAAATTTAAACAAACTTGGTGATTTTAAGAGATAAGTAGGTCACAGGAAGGCTTCCGGTGAGGGTGGAACCTGCCCTACCTATTTTGGTAGAAGTGGCTAAAAGTGGTTTGACCCGACGCGGAGTTCAAACAGACAATGAACTTCTGTTGAGATAAAACCAAAGAGTGGATAACACTCGGGACAGTTGTTTCAGTCTTGGTGACGGCAAGTTCGGTTTCAAGACAGTTGTTTCATAGTCTTGGCGGTATACACATCGTTTACGACAACTTCGGTTTTAATGTGACAGTTGTTTGATGATCGCGGTAATAGACACATCGTTTGCGACAACTTCGGTTTTAATGTGACACTTGTTACATAGTCTTGGTGGTGTTGACATTATGTGCGGCAAGTTCGGTTAGAAGTGACAGTTTTCTATCTTAACCGTTGAAGTGCATTGCAGAATATCGACATGCGAATCATATACTAAGCTCAGGAGAGCATCTTCTTATTTTATTTGTAGTGAATATTTAAAAGTACTAATTTATTGGTCCTAACGAACTTAGTGCGGCAGTCAATTTTAGGCTCGTGACCAATGTTTTTATACATCGCAGCTCGTTTCGATCACACAGTACACGCGTGCAAGAGACTAAGTCTATAGCCTTGTACTAACCTTTCGTGTAAATAGTTATAATATTTAAGTGCTTTCGTATTGCTGCGAATTAGTAAAACTTTCAGTGGAAGTATGCATTATTAATAGTAACATGATCAGCAGGACAGCCTTCACAGCCGCCACTGAAGTAGCGAGACCCAGCTGCTATTGCTGCCAGACACCTGCGAAAGAAGAATAGCTGAGATCCAGAGATCCAGAAGAAGAGGGGATATGGTAACCCAATACAACATTTGCCGTCAACGATAGGGAGCCGAAGGAATCAACGTCGTGGTTCAGTAGAGCCGGAATAAACATAGATGGACACTTCAGGAATGAAGATAACGGTGAAAGTGGTTTAATTCTGTGCACAAACAGTACGATAAGCGAGAGCTCCGCTTTGCTATAAGTGTTATTTAAAATTTAAATTTTTTTTATCTTCGTGTCTGCGCGCGAGTAAAATGTATTTGGATAATTGGAATGTCCGCTCAGCACAATAAAAAGGATTGGAGTGGAAATATTGGATTCCCTTTTTCTTCAGACAGCTTTGCCGACAGGTATGTGTTACAATTTCCTGTCCTTACGTTTTCTTTAAGGCCAGATGCCGGGATTATAAAGAAACCGTGAATACGATGAGCATGTTTCCTGTAGCTGTGGGTGGATGTTAAAACTGCGTATCCCTGTAAGTAAGAGTTTCATGCTGCATATATTCTAAATTAGCTTTTCAAAATTTTGTTCTTAAGAATTCAGACTCTACCGACTGACCTAATTTCATTTGTTTAAACTTTGTGAGTGGAAGGGTGCGCATAATCATAGTAATTTTTAGCTGGTGTGTGATGTTTCCTCCCACATTACCATTTTACTAAATTAATTAATTTTTTTAATTTATGCATCACATACATTAATTCTTCCCCCCGTTCACACAACGAAGGTTCATTGGCTTCAACATACAGGCTAGCAACGGTACTAGTACAGTAGGTGCCAGTAGCAATCCCAATGCCCAGGTGATGCACTGTATCAAGTTGACGCAACAGAGACTCACGAGCAAACCCATAGGCAATACAGCCATAGTCTAACTTGGACCGAATTAGACTACGGTACAAACATAGCAGAACAGTGAGATCAGCACCCCATATGGGGTAGGAAAGGACACGAGGGAGATTCAGAGCTCGAAGACAAGAGTATTTAATAATATTTCGAATATGTGGTGCCCACGACAAGCGACGGTCAAAGACCAGACCCAAGAAACGGACTGTATCAACGAAGTACAAACGGGTACCATCCATGTACAACTCCGGGTCAACAAGGCAAATACGCTGCCGGCAAAAGTGAACACGTTGGGATTTCTCGGTGGAAAAGCGAAATCCAGTCTCACTCGACCAGCGAACAAGACGATTGAAAGTCAGTTGAAGCTGTTGAGTAATGCCTCGAAGGTAGCAGGAGAGACAGAAAATGACCAGATCGTCAACATAAAGCAGACCAGACACAGGGGGCTGGATCTGCGAAAGAACGCTGTTGACGTCGACAGCAAACAACGTGACACTAACGACACTGCCTTGTGGAACACCATTTTGTTGTACAAAGCGCTCTGAGAGATTAGATCATACACGCACTCTAAAGTGTCGCCTGTGAAGAAAATTCGAGATAAGGTGGGCCATATGCCCACGGAGACCCCAGTCATATAATTGTTTTAGGATTGCATAACGCCATGTGGTGTCATACGCCTTCTCTAAGTCGAAAAATATAGCTACAAGATGTTCGCCGTTGAGAAAGGCGTCTTGAATATGACCCTCAAGATAAGCGATATTGTCTGTAGTGGATCGGAAACGACGAAATTCACTTCGAAACTTGTTCAAAAGTGAATTGGATTCCAAATACCACACCAGGCGCTTGTTCATCACGTGTTCAAAGAGCTTACAGACGCAGCTCGTGAGAGCAATGGGTCTGTAGCTCGTTGCGACTTTGCCTGGCTTCAAGATAGGAAGAACGAGAGCATGACGCCAAGCCGGTGGAAAAAACTCCTCGACCCAGAGGCGATTATACAGTTGCAAGAGAGCAAGCTGTGTATCGCGGGAGAGGTTGCGCAACATTTCGTAGGGTATACGATCAAGCGCTGTTGCAGTATTGGACGATTCACGAAGAGCAGAATCGAATTCAACAAGGGTGAAAGGAGCATTGTAATCTTCGCTGTGGGCGGTACAGAAGTTTAAAGGATCCCGCCCTAAACGGGCCCTAATGGGAACGAATGCTGGAGGATAATGTTCTTACTGAGAGATAGTTGCAAAATACTAGCCCAAATTGTGAAGGGTGAGTAAGCAAGTGCTCCGTTTTTCTGCTTTGCTTCCGTGGCTCCTTTGCATACGCAGATTCGATATGCCCTTGTCTTTGCATTCGAAACAACGCACGTGTCCTCAGTTATATCAACAAGCATTTGGAGCTTTGTTAGATCATTACGCCGATTTTACTGTTTTTTACTGACGGTTCTAAGGATGGGAATTAGGTTTGGCTGTGCCTTTGATACCGACGAGGGCAGCTCAGAATTCAGTTTACATCGCCTGAGTTCCATTTTTAATGCCGAATTACATGCCGTTGAGCTTGCCCTTGTCCATGCGCTCACGCTTTCCCTACATCGGGTACTGGTTTGCACCGTCTCTCAGAGGGTTATCGTTAGATTTTAGAATATCTTTAGCCGAAATACCCTTGGTCAAGACATTCTTGTGAGATGCCATTGGCTGCAGCAATAGGACTGTGTCGTCGTTGTCTGCTGGGTGCTGGGTCATTTTGGCATTCGGGAAATCGAATGCGTGGACACAGCTGCCAAGAACGCCGCCTTGGCCGTTGTTGCCTTGGAGCACAGTCTTCCTTGCTGTGATCACTGTAGCGATTTTAACATCGTGATGCTCTCTCATGGCAAGCAGATTGGGACCAGGCCGTTGAGAATAAACTACACGTTGTGAAGCTTCTTCTTGGGAAGTGGTAGACGTCATTGCAGCCTAATTGTCGAGATGAAGTGCTCCTGACGCATTTCAGTATCGGTCTCTCTGAGTCCATCGTCCCCTGAGTATTCAGCACATACTTGTTGAATGTCCTGAACACTCAGATCTCAGAAACCGTTTGGCTTGCCTTGTTTACTTGCCCGTGCGTTGGGGGATGATAATGATGATGTTAGCCGCACTTAAGTTCATTTCTCATTGTGGGGTTGCTCATGTTCTCTAAGCTGTTTTAGTTTGTTAAATTTTTATTAAATTTTTATCTTTTCTCCAGCTTTTAATGTTGTTTTCTCTATATTGTTATTGTTATGTGTTTTATCTTCTAATTTAGCTTTTGTTTTTTTCCTCTATCCATTTAGCAGCACTTTTGTTTACTTGAACCCTGTTCGTTTTAGACTTTTCCTTTTTCAATGTTGGCGTCCTGAGCATATGAGTCATTCTTGACGGGGACATATAGCCTCGTTGCTACGTCCCCATTAACCCCCTACTCATTCGATTCCATTCCATTTGTTGTTACTGGTTGGCTGCCGCAGTGTGTGGGGTACTCACTTGCTTAATCTGTATGACTTCCTACCCCATGGAAGTGCAGTGTGGCTGTTTGAGCGGAAACATGGAACCGTTCCCTAAGTTCATCACACGTTAGACTATTGTCATTCTCGATGTCTGCTTTCAGGTCCTCTTCACCCAACACATGTCCACTACGTGGTTCATCAGCAAGGCTTACATCTCTGGAACCAGGCCTGGCGATGCATCCGTTCACGGCACTCCCTCAAATGCCTGGCGTATGCGGTTTTGATGCGCTAAATGACAGGCTCACTTTATAGTCACAAAAACACATGCGACAAAGTTGCTTCGACACTGAACGAGCTGTGACTGATGTGTGTGCGCATCGTGCCTGTATTAATGAAGGTCAATCGTCAGACTAACTCGCCATTGGCTGACAGGTACGGGCGTCACTGTGTTACCTGTCTGTAAGCTGATGATTAATGGGACGTCAAAAACGGCAAGAGCTTTTTGGTTATCCTGTACACTCTAATTTGCCGTGAAAAAGTAGTAATTATCTCTCTAACATTTGTCCACCTTGTAAGTTTCTTTAAAATTAAAAACAAGGAGCACACGTTCTTAACTATTTGAAAACTCAGGAAAAATGCAGAATGGTATACGATCTATCACAAAGATTAACTATAAATCAATAAATATAAATGTTATTATATCCCATCATATTAGCAGAGTATGTTGTGTGAATTAGCCAACGCCTTAGCTGCGCTTGTTTGCCAGTTCCCATTTTAACATTGAAGTCGAACAGCGCTGTGTTTATCTGTTAATCTCGACCAATCACCCATCTTTGCATTGTGCAATGTTGGGAGGAAGGCGTCCAGCCAATGTCGTGAGTAAAATAGCGAACTTTAGTGACGTATACTAGCGGCCCGCATATTACCCTAAATGCATGGGTACTGTTAAGCCCTGGATTATTAGAATACTAGGCCAAGGAATTAGTTTAATTTAGGACTGTGTCAACTGGGTGACTTAGTATCAGTGATGCCTTTCTTTATGTAACAGCGAAATCCCATTTTGCATTTTCAGATGCCACGGGAGCAAGCTGTGCCTCACGAAAAACTGAAAACAACAATACTGTGAACGGAGGGTATTATTGACTCAAAAGGAAAACTACCAGGACCAAAACATGAAATCTAGGACATTATTGCAAAAGCTTTAGATAACAAATTAGTCCCAAACTATGTATATCAATTCTTGCACGAAAATCATCGTAACTCATATACAGATCTGCGACAGCATCTTGGTATTTAATCTCCATCACGTAATGAAGATGGTGATTGTAGTCATGAATATGATCGGTATAGTGTTAGTGGCGAACATGATCGTTGTGATTTTAGTGATGATAGGATATTCCCTGAAAGTGATAGCTCTAAGGAAGAAATAATAACACCAATGAAGACATTTGTGATTGTCATACCACCCAAGGAATGGGCCAATATAAAACCACTAATATAAAAAGACTTACAAGAGAAGAAATAGAATGATTCCAACAACACAGCACGTGCTTCCACCATATCAGTGGGAGAGCGTTATAATCTCATACTTACGGGAAAAATATAAACTTCCCTGCCCTTTCACGTTCCAAAGAGCTCATGTTTATTCAAACGATGGCAACAGTGGATATTACATGAAAATTGCAGCCGAGTGTTTTGAATGTATGAATAAAGCTGAAGGAATTATATTTGATGAACCTCGAGATGGTGAAGTCGTGCGACTCGAATGGCGTATGAATGATAGAAGACTAGTACCTCACAAGAAGGAGAGGCCGTTAGTGGGTGAAGAAAGGAAAAAAAGGCAATCCGCCTTTAGAATTCATCAGCTTCTCTCTTCAGAAGACATGAAGCCAAATCTTTGATGAGTCAAGGAGATGAGAACCTCCGCATCTTTATTACACAGATGTTTTAAGGAAGACCAAACAGGAGCAGAAAGAAACTGTTCTTAACAACAAAGACAAAATGATCTTGAATGTGGTTAAAATTAAGCACTCAGAGCCATTTGCCGGAAGTATCCGTGATATTGGTATAAACCCTGCTTCAGTTCATTATTCAACACCGTCCAAAATGTTAGTCTACAAAAAGCAATGCAAAAAAGGTATTGTGTACTTACCCCGGATGCCACTGGAACACTTGTAAGAAAAGTGTATCGTGTGAATCATTTATCGGGTCATATATTTTTATACGAATATGTATTAAATACTTGATCTAACCAATTATCTGTTCTCCAAACGCTATCAGAAAAGCAAGACGATAATAGTAACTTAAATTGGTTTAATGAATAGGAACGATCAGGTTTGCCTTGTCGAAACGAAGTTGTGGTTGACAATTCTGCTGCTCTCCAAAGCGCAGTAGCAAGATCATTCTGTCGTGCGGTTGATCTTCAAGATTATAAAAGTAAATGTTTCTCGCTTTTGGTCGGAAATAATACAGAATTACTTTCATGCTATTTACGAATAGATGTGGCTCACTTTAATGCAGCTAGGAAACGGAAAGAAGGCACGGTTGCTCAGTGGTATAGCGTTCACCTCCGG
The DNA here is from genome assembly GCF_964235325.1 of Thermobia domestica. Taxonomy (NCBI): domain Eukaryota; kingdom Metazoa; phylum Arthropoda; class Insecta; order Zygentoma; family Lepismatidae; genus Thermobia; species Thermobia domestica. The sequence continues at coordinate 206,596,960 of NC_137460.1, forward strand.
TGCTTGGGGACCCAGGTTCGATCCCAACTCGCGCCATGTGGACTTTGTGGTGGACAAACACTGTGCTCGTGGGTTTTTTCGGTGTTCTCCCGTTTCCTCCCACTTTCTTCATTCCACCATTTTACTCATCAGTGATCATCACCGTCTCCTGTAGCCTATCTGGCATAAGCATGGGACGTAAAACTGAAAGATTTAATTTCCTTTCCATTATAAAATATATTGTCGACACATTAATAATCACTATTAGTAAATAATTATATTTTAATATTCTGTAAAATATAAATTGTACACTCTTTACCTTTGTGAATTATTATATGTAATTTATATCCCTCAAGAACCGAGAACCAAAGCTCTGTGCATCACAATATTTCGTACTGAGCTCGCACGCGTACCAGACTCGCTAAAGTCTATGACCATATCGGATGAGTTTAACGCGTTTTAAAGAAATTTCTTGATTTTACTAAGTTCAAGTCCAAATTTTCTGGACAGTATATTGAGAAAAAAAAACACTGCTAGCAGCTAGTCAGAGCATCAATGCAACTGTACTGTCAGCAGTTAAGCCGTGTTCAAGAAAAAGCTCAAGACTCTGGAGCCAGCACTTCTCAAGCGCAAAGGGGTCCTCCTGTTAGAGGAAAACGCTAAGTCCCACCTGGCTAGGATGGCCCGGGATACCATTCTACAGTTTGGATAGGAAACACTACTGCATCCGCCATACTCCCCGGACATTGCACCATCCGATTATCACCTGTTCCATTCCTTGGACAATCGGCTTAGAGGACGCCAGTTCAAATCCCTAGTAGAGGTGCAAAATGTACTTGATACCTTCTTCGCTTTACGGCCCACCAAGTTCTACCGCGATGGAATACATGGCCTTGCAAAACGTTGGCAGAAGGTCGTCTATGCTGATGGAGACTATTTTGGATCTTCCAGGTAAGGTGTTGCGTGAAAAAGCGACAGATCTTTCTTGTTTACCTTTATAGTTACTAAGCTAATCAAGATCTACCATCTTGCCAAGTTTAGTAAAAATTCGATGAGTTCCATCTTTCGCGGTTTAATGAAATTTCTTGATTTCACCGATTCCAAACCTAACATTGATAGCTAATAACTCAAGAACAAAAAGTTTGTACACCACAATATTTTATACTGAGCTTCCATGCTTGCCAAGCTCGTCAATATTTACGATCCTATCAACTTTCGTCAAGTTCATTTGAGTTTAAGGATAGTCTAAAGCCACAAAAACTTTGTTTCTATGATAAGAGATGGCGTTGATATCACCCTATCTTTTCAAAGTAAATTTAAATTCACAAAAAATGATTAATAACTTTTACAAATACTGAACTATGTTCTTCACTGTCATTCAGTTTGAAGATAATGACTATACGCAGCAATTGTTCCGTGCAGATTTTCGAATTGTTGACTCGTTCATTGTTGAGTTCAACTAATTGTTGCAGAGGAATTCAATGCCTCTCCCTATACCATTTGTTCTTGGACTCTGGAATTCTGGTATTTAGTACTGCATGATGTAATCTATAGGTTCCAAAGTGACAATTTTTCGACGTTTTGTTCTTTCTATTGTTGCAAGCTTTAAATTGTTTGAAAGAAATCCTATGCCCCTCCCATTATCATTTGTTCTAGGACACTGAAATTCTGACATTTAGTATAGCGTCATGTAATGTATGAGTCACAAGTTGATTTTTTTTGACATTTTGTTCTTTCCATTGTTGTAAGCTTTTAATTGTTGGAGAGGAATCCAATGGTTCTAGCGTTATTGCTTGTTCTAGGACTTTGAAATTCTGGCATTTAGCAAAGAATGTAGTAATGTATGAATATGAAGGAAAAAGAATAAGTGAAACAAAACGAAAGAAACCTTCAAACAAAAGGATAGACTCCACCAGCCCAGGAAGAACAAAACAAAACAAAAAGGTGCGGATTTTTTTTATTTTTAATTTTTCTTGCTTTTTTAATAATTTTAATTTTTGCGATATTTTTTATATTTTCAAAGACTCAAAGACACTGGACGCACACAACATTAGGCCCGGTGGGTGCACGTCCTTCCCAAGTGGAGGAGGACGTCCACTAGACATTCCTCTTCCCGACTCCCACCAACCACCCGCGAATACGGTAGCGGTCTTCGTGGCTGAGAGGGCACGCAAAAGATGCAGATGAGGGGTTGACAGATGAGTGGATGATGAAGCCTCCCTCTCAGCTCCACCTCCTCCCCGACGTTGACGGTCCGCTACATGGAGGGGGTAAGATTTGTTGGATCTCAATTAGCATATTGAGATTTTTTTTACTTATTCCTTCTGAAAGAGAACAGAAGAGATGAAACAAAATCAAATTGGATTCTTCGACCGAATTACACTCTCATGGCCAATATATGCTGAAAAAGTTATTTTTGATGTATGCATATCTGTTCTTCAATTGTATATTTTTGCGTTCATGTATTGGTACATATACATGCTTAGATGTCAACATTTAAGGGCTTCATAAGATTCTACAGAATGATTTTTCGACTTTCATCTCTTTCACCAAGAAAAACTGTAATATACCATAGAGTAAAAATCAAAATTCTATATTCTCGAAATCAAATCTAAACATTTTATTTACATTTTAGATATCACTCATAGTGTAGCTGACAAATTTTCAATACTGAAATTAGGTTATTGATTTTCATATTTATGATTTCTACCTAGGTAGTAGAGATTAATAGTATAAACTTTATTTTTTGAAATGTATTTCTGATTTCACAATTTCGTAGTGCTGGTGGTTATTAATGTAGTACAAAAATATCCTCATTAGCACAGAAATTCTCTAGTCACCATTTCAGGGGATATGGTATTAGGCAAGATGGAGAATTCCCATCTAGCCTAAAATGACGAAACTTTTTATCTTGAAAAAATCAGTGACCGATAAGTCGTAAGGAGAGATGGGATTAAACCGTCCATCAATTGGTTGCGTTGCAGTGGTTTCTCACCAAATGTACAATTTGACATTTAGATCGCACTAAACCAAATAAAAATTAAGTCTATACTTCATATACAATGTTTTTGATATATCTTTACAAACTAAATGATATTTATTATTATTATTTAGCAGTAGAAAGCAAGAAGGAAGACGTACAGATGATAATGACCTAATTCTATTGGTTCCTACTAGAACATATCTAGTAAACCATAAAACGAGAGAATCGTCTCTTCATTGTAAACAAGAGGACTTCCACCAGAATTCAATTTTTTCTTGTAGAAGTACGTTTGACGCGCATAACATTGAAGCAAATGAATATATTGAAGGGCTATTATACGTATGCAATGAAGACAACTTAGATAAGGCAATAACAAAAAATGCGATTGGAAGGCCCATCAGAGATTTATCCTACGTTATATTACAAGCAAGAGAACTCGCTGAACATAAATATAAGTGTAAAAACAGTGAAAAGGATGGAATAATGACTTTCCAGAAATAAGTTCAATTTGGACTTAAATCCACATATTATGAGTGTTCCTCGTGTGGTGACAAATATAACCTCTGTACGGTCAGTGAAACAGATGAATGTGAAACTAATGCAGAAACCAGGCCATGTCCACCACTTCAGATAGATATTAATGATGAACCAACTTGGTGAGCAATTTCGGTCGGATTGGCAAAAAATTCCTGTAGAGGAAAAATATCCTTCTTAAAGGTTCTTTGTATGAGTGTTCCGACATATTTAAAAAGAGAAAAGAAATTAGGAGAAATTTGGGAACAGGTTCTTCATGAAGAAATTTCAAAAAACGGGGAAGAAAGACATCTTGCTTGTGAATCGGGAGGTATTTTCAAAGGTACGCCGTACACAAGAGTCATAGTTGATGGGGGCTGGTCACAGCGTTCCTACGGTCACAGATATTCATCTTTATCTGGGTGTGCTGTTATTATTGGATATTATACCAAAAAATTTCTTTTTCTTGGTATTCGCAATAAATATTGTTACATTTGTGCGCGTTCACTTTATTCTAAAAAAGAAGTACCGAAGCATAGCTGCGCTAAAAATTGATCCGGCAGTTCTGGATCTAGGGAACCAAACATTATAGTAGAGGGATTTAATAGAAGCGTCGAGATGCACGATTTAGTTTATAAGGAGTACGTTGGAGATGGTGATTCAAGTGTCGAGGCAGCTATATTTGAAAATGCAGAATACGGCAGAGATGTAGTAAAGTTTGAATGTGCAAATCATGCCGTCAGAGACGTTACCAAAGCTCTGTATTCACTTAGGACAGAGAGCGAATTAAAAAAAAAAATCTTACGCAACAAACTATATTAATTATACTGAGAAAAGTCTTTGCAAAGCTATTTCAACAAACAAGAAGGCTAACGGTGATGCGGCACATTTGCGTAAATTGATAACAAATGTGTTCAATCAGTGCTTAGGAAACCATAAAGATTGTTTGGATACTTGTGTAGAAAGGGGAAATTATGATCAGTGTTCCTTCTTGGTAGCAGATGATCCTAAATCTGTGAGTGCGCGGGAAAGAATTTTTCACTGTGCAAATATTTTAATGAAGAAAGCAGGGAGACTTCTGCAAGATGCAACTACAAATGCTGCAGAAATGTATATGCATTTGGTTTCGAAAATGATTGGTAGAAAGCAAATTAACAGATCATTTAGAGCATCGTATACTTATAGATGCACACCAGCTGCATTCCACCACACTTTGGGACCAGGGTGGCAGGTAGAAGTTAAGCGAAAGATTACCCAGAAAAGCCCAAATGCAGTGCTGAAGAAATTTGCTTATCAAAGAGCAAAGCTTTGCAAGGGATGAAACGTAGAAGTGAAGGAAGTAATAGACATCAAATCAAACGGCGTAAACTTGAGTTTGGTTTCACGAGCTCTGCAAATCAAGGACGCGACGACAACTATGGCAAGTATGCTAAGAAACTTGATCTCCCAGTTGAAGAACTAAAGAGAGAATGTCAGGAGTTTCTAACAAACCTTCAAACATCGAAGCAAAATATAGATATACTACAGAGATCAACAGTTGACCAAGCAGAATGCGATTTGTGGCAGAAGGAAAGAACAGACACTGACTGCAAGCAATTTTGGTGTAATAGCCAAAAGAAAGCCAACGACGAATTGTCATTCTCTTGTAGAACGTTTGCTGTATAAAAAGCCCATACAGACGGATGACACAACATACGGCATCGTACATGAACAAATTGCGATAGAGGAGTACAGAAAACAGTAGCCGGCATTACAAGTAAGTCGTTCAGGATTGTGGGTACATGAAACACTAGCTTGGATAGGTGCTACTCCAGATGGCCTTGTTAACACCGATGGACTAATTGAAGTGAAATGTCAACTATGGCGCGTCATTTATCTCCAAAAGAAGTAGCACTAAAATTAGAATACTTCTATTTAGAAGTTAATAGCACATCAGATCAATTGAAACTGAAGAGGACCCACAATTACTATTACCACATTCAGGGACAGTTGCAAGTAAGAAAACGTGACTGGCGGATCGAGAGAGACGATATCTTTTGCAACAAAAAGTGTTCCCCAAGCTTGAGGACTTCTATATGAACTGTGTGCTTGCGGAGCTAGTGGATCCTAGGAAGCCCAGAAAGATTAAGATCGAGCGAAGAGCAATGAATCATAACCAGTAGGAAAGAAATTGTAAAGTATAGCATTAATTATGTATTGTATATAACGTCATTATTGTGTTTGTTTTATATAGACTAATATTTTTTATGCTTTTGTCTTTTTGCTGACTTTTGTTAATGTATATAAGTATAATTAGATAAATTATTTTAAGACAGCACCCCCCTTCATGTAGCGGACCGTCATCGTCGGGAAGGGGGTGGGGCTGAGAGGGCGGCGGATTCATAAGTCCACCCTTCATCCTCATATCATTGCATGCACTCTCTTCCGCGAATACCGCTACCGGACTCGCGGGTGGTTGGTGGGAGTCGGGAAGAGGCAGGTCTAGTGGACGTCTTCCTCCACTTGGGGAGGACGTGCACCCACCCGGCCTAATGTTGTCTGCGTCCAGTGTTTGTCTTGTCCGGAGTGTTGACTCTTTGAAAATATAGACAAAAAACAAAAAATGAAAAACTAAAAATACTATAAAAAAAATTAAAATTACAAAAAAATCCGCACCATTTGTTTTTTTTCTTTCTGGGCTGGTGGGGGTCTATCTTTTGTTTGCCAGGTTTCTTTTGTTTTGTTTCCTTTCTTCTTTTTTCCGGGGCCACGCGTTTTTGTCGACGGGAATGGTTTTTGCACTTTCATTCCCCTTGACCGCGTCGGCCCCACGCTCATCCTAAGGTGTTGGGCGTGCTGAAGGGATTGCCAGGGGGTAGCGTTAGTTCCCCTATTAACGCCCCGGTGTGACCTCACACACTTTTTTCCCTTTCTAAATGTTATTTAAAATTCAAACTTTTATGGGTACTAAAACTATAAAATCAAATTCGGCCTCTCCCTCAGGGTAGAAGCCCAAACAATGTGAAACTGAAGTAGTGGAAAAGACAAGTATCGCGACCCCTGTTGTCCAATATCTTGTAATTAAAGATAAAGACGTTGATAGTGCCAATTCTGATGCAAACCGTCCGAGTGCTATTATGGGCTTGTCCCATTTGTTATTCATAAAGTTATCACCTATCATGCCGGACAGGTTAAAGATACGAAGAAGTTGCGTAATGGCACTTTATTGGTGGAAACGACAGATGAGAGGCAAACGGCGAAGCTACTTAAGTTACCATCTATTGGACCGGTGAACGTGTCAGTCGAACCACATCGTATGCTGAACGTTTCTAAAGGGGTAATATCGTGTTGGGATCTCCTCAATACAACCGAAGAGGAAATTAAGTCGGAGTTGGCGGACCAACACGTTATCGACGTAGCTCGAATCAAAAGTAAGAAGTCAGGTGAACTCGTCGCCACCCAGTCCCTGATTCTTACTTTCAGTTTGCCTACGCTTTCAGACTACGTCACGGCTGGATACTATCGTTTGAAAGTTCGGCCCTATATTCCTAGTCCCTTGCGCTGCTTTAAATGTCAACATTTTGGGCACACCAGCACCTCGTGTAATGCGAGTGCTGCTCTTTGTGTGATTTGTGGCCAGGGTAGTCATGGTGCGGAACCCTGCAAAGCGGCAAAACCCTTCTGTGTCAACTGCTAGGCTGAGCATTCAGCTTGGTCTCGGGACTGTCCAGCCTTTCAGCGCGAGAAGCGTATTCGAGATCTCATGGTCTTTAAGAAGATTTCTGCTGCTGATGCTAAGCGTCGTCTGAAAGAAGGGATGCTAAGCGTCCCTTCTTCGCTTTCTGTTCCCTTCGCTACTGTTGCAGCTAGTTCTCGAAAATCTGTAGCAACCCAGACATCCGACGTTTTCACCCAGACAGACTCGGTCCGAGAGAATAGTTGTGACACGAAGACCCCAGTTTCAACGACAAGCGAACTTCCCAGAACAACACATGTTTCTGTTAGTGGTGCTCTTCGGCGTACTCCAGGCCATCACCGATGACCTTATATCGCCAGACTGAAACTTAGCCAACATATTCGCCGGCTGAACGAGCCTGTTCTCACTCCCAAAAGAACAAAATCTACGCCCGTTCGTAATCCTCCTGCAGTTTTGCTCAAGTCTGACATGGTGGAGGACGAACTTATGGACTCCGAGTGGGCTGTTATTGGACCCCGTGGGAAAGTTCGCCTCAAACGTTAATGCTTTCCAGTATGGCGCTTCTTCAGTGGAACCTCAATGGCTTCTGTGTTCGTGAGGAATTGACCCAACTGATCATTGACCACTCGCCTGTACTTCTCTGCTTGCAGGAAACCCATTTTAACCCTACCCAGTCCTTTCTGCTTTCTGGGTATACTATGTATCGATGTGATAAGCGAGACGCTGGCCACGTTGCTGGTGGCGTAACAGTCTGTGCCTCCGATTCTGTTCATTCTGAGCAAATTAACATTGTATCCAGACTGCAAGACGTCGCGGTGCGAGTACACTTTTCTCGCCCGCTTACAGTTTGTTCATTGTATGTTCCTCACTCAGAAGCCTTTTCAACCGCCGATCTGCTTCAGCTCTTCCATCAACTTGAGCCGCTAGTCTTGCTTGTAGGAGACCTTAATGCTCATCGCCGTCTATGGGGCTCTGTCCGCACTGACGGTCGTGGCCGTGAGGTGACCGTATTTCTTCAAGAGAGTGGACTGCTCCTCCTTAATGACGGGAGTCCCACTCACTTCTCCACTGCCCATGGTACATATTCTTGTATTGACCTCTCCATGTGCAGTGCTGGTCTCTTGACCTCATTGACATGGAGAGTGCATCCCGATCTTTGTGACAGTGAACACTTCCCGTTATTTGTTGAAGGCCTCCCTGTTACTCCTCCTTTTCCTCCCCGCGGCTTCTATCTGAAGCGTGCTAACTGGCGTAAATTCCGTGAGCTCAGTGAGTTTCATTGTCATGACGATCTCCCTGTAGCTGTTGTGGCAGATGTTTATGAGCAGACTGTTCTTGATGCTGCTCCCCCTCCATGTAGCTGACCGTCATCGTCGGGGGGGTGGAGCTGAGAGGGCGGCTTCATCATTCATTCATATATCACCCCTCATCGTCATATAGTTGCATGCCCTCTCAGCCGCGAATACCGCTACTGGATTCGCGGGTGGTTGGTGGGAGTCGGGAAGAGGCAGGTCTAGTGGACGTCTTCCTCTACTTGGGGAGGACGTGTACCCACCCGGCCTAATGTTGTCTGCGTCCAGTGTTTGTGTTGTCCGGCGTGTTGAGTCTTTGAAAATATTAAAAAAAAAAAACAAAAAAATCGCAAAACTAAAAATAATATAAAAAACAACAAAAATTAAAAATCCGCACCTTTTTGTTTTGTTGTTCCTGGGCTGGTGGGGGTCTGTCCTTTTGTTTGCCAGGTTTCTTTTGTTTTGTTTGATTTCTTCCTTTTTCCGGGGCGACGCGTTTCTGTGGACGGGAATGGTTTTTCATTGCACTTCCATTCCCCTTGACCGCGTCGGCCCCACGCTGATCCTAAGGTGTTGGGCGTGCTGAAGGGATTGCCAGGGGGTAGCGTTAGTTCCCCTGTTAACGCCTCGGTGTGACCTCACACCCCTTTTTTCCTTCGTAAATGTTTATATAAAATAGTAATTTTATGGGTAAAAGCACTTTAATATTTGATCCGGGCTCTCCCTCACGGAAGAAGGCCAAACAAACTGAAATGGAGATTGTGGAAAAGACAAGTATCGTGACCCTTGTTGTCCGATATCTTGTAATCAAAGATAAAGGCGTTGATAGTGCCAGTACTGAGGAAAACCGTCCGAGTGCTATTAAGGGCTTATCCCCTTTTGTTATTAATTATGAAGCCGGACAGGTTAAAGATATCAAGAAATTGCGGAATGGCACTTTATTGGTGGAAACCGTGGAGGAGAAACAAAAGGCGAAGCTCCTGAAGTTGACTTCAATTGGACCAGTGAACGTGTCAGTAGAACCTCATCGTCTACTGAACGTTTCTAAAGGGGTGATATCGTGTTGCGATCTACTCAATGCTACCAAAGAGGAGATTAAATCTGAGTTGGCGGACCAACATGTTATAGCTGTCGCTCGCATCAAAAGTAAGAAGTCAGGTGAACTCGTAGCTGCACAGTCACTGATTCTTAGTTTCAGTTTGCCCACACTTCCGGTTTCCGTCAAGGCTGGCTTCTATCGTTTAAGAGTTCGGCCATATATACCTGGTCCCTTGCGCTGTTTCAAATGTCAACATTTTGGGCACACCAGCACGTCGTGTAATGCGAGTGCTGCTCTTTGTGCAATTTGTGGCCAGGGTAGTCTTAGTGCGGAACCCTGCAAAGCGGCCAAGTCCTTCTGTGTCAACTGCAAGGGTGAGCATTCAGCTTGGTCTCGGGACTGTCCAGCCTTTCAGCGCGAGAAGCGTATTCGGGAGCTCACGGTTGTTGAGATTTCTGCTGCTGATGCTAAGCGTCGTCTGAAAGTAAGCGTCCCTTCTTCGCTTTCTGTTCCCTTCGCTACTGTTGCAGCTAGTTCCCGAAAATCTGTAGCCACCCAGACTTCCGACGTTTCCACCCAGACAGACTCGGTTCCAGAGAATAGTTTTTCCACGAACACCCCGGTTGCAACGACAAGCGAACTTCCCAGAACCCCACGTGTTTCTGTTAGTGGTGCTCTTCGGCGTACTCCAGCCCAGCGCCGATCACCTTATATCGCCGGACTGAAACTTAGCCAACATATTCGCCCGCTGAACGAGACTGTTCTCACTCCCAAGAGAACAAAATCTACGCCAGTTCGTAAGCCTCCTGCCATTTCTCTGAAAACTGACAGGTTGAGGACGAACTTTTGGATTCCGAGTGGGCTGTTATTCGACCCCGTGGGAAAGTTCGCCTCAAACGTTAATCCTTTCCAGTATGGCGCTTCCAGTGGAACCTCAATGGCTTCTGTGGTCGCCGTGAAGAATTGACCCAACTGCTCACTGACCACTCGCCTGTACTTCTCTGCTTGCAGGAAACCTTTTAAGCCTACACAGTCCTATCTTCTTTCTGGGTATACTATGTATCGATGTGGTAACCCAGACGACGCCCACGCTGCTGGCGGCGTGGCAGTCTGTGCCTCCGATTCTGTGTATTCTCAGCAAATTCACATTGTATCCCGACTGCAAGCCGTTGCGGTGCGAGTACACTTTTCTCGCCCGCTTACAGTTTGCTCATTGTACGTTCCTCACTCAGAAGCCTTTACAACCGCCGATCTGCTTCAGCTCTTCCATCAACTTGAGGCGCCACTCTTACTTGTAGGAGACCTTAATGGCTACCACCGTCTGTGGGGTTCTGTCCGTACTGACGGACGTGGCCGCGAGGTCACCGAATTTCTTGGGGAGAGTGGTTTGCTTATCCTTAACGATGGCAGTCCTACTCATTTCTCCACTGCCCATAGCACATATTCTTGTATCGAGCTCTCCATGTGCAGTGCTGGTCTCTTGACCTCATTGAGCTGGAGAGTACATCCTGATCTTTGTGGCAGTGATCACTTCCCGTTGTTTGTTGAAGGTCTCCCTGTTACTCCTCCTTTTCCTCTCCGCCGCTTCAATGTGAAGCGTGCTGACTGGCGTAAATTCCGTGAGCTCAGTGAGCTTCATTGTCGTCATGATCTCCATGTAGCTGTTGTGGCTGAGGCTTTTAAGGAGACTGTTTTTGATGCTGCTCATGGTTCCATTCCAGAATGCGGTGGCGACGTTTCCCGCCGGCGTGTTCCATGATGGTCTGCGGAATTCTGTGAGGCTATCCAGGCTCGTCGGCGCGCTCTTGCCACTTTTAATCATCATCCCACAGAATACAATGTTTAGCAGTTCCGCATTCTACGTGCTCGTGCTCGACGTCTGGTAAAGCTCTCGAAGCGCCAAAGCTGGAAGAATTACGTTTCGTCCATCAGTAGTCGCACACCTATGTCAACTGAGTGGCGTCGGGTTCGCTCCCTAAACGGATCCGTTTCTTTACTTCTTCTTCCAGCCTTAAACGTGAATGGTGTTCTCCAGACCAAATCTCTCGGAGATCGCCAATATATTGGGCCACCATTTTGCCACTATCTCTGAGTCAGATCACTACCCACCAGCCTTTGCTCGTTCCCGTCCTAAGCTGGAGCGAAACCCGTTAAATTTCCGTACCGCCAACAGTGAGGACTATAACGCTCCTTTCACGCTCATTGAGTTCGATTCTGCTCTCCGCAAATCGTCCAATACTGCTCCCGGGCTTGACCGTGTTTCCTATGATATGTTGCGCAACCTCTCCCGCGATTCTCAGCTTGCATTCTTGCAGCTGTATAATCGCCTCTGGGTCGAGGAGTTTTTTCCATCGGTTTGGCGTGAGGCTCTCTTTCTTCCTATCTTGAAGCCAGGCAAAGTCGCAACTAGCCCCACGAGTTACAGACCCATTGCTCTCACGAGCTGCGTCTGTAAGCTGTTTGAACGCATACTCAACAAGCGCCTGGTGTGGTATTTGGAATCCAATTCACTTCAGAGCAAGCTTTAAAGTCGATTTCGTAGTTTCCGATCTACTACCGACAATCTCGCTTTTCTTGAGGGTCAAATTCAAGACGCCTTTCTCAACGGCGGACATCTTGTAGCTTTATTTTTTGATTTAGAGAAGGCATATGAGACCAGATGGCGTTACGGAATTCTAAAACAATTATATGACTGGGGACTCCGTGGGCATAAGACCAACTTTATCTCGAATTTTCTTCACGAGCGACACTTTAGAGTGCGTGTGGGATCTAATTTTTCAGAGCGCTTTGTACAAGAAAATGACGTTCCGCAAGGGATTGTCCTTAGTGTGACGTTGTTTGCTGTCGCCGTCAACAGTGTTCTTTCGGAGATCCAGGCTCCTGTGTCTAGTTTGCTTTATGTTGACGACCTTGTAATTTTCTGTCGTTCCCGCCACCTTCGCGGCATTACTCGACAGCTTCAACTGACTCTCAATCGTCTTGTTTGCTGGTCGAATGAGACTATATTTATTTTTTCCACCGAGAAATCCCAATGTGATCAGTTCTGCCGGCAGCGTACCTGCATTTTTGACCCGGATTTGTACCTCGATTGCACCCATCTGTCATTCGTTGATACAGTCCGTTTCTTGGGTGTGGTCTTTGACCGTCGTTTGTCGTCGGCACCACATATACGGAATCTTAAATACTCTTGTCTTCGAGCTCTGAATCTCCTTCGTGTTCTTTCCCACCGCACATGGGGTGCTGATCGTACTGTTCTGCTTCGCTTGTAGTTTAATTCGGTCCCAGATACACTACGGCTGTATTGCCTATGGGTCTGCTCCTGCTTCTCTGTTACGACGACTTGACACAGTGCATCAACTGGGTATTCGTACTGGCGCCTATCGAACTAGTCTCGTTGCCAGTCTGTATGTTTAAGGCAATGAACCTTCGTTAGCGCATCGTCGCAACAGACTACTTCTTCATTATTCTGGGTATGTGCGTTGTATTCCAGACCACCCGTGTAGACCATGTCCCTGTGGTGTTAGGATTTACGACCGCTATGCTGCACGTCCACGACTACACGTCCCTGGTACATCCGTGCGTGTGAGAGTTTCCTTGGCGACGATTTCGTGTGGCCCTCTCTTTCATTGGTTCACTTATGTGCTATTCCACCGTGGCTTCTTCGTCTACATCGCCATGATTTACGTTTGTGTATTCATTCAAAACATCAGACTAGTTCCCAGCTGTATCAGCAAGAGTTTGCCACAGTGTTAGATCAGTACCCCGATTTTAGTGTGTTCTTTACGGACGGTTCTAAGGATGGGGATTCTGTAGGCTGTGCCTTTGTCGCCGACGAGGGCAGCTCAGAATTCCATTTGCATCGCCCATTTGGATTCCATTTGCAGTTCCGTGTTCACTGCTGAATTGACTGCAATTCAACTTGCCTTGGACCATGCCTTTACACTTTCATTACGTCCTGTGCTTATCTGCTTCGACTCACATTCCGTCGTTCTTAGCTACGCACTCTCTCGTTCGGGACATTCTCGTGAGGTGCCATCAATTGCAGCTTCAGGGTTGTGTCGTCGTTGCCTGCTGTGTGCCGGATCATGTCGACATTCGGGGAAACGAACGTGCTGACACAGCTGCCGAGCTCGCCGCCTTGGCTGGGGTTGCTTTGGAGCATAGCTTTTCGTTCTCTAATGTTTGTTCTCATTTTTCCAGTTTGATGGGCACTCAGTGGCAAGTAGTTTAGGACCAGGCAAATGAAAATAAACTTCACGCCGTTAAGCCCATTCTAGGTAATGTAACCGGCCAGTTATAAACTTTTTATTTGTGTTGTACTTTGGTTCTAAATTCAACTCTTAAAGATGAACAAAACAGGAAAAGATTCCTTTATCTAAATACAGATTAAAACTCTATAATAAAATGTTAAGAATTATGTAATTTGTCTGCGAATTCGTTTTATGTGCTGAAGACAGTTTGACTTACATAATGAACTTCCTCTATATGTAAATCTTGCGTTGACAGATTTCTTCGTCTGTACCAAATTCCGACTTGTACATGAACCCGAGTCTATGGGTCATGGCATGGATCTACGTCACTTTGGGTAACAACCCCAGCAAAAGAAATAGTATATAACCTCGCGATATTTCCGGGATAAAGAGAAGAGCGACCAGAGATTACATCGTTAATAGTCTCAATGTAACTGAGATATTTGAAACAGTTTTGTCTTGAGACTTCGAACATTAAATTCTACATCAGATAAAATTTGGAAAGTCACTGTTGTGTCAATAAGGACTTGGGCTGAGATTGGACCTGGACTGACTGTCGTGGGACAATAATCTTCAGCATGAAAATCAGGTGATTATTAATAATGTTAAAATGGTATAAGGGATTTACTCGTATTTTAGACATACAGGTTTATAGGTTCAAGGTTCTTATTTTATTAATGTTCTTAGGTGAATGGTATGTCTTTTAGACAAGTTATAAGGAAACAAAATGAAGCAATAGAGGAATTAGACAATACACTAGATCAGATTCTTCAGTGTGTTACTCCTCCTACACAGAGAAAATACGTAATTACTCAGGTATCTGATACAAGATTAACGTTTAGAAGTACGAACAATTCTGGCAATATTAGTAGCGATCAAGGTCACTCAAACATGCAGGCTAATCCAGTAACGGTAAACATACAATCAGATTTATGCAAGCTACCGTGTTTTGATATAAAGTCAGGAAATGACATAGTTGCATTCTTTGAGGAATTTGACGACGCATGCCAAATTAATGGTTACGATGAGAATAAGAAGAAATTGTTATTGCCAGATGTTTTCAAAGGCCAATGTAGGCAATGGATAAAAATATTCTCACACAGGAAGGATGTTGACAATGCACAGTATAATAACTTGAAAAAAAGTTAATAGAAGAATTTCGAAATTCAAATTTTGCATTAGACATTGAAGAAAGAATTAGGTATAGGCTGCAGAAGGAAGGAGAGCCTATAATAAATTTTGTATATGACATGTTAGCCCTTATAGAGAAATTTGACAAAGACATGGACGATACGAAGAAGATAGGTTTAATAGCATCAGGGTTGCTACCGTACTATATAGACAAAGTAGGAATAAAGGCATACGACACTATTGATGAGTTTATAGAAGATTTGTTAAAGGTAGAGAAAAATAAATGTAAAATAGAAAGAAGGAAGAAGCGTGAAAAGGGAAAAGAGAAAAAAGAGTCAGTTTCGGTGCAGGAATTAATAACTAGAATTAAGAAACCAGTACGAATAGGAGATTCATCAGATAGTGATACAGATGATGATAAAGTAGTGATAGCTAAGGAATCAAAGAAGTCTCAGAGTAGTCAAAAACTCAGTAGAAAATAAAGAAATTAAGGTAGAACCATCATCTAGTACGCAAATGGCGCGAATAGAAAAAACACGAGAAGAGTTAAAACTAACAATGATTAGGCAGGCACAAACAGTAAACAATACAGAGAAAGAAAACAATTCGTCATTCGAGGTGGAAAGCAAAAGAATTTTAGAGGCCAAAATAAGCAAAATGGTCAGAACTCGAATAATGGTAGAAATTCGAATAACAGGAAATTTTAATCAGAATAAAGGGAACTGTTCTCAGAATAGAGGTAATTTTAATCAGAATAGAGGTCGTGGTAAAAGACGTTATTAAAATAATTACAATAATAGGCAGGGTTGGAATCAATGGAACGAACCACCACAACAGTATCCTGTGTATTATCAGTCAGTACAACCACAGGGGCATAACAGTAATTTAAATTACAATGCTGTATCTTTTGTACCATATGGTCAGGGTTGTTCCACATGTGAAAACCTTTAGAATAATTCAATGCAGGCAGTTCAGCAAACTTTAAACTAGAAAAGACTGTAAATGGTAGAGGCGCATTTACAGGTTGTATGGTTAATAAGAAAAAACAAATATTAGCCTCCATTCAATGAAATGATATTCTTACCAGTTTATATAGAAAATAGAAGAATGAAAGCTGTCATAGATTCTGCATCCCAATTGTCCATAATAAATGAAAGTTTAATTCCACCCGATGCAGCAGTTAGGAATATTGAGACTAGGATTTAGGGAATGACTCAGAATTCTATTTCAGTAAATAAAATAGCAATTGTTCGGTTTTCCATTGCTGGGAAAAATTTTCACCATAGCTTTCGAGTAATAAAAGGATTTCCTCACGATTTGTTACTAGGCACGAAATGAAATTAGATTATGGGAACAAAACTTTGACTTTACACAGATTTGGGAGACCAACCAAGAAAATAACAAAAAGTGACAAAACACCACTTCCGGTTTCTGAGAAAGTACATAATATCTTAAAAACATGTATAGTGCCAAAATTTGTTTTGAGTAAAACAGTATTTTCCACCTAGAAGTAAAGTACGTGTTCCAGTAAAATTAGTAGATTCATGGTCAGGAAACGAATATTTGTTGGAGCCGAACAGAAAGCTAGAATATGACTATAAGATATTAATACCGAGAACTCTACTATCTAAAGAACAGAATTTGCTAGAAATGACAAATCCTTTAGAGAGGAAAGTAGTTTTGAAAGTGCATACAGTAGTAGGTTAGGGAGAACACTATGTTAAAGAAGAAAAATGTTATACAGTAAATAGTGAAGACTCAGAAAATGAAATAGAAAAAGAAAGGCTAAAGTTTGATGAGAAGAAACAGGAGAAAAAGCAGATCCTGAAGTTAGAAAGAAATTAGTATTTGCATGGGATTCTAGTACTATTGGAAGGGTGAAAAACTATGAACATCACATAGAACTTAAAACAAAAACACCTTTTCACCGTCCCCAATATCCCTTACCGGCAGCATGTAAGTCATTGGTTCGTGACCAGATTAACACACTTTTAAAACAAAACATAATAGAACCTGCGTCTACCCCGTATAATAGCCCAATGCTATTTATAAAGAAGCCAGATAACTCGCTCCGGTGTGTTTTGGATGCCAGGGTGCTCAATAAACATGCAGTTTTTCATTCAACGTCATTACCGCCTATACATATTTTGTCAACAATGGGAGGACATCTTTGGCACTCAGTCTGTGACGTAAAATCAGCCTATTTTCAAATCCCAATTACTGAAGAATCTAGAGATTGTACAGCATTTAATATACCAGGCTTAGGGAGTTACCGTCATGTAGTTCTACCACAGGGATATCTATCAGCGCCCGCGATCTATACCAGAATTATGTCTATAACGTTAGCAAATGTTGCCCCAGAGAACGTATCGTTCTATATGAATGACATTTTTTGTATATTGTAACAATCAGGAGCAAATGGTGGCTATTTTGCGTAGTGTATTTGAAAGATTAAGGAAAGCAGGTTTGAAATTATCAGTAGAAAAATATAAGTTCTTATAAAATCAAAAATTTGCTCTCGGACATATTTTTAGCCCTATGGGTTCTCAAATCAGTGACAAAATTATTAATGCTATCAAATGTTTTCAAACACCAAAGACACCCAAACATTTAAAATCATTTCTTGGGTTGTGTAATTATGTAAGAAAATACTGTAAGGACTATGCCTCTTTGGTGGAGCCATTACAAATTATGCTTAGACGAGGGAAAAAAATTTGAGTGGATGGAAGAGCACGAAACCGCGTTTCAAAATTTAAAAAAAGTACTCATGGAAGCTCCGATTCTCTCACCTTATGTAGAGGGAAGACCCCTACGATTATGTACAGATGCATGTCAAAAATCGATCGGAAGCTGTTTGCTACAAAAGCAAGAAAATGGTCAATGGACACCACTGGGGTATTACAGCAGATTATTAAGACCAACGGAACAGAAACGCCACATAGTAGAGCTTGAATTATTATCAATTTTATCAGCTAGTAAAGCGTGTAATTTTTATTTATACGGGAATGAAGTTGAACTTTACACAGACTGTAAATGTTTGACCTACCTTCAAACCGCCCCTAAATTATCCCCAAAATTGGTTAGATGCGCATTAGATTTAGAGGATTATAAATACATACCAGTGCCCGTGAGAGGCGATCACAATCCTAGTGATATATTTAGTAGGGGCAGGAATATAAAACCAACAAAGAATGACTTTGATTTTGACGAGTTAAATACATTCATGTCATTTGAGGAAGGAATAGATGTAGGAAAACTACAAGAAAGTGATCCTCACTTTGGGCCAATATTTCGTGCTCTCGAAAAACCAGAAGAATGTGACGAACGGATGGAAAGACAGGCATCTGCATTTGAAATTAGGGATGGCCGATTGTTTAGAAAGCATCGTTTCGCAAATAAAGTGAAATACTTGCTTTGAATTCCTTATTCATTACGCGAGTATGTTTTTCAAAAACTTCACACAGACCAGTACGGGGGAGGTCATTTTCTTTCACAAAATGTTATAATAATACATTAAAAAAGATCTACATGCCAAACATGAAAAAGTTTTTGCATGATAAATGCGCAACTTGCATCACATGTCAGGTTAATAAGAGAAGACCGGGGAAAACACCATTGCACCTCCAAACTTATCCGCAATACGCGCCAATGGAATCAATTTGTATTGACGAATTTGGCCCTCTCCCATTATCAAGCACCTACAGGCATATGTATGTGTGTATAATGGCCGACATGGCTACGCGCTTTACCATTGCTAAATCGATACCAGACTTAAGCGCCGATTCCATTAGTCAAGTTATTTATGATGAAATAATTTTAAAATATGGTATACCAAAACAAATAGTATTAGATAGGCTATCTGCACATAAGGGTAAATTGATGGAAGAAATGGCTGAAAAGTTCGGCATTCACCTAAATTTTGCAAATACAGGGGCACACTATTCTGCAGGTCTAGCTGAACGCATGAATGACGTAGTACAGAATTGTCTAGAGCACTATGTAGACAAAAAGATGACGAACTGGGACATTTTACTACCGTCTATTATTTTTACATTGAACTCTCATGTTCATGAAGGAACGAAACAGGCTCCATTTTTCTTGCAGTTTCGAACCGAGGACACAATTAGATGCTTCTTTAGATATTTCATGCGAATATGAAGAGAACGAAATGCGACTTGAAAACTTAAAGGAGGCACGAGATTTAGCGTACAGGAATCTTCTGCGAAGATTCAAAACTCAGAAAAAATATATCGAACAAAAGTTCAAATCACAACAATTTGAACCGGGTCAACAGGTTCTCATTCAAGATATTGCACAGAAGCCGGGTGTTCCTGCATGTTTCGTACAGAAATTTAAAACGCGAGGTGAAATTTTAGAAAAAATAAACGAGAATTCGTATCGAATCAAATATCTAACAGACAAAAATGAACAGAAGGTTGATACATTCGACATAAGAAGAATAAAACCACTCAATGTTGCACACGCTGAAAACGTAAGATCATTTCTTAAAAAAAAAACGGGTGTACTAAAATAATTGATGTATTAATTTATTGGTATAACTAAACATATAGTTCCATAAAATAAAATAAATAGTTTCATTATAGTGAGGATAGTATTTTCTACTTTTCAGGGAAAATGCGAGTATTAGAAATTCTATTCTACTGCATTATGGTAATGTATACTACTGCCAGTCCACAACATATTAGTATGGAAAAACTAGGGATAGCCGTATCGCAAAATTCTTTTGCAGTGCACACAGCAGAAGACATTTACACTACTTTAAAAATACATATAAACTTTCATGAGGCAATACCGGTAGTTTCAGAATGTCCTGGACTAAATAATATACAAGAGGGAATTCGGAAAAATGAAAGACTTTTTAGGGAAAAAAACTATGAAAACAATTCCATGTGCGTTTCAATATCAAAACGGTAAAGCATCTTGTATACATTCTAATAGAAACAAAAGATCAATATTTTCCTGGATTTTAGGACTTGGTTCAATTGGGTTATCTACATACAACTTAATACAACAACAAAAATTATCGTCTTCAATAGAGGCATTAAGGAGACATGATGAATTATTAACTGGAGAAATCCAAACTTTGAAGAACCGATTTAATGATAAAATAAAAATAATTCATAATGCAGTAATAACATTTAAACGTGTTCTTTCAAATTTTAGAAATCAATTGGACTATATTTTTTGTAGAATATCTGCTATTCAACAACAATTGCTTCCTAATTTTTTCAAGCATACGGCGCAACAACATATTCAGGAAATGTTTTCAAATATTATGGCTAATCAATTTACATTCCATATTTTAAATAATAATCAGGCGCTCAGATTTTTAGAGGAACACGATATTTTGAAATTAACACTTTATATTCATGATTTAGGCCTATTTTATAAACTGTCTAGTATATATTTAGTACGCTTCGATTTGGAATCAAATAATTTAGATTTGTTGTTACGAACACCAATTATCTATTCATCAAGCATATCAAAAATGTACGAAGTAAAATTTTTAGGTTTTCTCATTGGCAACAAAAAGTACCATTATGATTTACCAACAACAGCTTATTTGTCAAATGGAAAGTTTCATAGTCTAGAAAAAGGGTTATGTGAATGGAAATCTTTTCTTTATTTCTGTCATACTACAACACCTCAATCAGAATGCTTAAATAATATTGTACTGAATAAGACCTTAGAAGGATGTACTCCCATGCGCAAAAAAATTGCGCGTATACTGTAACTCACGATTTTTCGCAATTATTTCATTTTCCATATGTTTACGGGTAAAATTTAGTTATTAGTAAGTGGAGATAATAGAAAGCAATCCATCTAAGGAGATATTTCCAAAAAAAATATAATAAAATAATAAAAATATAAGCAAAAAACAAAATTATGTTCGGTTTTGTGTATACTGGCAATAATGTTTTCGAGGGAATTTTTGGAGTAGCACAGCACGATTGCAGAGGGAATAACAAGATTAGTAGGAGACGAGCTGAATGAAGGAACTGGAAATTGGACTAAAATATTGCATTTATTGGCTTAAATCTAGGGTGTAAAATGTCTTCCAAATATAAATTAGCTCCTGTAAGCAAGATGTTATAAGGAAAACCGTTGTTAAAGAGAAAAACTGTTGTCTTAAGTTTGGAACTGACATGCTCTATAGCCATGAGCATTTATTTCTTAAGAAAAAGATAGATAACAAAAGAAAATCTGTGTGGTCAAGTGGGTAGAGTGACGGACTAGTAATTCTTATGCTGTTTTGACACCAGATCGAATCCCATCCGGTCCTGTTCAATTTTTTTCTTTACAAAACATTGTAGAAAGTGTATAATTTTTATATTAATAAAACTGAAACAATACAATTAGGAAATAACTTTTTGTTTCCTCTGGTGACGTATTTATTTAGAATTAGTGTACTATTAGTAATATCGATTGCTTTCAGTTTATGGTGTTGTATAGCTTCCTTTATCATCCTCTTTTCTTGAAAAAAAAATGTCTCCAATAAAGTATGAAAAATATATATAGTCAGAAACAGACATCTTAGTATCAAACGTGATTTATCATGATGAAATAAACAAGTTTCCCGTTATTAAAAAACAAAACTATAGAAAATCACTGAATTTGGTCTTAAGGTTTTTATTATGCTATATATATTCTTTATAACACTATACTTTATAAGACAAGATGAGCCATCATACCCTCAAATTTAGCTAGTGAGTGAAAGATGTTTTCGGAACAAATATTTTACAGGTTTAGGTGCATGAAACACCAATACGCCATGGTCTTGACCTTTGTTTATTTCACATTATTATTCGACATATCATAGCAAGTAAAAAGCAGCATCTATCGGCAAGAAGAACTGCAAGTTGTGGTCTTTGTCTGTTTTTGATGCTCCGGACTCGATCGCCTAGCACGCTCGTCTATACCTTGACTCATACTTCTATCATTCAGTGCAGGCACATATCCAGCTTTTCTTTTCGGAGGGGGCCCAACACGAATCCTCGTAAGCACGTAATTCTAATGTTTCAAAAATATCAATAATAATAATAATAATAATAATAATAATAATGCAACAGTTCTGTATTTCTCTTAAACGTTTCTTACTTGTCATTTATGAACCGGTCAAACTTAATTCTAACTCACATGAAATCAAAAAATATTTTCTAGAGACATGTAAGGAAAACTGTCTGCTACGTATATCACATAACAAAAATAGCAAATGGCAATGAGTGTATCGTTCTAATACAGTAATGTTATAAACAGACCGGAAACGAAATTGTAATCCCATTTAAAAGTGTTCTTTAATTCCACCTGGTATCAATGGCATTACGGTATATTCTCACAAGTAACACTTCCCAAGTGTAACACTCCGATTTTGATAAAATTTGACAGGCAGATACTGCTCATAAAATAAACGAATACATGTTTTTTATTTTCTGCGGTAAAACTGTTTTACGGGGGCAAAAGCACTCATCCAAAATTTTGAAAGTTGACGCCCGAAAGACAAAAGCAAGTGGACCAAACTGTACGAAATTGTGCACAGATATGGCAGACGTAAAATGAAGGAATACGTGTTTTGTATTTTCCTGGAAAAAACGGTTAGGTGGGACGCAGACCCCTCCAAACCTTTGATCATGAAATATCAAAAGTGCTAGTAACAATATGTCTGATGTGTGTAAAGGACGAAGAATTCCGATGACACCTTGTGTATGGACAATACGCAAAAACTAAACGAATGCTTGTTTTAGGGTAAAAAATCCCCCATCCAAAATGATGAAAGTTGACGCCCGAAAGGCAAGAAGAATGAACCGAAATGAATGAAATTGTGCACAGATATTGTAGACGAAAAATGAGGGAATATGGGTTCCGTATTTTCCTGAAAAAAAGAAAATCGTTTAGGTGGGACACAGACTCCTCCAAAACTTTGATCGTGGAATATCAAAAGTGCTAATAACAGTATGTCAGAAGTGCTTAAAGGACATGAAGAATTGGAACGACACATTGTGTAGGGACAATGCGCAAAAAAAAAAAACGGGTTTATTTTCTGCGAAAAATTGGTTTTAGGGGGCAGAATTCCCCACCCCAAATTTTGAAATCGTGCACAGATATTCTAGACGTAAATTGAGGTAATTGTGTTTCGTATTTTCCTGGAAAAAAGCGATTGAGTGGGACACGGACCTTCTAAGCTGTTGATTAGGAAATATCAAAAGTGCAAATAAGTATGTATACGTCAGAAGTTCCTAAAGAGTATGGAGAATTGCAACGAAACTTCGTATAGGGACAATTTGCAAAACAATAAATGAAATGCATTTTAATTTGTATGAAAAAACACTGTTGAGGCCTAGAGCCCCCCCCCCCAAAAAGTTAATATTATCGTAAAAGTGCAGGAAGAAGTGGACCGAAGCAAATGAAATTGTGTGTCGATATTGTATAGACTGTATGTAAAATAAGGGCTTTCGTGTTTTAAAGATGTCCCTATCAATTTTGGCACATCAACAGCAAACAGGAAATTAATCGGCACATGTTTTTGTTTATGCGGAAAAACATTGTAAGGGTTAAAGTTGCCTCGTGAAATACTACAAAATACGCCATACTGTTTGTGCTTGTTGTTGATCTGCCAAATTTGAAGAAATCTGATGGAGACACTTGTGAAACACGAGAGGCTTTATTTTTCATATCCAATTTACAGACAATTTCACTCGCTTCGGTCCAATCCTTCCGACACTCAACGCCTCGGTCCACTCAAAAGATTTTTTTCTCTTTTCAGGAAAATACGAAGCACGTATTTCCTCATCTTACCTCTACAACATTTGTGAACAATTTCATTCAGTT
The DNA here is from genome assembly GCF_964235325.1 of Thermobia domestica. Taxonomy (NCBI): domain Eukaryota; kingdom Metazoa; phylum Arthropoda; class Insecta; order Zygentoma; family Lepismatidae; genus Thermobia; species Thermobia domestica. The sequence goes on from NC_137460.1 coordinate 206,620,670, forward strand.
CGGTACATTTTTTCTTGCGTCAAATTTCAAAATTCATGGGGGGGGGCCTTTTGTCCTCTAAAACAGTTTTTTCGCAGGAAATAAAAAAGCCGAATTTGTTTATTTTTTGCTTATTGTCGTAACACAAAGTTTTGTTCCAATTCTTCATGTAAATTTAGGCACTTCTGACATACTGTTATTAGCACTTTTGATATTTCATGATCAAAGGTTTGGAGGAATCTGTGCCCCACCTAACTGTTTTTTCCAGGAAAATACAAAACACGTATTCCCTAATTTTATGTCCGCAATATCTGTTCACAATTTCGTTCACTTTGGTCCACTTGTTTTTGCCTTTCGAGCGTCAACTTTCAAATTTTGGGTGAGGGCTTTTGCCCCCTAAAACCGTTTTTCAGCAAAAATAAAGGAAAAAGCACTTATTTGTTTATTTTATGTATAGTATCTACCTGCCAAATTTTATCAAAATCGGAGTGTTACACTTGGGAAGTGTTACTTGTTAGAATTATAACAACAACGCATTGTCCACAGTTTGGACACTGACTCAAAGTAATCTGACATAAAGAAAAAAAACCTCAAAAGGGAAAAAGTAGGTTTATTAAAAAAGTGCTTGAGGTTTGGTAAGGGACAGCTTCCAGGACCTCACGCTGGATACGTCACTGAGTCAATGCATTATATTTGTTTCTTGCAAAGATGATAATTAGATGCGTAATGTGTAAAATTATATCATAGTTTGACTTTTTATAGGTCTTTCCTTAACACATCCATATTATCCGGCGTTCTGACTGCTTGTTTTATGTCGGATAAGCGAAACTCTACTGTATTTTCAGATAGCATATACACAGGAGCTAGAGGTCTGCACGGGCCGGAATTTTTAGAACGGACCCGTCCCGTCCCCTTTAATTTATAATCTATAGGCATTAGCGGATTAAGGGCGGAGCCAATGGAGCCCAGGGCCCCCAGCTCAGGGGGCTCTTTAAAATCCCTCTGTTTAATACTTACGCTCGCGGTATCGCTAGATTTAAGTCTTTGCATCAGCAGCATTTAACTGTTAATAATGAATGCAATTATTTAATTGTTAATAATGAATTTAACTAAACTAATTATTGTAAACTTGGAACACATTCAAATATTACAGCATAGTTCTCGGTAGTTCCATAAGTAATTTCAGAGACCACGGTGTTTCAGTGGTAGAGCGTTCACCTTTGGTGCATGGAGTCCTTGGTTCGATCTATGCTCGCGCCAAGTGAACCTTGTGCTGGACAAACACTGTGTGCGTGGGTTTTCTCGAGGTTCTCCCGTTTTATCCCACTATTTTCATTCCAACATTTCATTCATTTCTTATCATCACTGTCTCCTTTAGCCTATCCGGCATAATCGTGGGACGTAAAACTTAAAAATTTCATTTCAAATCATTTCAATCAAAAAACAGTTGCAGGAAGTATGTAATTTCGAATAAAACAAACTACTATATACAGTTCTGAGTATATTATTTCTAAATTGAAGGGTAAGAAGATTAAATTCATTCTCTTATTATTATAGATCCATTTCAATTGAAGCAGTTGGAATAGTTGGGAAAAAAATTAAAAAAAAAAACATACCCTATATTCCAGTGTGCCACAATCGGTATAACGCGCCACACTGGTGTGTCCAGCAAAGTGAACAGTGTGACGCAAACTTTTTCCTATTATTTGCAAGAATATTTGTCGAGTTCCTGTTATTTATTATTATTATTATTATTATTATTATTATTATTATTATTAACGATTTTTCCATGGATCAGCTGTCTGTATACGGTTAAGCAACCACAAGTATCACATTGAAGGAATGAGTGTAATTATTTACTTTAATAGCAATACAAAAGTCTAGTTGCTTGTATATTCTACCGGTAATAACTGCATCCGTCTAGAAAGCTAGGACTAACAACAAAGGGATACCAAGTTGTGACCACACACCGCCCCAAATCGTGGGTGCCACAAGTTCTCTTCTACGCCTTAGAACAATAAGGGCTGTAGCGTTCAGGGAGAGAGAGAAACAACTTAATTCCATTGCATTTATATGCTTATTAAATGTTAACTTATATTTATAAATTATGTAAGTGATCGTATCGTTTTCTGTTTATTATTATTATTATTAATAATAATAATTATTATTATACATTTCTTAATACGTTGATTGCCATGTGTATGAAATTCCATACACACGGCTGTCCTGTACAGTAGAGCGTGATTATTTTCCATACGCAAACAATGTAGATATTCCAAGTTCGTTGTGTTCGTTCTATATGTGTGTATGTAATTAGATACATATGGCGTAGAAATCAAAATTTAATGTCCATGCCACTTATATGCAAAACCATAGACAAAGACATTTATGAACAAAGACATTAAGTTTGAGTTTAACGTCTCGTCCAGCAACGAAGCTATATGAGACGTCGGCCTACTGATTAACGTGGACTCCGAACCACGTGAGCTCTCGCCGGGAATCGAAGCCGGGTCTTCCACGCCAAAGACGAGTAAGCTAACCACTAAGGAGCTTATGAACAGAGACATTTATGAGCTAAAACAAAGGCGAAAACAAAGATGTGTGATGTGATTTTGAATTTATCGTCCCTTTCAGCAGCGAGGCTATATGAGACGTAGACCTACTGATTAACGTGAAATCCGAACCACATGAGCTCCCGCCGGACGAAAACAAAGACCTTTGGAATTGACAATTGTTTGGACATTCCAGTCGAACCTACCTAATATTAATTACGTTTCTACGATAATTTCGTGACATTGTATTTATTATTTCTTTTGTTGATTAGCTTGGTTAGGCTTATTTAAACACTTTCTTCTTTGCACCGACGTGTCACATCTCTTGGATGAAGATACACTAGCTCTCACTGGAAATCTAATCCAGAACCAATGCACTTGAACCATTTGACCACAACAAGGCACATTTAAAAAGAAGTTTCGATTTTGTTCGGAAAATTGTGATTAGGTGTAACATTTAAAAATATATTTAAGAAAGGGTACGGAGTAAACGCACTGTACTTTCTCGCTCGAATTTTTTACACTGACTTATGTTAGGCTGCAACTGTTATTGAAACATTTATTTGGGAAATTGCGAATAAAATAATGTTTTGGAAAACTTTGCTAGAAGAAACTTCAGGCCCAAAAGTAAAGTACCCATTGGTCATATTTCCGTTAGAAATAACTTGATCCATATATTAGAATTATAAAGGATATAATTGTATGTGAACTATAAGCAAAAGCGTCTGAGAAAATTATGCAAAAAGTCACCCCCAAGAATAAATTACCCCTTGTGGATCTTTTCAGGACAAACGAGCTATGCTATATTGTTAGTGTTTTCGTAAAACATTTATTTATGAAATACGAACACAATCGCCTGAGTCGTTCTTGAGAAAATCGCAGGGTAAAACTTACTGTCAAAAGTAATATACCGTTTCTAGTTTTTCCGGATGAGGGAATTATACCATATAGCTACGTTATTTATGTAACAAGTATTTATAAAATATGAACAACAAACATATCCTGAGTTGTTTTTAGGAAGGTCATCGGGAAAAGCTTACCCCCAAAGGTAAACTCTTCTATCTGTAATTTTGACAGTATATCGAGTAATTTTTAAGCAAATCGTCGGGAAAAATTTCACTTTCAAAGTAAACTATTTCTTTTGGATTTTTCTTTTCGGAACAAGCGAGTTATACCATATTGTAAGATTATTACAGAAAATATTTTTACTGAAATTAGAACAAATTTGTCAGTTATTACTGAGACAATTGTCCAAAAGAAATCAACCCTTGAGAAAACCACTTCTTCTGTATGTTATCGGAATAAACTATTTATGCTTTATTAATGAAATATTTCTTTACGATATATGAACAAAATTGCCTGAGGCGTTAATGGGAAAACCATCTGGGGAAAGCTCACCCTAAGATTAAGCTACTCCTTCGAACGAGTTGTCATATTGTTAGGTAATTAATGATACGTTTATTTATGAAATGTGGTTGAGAAAATTGTGCAAAAAGAACGCATACCATACAGTAAATTACACCATACATATTTTTTCAGAAAAATTATTCATATGTGGTGGAGATTTGTTAATAAAATATACATTTATCAAAAGTAAATAAAATCGTCACAGCTTTTTTTTATTTGAGAAAATTGAATTATTTTAAATTTTAATCCTTCAGTAAATTACCATTGCTTTTAGGTGTCGAAGGACATAAAATTCGAAAGATATTATGTTATTAAAACGTTATGTCTAGAATTCGGTGCAGATACGTTGAACAGTATGGCCTCTATTTGAGTGCGTGTAAAAGCGTGACGAACCGAGAGACAAATAGATGGACAGACATCGAAAAATCATTTTTTTCGATATGTAGGAGCCATGTAACTTGAATTTATTGAAATCTGGTATTCGGTTTTCATAACTATCACCACACTCCCTTCTTTCGTCGCTCGAATGTGAAAACGAATAGGCCTACACCGACACGTAATGTGATAATTTGTAATCCCAAAAATTTAATTTATGTTTAATGTGTGGTTACTCTAGGAAAAAAAGCTTATGCATGTTACATCATTTTATTATCAGTTGTTCACGCTACTGTATAGTTCGGTACGATTATAGTTAATATTCATGGTATCTTTTGGAAGCTTTCGGGTTCCTCACAAAGAGAGCTGTAAAATTTAGTTTTGTTTAAAGAAAGCACTCTTGATTTTTTTCACACAGACTTGCATTTGTTGCACTTGTGGATATGAAACAAAAGGAGAGAGAGAGAGAGAGAGAGAGAGAGAGAGAGTCAGAGAGAGTCAAAGAAACACACACACAGAAACACTAGAACAATTTTTTTTTCTCATGACAACGAGCTATCGCTGTGACTGTGTTCCTCACGCTGTGTGTAAAGCTGCAGGTTGCTCTTGTTTTGTTTTTTCCAGTTCCTGACTCACACAGTGAGTTGAAGCTGTGTAAAAACGGAGAGGGAACGGTTAAGCATACCATACCATAAACTAAAAACAATCGCTATTAGTAATAAATAGTAAGCTAATTCTGAATAAATACGTCATCAGAAAAACAAAAAGTTGTTTCATTATTATATTATTTCGTTTCTTATTACCATAAAAATTATACACTTTCTACAATGTTTTGTAAAGAAAAAAAATTGAACAGGACCGGATGGGATTCGATCTGGTGTCAAAACAGTATAAGAATTACTAGTCCGTCACTCTACCCACTTGACCACACAGATTTTCTTTTCTTGCTTATCTTTTTCTTAAGAAATAAATGCTCATGGCTATAGAGCATGTCACTTCCAAACTTAAGACAACAGTTTTTCTCGTTGTTTATATATTTCCTTATAACATCTTGCTTACAGAAGCTAATTTATATTTGGCAGACAATTTACACCCTAGATTTAAGCCAATAAATGCAATATTTTAGTCCAATTTCCAGTTCCTTCATTCAGCTTTTCTCCTACTAATCTTGTTATTTCCTCTGCAATCGTGCTGTGCTACTCCAAAAATTCCCTCGAAAACATTATTGCCAGTATACACAAAACCGAACATAATTTTGTCTTTTGCTTATATTTTTATTATTTTATTATATTTTTTGGAAATATCTCCTTAGATGGATTGCTTTCTATTATCTCCACGTATTTATAACTGAATTTTACCAATAAACATATGGAAAATGAAATAATTGCGAAAAATTGTGAGTTACAGTATACGCGCAATATTTTTTGCGCATGGGAGTACATTGTTATCCGAAACATATAAAGCTAAGCTGATTTTTCAATATACGAATGCAGGAATATTATATTCATCTCATATTCCAGGATATAAAACAATAAGACTAGATAATCATATGTTAGAATCGAAACAACTGGAATATGGGAAAGAACAATCTTATTTTCTAGCATATCATGAATTTGATAGCTTAATATTTAATAATACAGTCTTACCGACACGAAAATTAGTTAAAGTTAAAAATGGTAAAATTTATTTAGTGGAAAATTGGTCAATGTTTCATTTAAATCTTACAAATTCGACCTATATTTTAGATAAGTTGGCGGATGATTTATTAAATTTACAGATCAATTCAAGAATAGTGGCATTACAAATGTCTCATTCAACTATGACGTTTACTATTATAATAATATTAGTTTTGGTAGTGTTGTTGACAGTGGCATCAATCCTTACTTATATAAAAGTAGTCAGACTTATAAACAAATACAAAGTAAATAATATACAATAATTGGCACTTACTAGACAATAAAGTGCAAGTTAGTATTAATCTAAATAAATCGAACAACTGTAGTAAATATGTAAAAGTAAGAAAAAAATAAGAAAATCCTAGTTCATTATAAGTAACAGCAATTTTTATATTAATAAATTAGAAAATTATGCTAAGGCACGTTAGCTTCCTGAACTGATTGTCAATTAGTGCAATATTTTAACATAATAGTCTAACATTATGAAACTAGTCAAGTTCAACATCTAGGTCATCAACGAGAGAAGTAGTTTTGCATTATGGTTTGGGCAGCGAGACGGCCCGCTGCTTTATCTACCAAAGGCCCATCGAGATTAGACTAAATCCTAATCTCCTCATTTCTTCAAAATCAAAATGTAAAAATACAGATATGTTATTATGTAAAAAAAAGACTATTACCGCCACCCTAAAATGAAAATATAAAAAATAGCACTAGACTTTAATACTAGGGAGAAACTAGAGAGAAAAAGAATAGAAACGCCTGAGTTACCTTTTAATTATGTACGCGTACATAAAGTAACTTACTTTAATAAAGTATATATATATCAAATAATATTTTAGCATATGCATATATAATTATTTATCTAGTATTATATACGTATGATTATAGTATTATATTTTAGAAAACCATATTATTTAATGGATATAGACTTAGTATTCATAAAAAAGAATTTATTATTGACTATAGAATAGGTTAGTATCATTTAAAAGATAGGAAATATTAAGTTAGTCATTATTCACTCGTACTTGTACAGTAGATTGATCTCATGTGGTTTAAATAAATATGATTCAAAGAATCATTCAAGAATAGAAGAAATTAACCACATACCTTAGGTTAATTTTATAGATATGGATTTAATTTACGCAATTCAAAGAATTGAAATGGTTCGTCCATATCAAAAGCTGGATAAAGAGGCCGATTTTATTTTAAAAGTCACTTAAAAAGAGACTACGGATAGGCCATATACATATTCATTTAAAAAAAAGAATGAAAGAAAGAATATATACAAGTTCATACATTCCTCCATTTCTTTTATTTTCAGAATGGACACTACAAAGATATTGCTATTTATCTCCCTTGGTCTTGGAGTGTTCGTTTTTATAAAGGTATTAATATATATAATCTGTATATGTAAGTCTAGGCGGAATAATATAACTACATTCAAAGAACAAGCTTCCAAGCCACAATCAAAACAAAGACTACAAACTGGAAATTCCATCAGACTCAATATAATAGATTCATCGAAAACTAACACGAATACTAATACGCAACACGAGGTTCGAACATCTGACCCTCCATAGGCCACTATTACAAAACATATCGACACACACACACACACACAGACAGAGACAGAACATAATACACGTTCACCTACACGTACACATGGCAGTTGTGGACTTGAGCACATATATATGGATGTGGAATTACCATCACCACCTAAATCTCCAGTTACAACAAACTACAATCCTCAAATAAAGAAAGAACTTCATATTCCTCCTCCTCCTCCTCTTCCAAAAACTGGTATTTCAAAACCTATTAAGTTTGTGGGAACTAAATCGTCAAACACGGACAATGACAAGGAACAGTATCATCTTTCTTCAACTAAAAATAAACAAATATGTATAGCAAATGTTCCTCTCTTTCGTTAAACAAACAATGAGGAAAAAATACTTACCTGCCTGTGCGTCCCGTGTTCACGAATTAATATAACATCTACAGTGTCTACACCACATTGTGTTATTACGTCCAACAGTGTTTAGTGAAGTGAATTCTAATTCAGTGTCAAGTGTTTTTTTTTTTCTTTTCATTTCATACCCCCTCCATGTAGCGGACCGTCATCGTCGGGGAGGGGTGGAGCTGAGAGGGCGGCTTCATAAGTCATTCATTTATCACCCCTCATCATCATCTCATTGCATGCCCTCTCAGCCGCGAATACCGATACCGGATTCGCGGGAGGTTGGTGGGAGTCGGGAAGAGGAAGGTCTAGTGGACGTCTTCCTCCACTTGGGGAGGACGTGCACCCACCCGGCCTAATGTTGTCTGTCCAGTGTTGGTGTTGTCCGGCGTGTTGAGTCGTTGAGAAAATTAAAAGCACAAAAAAAATCCAAAAATAAAAAAGCCAAAAAAAATTAAAAAAATAAAAGTCCAAAAAAATCCGCACCTCTTGTTTTTGTTTTGTTCCTTTGGGCTGGTGGGGTCTTTGTCGGACAGGTTTCTTTCATTTTGTTTCACTTCTTTTTCCGGGGCCACGCGTTTTTGTCGACGGGAATGGTTTTTCTTGCACTTCAATTCCTCTTGACCGCGACTGCCCATGGAACATATTCTTGTATTGACCTCTCCATGTGCAGTTCTGGTCTCTTGACCTCATTGACATGGAGAGTGCATCCCGATCTTTGTGGCAGTGATCACTTCCCGTTATTTCTTGAAGACCTCCCTGTTACTCCTCCTTTTCCTCTCCGCCGCTTCAATCTGAAGCGTGCTGACTGGCGTAAATTCCGTGCGCTCAGTGACTTTCATTTTCGTGATGATCTCCCTGTCGCTGTTGTGGTTCAGGCATTTCAGCAGACTGTTCTTGATGCTGCTCATGGTTCCATTCCAGAATACGGTGGCAACGCTTCCCGCCGGCGTGTTCCTTGGTGGTCTACGGAACTCCGTGAGGCTATCCAGGCTCGTCGGCTTGCTCTTGCAACTTTTAATCGTAATCCAACAGACGAAAATCTTCAGCAGTTCCGCATTCTGCGTGCTCGTGCTCGACGTCTGGTAAAGATCTCAAAGCGCCAAAGCTGGATGAATTACGTTACGTCATTCAGTAATCGCACACCTATGTCAACTGTGTGGCGTCGGGTTCGCTCCCTAAACGGATCCACTTCTTTACTTCTTGTTCCAGCCTTAAACATGAATGGTGTTCTAGAGACCAATCCCTCAGAGATCGCCAATATATTGGGCCACCATTTTGCTACTATCTCTGAGTCAGATCACTACCCACCAGCCTTTGCTCGTTCCCGTCCTCAGCTGGAGCGAAACCCGTTAAATTTCCGTACCGCCAACAGTGAGGACTATAACGCTCCTTTCACGCTCGTTGAGTTCGATTCTGCTCTCCGCGAATCGTCCAATACTGCTCCCGGGCTTGACCGTGTTTCCTATGATATGTTGCGCAACCTCTCCCGCGATTCTCAGCTTGCATTATTGCAGCTGTATAATCGCATCTGGGTTGAGGAGTTTTTTCCACGTGCTTGGTGTGAGGCCCTGGTTCTTCCCATCTTAAAGCCAGGGAAAGCCGCAACTAGCCCCACGAGCTACAGACCCATTGCTCTCACGAGCTGTGTCTTTAAGCTGCTAGAGCGAATGGTCAACAAGCGCCTGGTGTGGTATTTGGAATCGCATTCCCTTTTGAGCAAATTTCAAAGTGGATTTCGTCGTTTCTGCTCCACTACCGACAATCTTGCTTATCTTGAGGGTGAAATTCAAGACGCCTTTCTCCACGGCGAACATCTTGTTGCTATATTTTTCGACTTAGAGAAGGCATATGACACCACATGGCGTTACGGAATCCTAAAACAATTATATGACTGGGGTCTTCGTAGGCATATGGCCCACTTTATTTCGAATTTTGTTCACGAGCGACACTTTAGAGTGCGTGTGGGCTCTACTCTCTCAGAGCGCTTTGTACAAGAAAATGGTGTTCCACAAGGCAGTGTTCTTAGTGTTACGTTTTTTGCTGTCGTAGTCAACAGCGTTCTTTCGCAGATCCAGGCTCCTGTGTCTGGTCTGCTTTATGTTGACGATCTTGTCATTTTCTGTCGCTCCCGCCACCTTCGCGGCATCGCTCGACAGCTTCAACTGACTCTCAATCGTCTTGTTCGCTGCTCGAATGAGACTGGATTTCGTTTCTCCACCGAGAAATCCCAATGTGTTCATTTCTGCCGGCAGCGTACTTGCTTTGTTGACCCGGACTTGTACCTCGATGCCACACGTTTGTCATTCGTTGATACAGACCGTTTCTTGGGTCAGGTGTTTGACCGTCGCTTGTCGTGGGCACCACATATACGGAATCTTAAATACTCTTGTCTTCGAGCTCTGAATCTCCTTCGTGTCCTTTCCCACCGCACATGGGGTGCTGATCGTACTGTTCTGCTTCGTTTGTGCCGTAGTCTAATTCGGTCCAAGTTAGACTATGGCTGTATTGTCTATGGTTCTGCTCGTGCTTCTCTGTTACGACAACTTGACACAGTGCATCACCTGGGTATTCGTATTGCTACTGGCGCGTATCGAACTAGTCCCGTTGCCAGTCTGTATGTTGAAGCCAATGAACCTTCGTTAGAGCATCGTCGCAACAGACTAATTCTTTATTATTCTGCGCGTGTGCGTTGTATTCCAGGCCACCCGTGTCGACCATGTCTCCGTGGTGGTCGGATTTACGAGCGCTATGCTGCACGTCCACGCACTACACGTCCTTGGTACATCGGTGCGTGTGAGAGTTTGCTTGGCGACGATTTCGTGTGGCCCTCTCTTTCATTGGTTCACTTATGTGCTCTTCCACCGTGGCTTCTTCGTCTACCTCGCTATGATTTACGTTTGTCTCTGCATTCCAAACAGCAGACTAGTTCCCAGGTGTATCAGCAGAAGTTTGCCGCACTGTTAGATCAGTACCCCGATTTTAGTGTGTTCTTTACGGACGGTTCTAAGGATGGGGATTCTGTAGGCTGTGCCTTTGTCACCGACGAGGGCAGCTCCGAATTCCATTTGCATCGCATCTGTTCCGTGTTTACTGCTGAATTGACTGCAATTTAACTTGCGTCGGACCATGCCTTAACGCTTTCATTACGTCGTGTGCTTATCTGCACCGACTCACAGTCCGTCGTTCTTAGCTTACAGAATGTCTTCACTACGCACTCTCTCGTTCAGGACATTCTCGTGAGGTGCCATCAATTACAGCTACAGAGTTGTGTCGTCGTTGTCTGCTGGGTGCCGGGTCATCTCGGCATTCGGGGAAACGAACGTGCTGACACAGCTGCCAAGCACGCCGCTTTGACTGGAGTTGCTTTGGAGCATAGCCTTCCGTGCTCTGATATTTGTTGTCATTTTTCCAGCTTGATGCGCACTCACTGGCAAGTAGCTTGGGACCAGGCACATGAAAATAAACTTCACGCCGTTAAGCCCCTTCTAGGTAATTGGCGAACGTCTTGCCGCTTGAATCGTAGAGATGAAGTGCTCCTGGCGCGTTTGCGTATAGGACACTCTCATCTAACGCATGGTTATCTGCTGCGTGGCATGGACCGTCCGTACTGTGAAGAGTGTATTGTCCCCCTGAGTATTCAGCATATTCTCGTTGAATGTCCTGAATACTCAGATCTCAGAGAACGTTATCGACTACCTTGTATTCTTACCCGTGCCTTGGGGGATGACAGTGATGTAGTTCGCCGGGTACTTGATTTTGTTAAAGCTTGTGGGGTTGCTCACGTTCTCTGAGCTCTTTTAGTGTGTTCGTACTCTTTTATTGCTGCTAAATTTTTAAATTTCGTTCATGTTTTATTGTTTTCTATATATTGTTATTGTTATCTATTTTATCTTATTTATTCTTTTATTCTCTGTTTTAGTTTTGGCTTTTCGTTTTCTCATTTAGCAGCGCTTTGGTTTCTCGACCACTATTATTTTTAGCATGTTCAAATTTTGATTTTACAATTCTGAGCAACCCTGTTCATCGTGACGGGGACATATAGCCTAGTTGCTGACGTCCCCATTAACCCCCTTATTCTATCTATCTACCTCTTGACCGCGTTGGCCCCACGCTGATCCTAAGGTGTTGGGCGTGCTGAAGGGATATCCAGGGGGTAGTGTTAGTTCCCCTGTTAACGCCCTGGTGTGACCTCACACCCTTTTTTCCTTTATAACTGTATCAAAAAATCTTACTTATATGGGTAAAAAAACTTTCTCCACTGAACTGGGCTCTCCCTCACGGAAAAAGCTCAAACAAAATGATAGTGAAATTGAGGAACAGACAAGTATCGCGACTCCTGTTGTCCGATATCTTGTAATTAAAGAGAAAGACGTTGACAGTGCCAGTACTGAGGAAAACCGTCCGGGTGCTATTAAGGGCTTATCCCCTTTTGTAATCAATAAAGTCATTACTTATCAAGCCGGGCAGGTTAAAGACATAAAGAAACTGGCACTTTATTGGTGGAAACGACAGACGAGAAGCAAACGACGAAGTTACTTAAGTTAACTTCCATGGGACCGGTGAACGTGACAGTCGAACCGCATCGTATGCTGAACATTTCAAGAGAGGTGATATCGTGTTGGGATGTCCTCAATGCCACCGAAGAGGAGATCAAGTCGGAATTAGCGGACCAATACGTTATAGAGGTAGCTCGAATCAAAAGTAAGAAGTCAGGTGAACTTGTCGCTACTCAGTCACTGATTCTTACTTTTAGCCTGCCCACGCTTCCGGAGTCTGTGAAAGCTGGTTACTATCGTTTAAAAGTTCGACCCTACATACCCAGTCCTCTGCGCTGCTTTAAATGTCAACATTTTGGGCACACCAGCACCTCCTGTAATGCGAGTGCTGCTCTTTGTGCGAATTGTGGCCAGGGTAGTCATGGTGCGGACCCCTGTAAAGCGACCAAGCCCTTCTGTGTTAACTGCATGGGAGAGAATTCTGCTTGGTCTCGGGATTGTCCAGTTTATCAGCGCGAGAAATGTATCCGAGAACTTATGGTCGTCGAGAAGATATCTGCTACTGATGCGAAGCGTCGATTGAAATTAAGCCTTTCTTCCTCGCTTTCTGTTCCCTTCGCCACTGTCGCTGCTACTTCTCGGAAATATGTCGCTACACAGACCGTCGACGTTTCCACCCAAACAGACATGGCCCCCAAGGGTACTTCTGACTCGAAGACCCCAGTTACAAAGATGAGCGAACATTCCAAGCCTCCAGCTGTAACGCCGAGTGAACGTCCGAAAACTCCTCGTGTTACTGTTAGTAGTGGTCTTCGGCGCACTCCAGCCCATCGCCCATCACCTTACATGGGTGGCTGAAACTTAGTCAGCATATCCGCAGGTTGAACGACACGGTTCTCTCTCCGAAGAAACTGAAATCTTCTCCAGTTCGTAAGTCACCTGCAGCTTCTCTCAAGTCTGACATGGTGGAGGACAAACTCATGGATACTGAGTGGGCTGTGATTGGACCGCGTGGGAAAGTTCGCCTTAAACGTTGATTTCTTCCAGTATGGCGCTTCTTCAGTAGAACCTGAATGGCTTCTGTACTCACCGTGATGAGTTGATACAACTGGTCTCCGAACACTCACCAGTTGTTGTCTGCTTGCAAGAAACCCATTTCAAGCGTACCCAGTCTTTCCTTCTTTCTTGGTACACTATGTATCGGTGTGATAGGCCCGATAATGACCACGCTGCTGGCGGCGTGGCAGTCAGTGTCTCTGATTCTTTTCATTCTCGGGAGATTCACCTAGTCTCCCGCCTGCAAGCAGTTGCGGTGCGAGTATACTTTTCTCGCCCGCTTACAGTTTGTTCATTGTACATTCCTCATTCAGAAGCCTTTAGCACCGCCGACCTGCTTGAGCTCTTCCATCAACTTGAGCCGCCCGTCTTGCTTGTAGGAGACCTTAATGCCTACCACCATCTGTGGGGTTCTGTCCGTACTGATTGTCGTGGCCGCGAGGTCACGGAATTTCTCGAGGAGAGTGGCTTAATTATCCTTAATGATGGCAGTCCTACTCATTTCTCCACTGGTCATGGCACATATTCTTCTATCGACCTCTCCATGTGCAGTGCTGGTCTCTTGACTTCATTGACATGGAGAGTGCATCCCGATCTTTGTGGCACTGACCACTTCCCGTTATTTGTTGACGGTCTCCCTGTTACACCTCCTTTTACTCTCCGCCGCTTCAATCTGAGCGCAGTGAGTTCCGTGAGCGCAGTGAGTTTCATTGTCGTGATGATCTCCCTGTCGCTGTTGTGGCTGAAGCTTTTGAGCAGACTGTTCTTGATGCTGCTCATGGTTCCATTCCAGAATGCGCTGACAACGTTTCCCGCCGACACTCAGCTTGCATTATTGCAGCTGTATAATCGCTTCTGGGTTGAGGAGTTTTTTCCACCTCCTTGGTGTGAGGGCCTGGTTCTTCCTATCTTAAAGCCAGGGAAAGCCGAAACTAGCCCCACGAGCTATTGACTCATTGCTCTCACGAGCTGTGTCTGTAAGCTTCTGGAGCGAATGATCAATAAGCGCCTGCTGTGGTATTTGGAATCGCATTCCGTTTTGAGTAAGCTTCAAAGTGGCTTTCGTCGCTTCCGTTCAACTATTGACAACCTTGCTTATCTTGAGGGTCAAATTCAAGACGCCTTCCTAAACGGAGAACTTCTTGTGGCGACATTTTTTGATTTAGAGAAAGCGTATAACACCACCGGGCGTTACGGTATCTTAAAACAGTTATATGACTGGGGTCTTCGAGGGCATATGGCCCAATTTATTTCGAATTTTCTTCACGAGCGACACTTTAGAGTGCGTGTGGGCTCAACTTTTTCGGAGCGCTTTGTACAAGAAAATGGTGTTCCACAAGGCACTGTCCTTAGTGTCACGTTGTTTGCTGTCGCTGTCAACAGTGTTCTTTGGCAGGTCCAGGCTCCTGTGTCTGGTCTGCTGTATGTTGACGACCTTGTAATTTTCTGTTGCTCCCGCCACCTTCGCGGCATTACTCGACAGCTTCAACTGACTCTCAATCGCCTTGTTGCTGGTCGAATAAGACTGGATTTCGCTTTTCCACATAGAAATCCCAATGCGTTCTCTTCTCCCGTCAGCGTACTTGCATTGTTGACCCGGACTTGTATGTAGGTGGCACGCGTTTGTCATTCGTTGATACAGTCCGTTTCTTGAGTCTGGTGTTCGACCGTCGCTTGTCGTGGGCACCACATATTCGAACTCTTAAGTACTCTTGTCTTCGAGCTCTGAATCTCCGTCGTGTCGTTTCCCACCGCACGTGGGGTGCTGATCGTACTGTTCTACTTCGTTTGTACCGTAGTCTAATCCGGTCCAAGTTAGACTATGGCTGTGTTGTCTATCGTTCTGCTCGTGATTCTCTGTTACGCCAACTTGACACAGTGCATCA
The DNA here is from genome assembly GCF_964235325.1 of Thermobia domestica. Lineage (NCBI taxonomy): Eukaryota > Metazoa > Arthropoda > Insecta > Zygentoma > Lepismatidae > Thermobia > Thermobia domestica. The sequence continues at coordinate 206,636,054 of NC_137460.1, forward strand.
CCAGGGTATTAATCTTGCTACTGGCGCCTACCGAACTAGTCCCGTCGCCAGCCTGAGTGCTGAAGCCAATGAACCTTCGTTAGCCTATCGTCGCAGCAGACTACTTGTAAATTATTCTGCGCATGTGCGTTGTATTCCAGACCACCCGTGTAGACCATGTCTCCGTGGAGGTCGGATATACGAGCGCTATGTTGCACGTCCTCGATCTACACGCTCATGGTACATCCGTGCGCATGAGACCTTTCTTGGCGACGATTTCATGTGGCCCTCTGTTCCGTTGGTTCACTTTTGTGCTATTCCACCATGGCTACTTCGTCTACCTCGCCATGATTTACGTCTGTCTATACATTCGGAAGAGAAGACTAGTTCCCAGGTGTATCAGCAAGAGTTTGCCGCACTGTTCGATCAGTACCCCGATTTTAATGTGTTCTATACGGACACTTCGAAGGATGGTGATCATGTAGGCTGTGCTGTCACCGACGAGGGCAGCTCATAATTTAATTCGCATTGTCTGTGTTCCGTGTTCACTGCCGAATTGACTGCAGTTAAGCTTGCCTTGGACCATGCTCTCACCCTTTCCTTAGTTCATGTGCTTTTTTGCACCGACTCTCAGAGAGTGGTTCTGAGTATTCAGAATATCTTCAGTATGAACTCTCTCGTGCAGGACATTCTTGTGAGATGCCATCAATTGCAGCAACAGGGTTGTGTCGTCGTTGTCTGCTGGGTGCCGAGTCGTGTTGGCATCCGGGGAAACGAACGTTCTGACACAGCTGCCAAGAACGCCGCCTTGGCCGGTGTTGCATTGGTGCATAGCCTTCCCTGCTCCGATCTTCAGCATCATTTCTATTCTTTGTTGCGCTCTTAAGGGCAAGCAGATTGGAACCAGGCTCTTGAGAATAAGTTACATGCAGTCAAGCCACTTCTAGGAGAATGGCGTACGTCCTCGTGCCATCGTCGTCGAGATGAAGTGGTCCTGGCGCGTCTGCGTATCGGACACAATCATCTGACGTATGGCTACTTGCTGCGGAGATTGAACCGTCCGTACTGTGAGGAGTGTATAGTCCCGCTGAGTATTCAGTACATACTTGTTGAATGTTCCGAATACTCAGCTCTCAGAGAACGCTTCGAATTGCCTTCGGTTCTTGCCCGCGCTTTGGGGGATTCCAGTGATATAGTTAGCCGGGTACTTGACTTTGTTAAAGCTTCTGGGGTTGCTCTGAGCTGTTTTAGTGTGTTGTCGCTTTTTTATTGCTGCTAAATTTTTAATTTCTTTTAGCTTTTATTGTTTTTCTATATATTGTTCTTGTTATCTGTTTTACTTTATTTATTCTTTTATTTTCTTTTTCATTTCTCCTTTTATTTAGCAGCAATTTTGTTATTGCGCTCTAATCTTTTAACCTGTTTCACTTTGCATCTTTTATTCGCGAGCAACCGTTTAAATCGTGACGGGGACATATAGACTTGATGCTGACGTCCCCATTAAACCCCCTATTCAATCAATCAATCAATCAATCTTTTGATTTCATATAGAAATAAACAAAAATAAATGAAATAATAATTTAACAACACCCTCGCACTCAGCTCACTGTGCACCGACTTTTTGTACGTTTCTCTCTCTGAAGCCTCCCGGAGACTGTATGAAGCTGAGTCGCTGAGTCAAACTTAATACGAATATGATGCTTACTTAGTCAGCATTCTTGTGTGAACTGAACTGATAAACTTGCTTCTGTGTCTTGTCTCTGAGCACGAATTAGGACGTCTAAACATTTAACATTGGAACTGATTTAATAATGGACAAAGTTATATTTGCCATACTACAAGACCAGCACGCATATTGCTTTGTGCACGCTGAAACATTTATGATTAAAATTAATATTTTTCAATTCCATATTTTGTATTAGGGTTTCGCTATTATTATTGTTTTATTTGTGTATTACAATTATTGCACATTCTTATTTTTTTATTCAACTAACCGTTAACTTACTTATGTTATTAATGTAAACTTATTTATTTCTACTCCTGTATATAAATATATTCTGGCTTGCGTAGCAACACAGGATACAGACACGGAGATATAACCGACCAGTTATAAACTTTTTATTTGTGTTGTACTTTGGTTCTAAATTCAACTCTTAAAGATGAACAACACAGGAAAAGATTCCTTTATCTAAATACAGATTAAAACTCTATAATAAAATGTTAAGAATTATGTAATTTGTCTGCGAATTCGTTTTATGTGCTGGAGACAGTTTGACTTACAAATGAACTTCCTCATTATGTAAATCTTGCGTTGACAGATTTTTTCGTCTGTACCAAATTCCGACTTGTACATGTACTCGAGTTTCTGGGTCAGGGCATGGATCTACGTCACTTTTGATAACAACCTCAGCAAAAGAAATAGTATATAACCTCACGATATTTCCGGGATAACGAGAAGAGCGACCAGAGATTACATCGTTGATAGTCTCAATGTAACTGAGTTATTTGAAACAATTTTGTCTTGAGACTTTGAACATTAATTTCTACATCAGATAAAATTTGAAAAGTCACTGTTGTGTCAATAAGGACTTGGGCTGAGATTGGACCTGGACTGACTATCGTGGGACAATAATTTTCAACATGAAAATCAGGCATGTGCTTAAGAAATCTGTGAACTGCCAAAATGTCTCTACACATAAACCAATTCAGAAACATCTCATGACTTCACTAAAAATTAAAATCAATCACACATTTGAGGCTTGTATCTTTTATTCACGCCTAGAATTTCCTAGTTTATTTAATGTTACGTAACACTTCTATCAGGAGTATAGGACAGAGTTGGTTATGTTTAAGAAAGAAAAACCTCTTGCAATGTACCCCCATTAGGATAAACCTTAAGCATAACCACAGTAATTATCGAACGTCTTCACGCTCGAATCGTAGAGATGAAGTGATCCTGGCGCGTTTGCGTATCGGACACTCTCATCTAACGCATGGTTATCTACTGCGTACTACGGACCGCCCCTGAGTATTCAGCACCCTTCAGAGATAGATGCAAAATACTGGGCCAATATGTCACATATCTGATTCGGGACACTACTCTCCCGCGTTTGCACGTATTAAGACTCGGTTAGAGCGGAAACTGTTAACTTTCCGTAGCGCCAACAGCGAGGATTACAATGCCCCTTTCACGCTTGTTGAGTTCGATTCTGCTCTTCGTGAATCCTCCTATACAGCCCCAGGGCCTGACCGTATTTCCTACGAAATGTTGCGCCACCTCACCCGCGATACTCAGGTTGCTTTATTGCAGCTGCATAACCGCGTTTGGGTAGAAGAGTTTCTTCCACCCTTTTGGCGTGAGGTACTCGTTTTCCCTTTCTTAAAGGCAGGGAAAGTCGCAAGTGACCCCACGAGCTACATACCCATTGCTCTCAAGAGCTGCATCTGTAAGTTGTTTGAGCACATGGTCAACAAGCCCCTGGTGTGGTATTTGGAACCCAATTCCCTTTTGAGTAAGTTTCAAAGTGGTTTTCGTCGCTTCCGTTCTACTATGGACAATATGCTTATCCTGAGGGCCAAATTCAAGATGCCTTTCTCAACGCAGAACATCTTGTAGCTATATTTTTTGACTTAGAGAAGTCGTATGACACCACCTGGTGTTACGGTATCTTAACACAATTATATGACTGGGGTCTTCGTGGGCATATGGCCCAATTTATTACGAATTTTCTTTACGAACGACACTTTAGAGTGCGTGTGGGATCTAGTCTCTCAGAGCGCTTAGTACAAGAAAATGGTGTTCCACAACGCAGTCCCTTTAGTGCCATGTTGTTTGCTGTCTCTGCCAACAGTGTTCTTTCGGAGATCCAGGCTCCTGTGTCTGATCTGCTTTATGTTGACGACCTTATCATTTTCTGTCGCTCCCGCTACCTAACCGGCATTACTCAACAGCTTCAACTGACTCTCAATCGTCTTGTTCGCTGGTCGAATGATATTGGATTTCGTTTTTCTACCGAGAAGTCCCAATGTGTTCATTCTTCTGGCAGCGTACTTGCCTAGTTGACCCGGACTTGTACCTTGATGGCACCCGTTTGTCATACGTTGATAGAGTCCGTTTCTTGGGTCCTGTGTTTGACCGTCGCTTGTCGTGGGCACCACATTTTCGGAATCTTAAATATTCTTGTCTTTGAGCTCTGAATCTCCTTCGTGTCTTTTCCCACCGCACGTGGGGTGCTGATCGTACGGTTCTGCTTCGTTTGTACCGTAATCTAATTCAGTCCAAGTTAGACTATGGCTGTATTTTCTATGGTTCTGCTCGTACTTCTTTGTTACGACAACTTGACACAGTGCATCACCTTGGTATTCGTTGTGCTACTGGCGCCTACCGAACTAGTCCCTTGGCCAACATATATGCTGAGACAAATGAACCTACATTATCATATCGTCGCAGCAGACTACTTCTTAATTATTCTGCGCATGTGCGTTGTATTCCAGACCACCCTTGTAGACCACGTGTCCGTGGTGGTCGGAATTACGAGCGCTATGCTGCACGTCCTCGTTCTACACGTCCATGGTACATGCGTGCGTGTGAGAGTTTCCTTGCCGACGATTTTGTGTGGCCCTCTTTCGTTGATTCACTTTTGTGGTATTCCCCCCTGGATACTTCGGCTACCTCACCATGATTTACGTTTTTGTATATTGTTATTGTTATTTTTTATCTTTATTATTCTTTTATTTTCCATTTTTGATTTTATCCTTTCCCTATTCATTTAGTAGCACTCTTGTTCCTTTGCACTGTCTTCGTTTTAGCCTGCAATTCCTTTTTACTCTTGCATTCCTGAGCAACGTTTTTTATCTTGACGGGGACATATAGCCTCATTGCTGACGGCTCCATTAATCCCCATTCATTCATTTTCATTCATTCAATCCGAAAATACAAGATACCAATAGACTGGAAAAGGGAAAGACTATCCTCATATTTAAAAAGAGTGACCCAGAGGATTTCTTCAAATATAGACCATAATACCGAGTCGAACAGTTGCCAAATTTTATGCACGATGCTGGTCAAAGAAACTTATGAAATGGACTGAAGAATAAAGCACTATAACCAAAGCCCGGAAAGGGTTCCCGCTATTCGATGGTGTCTTTGAACATAACTACATCGTGGAAAGTGGAATAGAATGAATGAATGGGGTTTAATGGGGACGTCAGCAACGAGGCTATATGTCCCCGTCACGATAAGAAACGTTGCTCAGGACTGCAAGATTAAAAAGGAATTACAGCCTAAAACGAAGACAGTGCAACGGAACGAGAGTGCTGCTAAATGGATAGGAAAAGCATAAAAGCAAAAGTGTAATATAAAACGCCCATACCACGCACGAACTCAAGCATCCAGCCATCAACATCTCTATCATACCCAAAGCACGGGTAAGGAGACAAGGCAGTGCGTAACGTTCTCTGCGATCTGAGTATTCAAAGACACTCCACAAGAATGTGCTGAATACTCACGGGGACTATACACTCTTCGCAATACGGACGGTTCAGCCTCCGCAGCAAGAAGCCGTGCATCAGATGAGTGTGCCCGATACGCAAACGCGCCAGGAGCACTTCATCTCGACGACACGACCAAAAACACGTACGCCACTCTCCAAGTACCGGCTTAACAGCGTGTAATTTATAATCAATGGTTTAGTTCCAATCGACTTGCCAGTGAGAGCGCATCAATATGTGAAATTACGAATGAAGATCCGAGCAAGGAAGGCTATCCTACAGTGCAACCCCGGCCAAGGCAGCGTTCTTGGCAGCTGTGTAAGCACGTTCGTTTACCCGCATGCCGACATGACCCGGCACCCAGCATACAACGACGACACAACCCTGTTGCTGCAATTGATGGCATCTCACAAGAATATCTTGTACCAGAGAGTTCATATTGAAGACATTCTGTATACTCAGAACCACGCTCTGAGAATCGATGCAAACAAGAACACGACGTAATGAAAGGGTGAGAGCATGGTCGAAGGCAAGCTTAAGTGCAGTTACTTCAGCAGTGAACACGGAACACAGGCGATGCAAATGGAATTCTGAGCTGCCCTCGTCGGTTACAAAGGCACAGCCTACAGAATCACCATCCTTAGAGCCGCCCGTAAAGAACACACTAAAATCGGGGTACTGATCTAACAGTGCGGCAAACTCTTGCTGGTACACCTGGGAACTAGTTCGCTGTTTTGAATGCATACACAAACGTAAATCATGGCAAGGTAGACAAAGCAGCCATGGTGGAATAGCACAAAAGTGAACCAACGAAAGAGAGGGCCACACAAAATCGTCGACAAGGAAACTCTCACATGCGCGGATGTTCCATGGACGTGTAGAACGAGGACGTGCAGCATAGCGCTCGTATATCCAACCACCACGGAGACATAGTCTACACGAGTGGTCTGGAATACAACGCACATGCGCAGAATAATTAAGTGAGTGAGTAGGGGGTTAATGTGGACGTCAGCAACGAGGCTATATGTCCACGTAACGAATAATTAGGTTGCTCAGAACTTCACTATTAAATATGAAAATAACTGAGTGAGTAAGTGAGTGAGTAGGGGGTTAATGGGGACGTCAGCAACGAGGCTATATGTCCCCGTCACGATAATTAGGTTGTTGAAAACTTCACTATTAAAAATGAAAATAACTAAAACCAACAGTGTTCACAAAGAAGAAAAAACAAAGCTAAATAAGATAAAATAATAAATAAGTTAAAAGAGATAACAATAACAGTATATATAGAAAAGACAATAGTAAAAACGGGAGACAAGATAAAACGAGAGACACATGGTCCAAAAGGGTGGTCTGGAATACAGCGCACATGTGCAGAATAATTAAGGAGCCTCCTGCGACGATACGCTAGGGATGGTTCATTGGCTTCAACGTACAGGCTTGCAACGGGATTGGTATAGTAGGCGCCAGGAGCAATACGAATACCCAGGTCACTGTATCAAGTTTACGCAACAAGGAATCGCGAGCAGAACCGTAGGCAAGACAGCCATAGTCTAACTTGGACCGAATTAGACTACGGTACAAGCGAAGCAAAACAGTACGATCAGCACCCCACGTGCGGTGGGAAACGACACGAAGGAGATTCAAAGCACGAAGACAACTATACTTAAGATTACGAATTTGTGGTGCCCACGACAAGCGACGGTCAAAGACCAGACCCAAGAAACGGACTGTATCAACAAACGACAAACGGGTGTCACCAAGATACAAGTCCGGGTCAACAATGCAAGTACGCTGCCGGCAGTAGTGAACACATTGGGAGTTCTCAGGGGAAAAGCGAAAGCCCGTCTCATTCGAACAGCGAACAAGACGATTGAGAGTCAGTTGAAGCTGTCGAATAATGCCACGAAGATGGTGGGAGCGACATAAAATGACAAGATCCTAAAATTAGATCCTAAATCTAAGATATATAAACTGAAACCCTGATTAAGGACTAGTTTACTAAAACTCACAACACCATTGTATTATCTTTATGAGTATTCACTGTATCTTATTGTACCTTTAAAATAAGTCTAATAAACATATTTTCTGTTCCTTTGGCTGAGAGCTGAAGAAAAAGAACGAAGAAAATCTATGGAAAGGACAAGAAGGGAGTTAACAGAAGGAAATCAGCATATAGAATTCACAAACCACATAGGTGAAAACCAGGAAGAACTAAAGAAGAATAAAGAACATGCAGAAGATGCAACAAATATAGAAACGTTTGGTGACAAGAGGGGAAGGGGAGAACATGAAGCGGAGATGGATGAGAAATAAGGGAGAACGAACAGGAAGAGCAACAGGAAATGGTAGAAAATAGAAATGCGAACTCGGAAGGAGGAATAGAATAACAGGAAGATGAAAGAAGAAACAATATAAACCACAGCGAACATGAAAACCAGGTAAGGACAGAAATGGTAAATGAAGTAGTGCGACAGGAAGACCAACAAAACAATAACTCTGATGAAGAAGATATAGAAAACCAAGATGAAGCAAATGATGGCATTTCTGAGGAAGATGATGTGGACGGAGAAGTAGAGCCAGGGAGTGATAAAACATTAACACACATAAAACACATTAACAGAGATGATAAAACAGAAGGAAATTGGAGGCGCTTTGAAGAGACAATGGCAGCAGTAACTGAAAGGGCAGGGGAGATAATTAAACTACCGAAACAGAGGATGGATGGGAAAATATAAAAGCAGTTTGACATAGAAGACCCAGTATCGATTCAGAAGCTGTATAAAAGAAATAGAAGTAGAGCAGTCCGCCTAATACTGGAGGGAGATAAACCAAGATGTCCCGTAGAAAAGGAAAATATTAAACAATATTATAGCAGGCAATGGGAGGAAAAAGAGTGGGACGAAGCTGTATTCGAAGGAATCAAGAGAGCCAATGAGCAAATAAATGAGAAGCTAATAACAAAAGAAGAAATAATAAGATTGGATAAAAGTGAAAATTCAGCACCAGACGACGACCGCATAACTTACAGACACTGGAAGAGTTTGGATCCGGGTGGAACATTGTTGGCGGAAATCTTCAAAACATGTCACTAGTATAGAAGAATACCAGAGTCTTGGAAGCAATCGAGGACAATTTTGATTCACAAGAAGAGAGTCACAGATTAAAGAGGGAACGACAGACCAATAGCCCTATCCAGGGCCATCTCGAAACTGTACTCCGGATATTGTGCCTCGCGACTGATGAGCTGGATAAGGAATGAAAAAATGATAGGTAAAGCTCAAAAAGGGTTTATGCCACATGGCGGCGTATTCGAGCATAACTTTGTCATCGAATCGAAAATAATTGAAGCAAAGAAGGAAAAGAAAGATATATTTATCGCCCAACTGGACTGCTCGAATGCCTTTGGGAGCCTACCACATAAAGCAATAATAACAGCTCTAAGAAAGATGAATGTAGGCAACATATTTACTGAAATAGTAGAAGATATGTATCGGTCCTCATCATCCAGAATCATGACAGAAAACGGGGAAACTGAGCCAATAATAATAAAGACAGGGATAAAGCAAGGTTGCCCGCTGAGTGGACTTTTATTCATTTTGACGATCGATAACGTAATTAGAAATATCCAGAGAGAAGATAGGACCCGCAAGATTTTAGCATTCGCTGACGACCTCACACTGTATGAGCGATTCAAAAGACAAATTACAGGAAAACATAAATTTAATATCAGAAGAACTAGGAAAGCTAAATCTCCTGATGAACCCGAAGAGGAGTACTAGTATGCATATAACCGGGAAAGCATCAGCGGCATCATTTGTAGGGAGACCAAATTCAAGATCTTTAATGAAGAAATCAAGACGCTGCAGAATGGCTAGACTGTTTTTAGGAAAACGAGTTGGTTTTAATATAGTAAATGACAGGAAGAAGATCGAAGAAATTATCAGCGTAGGAAGAAAGATTCTAACATCAAAATTAGCTCCGTGGCAAAGGCTGGACGCTATGAAAAGTTTCTTTTACCCAGCCTTACTCTTCGATCAGAGGATGAACGTTCACAGGAAGACAGAGTGGACGACGCCCTGAGACCAGTGTATAAGAAAACCTTGAATGTACCAAGAGAAGCAGCGAACCATTACCTGTAGGGTTATAAGAAGGTTGGGGCTTGTGGACTGCCAGTGGCTGCAGAGGATGCAGATGCAGCGATAATAGATGGAGGGTTTAAATTACTGACGCCCACCGACGATGAAATCAAGAAAACAGCAAGTAAAGACCTTGAGTACACCATAAAGAGTAGAAGGAAGCGCGATGTGACGAGTGAAGACAAGAGCAAATATCTTTCGGCGGAGTTGACAAACGAGACAGAGAAAAAAACGAATGCGTATAAAAATATCTGGAAAAGTGCTAGAAAACTATCTAGCACGCAAAATTGCAACTGGACCTTCACTGATAGTGATTTGATTTTAAAAATTGACGGCCGCTACCTTGAAGAAAAGGAGAGAAGGAAAGTTATGAGGACAGAAACACCAGGAGGAAAGATCTCGAGCTCTGTTAGAATACAATGATCAAGGCAAAACTACGGAATGTATTGTAGCTAGCAAAGCCAGTACGCATTTTATGAAGGAGGGGAATTACACCCGCTTCGGCGATTGGCGTTGCATACATCGTGCACGCCTCAACCTGGTCAATGGAGCAAAGAAGTGGAACACTCCCGAAGATAAACGCTGTAGAAGATGCGGATACCAGAACGAGACACTCCCGCATGTAATCAACTACTGCATGAGATATGCACAAGCAATTCAAAAACGACACAATGCAGTGGTTGATAGAATAAGAAAGCAGCAGAAAAGAAATTTACTGTGTCGGGAGAAAACCAGTCAATCGTGGATGGTGATAGAAACCGACCGGACTTGTTCCTAACACAGCGAAACAAAGCCCTAATTATTTGAAGTAACAATCACATTCGAAAATAAATTACAAGCATTCGAACAAGCTAGGGAGGAAAAGAAAAGAAAGTACGAAGAACTTACAACGAGTTTGTCGTAATCTATATTTAACTATATGTAATACTCATTATATTAATAACAAGTTACCATGACTGGGAGATATACTAAAATCTTACGCTTCTCTTATTTCCAAAAGATAACTACTGCAAACCATTACATCACAAATATATGTTAAATATCCTTCTTCGTGACATCAACTATATATCTTCATGACAACCTCACTTATGAATAATCTCTTTTTTTTTCTTGACAACCTAATCAACAAACTATTTCCTTTTCAATATACATATTTCTGCTCAATTATTGCGCCTCTGATCATGTTCATAAAACAGATACAGATTGATAATATTATTACATCATTATGATCGTATCGTTATATAATTGTTGCTCGAACGGAAATTACGTAACATTAATACTGTGAAGGAAAGAACCCTGGATTAAATATTTCCAAATATTGACCTTTTGAATAGCCCTTGTATGAAATTAAAATTACATTAATACAAATATTATTCTTCTCTTTTCCTTATATATATTCATATGACAATATTATATTCTTTTATATGTAATATTAATCATATATCCATATGGTGCCTTCCATTTCAATTCAGGCAGAGCATGTACCATCACCATCTCAGATATTGTTGAAACTTATTTTATAGCAACTAGACATGTTTTTAAAAGACCCATATTTTTTTGTTTTGTCGAAAAAAATTTTCCCGCCAAGTAATGGGCCATCAAAGACGGGGAGTACAATTTATGAATTGTAGAAGACATGGATAATGGTCAACTTCGGAGCCTCACCATTCGCCTATGGAGACAGGTAGAGTTATAATTCTTGTTGTGGTATGTACATAGGGATAAATAAACTATATTTTATTATAGTTTGGTTTGCGCATGCGTACCTTTTTGTACATAAATTAACAAATGAACGTCAATTTATCTGAAAAGTCGAAGTTTGCGAATTTTTTTCGAGCACTTCCGGTTCGAATTTTAAAATTCTGTTTTCGCGGTTGGTAAGACCTAACTACCCGATTTCCGAAAAAAAAAAATTTGTATCGCTTCTGTGTGCAACCGTTTTGTCGCAAAAAATTCGAGAAATTGTAAAATTTTCAAAAATCGCCATTTTTGGGCGCCATTTTCTCGAAAACACAATTTTTTGAAATTCTGAAATTTTGTCAGATGGTTCAACTTTACATGAATAATAAACACACCAAATACCATTCTCGACCAATGCTTCATGAATTAACTGCAGCCTTTTAAAGTTAGCGAAGTTTCGTTAACTTTGATGTCACAGTTAGCAACACTGGGAACAATAAAAGTGCAATGATTTGATGATGTTTGTGGTTCACATTCATTAAATGAAGAATAAAAGGTTTTCTTGACTGTTTTGTTCATTATTTTGATCAAGAAGGCTCTCTGAAATAGTAAAATGAGCCTCCCCTTACTCCTCCGTTTTCTTAAACCGAAATAATCTGAGGTGGAAATTACGATTACGAAACACATAAATTTTAAGTTTACTTGAAATGGCCATCCAATAAATTCTGATAATCTACACAAAGCCTGAACTATTACCTCAGTGATGATTTGGAATGCTCCAAACAAAGTCTCAATTAAGTGCGGTGTCATTAGTGATCGAAAAAGGACAAAAAGTTTAAAAAATCGAAACGTTTTCTTACGCGTTCCAAAGAAATTTACTGACTTTTTAAACAGAACAATCCCAACATAAGAATGGGTCACTCGGAATTTTACAGTATTCGACTAAAGTGGCTCAGTCCGCAACCTGCGAGGGAAGTGTGTATGTGTGTGTGAGTATTGTGCAAATTTTAAGTTAGCTGCTACTGCGTTCCTACAAATCAAAGGTGCAGCCTGTATTAAAGCTGTCATGAGTGACCTATTTCCTTTAGTAGTATGATCCTAGAAAATGACAACTGTCTTCTTCAAGAATGTGGTGAATGTCCTGGAGTGGAAGGAATAAGTGTGGAGTCTTTAATTATTGATCCTGATGAAAATGAAAGTGTTAGGTATGCCATATGGGAAAACAATAATCTCGTTTAAAAAAAACTGTGCCACTTTCTGTTTTCGTATCGTACATTGCTGGTTTAACTGTAATTCATGACTACATCAAGAAAATCCAAAGAGAATTAATTGCTACCGAAAAGCACCATATAAAATTTCAAGATACAAATTCTATTTTACTTCATGTGGACTTCGCTGAAAAGTGGACTGTTATTGTGCAAAGTGAAATTCAGAGTTATCACCGGAATATGAATCAACTGACAGTTTTGTTGTAATAAACGACGATAAAACACACGATTCGGCTCATGTACTCATAGCCATAGACAAGATTCTAAAAATACTCGAAGAAAAGCGAAAATATATTTTATAGAAAAAGGTTTGAATACGAGAAAATAAGTGTCTACAATTTCCCAAACCGTGTCAGTGATTTCTGATGGTGCTGCATCCCACTTTAAAAATCGCTTTCAGATGTTCGAGATGCAGACAGGTCCGATAAAGCAGTGGTTTTGCAGTGAAACCGGCCATGCAAGGGTCTCTGCGACGTTATTGAGGGGGGGGGGGGTGTAAAGAATGTGGCAACGCGGCATAACCTTAGGCAAATACAGATACTCAGTGTTAAAACCGCAGTTTCACGCCCAACGCTTATCCCGGTTAGGCTAAAGGAGACGGTGATTATGAGAAATGAATGAAATGGTGGAATGCAGAAAGTGGGAGGAAACGGGATAACCGCGAGAAAACCCACGAGCACAGTGTTTGTCCACCACAAATCCCACACGGCGCGATCTGGGATCGAACCAGGGACCCCAAGCACCGGAGGTGAACGCTCTACCACTGAGCCACCGCGCCCCCACTAAAACCGCAGAGGAATTCGTGAGTATAGCGCAAGTACAAACTCCGGGTATTACTCTCGTTCTGTTGCCTGGAACTGAATTCGACGACTTCCGGAAGAAAAAAAAGGGAAAGTATGCGACCGGTAACTGGTATTCAACGAAGTCATCTTTGGCTTTCGGAAAATGGCGAAGTTTTTATGGCAGTAACGGGTCACCATGAACTAATCGAACCCCCAAAATCGAACTTTGCAATTCAAAGTGTAGATTTAAGAAATCTGCAAAAAGGAACTTTTGTAACGTACATATATGTATGATAACCAGTGGTGCGTAGCAGAAATATTATGAATAAATCCTGAATTACGTGAAGTTGAAGTGCTGTTATGATTCCACATGGACCTTCAGCATTTGTGACTATCGACAATGTGCTACGCAGGGGCGGATCCAGGACGGACTTCTGGAAAGGGGGAACGTAATACTGCTACTTAGAGCTACTTTTAAGAGCTCCAAACTCTGAGATCGGTTATATTTATATATAAAGTAAAGTTTCTTCCCCCTAGATCCACTCCTGGACGAGTTGTGAGTGAGCCAACACCTATTGGAGCACCTTCACGGTTACATGCTATTAGCGAAGAAAACACCAACCAAGCAAATGATTGGTCCACGTAAAAAATAAAAAAATAAGTGAAATTTTGTTTCCGAAGACCATTTTAAGTAAGTGAACTTGAAATTTGTGCGTTTCGTAATCGTAATTTCCACCTCAGATTATTTCGGTTTAAGAAAACGGAGGAGTAGGGGGAGGCTCATTTTACTATTTCAGAGAGCCTTCTTGATCAAAATAATGAACAAAACAGTCAAGAAAACCTTTTATTCTTCATTTAATGAATGTGAACCACAAACATCATCAAATCATTGCACTTTTATTGTTGCTAACTGTGACATCAAAGTTAACGAAACTTCGCTAACTTTAAAAGGCTGCAGTTAATTCATGAAGCATTGGTCGAGAATGGTATTTGGTGTGTTTATTATTCATGTAAAGTTGAACCATCTGACAAAATTTCAGAATTTTAAAAAATGGTGTTTTCGAGAAAATGGCGCCCAAAAATGGCGATTTTTGAAAATTTTACAATTTCTCGAATTTTTTGCGACAAAACGGTTGCACACAGAAGCGATACAATTTTTTTTCGGAAATCGGGTAGTTAGGTCTTACCAACCGCGAAAACAGAATTTTAAAATTCGAACCGGAAGTGCTCGAAAAAAATTCGCAAACTTCGACTTTTCAGATAAATTGACGTTCATTTGTTAATTTATGTACAAAAAGATACGCATGCGCAAACCAAACTATAATAAAATATAGTTCATTTATATCCCTATGTACATACCACAACAAGAATTATAACTCTACCTGTCTCCATAGGCGAATGGTGAGGCTCCGAAGTTGACCATTTTCCATGTCTTCTACAATTCATAAATTGTACTCCCCGTCTTTGATGGCCCATTACTTGTCGGGAAAATTTTTTTCGACAAAACAAAAAAATATGGGTCTCTTAAAAACATGTCTAGTTGCTATAAAAAAAAGTTTCAACAATATCTGAGATGGTGATGGTACAATTTTATATTTTTTTGCCTGAGTTGAGATGGAAGGCACCATATATTAATAACGTCGATTCAAAAAAATATCGTCGATGGGACTATTCAAAAAAAGGAAAACTAACTAATGGTTTCTGCAAGGGTACTAGTTAAATATTCCTTCCCGTATTAAATAATGTAACATCATTTTTATATATATTTAACATAGTCATCCATGTTCCAGCAACATTGTTTATAAATAACGATTATCATCCTATTAGATGTTAATAAAAGACAATATAACATGCAAAGATTATGAGCAACAATATAGCATAAAACGGGTACAGATTATATAATATCGAACTATGATCTGCAATTAATATAAAATTGAAACAAATATTGTAATTAGGGTAAGACAAATAGAATTCGTTTACGTTTCCTTTCGCATTCTTATATGTTATTATAACTTATGAAATTAACAGAACAACAAAAAAAGAACATTCATATTATCTACACAAAATAAATAAAATTGAATTCGATTTAAGATTAATGTTATGAACTTCAACTAAACATAATCGACCCCCTTTTGGAGCAAACAAATAAATGAAGATAAACATAGCATATCTAGTTTAAATTACGATTACCAATACTTTCTATCAAATCACATTGTATACCACACTCTTGTGTACTTTCTTGTATTTCGTAGGATATCACCATATTTTGATTTCTGTTCACGGAATTCCTGCCATCTGGGAACGCACTTCTTGAAAAAGTACCACGATTTTGCGCAAAAGGACGATAATTATTATTTCTATTATTTGGGCGTTGATTTTGCGTAAATCGCTTTGACGGCAATTTCTATAATTTTCATTGAAACTTCGTTGGTTGCTCTTAAAGTTTCTGAAACTGTTTCTATAATGAGGTGGCGCCTGATTACCGATACCACTTTGATTAATAACTCTATCATTAAATTGGCGATTATTGGGTTGGACATCCACATTATGAATTGATGCATAATTAACATGAGTACCAGTCAGATTGTTCTGCTTGTCCGGCCATCGGTTCTTGTTTTGCATTGAAGATTGACTTTCGAAGTTTTGTACGATCATAAGGAAATGGTTAAAATTAACACATTGTGCTGTCATCAAAGATTGCTGCAACCGAAAAGGCAAAAGTATACGAATAGAAGCAATGATTCGAGCTTCGGGATGGAACAGGTTGTTAGATTTCAGTTCATTATATGTAGCCACCACAAAATCTGTAATGCTTTTATGAACCCTCGGATTATAATGCCTCGATCGGATTAACGCATCTCGGTTAGCCAGAAAATAATCGTTCTCATAGTTTGACAACAATGCATTTCTAAAATCGGAATATTTACGTGAACTATTTCTGATAGCCTTAAACCAATTGAGACACGGACGCAACAGTACATGAGGCAAAACTTTTAAAAATTGAGAT
The DNA here is from genome assembly GCF_964235325.1 of Thermobia domestica. Taxonomy (NCBI): domain Eukaryota; kingdom Metazoa; phylum Arthropoda; class Insecta; order Zygentoma; family Lepismatidae; genus Thermobia; species Thermobia domestica. The sequence goes on from NC_137460.1 coordinate 206,652,399, forward strand.
TCCTCGACTCCCATTAAATTACACTCACCCTCGAATTTTTCTAGAACGGCGCTCGCTGATATGTCTTCAGATAGCTCACTGAATATTGAAAGTGATTTAATCTCGCTAAAACGTAGACATTTACCCTTTTTCTTGTGTTTTGAGTTACGAACTCCTGTATACACTGCCTTTTGATGATGAGGTGAACCATTATGTATTCTTTCCTTATTGGAACTGTTCTCACTGTAATCAGATGATTCTAAATCATCGTTTACGTTTCCTGGTATATTTGAAGACTGCTGTACACTAAGTGATGGAATTCTTTGAATGTTATCTGATTCGGTAATTTTAGGACGACGACACACTTCTTGTAATATATTGACTTCCTCCTGTAAGGTTTTAATCTTATTTGAATGTTCCGTTACAACGTTTTCAAGTATCTTACAGTATTTTGTATTCCGGTAACCTCACGTGATATCCGTCCTACATTTTGATCAGTTAATTCGAATTTTGCATTGAACTCTTCATTCATTAAGTACAACTTAGAATCAATTCGCTGAGTCAATTGTTGAGTGATTTCTTGGGACATCAGCTGTATTTGTTGACTTGTATTGAGTTTAATTTCTTCGACTTTCGTTGTAAGTTATTGACTAGTATTGAGTTTCATTTCTTCGACTTTTGTTGTAACTTCATCGACTTTCGATGTAAGTTGTTGACTCGTATTGAGTTTCATTTCTCCGACTGTCGTTTCAAGCTCACTGGTTATTTCCTGCTTTAATTGCATAAACATATCCAGGATTTGATTAGTAGTTACAATTTGTGACATGGTTTCTTCTGTATTATCTGTCATTAACCTATCATCATTATGTACATTTGCAATATCTGTCTTACGTTCGATTTTTCTTCCGCTGCGCAAACAAGTATAATGTATATTCACAAGTTCCTTTATATTAAAATTAAACCCTATCTTTACTATGCTTCAAGACTTCTACAGGCTCCCGGGACTCGTCGCACCATATACAATGAGTTTGTCGTAATTTATATTTAACTATATGTAATACTCATTATATTAATAACAAGTTACCATGACTGTGGAAGATATATTAAAATCTTACGCTTCTTATATTTCCAAAAGATGACTACTGCAAACCATTACATCACAAATATATGTCAAATATCCTTCTTCGTGACATCAACTATATATCTTCATGACAACCTCACTTATGAATAATCTCTTTTTTTTCTTGACAACCTAATCAACAAACTTTTTCTTTTTCAATATACATATTTCTGCTCAATTATTGCGCCTCTGATCATATTCATAAAACAGGTACAGATTAATAATATTGTTACATCATTATGATCGTATCGTTATAAACTCAGGCAGAAGATCAGTGAGAAATATGCAGATACAGAAATCATCCTTATTGTAATAAGATCACTCGGGTCGTGGGATCCGAAAAATGACAGCCTTCTGAAATTAATCTGTTCCAAGTCATATGAAAAAGTTATGTGTGAGCGATGTAATTCGCTGGCCGGGAGATATATATGTTGAACACCTGACTGGAATTCGCCAGTACTAAAACATCAACGATAAAAAAAAAAAATGATAAGGAGAACATGAAGTAATAAAATAAAACGAACAATAAAAACACCCTGTCCTACCTTTAACCCTCTATCGTATACTGTATATTTGAATATACATTTTTTTTAAATCCTTCTTACGGTCATACACATGAAGCTATGTCGTAGCTGCTCAGCGTTTACACAGATATACAACTGAAGTACGCATAAAACTAGTTTGATGTCAGCACTGCTCATTCTTTAGTCAGGCGGGAAGTTGGGAAGTGAATTTTGTATTGTGTATTTCCTCTGTTGTTATTAGAGTGTTTGTGAAAATTCTAGAAACTTATATATACTACTAAAGTGCTCGTAAAAAATCTGTTCATCGATTTGGTAATTTAAACAATTGTATTACGTATTTTGTTTTCAATTATTGCTTATTTTGTGATCTACACGTCATTTTTATATGTGTATATTTGGATGAACAGTGTGCGACTGTGTATAATTTTGTTCAGACAAAGAAGTACAGAAGGCCATGGATCCTAAAATGTTTTATGGCAAAAATAGTAATGCAAACTTTACTCCACCGCACTCAAGCGATGAAGAGAGCTATGAAAGTAGTGACGACAGTGTGGTTGATGAGACATATGTTCCGCAGTATGACATAGGTATGGTTTTTAGTATTGAAAGTGGAATAGTCTATCATATAGAGATAATTTATGCATGCATAGTTATTATGCCCTATGCTTATCGGCATTTCTCTAGGAGTCAGAATGCATTTTGTTCTCGACATGGTCTTCTAATCCAGGATGGATACTACTAGATTGTATACAGGGTGTTCCAAAATTTTGGTTGTTGCTGGAGGCTGCATTGTAACAAAAAGAAATGAAAAATAGAATTATGAAACTGAGATCATACAAATAAATGTGTATTGAGAAAAATATGAAATTTGTGAGACCCAGCATATCATAACTACTAGTGCCATAGTGTTCGGTGCAAGCAGAGATGCATTCTCGCATTCAACTCCAATTTGAAAATAAATGTTTAGGTCCAATATGGTTTCTATCCAAGCTATCCAAAGACAATCAAATTTACTTTTCACGTGATTCTATTCTAGTTGTAAAATATGAGAATTGTTTTAGTCATGACTATTTTCGTTTCTTTTTGCTACTCTTTGCAAACCAGATTTCAATTTGTTTCTGTAATATTGCAATGGTCCAAGTCTAATACTTCACAGGGATAATATATATATATATATATATATATATATATATATATATATATATAGAAAAGACAATAAGTCATGTCAGTGGAACGAAAGTCGTCCATAATATATTCTGAATAATTAAATTGTTTCTAAATGTTCTTCTGTTTTCCTAATGGCAATTTTCTTTTTCAGAATCAGATTCAGAAGATTCAAGTAGTGGTGAAGAAAATGACCACCTCAGCGAAGGAACAACGGTCGAGACATCGACCAAAAACACCATAATCGGAGGTAATCCTGGAGCGATATCTGACCCTGGACCATCCACCTCAACAGCTAACAATTTGGTGACATCAACAACAGTTAGAAAACTTCACTTGATTTGGAAGAGTAACACGGATAAGACTGAACACGAAACACCTCTTTGGTGTGGCAACATTCCTGCTCACAGGGATGTGCTTACGCCTGTGACGTACTTTCGTCAAATTTTTGACTCTGATCTTTTGGATGAAATATGCAAGCAAACAAACTTATATGCAATTCAGAGCGACGTTACGTCGAATTTCAATGTGAACCCTAAAAAAATGGAACAATTTATAGGAATAGCATTCTACATGTCTCTCATTAGTGTTCCCGGAACAAGACGATATTGGAGTAGCAAATGTGGAATAAAACAAGTGTCTGATGTAATGCCTCTTCGACGTTGGGAGCAGATAAAACGATATCTTCATTTTGTTGATAATTCAGAACGTTCATCTGAATCACCAGACCGGTTATTCAAAGTCAGACCTCTCATTGAAGGCATACGGAAAAATCTAAAGAAAATTGCTATTGAACAAAATTTATCTGTGGATGAACAAATTGTACCTTTCAAAGGAAAAAGCAGCATAAAACAATATAACCCTAAGAAACCAAAAAAATGGGGTTACAAAATTTATTGCTTAGCTGGCGCGAGTGGGATCATATACGATTTCGAAGTGTATGCAGGTTCGACTGTACACCCAAGTAACCTCCCTAATGTGGGCATCAGTGGTAACGTAGTTCTACGTTTAGCTGAGCGAATTCCAAAAAATCAAAATCATTTGCTATTTTTTGACAATTGGTTTTGCAGTCCCGAACTGGAAATTGAACTTTCGAAGACAGGAATTCATAGCTTGGGCACAGTGCAACTCAACCGAGTCCCTAACAATAAGATGCCATCAGATAATGACATGAAGAAAACAGGGCGAGGTTCAACAGTTGAGAAAACAGCCAGCTTTCCAGGCGGAGAATTGATTCTCGTGAAATGGTACGATAACAGGTGCGTCAATCTACTGAGCACATTTACAGGAGCATATCCGGAGGAAAAGGTAACCAGAGATGACAAGAAGTTGAAACGTCATATTGAGATATTGCGTCCAAAATGTGTGAGAGTTTACAACAAGTTCATGGGAGGAGTAGACAACCACGACTCTCTTATAGCTTTATACCGAACAAAGATTCGCTCAAAGAAATACTATATGCGCCTTTTTTATCATCTGCTAGATGTATGTTCCATTGTTGCGTGGTTGTTGTATAAGCAGGCAAGTACTGATTGTGGTATTCCAGAGAAAAAGCAAATAGCTCTTTTCGACTTCAAGGCTGATGTTGCAGAATCTTTATGCTGGGCTGGAAAGACAACAAAACGAGGTCGTCCTAGTTCATCAGAGGAAGAAGTGCACCCAAGAAGTAAACCATCAACACCAAATGAAGACACTCGAAAGGATAAAGTAGGTCATTGGCCGTTGTATTTAGATAAATCTGGAAGATGTAAGAACCAGAAATGTCAAAAGATCACTAAAGTTCAGTGCGTCAAATGCGACACCTATCTTTGCTTTGTGCCAAACAGAAATTGTTTTTACTTTTTTCACAATTAAAAGTGCAAAGGTACGGTGTGTCCTCCAGTGGAACAGTAATTGACATCTGTTTCTTTGACACACTGTTTATATAGCTAGAAGTACTGGTAAATCGAAACTTTATTGTACAGTGTATATTTCAATATACACACCTGTATTTTTTTAGTTTTTAAATATAAAAATTTAAAAGGTTAATAAATGTCTTTTATGGACGACTTCCACGACTGGTAAATAGTTTTTAAATTTTTATTATTAATATATTGTGGTGTGTGCAATAGAGGGTTAAAAATGTTGATAAGAACAAGAACAAGACAAAAACATGCCTCCAAATTTCTGTTTTTATCAGCTCAAATTGGTCTTGGTTGGAGGCTGCTATTTAGTCGCACATTAGTGTGACAATCTGATCTGCGGGGTATACGTGTGCAGGGTGCTCCTCAAGCGCCGAATGAATGAATTGGGTTAATGGGGACGTCAGCTACGAGGCTATATGTCCCCGTCACGATCAAAAACGTTGCTCAGGACTGCAAGATTAAAAATGAATTACAGGCTAAAACGAAGACAGTGGAAAGGAACGAGAGTGCTGCTAATTGAATAATACAAGGAAAAATGCAAAAGTGGAAGATAAAAGAATAAATAAGATAAAAAATAACAATAACAATATACAAAAATAAACTTAAAACATGTGAAAAATATAAAAATTTAACAGCAATAAAACAATAACAGACGAAAAACAGCTCAGAGAACGTGAGCAACGCCAATATCATGCACGAATTCCAGCACCCCGCCAACATCATCACCATCATCCCCCAAAGCACGGGTAAGGAGAAAAGACAGTCCGTAACGTTCTCTGAGATCTGAGTATTCAGGACATTCCAAAAGAATGTGCTGAATACTCAGGAGGACTATAGACTCTTCACAATACGGACGGTTCAGCGTCCGCAGCAAGTAGCCGTGCGTCAGATGAGAGTGTCCGATACGCAAACGCGCCAGGAGCAGTTCATTTCGACGACGATGGGACGAGGACGTACGCCAATCGCCTAGGAGTTGTTTGACTGCATGTAATTTATTCTCAATGGTCTGTCCCAATCGGCTTGCCAGTGAAAGCGCATCAAGATGTGAAAACACGAAGGAAGATCGGAGGAAGGAAGGCTATGCTCCAGTGCAACCCGGCCAAGACGCCGTTCTTGGCAGCTGTGTCAGCAAGTTCGTTTCCCCGGATGCCGACAAGACCCGGCACCCAGCAGGCAACCACGACACAACCATGTTGCTGCAATTGATAGCATCTCAGAAGAGTGTCTTGTACCAGAGAGTGCATACTGAAGGCATTCTGTATACTCATAACCACGCTCTGAGAATCGGTGGAAACAAGCACACGACGTAATGAAAGTGTCAGAGCATGTTCGAAGGGAAAATTAAGTGCAGTCAATTCGGCAGTGAACACGGAACACAGGCGATGTTAATGAAATTCTGAGCTGCCCTCATCGGTGACAAAGGCACAGCCTACAAAATCCCCATCCTTAGAACAGTCCGTAAAGAACACGCTAAAATCGGGGTACTGATCTAACAGTGCGGCAAGCTCTTGCTGGTACACCCGGGAACTAGTTTGCTGTTTCGAATGCATAGACAAACGTAACTCAGGGCGAAGGACACGAAGCAGCCATGGTAAATAGCACAAAAGTGAACCAACGAAAGAGAGGGCCACACGAAATCGTTGTCAAGGAAACTCTCACACGCATTGATGTAACAAGGACGTGTAGAGCGAGGACGTGCAGCATAGCGCTCGTATATCCGACGACCACGGAGAAATGGACTACACGGGTGCTCTGAAATACAACGCACATGCGCAGAATAATCAAGAAATAGTCTGTTGCGACGATGCGATAACGAAGGTTCATTAACTTTAACATACAGACTGGCAACGGGACTAGTTCGATAGGCGCCAGTAGCAATACGAATACCCAGGTGATGCACTGTGTCAAGTTGTCGTAACAGAGCAGACCCATAGGCAATACAGCCATAGTCTAATTGGCACTGAATTAGACTACGGTACAAACGAAGCAGAACCGTACGATCAGCACCCCATGTGCGGTGGGAAAAGACACGAAGGAGATTCAGAGCTCGAAGACAAGAGTATTTAAAATTCCGTATATGTGGTGCCCACGACAAGCGACGATGAAAGACCACACCGAAGAAACGAACTGTATCAACGAATGGGAAACGGGTGCCATCGAGGTACAACTCCGGGTCAACAATGCAGGTACGCTGCCGGCAGAAGTGAACACATTGGGATTTCTCGGTGGAAAAACGAAATCCAATCTCATTCGACCAGCGAACAAGACGATTGAGAGTCAGTTGAAGCTGTCGAATAACGCCGCGAAGGTGACGGGAGCGACAGAAAATCACAAGGTCGTAAACATAAAGCAAACCAGACACAGGAGCCTGGATCTCCGAAAGAAAGCTGTTGACGACGACAGCAATCAACGTGACACTGAGGGCAGTACCTTGTGGAACACCATTTTCTTGTACAAATCGCTCTGAGAGATTAGATCCCACACGCACTCTAAAGTGTCGCTCGTGAAGAAAATATGAGATCAAGTGGGCCTTATGCCCACGGCCCAGACAGCACAATGCACGTACAGTACTTGTATAGTACATGTACAATTGCACGGATGCACGCCTGTACATATGATGTACATATACGTCAGAAGTCCTATTCAACATCTTCACGTGCACAGGACATGTGCAAAACACACGTAAACGTCCTGCGGAAGTGGTTTACACGTACTGCGCAAGTTATTTACAAGTAGCACGTAGGTGATTTACATGTAGGACAGAGGTGTTTTACACCCAATAACCAAATGATTTACACGTAGAACAGAGATGACTTACACGTAACACACAGGTGATTTACACGCAGCACACAGGTGATTGACACGCAGTATCCAGATGACTCACATGTAGGACACATGTGATTTCCTTGTAGCGCAGAGGGCATATTCGAGATGCAACGGAAAAAAGAGTTTATATAATTGGTGCCTTAGACAGTAACACCATCTATAACACCAAACATATCAGATTCAAAGTATTTCACAAGTAACTAATAATTGAAGGAGATTTCGGTCTCTTGGGAGAGAGAACCGTATCGTTGAGCCGGCGTATATATGCTGGCTAAGCTTAGCCAGCGATGTAAGGTGAGCGGCGAAGTCCTGAAGTACGCCGAAGACCACCACTAACAGAGACACGTGGGGTCTTGGGGACTTCGGGAAAGCGCTCGTGGTTTCAACTGTTTTTTTTTTAGAAAGGTCGTCCTTGCAACTGGGGTCTTGCGGTCACTATTAGGCTGTGGGACCAAGTCGGTTTGGGTGGAAACGTCGACGGTCTGGGTGGCAACAGATTTCCGAGAACTACTGCAACAGTCGCAAAGGGAACAGAAAGCGAGGAAGGAAGTCTTTCTTTCAAACGACGCTTCGCCTTGGCGGCAGAAATCTCTACAACCATGAGTTCTCGGATACACTTCTCACGCTGAAAGACTAGTCAATCCCAAGACCAAGCAGAATGCTCACCCTTGAAGTTGACACAGAAGGGCTTCGTCGCTGTAGAGGGATCCGCACCATCACTAGCCTGGCCACAATTGGCACAAAGAGCAGCACTCGCATTACATTAGGTGCTGGTGTGCCCAAAATAACAGCGTAAGGGACTAGGTATATAAGGCCGAACTTTGAGACGATAGAAACCAGCCTAGACGTAATCAGGAAGCGTTGGCAAACTGAAGGTAAGAATCAGTGACTGGGTAGCTACGAGTTCACTTGACTTCTTACTTTTGACGCGAGCTACGTCTACAACGTGTTGGTCCTCTAACTCCGATTTTATCTCCTCCTCGGTAGCATTAAGGAGATCCCAACACGAGATCACCCCTCGAGAAACGTTCAGTAGACGATGGGGTTCTACGGATACGTTCACTGGGCCAATAGCAGTTAACTTCATCAGCTTCGCAGTTTGCCGCTCGTCGACGGTTTCCAACAGTAACGTGCCATTCCGCAATTTCTTAATATTTTTAACCTGTCCGGCGTTATAAGTTATAACTTTGTTAATAACAAAAGGTGACAAGCCCCTTAGAGCACTCGGACGGTTATCGGCACCATCAGTTACTTTACCTTTAATTACAAAATATCGAACCACGGGTGTCGCAATACTTGTCTTTTCCACATTCTCGCTGACGGAATTTTCTATCTCGCTCTCGGTAAGTTTGGGCTTTTTAGTAGAGGGCGAGGCCGGACCCTTTTGTTTGTTTTTGTAATCATGAAAGATTGAATTTATTAAACATGTGTAAAGAGAAAAAAGGATGTGAGGTCACACCGGGGCGTTAACGGGGAGAACTAATGCTATCCCCTGGCAATCCTTTCGCCACGCCCGGGGCCGACGCGGTCAAGGGGAATGGGAGTGCAAGAAAACCATTCCCGTCGACAAAAACGCGTGGTCCCGGGAAAGTAAGAGGTGAAACAAAAGAAAAGAAACCTGGCCAACCAAAAGATAGACTCCCACCAGCCCAGGAAGAACAAAACAAAATAGAAAGGTGCGGATTTTTTTTGTATTTTTAATTGTACTGTTTTTTGTATTTTTAGTTTTTCGATATATTTGTTTTTTATATTTGCAAAGACTAAACACTCCGGACAACACAACAGGAGGCCGGGTGGGTGCCGTCGTCCTCAAGTGGAGGAAGACGTCCACTAGACCTTCCTCTTCCCGACTCCCACCAACCACCCGCGAGTCCGGTAGCGGTATTCGCGGCTGAGAGGGCATGCAAAAGATGAAGATGAATGGTGAGAAATGAATGATGAAGCCGCCCTCTTAGCTCCACCCCCTCGCCGACGATGACGGTCCGCTACATAGAGGGGGGCCTCAAGCGCCGAAATTGGCTACACGTCCGAACCACAGTTGTGATCATTGGCTGGGGGGATTGTCGGTGTCGGGTTCTTGGCCTTTTGGCTAAGATCAAAGTGTAGTATCTGGGGTAACGGATTGGTACATATGAAATGCCAACAAAGAGAAGATACAAACCCAGAAGAACACAGACAAGAGAGAGGGAGCGACGTCCATCCGACTCAATAGAAGTAAATGTCATCATTGAAGAGAGAGCCGTCGACCAAGGCGCACCATCAATGATAGGCCGGGAAGACAGGGAAAACGCACATGAGGGAAACGAAACATGGGCCACAGAGGATGCAACTTCACAAGAAGCATGTACTGAGACCCAGACCTCCAGGAAGAGAGCAGAGACAAAAGCAAGCAGACAAAATGAAGACACAGGGAACATAGAAGAGATGGGAGGAGAGGGAGACAAAACCCACCCAATAGAAGTGAGCGTCATCATTGAAGACAGAGCCATAGATGAAACCACACCACCCATGAGAAACCAAGAAGACATAGAAGAAGTAGGAGGGGAAGAACAGGAAAACGCACGAATCCTAGAAGAACACATCTCCACTGACGACTCGTTTCATGAAGAAAGCCTGCGAAACGAAATCGAATAACCAGACACTGAAGACGCCATGGAAGAAACAGCAGCACAAGAAGAAGAATGAACCATCATAAATGAAGATGACGACTCGGAACTACACAGAAAATTCATGCAAACACTGAGAACATTAGAAGAAGAAGAAGAAACAGAAGAGGGATGGCAAGAATTTCAACAATCTCTCCAAGACATAACTCAACAAGCCAGGGCTATAGTCAAAATAAAGACAAACAACCATCAAAACACAAGAAGAATTGACATAGAAGACGCCAAAGCGATCCAGTGCCTGTACCGGAGGAACAGAAAGAGAGCAGTAAGACTAATAACTGAAGGGGAAAAAGGAGATGCAGCATAGCTAAGGAGACCATCGTGGCACATTTCAAAGATGAGTGGGCGGCGAAAGACTTTGATGACAGCGCTTACCAACACATAGAAGCAAGAGCAACATCACATGTAGAAAATGGACCAATCACCCAAGAAGAAGTTCAAGCAAGACTGAAGAAAGCTGAAAACTCTGCACCTGAGGACGATAAACTTACGTACCAGCACTGCAAGCAATTGGACCCAAACGGGAAACTGTTATCAGCCATCTTTAGAGTTTGCCAGAAGTACAAGAAAGTCCGAGACGAGTGGAAAACGACACGCACAATACTAATCCATAAAAAAGGGGCGATGAAGAAGAAATAACGAACTACAGGCCAATTGACTAGCCCGCACAATATCTAAACTATATGCAGGATGCTGGGCAAGAAGGCTAACGAAATGGATACGAGAAAATGACACTTTCAAAATCACAAAAGGGCTTTCTACCATATGATGGAGTAGTGGAGCACAACTTTGTAGTCGAAACACGCATTGCAGAAGCCAGAAAGAAGAAAAAAGACCTGCTAATCGCGCAGATAGATTGCACCAACGCATTTGGGATCCTACCGCACCAAGCCATCACCCAAGGACTTCGGCAGATGAACAGTGGACCAGCCTTTGTTGAGATTATACGAAACATGTATCAAAACACAAAGACTGGAGTCATAACACAAGAACGAGCCACAGAGCCAATCGAAACAAGAGCTGGCATAAAACAAGGATGCCCCCTAAGTGGCCTCCTATTCATACTAGCCATAGACCCATTAATGAGAAAAATACAGGATGAAGATACGTCACACACTGCACTAGCCTTCGCTGATGACAACACACTGCTAGACAACACGGCAGAGAACCTAGAAAAGAGAATAGACACACTAACAAGGGAGATGCAGAAAATCAACCTCAGAACGAACCCACTCAAAAGCGTCACTTTGCACATCACAGAGAAGAAACCAGCGGGGTGCAGTGACACAAAACTCCGGATAAATAACGAAGAAATAAAAGCATTAAGATAGGGAGAGGAAGCAACTCTACTTGGAAAAGCAGTAGGATTCAACATCGCTTAAGATAGACAAAGGACGAGGGAACTTCTGCAACTGGGACTGAAGATAATGACATCGAAACTTGCTCCATGGTACAGATTAGACGCAATGAAGACCTTCTTCTTCACGGCGCTAATGTTTCTACAAAGAACAAACCAGAAGCAGAAGACGGAATGGAAGGTAATAGATGAGAAACTAAGACCACACTTTAAGAAGAAGCTCTTTCCCTTGATCCATATAAGTATTTATTTGAGGCTTCTCTTGGAAGATAAAGGAGCATGTGGCATCCCGTTAGCAGCCGAAGATGCGGACATAGCAGCAATTGACACAGCATTCAAGCTGCTAACGTCGAATGACCAAAGGATAAAATAGCTCGCCAGTGAAAACCTAATAGAAACAGTAGAACATAGACTGAAAAAAGAAGCCTCCGACGAAGACATTGATGAATATATCTCAGAGAAAATCGACGGCAACTACAGGACCACCACGAACGCATTAAAAAACACATGGACAGCAGCGAGAAAAGCATTAGGAAGAATGAACTGTCAGTGGAAATTCTTGGACAGACAACCTGAACTCCGGGTGGGCGAAAAGAAAATAGACGAGAGCCAGCGAACCAAAATAATGAGGACTATCACAAGAGGAGACCAACTCAGAAGTCAGGAGCTGGAACAATAGAAGGACCAGGGAAAAACAATGGAGTGCGTCGGCATGAGCAAAACAAGTACAGACTTTTTCACCGATGGAGCATTCACAAGACTCGCCGAGTGGAGGTTCGTCCATCGAGCCAGGCTAAACTTAGTCCCACTAAATGGAGTGAAGAAATGACCAACAACAAACACTGCAGACGATGTGGCCATCAAACAGAAACACTGCCACATATCACAAACCACTGCATGCGATACGCCAGAGAGATGCAGCTGCGACACAACGCTATAGTTAGAGGAATAAAGAAAGCCGCAGAAAGGAAATTCACAATAGGAGGAGAGAATCAAATAGTAGTGGAAGGAAATACAGGCCGACCAGACTTAGTACTAACGCAACAACACCATAAGGCAATAATAGTTGACGTCACAGTACCGTTTGACAACAGAAAAACGGCAATAAACAAAGCAAGAGAAGACAAAATCATAAAATACGAGGGGATCAAGGAGAAGCTGAAAGAAACATATACTGACGTTGAAATCATCCCAATCGTAGTGAGGGCCCTTGGGTCATGGGACCCAAAAAGTGATGCCTTAATAAATAAACCTTGTTCCAAAAGCTATGCCCAGCTAATGAGGAAACTCATTGTAAGCGAGACCATCAAATACTCCCAAAACATATACATCGAACATATCACAGGAGTGAAGTAAATGCAAAAAAAAAGTATGGAAAAAATAAATGAATGAATGATTATGGGGGTAATGGGGACGTCAGCAGCTAGGCTATATGTCCCCGTCAGGATGAACACTGTTGCTCTGAATTAAAAGATGGGAAGAAATAGGATAAAAGAAAAGGAAAAACGAAACTGCTGCTAAAGAAGAGAAAATAAAAGATAAATAGAATAGGAAAATAGAAAATAAAATAATAAATAAATTAACATATATAACAATAACAATATATAAAACACAAAAAAAGCTAACAGAACTTAAAAATGCAGCAGCAATAAAACAGTGGAAACACACTAAAACAGCTCAGAGAACGTGAGCAACCCCTGAAGCATTAACAAACTCAAGTACCCGGCGAACCATAACACTTGAATCCCCCAAAGCACGGGCAAGAGCAGAAGGCAATCTGAAACGTTCTCTGAGATCTGAGTATTCAGGACATTCCACAAGAATGTGCTGAATACTCAGGGGGACTATACATTCCTCACAATACGGACGGTTCCGCCTCCGCAGCAAGTAACTGTGCGTCAGATGAGAGTGTCCGATACGCAAACGCGCCAGGAGCACTTCATCTCGACGACGAGCAGACGAGGACGTACGCCACTCTCCTAGGAGTGGCTTGACTGCGTGCAATTTATTGTCAATGGCCTGGTCCCAATCTACTTGCCAGTGAGAGCGCATCAAGTTAGAAAAATACGAATGAAGATCGGAGCAGGGAAGGCTATGCTCCAATGCAACCCCGGCCAAGGCGGCGTTCTTGGCTGCAGTATCAGCAAGTTCGTTTCCCCGGATGCCGACATGACCCGGCACCCAGCAGACAACGACGACACTACCCTGTTGCTGCAAGTGATGGCATCTCACAAGAATGTCCTGCACGAGAGAGTTCATACTGAAGACATTCTGTAGACTCAGAACCACACTCTGAGAATCGGTGCAAACAAGCACACGACGTAACGAAAGCGTGGTCTAAGACAAGCTTAAGAGCAGTCAATTATGCAGTGAACACGGAACAAAGGCGATGCAAACGGAATTCTGAGCTGCTTTCGTCCGTGACAAGGGCACAGCCTACAGAATCCCCATCCTTAAAACCGTCCGTAAAAAACACACTAAAATCGGGGTACTGATCTAACAGTGCGGCAAACTCTTGCTGGTACACCTGGGAACTAGTTTGCTGTTTCGAATGCAGAGACAAACGTAAATCATGGCGAGGTAGACGAAGCAGCCATGGTGGAATAGCACAAAAGCGAACCAACGAAAGAGAGGGCCACACGAAATCATCGGCAAGAAAGCTCTCGCACGCACGGATGTACCATGGACGTGTAGAGCGAGGACGTGCAGCATAGCGCTCGTATATCCGACCACCACGGAGACATGGTCTACACGGGTGGTCTGGAATACAACGCACACGCGCAGAATAATTAAGGAGTAGTCTACTGCGACGATATACTAACGAAGGTTCATTGGCTTCAGAATACAGGCTGGTGACGGGACTAGTTCGGTAGGCGCCAGTAGCAATACGAATTCCCAGGTGATGCACTGTGTGAAATTGTCGTAACAGAGAAGCACGTGCAGAACCATAGACAATACAGCCATAGTCTAACTTGGACCGAATTAGACTACGGTACAAACGAAGTAGAACAGTACGATCAGCACCCCACGTGCGGTGGGAAAGGTCACGAAGGAGATTCAGAGCTCGAAGACAAGAGTATTTAAGATTCCGTACATGTGGTGCCCACGACAAGCGACGGTCAAAGACCAGACCCAAAAAACGGACTGTATCAACGAATGACAAACGGGTGCCATCGAGGTACAAGTCCGGGTCAACAACGCACGTACGCTGCCGGCAGAAGTGAACGCATTGGGATTTCTCGGTGGAAAAGCGAAATCCAGTCTCATTCGACCAGCGAAAGTGACGATTGAGAGTCACCCGGCGTCGGGAAAATGGCGCTCCCATCGCCCAGCTTCGTGCTGCAATAGCTACTGGTCCTCCAGGTTGGGGGTTGTGTTGGGCCGATCACCCTTCACGTAAAAGCTGCTTTATGCAGCATTCGATCGAGTGTGCGAGAAGACGAGCCTCGGATTTGGACGGATTTCATTTGTTGCTAAACTTGGCTCTGGTTAATGGTAATGCTTCGGACACATTTGGTTTAGACGCTTGGACCCGGAGTCTGGTGACTGAGGACGGAAGCTCTGGTGGCGCCCAGCCGTACTGGAAGGAGTGATGCCCTGAAAGGGTAAGCTGGGAGTGCGCCTTGTGGAAGTCCGTAGGAAGCCTGATTCCTCCCCTCAGTCGGTGGGACGGCGGTTTCCTCATAAGTACTTATCAGTTAGGGGTACAAGTGGTCCTGCCTCATCGCAATTGTTTCCTCTCTTGCCTTGAGCCATGACTCAGCTTGCTGACATAGGGCGGTCCAGAGACACTGGCCGCCTCGTAGGCCCCTAGAACGATGACGGGGAAGTGGAGGAGATTTGGGTTCTCTTATAACATGGATATGCATCAAACCCCTTTTACGGAAAGTGGAAACATAGAGGAAAAGACCGTGGAGTTTACTCCAAGGTACTTAATTATCAAAGATAAATCTAATGAAACCTTAGGAAGCTTAGGTAAATTATCACCATTCATTATTCATAAACAGCTTATGCATATTGCCACGGGCACGTTTCCGCCTGGCCATATTAAAAAACTTAGAAATGGCACCTTATTAGTCCATACCACGACCGACAAACAGTCTCAATTGTTACTGAAATGCACGTCCTTGGGCTCTGTCCCTATCATAGTTGAAGCTCATCGCCAACTTAACACAAGCAGAGGCGTAATTACCTGCTTTGATTTTCATAATGTCACCGAAGACCAGTTGAGAGAAGAACTGCATGATCAGCATGTCGTCGATGTCAAACGTATTCAGAAGAAACAGAACGGCGTTCTTTCACCTACCTCGTCCTATATTCTTACGTTTGGCCTCTCTGAGCTTCCATCGTCTGTACGTGCTGCCTACTATAATCTCAAGGTACGCCCATATATCCCATTGCCATTGCGGTGTTTCAAGTGCCAACATTTCGGTCACACAACCGGGTCTTGTCACTCTTCTCACACTTTGTGTGGTCATTGTGGCCAGGTTGAACATGGCACCCCCTGTACCCGTGCTCCTTGCTGTTTCAACTGTACCGGTTCTCACCCTGTTTGGTCTCGAGATTGTCCGTCGTTTAAACTTGAGAAGGGTATTCGAGAATTAATGGTTACCGAGAAAATTTCTGCTGCTGACGCTCGCAAACGTTTGAGGACTACCCCCACCTTTGGAGTCAGCTTTTCTTCAGTGGTTGCTACCGGCACATCCCAGGGCACTCAAACAGTTGAGATAGCTACTCAAACACCTTCTGTAACACACTCTACCTCCTCTCAGTCTACCCAGACTGTAGATGTAGGTACACAAACCAGTTTTCAGCCGCCTTCTACACCTGATTCCGATGTGGCTGGCATATTGTCGTCATCTACTAACACCGACAATCGCAAACCTCCAGCAGCGCGTCCTTCTCAACCTCAGTCGATTGGTACTCCCAGTTCTTTACGGGAGACCTTCTTAAAACAACCTACCGCCTCTCGTTCTCAACATGTTGCTTCCTCCAAGGATCACTCTCGTAAAAGCAAGAAGACCTTGCTACGAGTTAAATCTGCTAGCCCGCCAACTCCTAAGAAGTCGAAATCTTCTTCTAGTCCTCCTGGCAGTCCCCAGCGTAGTGATTCTTCCCTTTCCAACGATATGGCGGTTGACGAACATGAACCTTTTACTCTTGTTGAGAAAAAGAAAAAATCAAAACAATGCATTACTCCACCTTAACACCTATTACTCATAATGGACCTGCTTCAATGGAATTTAAATGGTTTTTCCAGCCATTTCGAAGAATTTATGCAGCTGCTTCGCACCATTCGTCCTGCTATTTTTTGCCTGCAGGAAACACATTTCCTTCCGACCCGCTCGGCTGTCGTCTCAGATTATACTCTCTATCGGTACGATCAAGTTGCTAATGGCCGTGCTGCAGGAGGAGTGGCCATTGGTGTTTTAGACACCTTTCATTCCTCGCTACTACATCTTCACAGCCCATTGCAAGTTGTTGCTCCTCGAATATTTCTTCCACAGCCGGTCACCTTTTGTTGTATTTACATAACTCGTCACGATCATTTTACAAGGCACGATCTCGAACACCTCTATCGCCAGTTACCACAACCTGTAATTCTTGTTGGTGATTTTAATTCTTATCATCGATTGTGGGGCTCCTCTCAGACCGAGGCTCGGGGTCGAGAAATCACTGCCTTTCTAGATATATTTGATCTGTTTTGCTTAACGATGGCAGTCCCACGCATTTCACTACAGCTACGGGCACCTTTTCGCATTTGGATCTTTCCATTACCAGTCCTCAGCTGGGAGTTCCTCTTACGTGGAGTGTCTATCCTGATTTGTGCGGTAGTGACCATTTTCCAATAATCATTCACGGGCTGCCTGGTGCGCACGACGTCCGCCTCTGTACTTATAATTTACGTCGGGCTGACTGGGATCATTTCTCACAAATTTTTACTTTTGTTGATGATCGTACTCTGTCTCTTGACGAGCGCACTGCCTTATTTCAGCAAAGTGTTCTAGCAGCTGCTGACTCTTCCATTCCTTGTTCTCGAGGCCAAAGTTCTCGGCAAGTTCCTTGGTGGTCACCTGCAATTCGCCATGCTATTCTTGCTCGGCGTCGTGCACTTCGCCGCTTTAACCGTCTTCTAACGGACGATAACTTGGGGCGTTTTCGTCAGCTTCGTGCGCGCGCCCGCTACTTGATTAAACAAGTAAAACGTCGCTGTTGGCATGACTATGTGTCCACATTAACAACCTCTAGTTCCATGAGTGCTGTTTGGTCTAAAATCCGCCGTCTGCAGGGCTCTGATAGCTCGCATTGTATCCCTGCTCTCGTCGTCGATGACGAACTGGTTACCGATCGAAAGCAAATAGCCAACGAACTGGGTAGTTTCTTCTCCTCTATTTCTAGCTCTACCCATTATTCTGCCGATTTTCTTCGGTACAAACAGGAAGCTGAACGCATACGTTTATCGTTCACCTCACGGCGTGTGGATTCTTACAATTCCCCGTTTACTGCCAACGAACTAGACTATGTTCTTTCCACCACCAAGGATACTGCTGCAGGTCCTGATTGCATCCATTATGCTATGTTACGCCATCTGCCCCTTCATGGTAAAGCCTCCTTATTAACCTTATTTAATGATATCTGGCTTTCTGGCCACTTTCCGGTAGTTTGGCGAGAGGCTTATATCATTCCGATTTTGAAACCCGGTAAGATCTCCACTTGCAGTTCCAGCTATCGCCCTATTGCCCTTACTAGCTGTGTCTGCAAGGTTTCTGAAAAGTTGGTCAATCTCCGGTTGGTCTGGTTTTTAGAGCGGCATTCCTTACTCTCCAATACGCAATGTGGATTCCGTCATTTTCGCTCGACCACTGATCACCTTGTGCATCTTGAAACTGTTGTTCAGGATGCTTTTCGTCATCGGGAACATTTAGTCGCTATCTTTTTTGACCTCGAAAAAGCGTACGATACCACCTGGCGGTTTGGAATCTTGCAACAGCTTCACTCCTGGGGCCTTCGTGGCTGCCTGGCTTTGTTTTTAGAACAGTTTTTAGGCGACCGATATTTCCGGGTACGGGTTGGCTCATCCCTTTCTGATCGTTTCGTCCAAGAAAATGGAGTCCCTCAAGGTAGTGTTCTGAGTGTGACATTGCTGTTGCTATAAATAGTGTCGTGTCTCATATTAGTACTCCTGTACAGGGTCTATTATTCGTTGACGATCTTACCATCTATTGTCGTTCCCACTACCTCCGTACATCTACTCGTCAACTCCAGCTTACTCTCAATCGTTTGTACAGATGGACCACTCAGACCGGGTTTCATTTTTCCGTTGAGAAAACTAAGTGCGTCCATTTCTGTCGCTTACGTACATGCGTGTCCGATCCTGATCTTTATTTTAACGGAACACGCCTTTCGTTTGTTAAT
Organism: Thermobia domestica; assembly: GCF_964235325.1. NCBI lineage: Eukaryota > Metazoa > Arthropoda > Insecta > Zygentoma > Lepismatidae > Thermobia > Thermobia domestica. The sequence goes on from NC_137460.1 coordinate 206,671,355, forward strand.
AGTGTTCGCTTTCTTGGCTTGGAAGTCGATCGTCAGCTAACTTGGCTTCCGCATATACGGGATTTGAAATATCGTTGCCTTCGAGCACTTAATCTCTTGAGAGTTCTCTCCCATCGTTCTTGGGGTGCGGATCGTACTACACTTCTCTATGTACCGTACCCTGATTCGTTCTAAAATGGATTATGGTTGTGTGGTTTACTCTTCTGCTCGGCCCTCTGTTCTTCGTCTGCTGGATACAGTTCATCATTGTGGCATTCGCTTGTGTACTGGAGCTTTCCGCACCAGTCCTATACCTAGTTTGTATGTCGAAGCCCATGTACCATCTCTTCAGCATCGCAGGCATTATCTACTCCTACGATATTTTGCACGCCTTCAAGCCCTTCCTAATCACCCTTCGTCTTTTGTTCTCGACGCGGGTGATCGATATCGTCGCTATGCGGCGCGTCCTCGTGCCACCCGACCGTTTGGGATTCGTGGCCTCGAACTTCTCGATAAATTAAATCTTGCTGTGCCGGCCTTGTGTCCCTTGGGTTTTCTTCCGATTCCACCGTGGCGTATCAATTGTCCTAATATCTCGTTTAAGTTGGCCTTTTCTCCGAAATCTACCACGCCTGATCACCAATACTTGCAGGAGTTTCCTCTCTGTTGCATCAGTATGGAGACTTTTCTCACTTTTACACCGATGGCTCGAAACGTGAAGGGACTGTTGGCTGTGCTTTTGTCTGTGGTGACGTTCGTTCTGGTTACCGACTTCCTCCGTTCACCTCCATCTTTAGTGCTGAGCTTTTGGCTATTCTACAAGCGTTGCATTATGCACTTATCCATAATCTTGCCCGTGTTCTTGTCCTCTGTGACTCTCAAAGTGCTCTTCTCAGCCTTAAGAATGTTTACACCAAACATCCTCTGGTCCAACGTGTTCTGTTGAAATGCCACTCTCTACTTGCTGTTGGCTCCGTTGTGGAATTTTATTGGATTCCTAGCCACGTTGGCATCGCTGGCAATGAGGAAGCTGATTCTGTAGCAAAAGCTGCCGCTCTTAATGGTGTCGACCTCCCGACACCCCTACCTCCCACTGATCTCTACCCGATTTTTAAATCCCGTATTTTACAAAAATGGCAGTCGGAGTGGGACGTAGCCCAGGCCAACAAGTTGCACGCAATTAAACCTCATTTAGGTGTCTGGTCGTCTAGTTCCCGACTCTCTCGCCACGAAGAAATTATTTTAGCTCGGTTACGTATCGGTCACACTCATTTCACGCATGCACATCTTTTACATGGAACTCCTGCTCCAGATTGTGCGTTTTGTAGTGCTCCTTTGACCGTCCGGCACCTACTTGTCGACTGTCACGTTCTTGCTCCTGTTCGACGGCACTATTTGATTGAGGGAGATCTGCAGATTCTCCTAGGTGACAGCACACGTTTCATTCCTGGGCTTAATAGCTTTTTCACGAGGTATTAATATATTGCATGCGTGTTAATTTCATTCCGTGTCTGGTTGTTTTACTTTGCTTTTAACTAACTTATTACGGGTTTTTAGGTTTGACTTGCATTTTACCTTTTACTCCCTTTTCTTTTATTAACATACATTAGACTTTTAAAGCGTGCAAAAAGACCCCGCTGTCGACGCACCCATATTATACATTACCTTACCTTACCTTACGATTGAGAGTCAGTTGAAGCTGTCGAGTAATGCCGCGAAGGTGACGGGAGCGACAGAAAATGACAAGATCGTCAACATAAAGCAGACCAGACACCGGAGCCCAGATCTGCGAAAGAACGCTGTTGACTGCGACAGCAAACAACGTGACACTAAGAACACTGCCTTGTGGAACACCATTTTCTTGTACAAAGCGCTTTGAGAGAGTAGAGCCCACACGCACTCTAAAGTGTCGCTCGTGAAGAAAATTCGAAATAAAGTGGGCCGTATGCCCACGAAGACCCCAGTCATATAATTGTTTTAGGATTCCGTAACGCCATGTGGTGTTATACGCCTTCTCTAAATCGAAAAATATAGCTACAAGATGTTCGCTGTGGAGAAAGGCGTCTTGAATTTCACCCTTAAGATAAGCGAGATTGTCTGTAGTTGAGCGGAAACGACGAAATCCACTTTGAAATTTGCTCAAAATGGAATGCGATTCCAAATACCACACCAAGCGCTTGTTGACCATTCGCGCTAGCAGCTTACAGACCCAGCTCGTGAGAGCAATGGGTCTGTAGCTTGTGGGCCTAGTTGCGGCTTTCCCTGGCTTTAAGATGGGAAGAACCAGGGCCTCACACCAAGCAGGTGGAAAAAACTCCTCAACCCAGAGGCTATTATACAGCTGCAATAATGCAAGCTGAGAATCGCGGGAGAGGTTGCGCAACATATCATAGGAAACACGGCCAAGACCGGGAGCAGTATTGGACGATTCGCGGAGAGCAGAATCGAACTCAACGAGCGTGAAAGGAGCGTTATAGTCCTCACTGTTGGCGGTACGGAAATTTAACGGGTTTCGCTCCAGCTGACGACGGGAACGAGCAAAGGCTGGTGGGTAGTGGTCTGACTGAGAGATAGTGGCAAAATGGTGGCCCAGTATATTAGCGATCTCTGAGGGATTGGTCTCTAGAACACCATGCATTTTTAATGCTGGAACAAGAAGTAAAGAAGCGGGTCCGTTTAGGGAGCGAACCCGACCCCACAAAGTTGACATAGGTGTGCGACTACTAAGGGACGAAATGTAATTCGTCCAGGTTTGGCGCTTCGAAAGCTTTACCAGACGTCGAGCACGAGCACGTAGAATGCGGAACTGCTGAAGATTTTCTTCTGTAGAATGACGATTAAAAGTGGCAAGAGCGCGCCGACGAGCCTGTAGAGCCTCACGGATTTCAACAGACCACCAAGGAACACGCCGGCGGCAAACAGCGCCACCGCATTCTGGAATGGAACAATGATCAGCGTCAAGAACAGTCTGCTCAAAAGCCTCAGCCACAACAGCTACAGGGAGATCACCACGACAATGAAACTCACTGAGCTAACGGAATTTACGTAAGGTAAGCACCCTTCAGATTGAAGCGGCGGAGAAGAAAAGAAGGAGTAACAGGGAGACCGTCAACAAATAACGGGAAGTGGTCACTGCCACAAAGATCGGGATGCACTCTCCATGTCAATGAAGTCAAGAGACCAGCACTGCACATGGAGAGGTCGATACAAGAATATGTGCCATGGGCAGTGGAGAAATGAGTAGGACTTCCATCAATAAGGATAAGCAAGCCACTCTCTTCAAGAAATTGACAGAACCCCATAGACGGTGACAGGCATTAAAGTCTCCTACAAGCAAGATTGGCGGCTCAAGCTGATGGAAGAGCTGAAGCAGATCGGCGGTTGTAAAGGATTCTGAGTGAGGAACGTACAATGAACAAACTGTAAGCGGGCGAGGAAAGTGTACTCGCACCGCAACGGCTTGCAGTCTGGATACAATGTGAATTTGCTGGGAATAAACAGAGTCGAAGGCACAGACTGCCACGCCGCCAGCAGCGTGGGCAGCGTCTGGTTTATCACATCGATACATTGTATACCCAGAAAGAAGAAAAGACTGGGTAGACTTATAATGGGTTTCCTGCAAGCAGATAAGTACAGGGGAGTGGTCAGTTATCAGTCGGGTTAATTCCTCACGGTGACCACAGAAGCCATTGAGGTTCCACTGAAGAAGCGCAATACTGGAAAAGATTAACGTTTGAGGCGAACTTTCCCACGGGGTCCAATAACAGCCCACTCGGAGTGTATAAGTTCTTCCTCCACCACGTCAGACTTGAGCGAAATGGCAGGAGGCTTACGAACTGGCGTAGATTTTGTACTCTTGGGAGTGAGAACAGTCTCGTTCAGCCGACGAATATGTTGGCTAAGTTTCAGTCCGGCGATATAAGGTGATCGGCGATGGGCTGGAGTACGCCGAAGAGCACCACTAACAGAAACACGTGGTGTTCTGGGAAGTTCGCTTGTCGTTGCAACTGGGGTCTTCGTGTCACAACTATTCTCTGGGACCGAGTCTGTCTGGGTGGAAACGTCAGATGTCTGGGTTGCTACAGATTTTCGAAAACTAGCTGCAACAGTAGCGAATGGAACAGAAAGCGAAGAAGGGACGCTTACTTTCAGACGACGCTTAGCGTGAGCAGCAGAAATCTTCTCAACAACCATGAGTTCTCGAATACGCTTCTCGCGGTGAAAGGCTGGACAGTCTCGACACCAAGCTGAATGCTCACCCTTGCAGTTGACACAGAAGGGTTTGGCCGCGTTGCAGGGTTCCGCACCATGACTACCCTGGCCACAAATCGCACAAAGAGCAGCACTCGCATTACACGACGGGCTGGTGTGCCCAAAATGTTGACATTTAAAGCAGCGCAAGGGACTAGGAATATAGGGCCGAACTTTCAAACCATAGTGTCCAGCCGTGTCGTATTCTGGAAGCGTGGGCAAACTGAAAGTAAGAATCAGGGACTGGGTGGCGACGAGTTCACCTGACTTCTTACTTTTGATTCGAGCTACGTCGATAACGTGTTGGTCCGCTAACTCCGACTTAATTTCTTTTTCGGTTGCATTGAGGAGATCCCAACACGATATTACCCCTTTAGAAACGTTCAGCATACGATGTGGCTCGACTGACACGTTCACCGGTCCAATAGATGTTAAGTAGCTTCGCCGTTTGCCTCTCATCTGTCGTTTCCACCAATAAAGTGCCATTACGCAAGTTTTTCATATCTTTAACCTGTCCGGCGTGGTAGGTGATAACTTTATGAATAACAAAAGGGGACAAGCCCTTAATAGCACTCGGACGGTTTGCATCAGAATTGGCACTATCAACATCTTTATCTTTAATTACAAGATATCGGACAACAGGGGTCGCGATACTTGTCTTTTCCACTACTTGAGTTTCACATTGTTTGGGCTTCTTCCGTGAGGGAGAGGCCGGATCTGATTTTATAGCTTTAGTACCCATAAACGTTTGAATTTTAAATAACATTTAGAAAGGGAAAAAAGGGTGTGAGGTCACACCGGGGCGTTATAGGGGAACTAACGCTACCCCTGGCAAATCCCTTCAGCACGCCCAACACCTTAGGATCAGCGTGGGGCCGACGCGGTCAAGGGGAATGGAAGTGCAAAAACCACTCCCATCGACCAAAACGCGTGCCCCCCCCAAAAAAAGAAGTGAAACAAAACAAAAGAAACCTGGCAAACCAAAAGATAGACCACCACCAGCCCAGAAAGAACAAAAAAAATGGTGCGGATTTTTTGTATTTTTTAAAGTTTTTTTTTGTTTTTTAGTATTTTCAGTTTTTCATTTTTTTGTTTTTTGTCTATATTTTCAAGGACTCGACACTCCGGACAACACAAACACTGGACACAGACAACATTATGCCGGGTGAGTGCACGTTCTCCCCAAGTGGAGGAAGACGTCCACTAGACCTTCCGCTTCCTGACTCCCACGAACCACCCGCGAGTCCGGTAGCGGTATTCGCGGCTGAGAGGGCATGCAATGATATGAGGATGAAGGGTGATAAAATGAATGACTAATGAAGCCGCCCTCTCAGCCCCACCCCCTTCCCGACGATGACGGTCCACTACATGAAGGGGGAAAAATAATTAAAGGAAATGATGAACAAATGAAAATGATGACACCCTAAGCATGATAAGAAAGAGTTAGTCTGTTCTTATCTTCTACACAAATTGTAAGAGAATATAGATCTAATCACAGACGAATTTAGGAAAATAAACTTACAAATTAATCCAGGGAAGAGCATTGGATTACATTTATCTGGGAGAACGCCTGTTGGGTGTAGACCAACAAGATGGACAATGAACTGGGTGGAAACGAAAACGATTATGGATGGCGAAACTTCAATCTTCTTAGGAAAGCCCATAGAATTCCTAATCCCTACGGACAACAACGACACAAGACAAATCATCGCGAAAGGCATGAAGATCCTGTGTTCGCAATTAGCACCATGGCAGCGATTGGACGCGATGAAGACTTTCTTTTATCCGGCGCTGCTATTGGCATAAAGGACTAATCAAAAAATATAAGGGTGAATGGAGGAAGATAGATGACGCGTTAAAACCACTCTTCAAGAAGACTCTAAACTTGCCGAAAGAAACCTTAAACAACTACTTATACGGAGCTCCGGAGAAAGGAGCTTGCGGAATCCCCCTAGCGGCGGAGGAAGAAGATTTGTCTCTGTTATATAGCGCATTCAAACTGCTAACCTCAATAGATCAGGCAATAAAAGAAATAGCGAAAGAAGACTTCCAGAATACGATACGAAAAAGGCTAAAGAGGGAGGAGGATGATCGGGACAGAGGTAAATTCTTATCAGCAAGCATGGAAGAGGAGTACGCTTCAATTCCAACAGTATACAAAATGTGTGGACGCTGGGAAGAAAAGCTTCTGCGAGGACAAACTGCAAATGGTCTTTCAGAGATTGGAAAAAAGAAAGAAAGAGTAGGGGGGATGAATGGGGACGTCAGCAACGAGGCTATATATTCCCGTCTCGATGAACAGCGTTGCTCAGGACTGCATTTTAAAAAGAAAACAAACTAAAATGAATACTGTGCAAACAACCAAAGCGCTGCTAAATGAAAAGCAAACGGAAACACAGGTAAAAATAGAATGAATGAATGATTGGGGGGATTAATGGGGACGTCAGCAACGAGGCTATATGTCCCCGTCACGACTAACACGGTTGCTCTGGACTAAAAACGTAAACAGAAAAAGGTTAAAATACTACAATACAATAAGCTACTAAAATACAATAAACAAGTGCTGCTAAATAATAAGAGAAAACGAAAAAGAGAAAATAAAAGAATAAGCTAAAACAGACAACAATAACAATATATAGAAAACAATAAAAGCTAACAGAAGTTAAAAATGCAGCAGCAATAAAACAGTGGAAACACACTAAAACAGCTCAGAGAACGTGAGCAACCCCTGAAGCATTAACAAACTCAAGTACCCGGCCAACCATATCACTGGAATCCCCCAAAGCACGGGCAAGAGCAGAAGGCAATCTGAAACGTTCTCTGAGATCTGAGTATTCAGGACATTCAACAAGAATGTGCCGAATACTCAGGGGGACTATACATTCCTCACAATAAGGACGGTCTAAGCCATGCAACAAATAACTATGCGTTAGATGAGTGTGTCCGATACGCAGACGCGCCAGGAGCACCTCATCCCGACAACAAGAGGAAGAAGATGTATGCCACGTTCCAAGAATCGGCTTAACTGCGTGAAGTTTATTCCCAATCGCCTGGTCCCAATCAGCTTGCCAGTGAGAGCGCATCAAGCAGGAAAAATGACGACAAAGATCCGAGCAGGGAATGGTATGCTCCAGTGCAACTCCCGCCAAGGCGGCGTGCTTGGCAGCTGTGTCAGCAAGTTCGTTTCCCCGGATGCCGACATGACTCGGCACCCAGCAGACAACGACGACACTACCTTGTTGCTGCAATTGATGGCATCTCACGAGAATGTCCTGCACTAGAGTTCATATTGAAAACATTCTGTAGACTCTGAACCACGCTCCGAGAATCGGTGCAAACAAGAACACGACGTAAGGAATGTGTGAGAGCATGGTCCAATGCAAGCTTAAGTGCAGTTAATTCAGCAGTGAACACGGAACACAGGCGATGTAAATGGAATTCTGATCTGCCCTCGGCGGTGACAAAGGCACAGCCGACAGAATCCCCATCCATAGAACCGTCCGAAAGAACACATTAAAATCGGGGTACTGATCTAACAGTGCGGCAAACTTGCTGATACACCTGGGGACTAGTGTGCTGTTTCGAATGTATAGACAGACGTAAATCATGGCAAGGTAGACGAAGCAGGCATGGTGGAATAGCACAAAAGTAAACCAACGAAAGAGAGGGCCACATGAAATCGTCGCCAAGGAAGGTCTCACACACAGGGATGTACCATGGACGTGTAGAGCGAGGACGTGCACCATAGCGCTCGTATATCCGACCACCGCGGAGACATGGTCTACACGGGTGGTCTGGAATACAACGCACATGCGCAGAGTAATTAAGAAGTAGTTTACTGCGACGATACGCTAACGAAGGTTCATTGGCTTCAGCATACAGGCTGGCGACGGGACTTGTTCGGTAGGCGCCAGTAGCAATACGAATACCCAGGTGATGCACTGTCAAGTTGTCGTAACAGAGAAGCACGAGCAGAACCATAGACAATACAGCCATAGTCTAACTTGGACCGAATTAGACTACGGTACAAACGAAGTAGAACAGTACGATCAGCACCCCACGTGCGGTGGGAAAGGACACGAAGGAGATTCAGAGCTCGAAGGCAAGAATATTTAAGATTCCGTATATATGGTGCCCACGACAAGCGACGGTCAAACACCAGACCCAAGAAACTGACTGTATCAACAAAGGACAAACGGGTGCCATCGAGGTACAAGTCCGGGTCAACAACGCAGGTACGCTGCCGGCAGAAGTGAACACATTGGGATTTCTCGGTGGAAAAGCGAAATCCAGTCCCATTCGACCAGCACGAGACGATTGAGAGTCAGTTGAAGCTGTCGAGTAATGCCGCGAAGGTGGCGGGAGCGACAGAAAATGACAAGATCATCAACATAAAGCAGACCAGACACAGGACCCTGGATCTGCGAAAGAACGCTGTTGGCTGCGACAGCAAACAACGTGACACTAAGAACACTGCCTTGTGGAACACCATTTTCTTGTACAAAGCGCTCGGAGAGAGTAGAGCCCACACGCACTCTAAAGTGTCGCTCGTGAAGAAAATTCGAAATAAAGTGGGCCATATGCCCACGAAGACCCCAGTCATATAATTGTTTAAGGATTCCGTAACGCCATGTGGTGTCATACGCCTTCTCTAAGTCGAAAAATATAGCTACAAGATGTTCGCCCTGGAGAAAGGCGTCTTGAATTTCACCCTCAAGATAAGCGAGATTGTCCGTAGTTGAACGGAAGCGAGGAAAGCCACTTTGAAACTTGCTCAAAAGGGAATGCGATTCCAAATACCACACCAGGCGCTTGTTGACCATTCGCTCTAGCAGCTTACAGACACAGCTCGTGAGAGCAATGGGTATGTAGCTCGTGGGGCTAGTTGCGGCTTTCCCTGGCTTTAAGATGGGAAGAACCAGGGCCTAAGACCAAGGAGGTGGAAAAAACTCCTCAACCCAGAGGCGATTATACAGCTGTAGTAATGCAAGCTGAGAATCTAGGGAGTTTCAGAGATTGGACTCCAACCCTCTACATAAATGGGAAAATTATACAAGAACAACAAAGAACAACTATAATGAAGAGGTTAAGGAATCAGAGACAGCAGCAAAGAAGTCAAGAATTAATGAGTTACAAAGACCAGGGGAAAGCAATGGAATGTGTATAACCGGCGGTGCCTACACAAGATTCGCTGACTGGTGTTTCATTCATAGAGCGAGACAGAATTTAGTACCACTTAATGGAGCAGAACGATGGAAACCTGACAACGAAAAAGCTTGTAGAAGATGCGGATACACCAAAGAGACGGTACCCCATGTGGTTAATCACTGTATGAGGTACTCAGCAGCTATGCAAAGAAGGCACAACGGGATTGTAAACAGGATCAAGAACGCCGCAGTAAAGAATTTTAAAATTGAAGCAGAAAACCAGGTCGTGACGCCTGACAGCAGGAGCAGACCAGATCTTTTATTAGAGAAAAGGAACAACGCATTTATTGTGGGCGTAAAGGTGACATTTGAGAATAGATTAGACGCCTTTAATGCAGCAAGAGAAGAAAAATGAGAAAATATGAAGATCTAAGAGAAAAGCTGACGAGAAAAAACGCGGAGGTGGAAATAGTCCCAATTGTAGTAGCGGCCCTAGGATCGTGGTATCCAAAAAATGATAAATTCCTGAGAAAATTATGCTCCAAGACGTACGGGAACATAATGAAGAAACTATGTATAAGTGATACCATAAAATGGACGAGAGATAATTACATAGAACCCATTACAGGGACGAGGCAGTACTGAGAGCCGAAAGAAGATTTAGAAATTAACGATTACTAGCTACGTATGATACACACTTTGACGACTCATAGGACTATAAATTTTAAAATATAACATTTGTTAAACATTTTATACTATCCGCGAAAGAAAAAGAAAAAGAAATATTGACAACACAAGATATATAAATAAAAAATAAAAATAGTAAAAAAATGCTTGATGAGGATGGTGTCAATAAAAAGATGATGAAAACCCCAGCATAAGATGATGATAATAAAATAAAAATATGGCTCCTATAAAACCTCTGTTTTTATCTTCTAGCACAGAAAGGATAATGAGAAGAAACCTAAAGTAGAAGACATTGACAAGGATGACCCGAAACTGGTACAGAGACTATATAGGAATAATAGAAGACGAGCCATTCTACTAATACTTGAAGAGAACTCACCAAGATACCCCTTACCAAGGAAGGCAGTAGAAAGCTACTTTAAAGAAATATACGAATCAAAGCCACTGGATAGTGCTATTTATGACGAGCGAGAAGTAGCAGAAGGTAGGGAAGTTAACGATGAACCATTCACAGCCAAAGAAATCGCCAGAAAACTGACCAAAGCTGGGAACTCTGCACCCGGGGATGACAGAATAACGTATAGACACTGGAAAAAATCTGATCCTGGTTTCACACTGCTAGTAGAAATTTTTAATTTATGTCTTAAATATAGGAGAGTTCCCAAGGAATGGAAAGAAACCCTAACCATATTAATATACAAGAAGGGAGAAATGGAAGACATACCAAATTACAGACCTATAGCGCTATCCAGAACAATAGCAAAGCTGTACCTCGGTTGCTGGGCGAATAGGGTGAAGATGTGGATACAAGAGGAAGAAAATATATCGAAATCTCAAAAAGGCTTTATGCCATATGATGGGGTGTTCGAGCACAACTTTGTGATTGAAAACAGAATTAAAGAAGCCCGAATGAAGAAGGAAAATATATGCATAGCCCAGATTGACTGTGCGAATGTATTTAGTTGTATACCTCATGAAGCCATAACAACTGTTCTGAGGAAAATAGGCGCTGGGAGTACAATCACAAAGACAGTCGAAGACCTATATAGTGAGTCATCCACAACAATAGTTACACCAGAAGGAAACACTGAAAGAATTAATGTTAATGCTGGTATAAGACAGGGATGGCCTCTAAGTGGCCTTCTCTTCATCCTAACAATAGACCCCATAATAATGAATATTCAGACAGAAGAACATACAATCCTTGCTTTCGCGGACGACTTGTCCATTATTGGGAAAAACGAAAAGGAACTCCAGGAACGCGTGACAATAATGACACAAAAATTAAAGAAAATTAATTTAGTAGTAAATCCACAAAAGTGCTCTCTTATAAGCATAAGTGGACAAAAACCGACAGGGTGTCGAGAAATAAATATAGAAATTGACGGCACTAAAATTACACAGTTAAAGGAGGGAGAGCAATCAAAATTCCTGGGTAACCCTATAGGTTTTAACATCGTCTCAAATAAAGAGGACCTGCTTAAAATTATAGATAAAGGAAGGAAAATTCTAAGCTCTAAGCTTGCACCATGGCAACGCATACATGCTATGAAAACTTTTTTCTACCCATCTCTTCAATTCATGCAAAGGACGAACGTATTTAGTAAGACTGAATGGAAAAAGATAGACGACGTGTTACGACCTGAATACAAGAAGACACTTAACCTCCCTCAGGAAGCGTCCAACAATTACTTATACGGAATAAGAAAGAAAGGACTATGTGGAATAACATTAGCCGGACTATGTCGAATACTAATTGACAATGCTTTTAAATTACTGACGACGCCTGACGAGAAAATTAGGACTATGACGGCATCTGATTTAGAAAAAAAAACTATAAAAGAAAGACTTAAGAGCGAATTATCTGAAGACGACGTCGGAAACTATCTATCGGGAGAGATGAACAATGAATATAGAAAAACTACAAATAACTACAAATCAATATGGACAGAAGCAAGGAAGGCCTCAACCAAGATAGGATGTAAATGGCCATACAAAGATAAGAAACCACAAATAATTTATAGGTGGAAGAGCAACAGTTAACAGAGAATGCCTTATCCCGAAGATCTGCGAGAAGGCCAAACATTGAAAATCCGGTACCCAACGAGTAACACTTACAACTGCACCGAGCTAGCCTGAAGGTCGGCCTTTAAAGCCAGCAGCTGGACTGCAGCCAGAAGATCGGTTGAGAGGCACCTGCTGAGAAACCATGGGGTGAAGATCAACAGAGTTCTTAATATATGCAAGGGATGCAGGTCAGACCTTGGAAGAAAACCTTCAACTCATGTCTGCAGGCAGAATATTAGAGAAGAGGTCGATGAAGAAGAAGAATTTGCTTATGAGTGCAATAATTGCTCAACAACGTTGCCCGCGTCAAGAGCCCTAAGAAATCAAATGCTTTGGCACAGGAAGAAGGGATTGGAGGCCAACCAAGGAATCGAAGAAGTTGAGGAGACTGATGAGGCTGGACAAATGGACGAACAGAATAGAGAAAACAGGAATACTAACGAAGAGCGAGAAGAAGAGGAAGGTGATCTGAGAAAGCCGAATACTACCTCTGAATATGGCAGCCAGCGGCTACAACTGGAAAAAGAAGATCCACCTGAAGAAGAAACAAATGACATCGATAGAGAAGAGGAGGAGGAAATAACACGGGAAAACACATCAGCTGTAGAGGCAGTAATACAAGTGATGATATCAACTGCGGAGGAGAACGCTAAAAGAAGAAGGTCAGTGTAATGTTAAATCCTCAAGGAGAAGAGATAAAAACGGAGGGAGAGAGAGGAGACCAAGATAACGACACGACAGCAGAAATATCTGGAGATATACGGAATGAGGAGAATAATCAGGGAAGGATACTGAAGAGTTGGGAAAAGAAGATGATGAAGATGACATTCGTACAGAAGACGAAGAATGAATGAATGGGGGTTAATGGGGAAGTCAGCAACGAGGCTATATGTCCCCGTCACGATGAACAACGTTGCTCAGGACTGCAAGATTGAAAATGAATTACACGTTAAAACGAAGACAGTACAAAGGAACGAGAGTGCTGCTAAATGAATAATAAATGGAAAAAAGCAAAAGTGTAAGATAAAAGAATAAATAAGATAAAAAGATAACAATAACAATATACAAAAATAAACTTAAAACAAGTGACAAAATATAAAAATTTAGCAGCAATAAAACAAGGACAACAGACTAAAAACAGCTCAGAGAACGTGAGCAACGCCAATAACGTGCACAAACTCAAGTACCCGGCAAACAACAGCACTATCATCCCCCAAAGCACGGGTGAGAACAGAAGGCAGTCCATAACGTTCTCTGAGATCTGAGTACTCAGGACATTCCACAAGAATGTGCTGAATACTCAGGGAAACTATACACTCTTCACAATACGGACGGTTCAACCTCCGTAGCAAGTAACTATGCGTCAGATGAGAGTGTCCGATACGCAAACGCGCCAGGAGCACTTCATCTCGACGACGAGCGGACGAGGACGTACGCCACTCACCTAGGAGAGGTTTGACTGCATGCAATTTATTCTCAATGGCCTGGTCCCAATCGGCTTGCCAGTGAGAGCGCATCAAGATGTGAAAATAGGAACGAAGATCGGAGCAAGGAAGGCTATGCTCCAGTGCAACCCCGGCCAAGGCGGCGTTCTTGGCGGCTGTATCAGCAAGTTCGTTTCCCCGGATGCCGACATGACCCGGCACCCAGCAGACAACGACGACACAATCCTGTTGCTGCAATTGATGGCATCTCAGAAGAATGTCCTGCACGAGAGAGTTCATACTAAAGGCATTCTGTATACTCAGAACCACGCTCTGAGAATCGCTGCAAACAAGCACACGACGTAATGAAAGCGTGAGAGCATGGTCCAAGGCAAGCTTAAGTGCAGTCAATTCGGCAGTGAACATGGAACACAGGCGATGCAAATTGAATTCTGAGCTGCCCTCGTCGGTGACAAAGGCACAGCCTACAGAATCCCCATCCTTAGAACCGTCCGTATAGAACACATTAAAATCGGGGTACTGATCTAACAGTGCGGCAAACTCTTGCTGGTACACCTGGGAACTAGTTTGCTGTTTCGAATGCAGAGACAAACGTAAATCATGCCGAGGTAGACGGAGCAGCCATGGTGGAATAGCACAAAAGCGAACCAACGAAAGAGAGGGCCACACGAAATCGTCGGCAAGAAGGCTCTCGCACGCATGGATGTACCATGGACGTGTAGAGCGAGGACGTGCAGCATAGCGCTCGTATATCCGACCACCACGGAGACATGGTCTACACGGGTGGTCTGGAACACAACGCACATGCGCAGAATAATTAAGGAGTAGTCTACTGCGACGATATACTAACGAAGGTTCATTGGCTTCAGCATACAGGCTGGTGACGGGACTTGTTCGGTAGGCGCCAGTAGCAAGACGAATACCCAGGTGATGCACTGTGTCAAGTTGTCGTAACAGAGAAGCACGAGCAGAACCATAGACAATACAGCCATAGTCTAACTTGGACCGAATTAGACTACGGTACAAACGAAGTAGAACAGTACGATCAGCATCCCACGTGCAGTGGGAAAGGACACGAAGGAGATTCAGAGCTCGAAGACAAGAATATTTAAGATTCCGTACATGTGGTGCCCACGACAAGCGACGGTCAAACACCAGACCCAAGAAACGCACTGTATCAACGAATGACAAACGGGTGCCATCGAGGTACAAGTCCGGGTCAACAACGCACGTACGAAGCCGGCAGAAGTGAACACATTGGGATTTCTCGGGGGAAAAGCGAAATCCAGTCTCATTCGACCAGCGAACAAGACGATTCAGAGTCAGTTGAAGCTGTCGAGTAATGCCGCGAAGGTGGCGGGAGCGACAGAAAATGACAAGATCGTCAACATAAAGCAGACCAGACACAAGAGCCTGGATCTACGAAAGAACGCTGTTGACGGCGACAGCAAACAACGTGACACTAAGAACACTGCCTTGTGGAACACCATTTTCTTGTACAAAGCGCTCTGAGAGAGTAGAGCCCACACGCACTCTAAAGTGTCGCTCATGAAGAAAATTCGAAATAAAGTGGGCCATATGCCCACGAAGACCCCAGTCATATAATTGTTTTAGGATTCCGTAACGCCATGTGGTGTCATACGCCTTCTCTAAGTCGATAAAGATAGCTACAAGATGTTCACCGTGGAGAAAGGCGTCTCGAAAATTCACCCTCAAGATAAGCGAGATTGTCTGTAGTGGAGCGGAAACGACGAAATCCACTTTGAAATTTGCTCAAAAGTGCATTTGATTCCAAATACCACACTAGCGCTTGTTGACCATGCGCTCAAACAACTTACAGACGCAGCTCGTAAGAGCAATGGGTCTGTAGCTCGTAGAGCGAGTTGCGACTTTGGCTGGCTTCAAGATAGGAAGAACGAGTGCCTCACGCCAACCTGGTGGAAAAAACTCCTCGACCCAGAGGCGATTATACAGTTGCAAGAGAGCAACCTGTGTGTCGCGGGGGAGGTTGCGCAACATTTCGTAGTGTATACAATCAAGCCCTGGAGCAGTATTGGATGATTCACGAAGAGCAGAATCGAATTCATCAAGGGTGAAAGGAGCATTGTATGCTTCGCTGTTGGCGGTACGGAAGTTTAACGGTGTCCGCTCTAAACGGGCCCTAAGGGGAATGATCGCAGGAGGATAATGTGCAGCCTCAAAAACAGAAGCAAAATACTGGCCTAAAATGTTAGCTATCTCTAAAGGGTTAGTAACTAAGACACCATTCACTGTTAAAGCAGGAACATAAACAGGAGGAGTATTGCCAGTAAGAGAGCGGACCCGACGCCACACCGTGGACATCGCTGTTCGACTATTGATGGACGAAGCGTAAGACATCCAGCTTTGGCGCTTCGAAAGCCTAATAAGACGTCTAGCTCGAGCACGTAGAATGCGGAAACGCTGCAGATTGTCGTCAGTTGGATGACGATTAAAAGTGGCAAGAGCGTGTCGACGAGCCAGGATAGCCTCACGGATTTCCGCAGACCACCAGGGAACACGCCGGGGGGAAACGGCGCCACCGCATTCTGGAATGGAAGCATGAGCAGCATCAAGAACAGTCTGCTCAAATGTCTCTGCCACAACAGCTACAGGGAGATCATCATGAGAATGAAACTCACTGAGTTCACGGAATTTACGCCAGTCAGCACGCTTCAAATTGAAGCGGCGCAGAGGAAAAGGAGGAGTAACAGGGAGACCTTCAACAAACAACGGGAAGTGATCTCTGCCACAAAGATCAGGATGCACTCTCCAGCTCAATGAGGTCAAGAGACCAGCACTGCACATGGAGAGGTCGATACAAGAATATGTGCCATAGGCAGTGGAGAAATGAGTAGGACTGCCATCGTTAAGGATAAGCAAGCCACTATCCTCAAGAAATTCGGTGACCTCGCAGCCACGACCGTCAGTACGGACAGAACCCCACAGACGGTGATAGGCATTAAGGTCTCCTACAAGCAAGACTGGCGGCTCAAGTTGATGGAAGAATGAATGAATGAATGAATGAAGAGGAATGGGGACCTCAGCAACGAGGCTATTTGTCCCCGTCACGATATAAAACGTTTCTCAGGACTGCAAGATTAAAAACGTATTACAGGCTAAAAAGAATAGTTAAGAGAACAAAAGTGCTGCTAAATGAATAGGTAACGGATAAAAGCAATAGGGAAAGATAAAAGAATAAATAAGATAAAAAAACAATAACAATATACAAAAATAAAATTAAAACATGTGAAAAAATTTAAAACCTAGCAGCAATAAAACAATGACAACATACTAAAAACAGCTCAGAGAACGTGAGCAACGCCAACAACTCGCACGAACTCAAGCACCCGGCCAACAACATCGCTATCATCCCTCTTGAAACGTTCAGCATACGATGCGGTTCGACTGTCACGTGCACCGGTCCAATGGCAGTTAACTTGAGTAACATCGCCGTTTGCTTCTCGTCTGTCGTTTCCACCAATAAGGTGCCATTTCGTAGTTTCTTTATATCTTTAACCTGTCCGGCTTGATAAGTGATCACTTCATTAATTACAAAAGGGGATAAACCCTTAATAGCACTCGGACGGTTTTCCTCGGTACTGGCACTATCAACGTCTTTTTCTTTAACTACAAGATATCGGACAACAGGGGTCGCGATACTTGTCTGTTCCTCAATTTCACTATCAGTTTGTTTGGGCTTCTTCCGTGAGGGAGAGCCCGGTTCAGTTTGAAATGTTTTTTACCCATAAAAATATGATTTTTGTGAACATTTATAAAGAAAAAAAGGGGTGTGAGGTCACACCGGGGCGTTAATAGGGGAACTAACGCTACCCCCTGGCAATCCCTTCAGCACGCCCAACACCTTAGGATCAGCGTGGGGCCAACGCGGTCAAGGGGAATGGAAGTGCAAGAAAACCATTCCGGTCGAAAAAACGCGTGGCCCCGGAAAAAGAAGAAGGGAAACAAAACGAAAGAAACCTGTCCAACAAAAACAAAGACCCCACCAGCCCAGGAAGAACAAAACAAAATAGGTGCGGATTTTTTTGGACTTTTATTTTTTTTTTATATTTTGTTGGCTTTTCGTTTTAGGATTTTTATATATATATATTTTTTTAATTTTCTCAAAGACTCAACACGTCGGACAACACAAACACTGGACAAACACAACAGCAGGCCGGGTGGGTGCACGTCCTCCCCAAGTGGAGGAAGACGTCAACTAGACCTTCCTCTTCCTGACTCCCACCAACCACCCGCGAGTCCGGTAGCGGTATTCGCGGCTGAGAGGGCATGGAATGATATGAGGATGAAGGGTGATAAAATGAATGAATGATGAAGCCGCCCTCTCAGCTCCACCCCCTCCCCGATGACGGTCCGCTACATGGAGGGGGAGAAGACGAAGATGAAGAGAGTTAGGGACAAGATGAAATAGATGAAGAAACACATGAAGACGAAACGGAAAATCAAGAAACTGTTCAGCTAATACTCCCTCCATGTAGCGGACCGTCATCGTCGGGGAGGGGGTGGAGCTGAGAGGGCGGCTTCATCATTCATTCATGTATCACCCCTCATCTTCATATCATTGCACGCCCTCTCAGCCGCTAATACCGCTACCGGACTCGCGGGTGGTTGGTGGGAGTCGGGAAGAGGCAGGTCTAGTGGACGTCTTCCTCCACTTGGGGAGGACGTGCACCCACCCGGCCTACTGTTGTTTGCGTCCAGTGTTTGTGTTGTCTGGCGTGTTTAGTCTTTGAAAATAAAAAAAATTAAAAAAAATCACAAAAGAAATCAAAAACTTAAAAAAAACGTGTACAATTACAAAATACAAAAAAATCCGCACGTTTTGTTTTGTTCTTCCTGGGCTAGTGGGGGTCTATCCTTTTGTTAACCAGGTATCTTTTCTTTTGTTTTCCTTTTCCGGGGCCACGCGTTTTTGTCGACGGGAATGGTTTTCTTGCACTTCCATTCCCCTCGACCGCGTCGGCCCCACGCTGATCCTAAGGTGTTCGGCGTGCTGAAGGGATTGCCAGGGGGTAGCGTTAGTTCCCCTGTTAACGCCCCGGTGTGACCTCACACCCTTTTTTCCCTTATAAATGTTTAAAAAAACTTTTCTTATGGGTAAAAAAACTTCCACAACTGAACCGGGCTCTCCCTCACGGAAGAAGCCCAAACAAAATGATACTGGTATTGAGGAACAGACAAGTATCGCGACCCCTGTTGTCCGATATCTTGTAATTAAAGAAAAAGAAGTTGAAAGTGCCAGTACTGAGGAAAACCGTCCGAGTGCTATTAAGGGCTTATCCCCTTTTGTAATCAATAAAGTCATCAATTATCAAGCCGGGCAGGTTAAAGATATAAAGAAACTGTGGAATGGCACTTTATTGGTGGAAACGACAGACGAGAAGCAAACGGCGAAGTTACTTAAGTTAACTGCCATTGGACCCGTGAATGTGACAGTCGAACCGCACCGTATTCTGAACGTTTCAAGAGGGGTGATATCGTGTTGGGATCTCCTCAATGCCACCGAAGAGGAGATCAAGTCGGAATTAGCGGACCAACATGTTATAGAGGTAGCTCGAATCAAAAGTAAGAAGTCAGGTGAACTTGTCGCTACTCAGTCACTGATTCTGACTTTTAGTCTGCCCACGCTTCCGGAGTCTGTGAAAGCTGGTTA
The DNA here is from genome assembly GCF_964235325.1 of Thermobia domestica. Classification (NCBI taxonomy): domain Eukaryota; kingdom Metazoa; phylum Arthropoda; class Insecta; order Zygentoma; family Lepismatidae; genus Thermobia; species Thermobia domestica. The sequence goes on from NC_137460.1 coordinate 206,690,623, forward strand.
CTATCGCTTAAAAGTTTGGCCCTACATACCTAGTCCTCTGCGCTGCTTTAAATGTCAACATTTTGGACACACCAGCACGTCGTGTAATGCGAGTGCTGCTCTTTGTGCGAATTGTGGCTAGGGTAGTCATGGTGTGGAACCCTGTAACGCGACCAAGCCCTTCTGTGTGAACGGCAAGGGAGAGCATTCTGCTTGGTCTCGGGATTGTCCAGCTTATCAGCGCGAGAAGCGTACCCGAGAACTCATGGTAGTCGAGAAGATTTCTGCTACAGACGCGATGCGTCGATTGAAAGAAAGCCTTCCTTCCTCGGTTTCTGTTCCCTTCGCTACTGTCGCTGCTATTTCTCGGAAATCTGTAGCTACACAGACCGTCGACGTTTCCACCCAAACGGATTTGATCCCAAAGCGTAGTTGTGAATCGAAGACCCCATTTGCAAAGATGAGCGAACTACTTAAGACCCCCGTTGCATCAACGAGCGAACATCCCAAGCCTCCAGCTGTAACGCCGAGTGAACGTCCGAAACCTCCTCGTGTTACTGTTAGTGGTGGTCTTCGGCGCACTCCAGCCCCTCGCCGATCACCTTATATGGCTGGCCTGAAACTTAGTCAGCATATCCGCAGGTTGAACGACACGGTTCTCTCTCCGAAGAAACCGACATCTCTTCCATTTCGTAAGCCACCTGCAGCTACTCTGAAGTCTGACATGGTGGAGGACGAACTGATGGATACTGAGTGGGCTGTGATTGGACCGCGTGGTAAGGTTCGCCTTAAACGTTGATATCTTCCAGTATGGCGCTTCTTCAGTGGAACCTGAATGGCTTCTGTAGTCACCGTGAGGAATTGCTACAACTGGTCTCCGACCACTCGCCAGTTGTCGTCTGCTTGCAAGAAACCCATTTTAAGCCAACCCAGTCCTTCCTTCTTTCTGGGTACACTATGTACAGATCTGATAAGTCAGATGCTGGTCACGCTGCTGGCGGCATGGCCGTATGCGTGTCTGATTTGGTTTATTCTCGGGAGATTCACCTAGTCTCCCGCCTGCAAGCAGTTGCGGTGCGAATATACTTTTCTCGTCCGCTTACAGTTTGTTCATTGTACATTCCTCATTCAGAAGCCTCTAGCACCGCCGATCTGCTTCAGCTCTTCCATCAGCTCGAGCCGCCAGTCTTGCTTGTAGGAGACCTTAATGCCTACCACCGTCTGTGGGGTTCTGTCCGTACTGATGGTCGTGGCCGACAGGTCACCGAATTTCTTGAGGCGAGTGGCTTGCTTATCCTTAATGATGGCAGTCCTACTCATTTTTCTACTGCCCATGGCACATATTCTTGTATCGACCTCTCCATGTGCAGTGCTGGTCTCTTCACCTCATTGACATGGAGGGTGCATCCCGATCTTTGTGGCAGTGATCACTTCCCGTTGTTTCTTGACGGTCTCCCTGCATCTCCTCCTTTTCCTCTGCGCCGCTTCAATTTGAAGCGTGCTGACTGGCGTAAATTCCGTGAGCTCAGTGAGTTTCATTGTCGTGATGATCTCCCTGTAGCTGTCGTGGCTGAGGCTTTTCAGCAGACTGTTGTTGATGCTGCTCATGGTTCCATTCCAGAATGCGGTGGCGACGTTTCCCACCGGCGTGTTCCATGGTGGTCTACGGAAATCCGTGAGGCTATCCTGGCTCGTCGGCACGCTCTTGCCACTTTTAATCGTCATCCAACTGACGACAATCTGCAGCGTTTCCGCATTCTACGTGCTCGAGCTAGACGTCTTATTAAGCTCTCGAAGCGCCAAAGCTGGATAAATTACGTTTCGTCGATCAATAATCGAACAACGATGTCCACGGTGTGGCGTCGGGTCCGCTCTCTTACTGACACTACTGCTCCTGTTGATGTTCCTGCCTTGAATGTGAATGGTGTCTTAGTTACTCACCCTTCGGAGATAGCTAACATTTTGGGCCAGCATTTTGCTTCTATCTCTGAGTTTGCACATTATCCTCCTGCCTTCTTTCCCCTTAGGGCCCGTTTAGAGCGGACACCGTTAAACTTCCGTACCGCCAACAGCGAAGATTACAACGCACCTTTCACACTCGTTGAGTTCGATTCTGCTCTCCGCGAATCGTCCAATACTGCTCGCGGGCTTGACCGTTTTTCCTATGATATGTTGCGCAACCTCTCCCGCGATTCTCAGCTTGCATTATTGCAGCTGTATAAACGCTTCTGGGTTGAGGAGTTTTTTCCAGCTGCTTGGTGTGAGGCCCTGGTTCTTCCCATCTTAAAGCCAGGGAAAGCCGCAACTAGCCCCACGAGCTACAGACCCATTGCTCTCACGAGCTGGGTCTGTAAGCTGCTAGAGCGAATGGTCAACAAGCGCCTGGTGTGGTATTTGGAATCGCATTCCCTTTTGAGCAAATTTCAAAGTGGATTTCGTCGTTCCCGCTCCACTACCGACAATTTTGCTTATCTTGAAGGTGAAATTCAAGACGCCTTTCTCGACGGCAAACATCTTGTTGCTATATTTTTCGACTTAGAGAAGGCGTATGACACCACATGGCGTTACGGAATCCTAAAACAATTATATGACTGGGGTCTTCGTGGGCATATGGCCCACTTTATTTCGAATTTTCTTCATGAGCGACACTTTAGAGTGCGTGTGGGCGCTACTCTCTCAGAGCGCTTTGTACAAGAAAATGGTGTTCCACAAGGCAGTGTTCTTAGTGTCACGTTGTTTGCTGTCGCAGTCAACAGCGTTTTTTCGCAGACCCAGGCTCCTGTGTCTGGTCTGCTTTATGTTGACGATCTTGTCATTTTCTGTCGCTCCCGCCACCTTCGCGGCATTACTCGACAGCTTCAACTGACTCTCAATCGTCTCGTTCGCTGGTCGAATGAGACTGGATTTCGCTTTTCCACCGAGAAATCCCACTGTGTTCACTTCTGCCGGCAGCGTACGTGCGTTGTTCACCCGGACTTGTACCTCGATGGCACCCGTTTGTCATTCGTTGATACAGTGCGTTTCTTGGGTCTGGTGTTTGACCGTCGCTTGTCGTGGGCACCACATGTACGGAATCTTAAATATTCTTGTCTTCGAGCTCTGAATCTCCTTCGTGTCCTTTCCCACCGCACGTGGGGTGCTGATCGTACTGTTCTACTTCGTTTGTACCGTAGTCTAATTCGGTCCAAGTTAGACTATGGTTGTATTGTCTATGGTTCTGCTCGTGCTTCTCTGTTACAACAACTTGACACAGTGCATCACCTGGGTATTCGTCTTGCTACTGGCGCCTACCGAACTAGTCCCGTCACCAGCCTGTATGCTGAAGCCAATGAACCTTCGTTAGTATATCGTCGTAGTAGACTACTCCTTAATTATTCTGCGCATGTGCGTTGTGTTCCAGACCACCCATGTAGACCATGTCTCCGTGGTGGTCGGATATACGAGCGCTATGCTGCACGTCCTCGCTCTACATGTCCATGGTACATCCGTGCGTGCGAGAGCCTTCTTGCCGACGATTTCGTATGGCCCTCTCTTTCGTTGGTTCGCTTTTGTGCTATTCCACCATGGCTGCTCCGTCTACCGCCATTTACGTTTGTCTCTGCATTCGAAACAGCAAACTAGTTCCCAGGTGTACCAGCAAGAGTTTGCCGCACTGTTAGATCAGTACCCCGATTTTAGTGTGTTCTATACGGACGGTTCTTAGGATGGGGATTCTGTAGGCTGTGCCTTTGTCACCGACGAGGGCAGCTCAGAATTCAATTTGCATCGCCTGTGCTCCGTGTACACTGCCGAATTGACTGCACTTAAGCTTGCCTTGGACCATGCTCTCACGCTTTCATTCCGTCGTGTGCTTCTTTGCACCGATTCTCAGAGCGTGGTTCTGAGTATACAGAATGCCTTTAGTATGCACTCTCTCGTGCAGGACATTCTTCTGAGATGCCATCAATTGCAGCAACAGGGTTGTGTCGTCGTTGTCTGCTGGGTGCCGGGTCATGTCGGCATCCGGGGAAACGAACTTGCTGATACAGCCGCCAAGAACGCCGCCTTGGCCGGGGTTGCACTGGAGCATAGCCTTCCTTGCTCCGATCTTCGTTCCTATTTTCACATCTTGATGCGCTCTCACTGGCAAGCCGATTGGGACCAGGCCATTGAAAATAAATTGCATGCAGTCAAACCACCCCTAGGTGAGTGGCGTACGTCCTCGTGCCATCGTCGTCGAGATGAAGTGCTCCTGGCGCGTCTGCGTATCGGACACTCATCTGACGCATGGCTACTTGCTGCAAAGACTGAACCGTCCGTACTGTGAGGAGTGTATAGTCCCGCTGAGTATTCGGCACATTCTTGTTGAGTGTCCTGAATACTCAGCTCTCAGAGAACGTTTCGGATTGCCTTCTGTTCTTACCCGCGCTTTGGGGGATTCAAGAGATATAGTTTGCCGGGTACTTGACTTTGTTAAAGCTTGTGGGGTTGCTCACGTTCTCTGAGCTGTTTTAGTGTGTTTTCGGTTTTTATTGCTGCTAAATTTTTACTTTTTGCTAGCTTTTATTGTTTTATATATATTGTTATTATTATCTGTTTTAGCTTATTTATTCTTTTATTTTCTCTTTTTCGTTTTCTCTTATTATTTAGCAGCACTTGTTTATTGTGCTTTGGTATTTTAAGCTTTTTCTGTTTACGTTTTTAGTCCAGAGCAACCGTGTCAGTCGTGACGGGGACATATAGCCTCGTTGCTGACGTCCCCATTAACCCCCCAATCATTCATTCATTCATTCATGTTCAGCTAATAGATGAGAAGGATGAAACGCTTTTACACAAAGAATTTATTGATAAACTAAAGCAGATTAACCAGAAAGGAATCTCGAATGAAGACTGGAATGATTTTTGCGGTTTGATGAACGAGATAGCGGAAAAGGCAGGGAAATTGGTAAAACTACGGCCAAGAAAAGAAGGGCAAAAAATCCAAGCGATTGACGTTGAGGATGCCAAAATGATTCAAAGGCTATACAGAAGAAACAGAAGAAGAGCTATAGACAAGAACAAGGTGTATGAGCACTTCATCAGAACATGGCAAGAGAAGGATTTCAACGACTCCATCTACCTAAACATCAAGAAAGCTGCAGAAAAAGTAGAGGATAGCCCGTTCACAGCAGAGGAAGTACTTAGGAGGCTAAAGGAAACGGAGAACTCGGCACTAGGTGCAGACGGAATTACGTATAATCATTGGAAAAGTCTGGAGCCAAACGGAAAACTACAAGCAGAAATATTCAAGACATCTGGATCCAAGATGATGATGAGGAGACCGAAATAATACCAATAGTACTAAGGGCATTGGGTTCATGGGACTAAAAAAATGACAAGTTCTTGAGAAAAATATGTTCGAAAACATATGGAACGCTAATGAAGAAACTAATAATTAGTGACACAATAAAATGGACCAGATATATATATATATATATCGAGCAGATAACAGGGACGAGGCAGTATTAGGAGCCGAAGAATTTCATTTCGAACGTAACGAATTCTTATTATACGAATAACAAAGTTTTGACTGATGGCTGCTTAGCTTTTAAAAATAATCCTTATCTTTATAGGTGAATCCTTTGGTTATAAGTAACAATTCAATCCAGGAGAGAAAATATATATATGTATAATGACCATAGTACCTCTAAAAAGGATGACAAACCAACGAAATGATGCCACCAAAACAAACTAAAAAAGGCACAACACCAAAAAGAATGGAAAATAAAGAGATCACAAATCAATAATAAAAACATGCCTCTAAAGAAAAATCTCTGTTCTTATCAGCTTAATTGGAGATACACACTTTGGTCATTACAGATTTTTGTTATTGCGGAGAATTTTCCTTATGAAAGTCGACATGGCCTTAGAGGCTCCAGCCGCAACCTGCTAGAGCGGATGGTCTTCCGTCAGAAGGCCGACATGTCCCATAGAGGATAGGGCCGCATAAGCTAAAAATTATTTGAAGTAAGCGGAGGGTTTCCAGTTTGGAAGCCGACACGCCCCGAAAGTCCGTCATTCGAGGGTTCAGCCGACTTTTAACTGTAGGATAGGGTAGGAGAGAATAGACGTAAAAATTAGAAGATGGCGCTAGAAGAGGGAAGATTGGAACCGTTGAGAAGAGGACGGACAACCTTAATTGTGCGATTCCCTACTGCAAAATCCTTTAACTGCACAGTACCTGGATGCAGAGCAGCGTTTAAATCAACAAGCTTGACGTCATCGAGACGATCTGTGGAGCGGCATTCATAGAAGAATCATGACATAAAAATCGAAGCAACGAGAAACATCTATAGCAGATGTAGAGCGGATATGGGAAGAAAACCATCAAACCATGAATGTACAGGGACGATAGCAGAAGAGATTATTAACGAAGAAGAAATATTTGCATACCAATGCACGTCATGTGAGAATACATTCCCAACCATGAGAGCCCTGTGAAACCATAAGCTCTGGCACCACAAAAACCCGGAAAACAGAGAAGAAAGAGAACAGCAGAATCTGGGTTGCTACAAATTTCTCAGAACTTGCTGCAACAGTAGCGAATGGAACAGAGAGCGAGGAAGGAATGCTTTCTTTCAAACGACGCTAAGCACGGCAGCAGAAATTTTTTCAACAATCATGAGATCCCGTATACGCTTCTCGCGCTAAAAAGCTGGACAATCTCGAGACCAAGCAGAATGCTCACCCTTGCAGTTGACACAAAAGTGCTTGGTTGCTTTACAGGGATCCACGACTATCATGGATCCACGACTTACCATGACTATCCTGGTCACAATTGGCACAAAGAGCAGCACTCGCATTCCACGAGGTGCCGGTGTGCCAAAATGTTGACATTTATAACAGCGCAAAGGACTAGGTATACACGGCCGAACTTTCAATTGATAGTAACCAGCCTTTACATACTCTGGAAGCACTGGCAAAAAAAGTAAGAATCAGTGACTGGGTAGCGATGAGTTCACCTGACTTCTTGCTTTTTATGCGAGCTATAACATGTTGGTCTGCTAACTCCGACTTAATCTCCGCCTCACTAGCATTCAGGAGATCCCAACACAATATCACCCCTCGAGAGACGTTCAGGAGACGACGAGAATCTACTGACACGTTCACGGGTTCAATCGCAGTTAATTTCAGTAGCTTCGCTGTTTGCTTTCATCGAGCGTTTCCACCAATGAAGTGCCATTCCGCAATTTCTTGATGTCTTTAACCTGTCTGGCTTGGTAAGTAATAACTTTATTAATAACAAAAGGGATAAACACTGGGACGGTTTTCATTAGAAGTGGCACTATCAGCATCTTTATCTTTAATTACAAGATATCGTACGACGGGCAAGGCGATACTTGTCTTTTCCACACTTTCGCTTTCATTCGGTTTGGGGTTCTTCCGTGAGGGAGAGCCCAGATCAGATTTTAAAGTTTTGGTACCCATAAAGTATGATTTGAGAGAAAAAAATTACAAAGCAAAAAAGGGTGTGAGGTCACACCGGGGCGTTAATGGGGAGAACTAATGCTACCCCCTGGCAATCCCATCAGCACGCCAACACCTTAGGATCAGCGTGGGGCCAACGCGGTCAACGAGAGTGGAATTGCGAGAAAATAATTTACGTCGACAAAAACGCGTGACCCCGGAAAAAGAAGTGAAAGAAAACGAAGGAAACCTGGAAAAGAAAAGGATAGACCCCCACCAGCGCAGAAAGAACATAACGAAACAAAAAGGTGCGAATTTTTTGTATTTTTTTAAAGACTCAACACTTCGGACAACACAAACACTGGACGCACACAAGGTTAGGCCAGGTGGGTGCAGGTCCTCCCCAAGTGGAGGCACACGTCCACTAGATCTTCTCCTTCACCACTCCCACCAACCACCCGCGTGTTCGGTAGCGGTATTCGGGGCTGAGAGGGCATGCAACGATATATGACGATTAGGGATGATAAATGAAGCTGCGCTCTCAGGTCCGCTACATGGAGGAGGCTAACGAGAATGAATGTAGGGGAGGAATTCACGGAAGTGGTGAAGGACATATACAAGGACTCAACATCGAGACTAAAGGCAGAGGATGGGGAAACCAAGCCCATAACGGTTGAAACAGGAATCGAACAAGGATGTCCCTTAAGCGGACTATTATTTAGTCTGACGATTGACACAGTAATCAGTAAGATACAAAAAGAGGATATATCCCATAAGATATTAGCATATGCGGATGATATTACTTTCATCGCCAACTCAAGGGAAGAACTGCAGGATAATATAAACATAGTAACGGAATATCTAGGAAAATTGAACTTAAAATTTAATCCAAAGAACAGTGTTAGCATTCATATCTCCGGAAGACCACAAACTGGATGTAAGGACACAAAATTCAGTTAATGACGAAGAAATAGACAGCTTGAAGAACGGAGAAGAAACCGTCCTACTTGGTAAGCCAATAGGCTTTAACATAATAAACAACCAGGATAAGATTGAAGATATGATAAAAATTGGGAAAAATACTAAGCTCAAAGTTGACACCATGGCAGATAAGATGCATTAAGAACCTTCTTCTACCCAGCACTAACGTTAGAAAGAAAGCATAATGGAAAAGAGTAGACCAGTCTCTAAGACCATTACTGAAGAGAACTCTGAATCTACCAAAAGAAGCATGAAACCACAACTTGTATGGAGCGAAGAAGAACGGTGCATGTGGAATCCCAGTCGTTGCAGAAAATGCGGATGCAGCCCAAATAGGTGGCGCATATAAGCTGCTGACATCAGCCGATCATGAAATAAGAAGAATAGCAAGCGACGATCTTGAGGATACCATTTGGACTCGATTACGAAGAGACATTAATAACGAAGATAAGGGAGGCTATCTATCAGCGGAAATGAATGATGAGTTCGAGAAACCAACTAATGCTTACAAAAACGTGTGGACAACTGCTAGACAGGCATCAAGTAGGCTGAAATGTAAGTGGAATTTTAGTGGAAATGACGTAACATTGCATATAGACGACCGCTGCATAGATGGAAAAAATAGGAAGATAATGAAGACAATCACAATGAAAAAACAAGAAGAAAAGTCGCAGAAACTCTTAGCATATAGCGACCAAGGGAAAACGATGGAATGCGTCGGCGCGAGCAGAGTCAGTAATCATTTTATAAATGACGGGAAGTATACCAGGTTTGCGGACTGGCGATTTGTGCATCGAGCAAGGTTGAACTTAGTTCCTTTGAATGGAGCGAAGAAGTGGAATGCTGCGGAAAAGAAGAGATGTAGACGTTGTGGATACGATAACGAAACGTTACTACATGTGCTTAACCATTGCATGCGATATGCTGATGCATACCAAAAGCGACATAATGCTGTGGTAGCTCGAATAAAGAAGGCAGCAGAGAAGAAACTTACCGTTAGAGGCGAAAACCAGACCATCATTGAAGGAGACAGAAGCCCCTCTGATTTATTTTTAACACAAAAGGACAAAGCCATAATTTTCGACGTGGTAGTTACATTTGAAAACAGAATGCAGACCATCCAACACGCCAGAGAACAGAAGATACAAAAATATAACGCGTTGAAGGAAAAACTTAGAGATAAATATAATATAATTGAAATAATACCGATTGTAATAGGATCGTAGGGACCCGAGGAATGATTAATTTTTGAAAACACTATTCGCCAAAGCATACGGAAAAATGAGAAAGTTGATTGTTAGCGACACTATCCGATGGTCCCGAGATGTATATACAGAACATCTAACAGGCATACGTCAATACTAAGAAAAAAAGAGAAAAAAGTGATGACTTCCATCCCCAAAAATCAAATAAATAAATAAAAAAATGATGATGATGACCTCCATCCAAAAGAATTATATATATATATATATATATATATATATATATATATATATGAAAAAAGAAACCCCTTAATAAAAAATGATGCATTTTTTTTTTAAAAAAATCTGCTCTTATCAGCTTAATTTGGTCTTGATTGGAGGCTGCTATTTAGTCTCACATTAGTATGACAATCTGATCGCTTCTCGGCCTTTTGGCTAAGATTAAAGTGTAGTATCTTTTTAAACCCGAAGAAAAGTGTCTGTACAATGATATCTGGAAAAACCCCAGCTGGTTGCAGACAAATACAGTTAAAAATCGGAGATGAAATAATAAGTTGTATCAATGATGGTGAAGAAACAAAATTCCTTGGGAAACCCATTGGTTTCAATATTACTAATAATGAAGATACTTTTAATGAAATTATCTCCAAAGGTTTAAAAATTATGGGCTCAAAACTCGCACCATGGCAAAGACTCGACGCCATGAAGACATTTTTCTATCCATCCCTTCACTTTGAAATGCGAACTAACCAAAGAAGCAAAGGTGATTGGAAGAAATTGGATGACATACTGAGACCCTTTATCAAGAAAACTCTAAATGTTCCGAAAGAGGCATCGAACCTCTACCTTTACGGAAGCAGAAATCAGGGACTGTGCGGTATTCCCCTTGCAGCCGAATGCTCAGACATTGCCTCCATAGATAGTGCTTTTAAACTTTTAACCTCTATTGACATGGTAATTAGAATCTTAGCAAATGACGAACTATCTAAGACAATAAAAGGTAGAATTGGCAGGAAAGTCACAGACGATGACAAAAGTAAATACTTATCCGCTACTATGGAAGACTCCTATAAAACAACAACAAACGCTTATAAGAATACCTGGACAGTAGCGAGAAAAGCATCCGGCCGACTAAAATGCAAATGGGAAGTAAACAACAACTTACCTCAGATAGAATTCAAGGGAAGGATTATAAAACCTTCCCGAAGAATGCAGGTATCTAAAAAACTGAGAGCAGGTTTACAAGAAGAAAGAAGCACAGAACTATTACAGTATGCAAATCAAGGCAAAACTATTGAGTGTGTGGGAATGAGTAGAGCCAGCAGCCATTTTATACAAGATGGACATTACACCAGGTTTGCTGACTGGCGATTCATCCATAGGGCCAGGTTGAATTTAGTACCCCTGAATGGCGTCAAGAAATGGAATAATGGAAACAAGCAGTGTAGAATATGTGGTTATGAAAATGAAACCCTACCTCATGTCTTAAATCACTGCATGCGTCATTCAGGAGCCATGCAGAACAGACACAATACCATTGTTAACAGAGTCAAAAAGGCCGCGAACCAGAAATTTAAAATCGAAGCTGAAAATCAGCAGATAGTGGAAGGTAATAGATGCAGACCAGACTTGGTTCTGGTCAAAGACAGCAAGGCTTATATAACTGACGTAACGGTTCCTTTCGAGAATAGAATGGAGGCCGTGGAAAATGCGAGAAAGGAAAAAGTACAAAAGTATGAAGAAATTAGAACCAAACTAATGGAAAAGTATGTAGAGGTCGAGGTGATTCCAATAATAGTTGGAGCTCTGGGCAGCTGGGATCCACACAATGACAAATTTCTGCGAAAAGTGTGCTCAAAGACTTACCTAAATTTAATGAAAAAACTGTGCGTCAGTGACACGATAAAATGGTCACGTGACATATACATTGAACACATAACTGGGCACAGACAATACTAATGGTGCTTCCAGAAACTCAAAGTAAACAATGGCTTCGAATTACAATCGATATTCTCAAACAGTTTTTAAATCATTCCTATATTAATACCCTTACATTTTAATAATATCTCATTCCTAATGACAAGACTAAAACTGTTGCTTTACAGAGTTTGGCTTTAGTACTGTCATAGTTTTTATTTTGATTTTAGAATACAATCTTCTAAACTAATTGGACGAAACTTAATAGTGGAGAAGGATTATAAATTAATCAAACTTCTTTTAAGAATAGGACGAGGCTAAATAGTCGATAACTTTTATTTTCCATAATCTAATCAAACATTTATCGCCAACTCTGTTGTTATCAGCTTAATTGGGTTTTTATGGAAAAAGGAAGAGTTGTTTTTTAATGATGTGTCAGACAGTTCAATGAATATACAGTGCTAAATTTTACCTACACAGATCTTATGCCAACACCATGAAATTCTAGTTTTCCTAAGTTAAAGGCAATCATTTTACGTTACAGTGCTCCCGCCAAAATTGAATGTGTGGAACATCACCCGTATGTTTGTTTTGAAAGGTTCTATGAAGAAGAATGGTATTCTTAAGTGTTGAGAATTGCCTGGAAAATTGTATATGATTTTGTAATATTGTGTATTGTCCGATTTTTTTTTTCTCAGTTGGAGAGAGGGATACGAGACACCCTTTCGAGACAAGATGAAACATTGCTGATTACAGACGGTTTAAATTTCTATAATTCCAAAAATTTTCTGATATATAGCATAAATTCATAAGAGTGAGCGAAATGAAGTTCATATCATAAATATAATATGCTTGCTATATGTTTAAAAATAGTCTGAAGTCATTGTGGACTCCTTTATCTCAGTTAAACCAGTGTTACCTACTCTCCCTTATGTCTAGATAAACGGTAGATATTTAGATTATACAAGTGATCCTTTTATCCCAGTTAGACAGACTGAAATCTATACTCATAGTTAATCCAAAAAGGATTGGAGAGCGACAAGGTGGATAACTTATTTATATAACCTCTAGATATATATTTATATTTATACGTCTGTAGTTGAGAATAGGAGTATTATGCTGAGCTGCAAGATTTAAGTTATTTATCATAATTTGAAAAATCGATAGGGCACTTTTATCTCAGTTAGTTTAAAACAATTACCCCATTCCTTGGTATTGATTCACTAAATTGGGGTTAGTCAACTTATTAATTTAGAATCAATTTCAACTATTGATTTTATTGTGAAAGATATTATACTCATTATAAATGTGCTATGTACAGCAAGTATTGAACTTGTGAAGTATATTGCTCAGTCTTTGGAAAATCTATTTTACATGTTTTATCCCAGTTGGATAAAGTTATTACCCCTATCGCCTGTAGTGATACCATGCTGTGGGGTACATCGAAACAACATTATCTCAGTTTAATATACTATGAAAAGGTGTTTGATACCCAAGAGTTTGAAAGAAGAGTGTTGAAGTATTTAATTTGGTTAATAGTATACGGATAATTATCTGAAAAGTGAACATTTGATCAAATCATCTTAAGTTGTCATTCTGAAATAGAAAATGAAAAGTTATTGAGGAAGAGAAAAAAAGAGCAAGTGTTAGTGACTACTTTATCTCAGTTAGGCTACCAGTAGTTTGTGTTGGGGTCCCCACAAGATGGCAGCAGAGGTGTGGGGTAACTAAGTGACTAAGTAAATCACGCTTATATACGTTTACGCTGAGATAAACTCAAGAAGAAAAATTAACTTAACTTTACGCTAACCCAATGTTGTTCTTTGGAATTATATCTTCTAACTAATTAACAGTGATCGATAAAGAGTTCAAATGGATGTACAACCAATTTGGAGAGAGGGGTCAAACCTAAACCTGCGTTTCCCTATTGCGGAGTATCTGCGATGTACAGAGAATAATTGCACATCCATATTTAAATCAACAACATGGACAGCGACTAAGAGGTCGGTTGAGAGACATATATTAAAAAATCATAATATTAAAATCACAAGAACTCATCATATCTGTTATGGATGCGAAAAAGACATTGCCCTAGGCCAACGAATCACAACTGCGAAAAAATGATACCAGACGACATCAACGAAACAAATGAGATAAAATTTGCATATACATGCAACATTTGCGATAGCACTTTCCCAACATTGAGAGCCTTGAGGAACCATGAAAAGTGGCATAAAACTCAAGCTATGAAGGAAAGGAACAAGACCAGTAATCAACGAAAGGAGACTACAAAAAATACAAAAAGGAAAAATGACACCAACAATATAAGAAATGTCAAAAACAAACAAATAAGTGAAAAGACCACAGATGAGTCACTAAAGAATAGTATAACACTGAACAGGGGAGATGAAATAGAAACATCTTCCAATGACATAGAAGGCAGAAGGGAAAATTGCGACCATCGGATTACATCAGACAATATTGACGGAAATAGAATAAATGCAACTCCAGAGTGGAAAGAGGTAATAGTACAGGTTCAAATTCATGATGAGCCGAACACACTTAAGATGAATGGTGATCTCTCAAACACTACCTCCAATATTATTACATCCAAAAAGCAGAAAATATCCAACCCTGATATAATCGAGTGCTTTCAGAAAACAAGTAAGACTACTTCAGATAACTTAGAAAATAAAAATCTAACTAAGTATCAGGATAAAAGGATCATTAATAAGAAAATGGAAGATGAAAACAAAATAGAGTATTCCCATACATCCACACAAGAGAAAATAGATGCGAGTATTGATAAAGAGAATAGTCTAGAAGATATATCAATGACGGAGAGATCGGTAGAAGAAATAAGAAAAGATGAGGAAATAAGCCAAATTGAAGAACTCACATTGAGTGATGAACAAGATATACCAGAAATATTATTGTCGAATACTCTTATAAATGAAGATGAATCGGAAATCCATCAGGAATTTATTCACAAAATCCGAAGAATATTTAGAGAACCTGAATCTGAAAACAATTGGCGTGAGATGGAAGGAATATTGGAGGATATGACATCCAAAATTTCGGAGATAGTACAAATCCGACATAGGCCAAACTCGAAATTCCCGCATCGGATACTAAACCTGGAAGTTCCACGCACCATACACCATACAAATGAACTATAGAAGAAATCGAAGAAGAACAATTCGATTATTGCTGGAAGGAGAGAAACAAAGATGCCCTATAGATAAACAGAAGATAGAAGAGCACTTCATCCAAAATTGGTCAGCCAAGAACTTTGACCTAATGATCTATAAGAAGGAAATGAAAAAAGCAAAAGAGACAATTGCGACGACACTTTTTTCCACTGAAGAAGTAATAAGAAGGATGGCAAAGGCGGAGAACTCTGCTCCAGGTGATGACAAGATCTGATATAATCACTGGAAAAAGTTAGATCCTAATGCTAAATTGTTAACTGAGATATTTCGGGTGTGCCAAAAATATAAAAGAATACCACAATCTTGGAAAAAGTCCCTAACCATTCTAATTCATAAATCGGACTCAGAACTGGAAATTAGGAATTATAGACCAATATCGCTTTCTCGTACGATTCTGAAATTATACGCAGGATGCTGGGCTGAACGACTGATGAAGTGGATAAAAGAAGAAATGGTATCACATGCGCAAAAAGGATTCTTACCATTTGACGGAGTGGTAGAACATAATTTTATAATAGAAAAGAAAATTGCATCAGCGAAACGGATTCGCAACGACCTTTGTATAGCAAAATTGGACTGCTCAAATCCTTTTGGCAGTCTACCACATGAAGCTATCTTTCAAGCTCTCTCTGTCATAAACGCGGGGAAAACTTTCATTGTCATAATAAGAGATATGTACAGTAACACAACGTCTGGAATATTAACGAAGGAAGGCCCAACAGAACCTATCAAAATAGAAAGTGGAATAAAACAGGGATGTCCACTTAGTGGTCTCTTATTTATATTAACAATTGACCCCAATCATACGAGACATTCCATCAAAAGATAATGAACACCACATACTAGCCTATGCTGATGATATTACATTAATACACGAAAACCCAGATATCTTACAGGAAAACATAAACAAAATAACGAGAGAACTTAGTAAAATAAACTTATATATAAATGAACAAAAAAGTTCCACTATGCATATTTCCGGAAGAACACCAGCAGGATATAGAAACACAAAATTTAAAATTAATGAAGTTGAGATTACACCCAAACTAGAATATGAAACTTGTCACTTCCTAGGTAAACCAATAGGATTCAACATCCTGTCTGATGCGAAAAAGATGGATGAACTATTAGAAAAAGGAAGACAGATTATGCCATCAAAACTGGCGCCGTGGCAAAGAATTGACGCAATGAAAACATTTTTCTACCCGGCCCTTTTATTTGAGCAAAGGACTAATCAAAGAATGAAAGGCGAGTGGAAAAAATTATATGATGAGTTTAGACCACACTTTAAATCAACCCTAAATTTGCTTGCGGAAGCTTCGAACCATTACCTATATGGTTCACGAATACGCGGAGGATGTGGAATACCAATGGCAAGCGAGATCGCAGACACAGCAGCAATTGACACTGCTTTCAAGCTCCTAACGTCGACTGATCAAAACATTCAACATCTAGCTCAAGAAGACTTAGTGGAAACTATTAACAATCGGTTACGTAGAGAAGCAACTGACGAGGACAAAGCAAAATATTTATCAGCGGAGATGGATAATGAATATGAACGTACGTCAAACGCTATTAAAAATACAAGAAAATAGCAAGAAAGGCAACGGGTCGGATGAACACGAAATGACTATTCACAAATGGAACCCCAAGGTTAATAATAGACGATATAACTCTTGATGTAAATCAACGAACCTTAATAATGCATAGAATAAGAGAAGGAATACAGTTAAAAAGGAGTAGAAAGCTTTGTACTTATTCTGACCAAGGTAAAGTTATGGAATGCTTAGGAGCCAATAAAGTGAGTAATCATTTTTTCGTAAATGGGACTTACACAAGATTTGCAGATTGGAGGTTCATTCATCGTGCACGCCTAAATCTTGTGCCACTAAATGGAGTAAAAAAGTGGAATACAACAAATAACAGAAGATGCCGCAGATGTAGATAAGAGAATGAAACACTCCCCCACGTGATAAATCACTGCATGCGGTATGCAGATGCAATACAGAAAAGACATAATAATATCGTATTAAGAATTTAAAAAGCTGCTGAAAAGAAATACAAGATAGAAAAGGAAAACCAAATTGTGATGGAAGGAAATAGAGTGCGTCCAGATTTAGTTCTAAGCAAAGGTGATAAAGCTTATATTGTAGATGTTACAATTCCTTTTGAGAATAGAATGGAATCTTTCACCAGAGCGAGAAAGGAAAAAAATAAACAAATACAATGCGATAAAGGAACACCTAAATCGGAGTTTCAGAGTAGTGGAAGTGGTACCAATTGTGGTAGGTGCCTTGGTATCATGGGATCCAAAAAATGACCACTTTATTTCTCAAATATGTTCGAAAGAGTATGGGAAAATTCTCAAAAAACTATGTGTCAGTGATACAATTAAGTGGTCCCGAGACGTTTATACGGAACACATAACTGGTCATAAGCAGTATTGAAAAATCTTGAAAAGTGTATAAATAGGTGCAGCCCCTCTTCACTTCTGAATGCCCGAAGTAATAGAAGCGATACTCTGAATAGACTGCATTATTCTAATAACATGGCAAAAACTAGCTCCTCTTGGCCTACTTTCTTACAGCCTAAAACCTACAAATCTAATTTACTTAACCTTAACCTTATCTCTAGTAGTAGGCTCAATCGGAGGCCTAAACCAAACATCACTACGTAAAATCATAGCATTTTCATCTATCAATCACACCGGCTGAATACTTATAGCCCTACTATTAAGTGATATAGCATGATCTCTCTACTTTCTATTTTATGCCTTACTCTCAACAATAGCTGTGACTCTTTTCGCAATAAACAAAATATTTCATATCAACCAAACCTTTTCTAATAAAATCATTGTAACAACAAAATTAGCTATTTTTACTAGCCTCTTATCTCTAGGGGGCCTTCCACCATTCTTAGGATTTTTACCTAAATGAATTATCATTATAAAAACTGCTGAGCAAATATCATTTATTATTCTCACCCTAATAGTAATAACAGCACTAATTACTCTTTTCTACTATATACGAATTGCTTATGCTGCCTTCATTATCAACCATCATAATCAAACATGAACATCTTTAATGAAAAAAACCAAGAAACATCAATTAGATCAATATTCATTATTACTTCATTAAGAGGAATAATTATTTTACCTCTAACTGTCAACATCCTTTAAACAAGACTTTAAGTTAAAAAAACTAATGGCCTTCAAAGCTATAAATAAAAGGCGATCTTTTAGGTCTTAGTATATTAACTACTACTCCGGAATTGCAGTCCGACATCATAAATATTGACTATAAAACCTAATAGGAGGTTTATTAACCATAAATAGATTTACAATCTACCACCTTAATACTTCGGCCACCCTATTTAATCACACTTGCAACGATGATTATTTTCTACAAACCATAAAGATATTGGTACAATATACTTGATTTTTGGGGCTTGGGCAGGAATAGTAGGAACATCCCTAAGTCTTCTTATTCGAGCAGAACTTGGTCGACCTGGCAGTTTAATTGGTGATGATCAAATTTATAATGTAATTGTTACCGCCCATGCCTTCATTATAATTTTCTTCATAGTTATGCCAATTATAATTGGAGGCTTTGGCAATTGACTAGTGCCTTTAATGCTAGGGGCGCCTGATATAGCATTTCCACGCTTAAACAACATAAGATTCTGATTACTTCCACCCTCACTAACTCTGCTATTAACAGGAAGAATTGTAGAGAGTGGTGCAGGAACTGGATGAACTGTATATCCTCCTCTTTCTAGAGCCATTGCTCACGCTGGGGCCTCTGTTGATCTTTCTATTTTCTCCCTCCATCTAGCTGGTGTATCCTCAATTCTTGGGGCAGTAAATTTTATTACAACTGTAATTAACATGCGAACTCCCGGAATAACTTTAGAACGAATACCATTATTTGTTTGATCTGTAGTAATTACTGCTGTATTACTTCTTTTATCTCTTCCCGTATTAGCAGGAGCTATTACAATACTCTTAACTGACCGAAATCTTAATACCTCCTTCTTTGACCCTTCGGGAGGAGGAGATCCAATCTTATACCAACACCTATTCTGATTCTTCGGTCATCCTGAAGTTTACATTTTAATTCTACCAGGATTCGGTATAATTTCACATATTGTAACCCAAGAAAGTGGTAAAAAGGAAACTTTTGGTGTTTTAGGAATAATTTATGCAATACTAGCAATTGGATTCTTAGGATTTATTGTCTGAGCTCACCATATATTCACTGTCGGTATAGACGTTGACACTCGCGCTTACTTTACCGCAGCTACAATAATCATTGCTGTTCCTACAGGAATCAAAGTATTTAGATGAATTGCCACACTTCACGGAGCACAAATAACCTATTCACCTTCAATTCTATGAACTCTAGGTTTCATTTTTTTATTTACTGTAGGAGGTCTCACAGGAGTCGTACTAGCAAACTCATCTTTAGATATTGTTCTCCACGACACTTATTATGTAGGAGCACACTTCCACTATGTACTATCTATAGGTGCTGTATTCGCTATTATAGCAGGACTTATTCATTGGTTCCCTTTATTTAGAGGAACAACAATAAACCCTACATGATTAAAAATTCAATTCTTAGTGATATTTATAGGAGTAAATATTACATTCTTCCCTCAACATTTCTTAGGTCTAAGAGGAATACCTCGTCGATACTCAGATTATCCTGATGCCTACACTACATGAAATATAGTATCAAGTATTGGCTCATTCCTCTCTTTCATCGCCGTCTTAGTACTTGTAATTATCATATGAGAAGCCTTCGCAAGAGCTCGGCCGGTAATCTTTTCAGATCAACAAACAACGTCTCTAGAATGATTTCAGAACCTACCACCTGCAGAACATAGTTACGCAGAACTTCCCTTACTAACAAACTTCTAAGGTGGCAGATAAGTGCATTGGGTCTAAGCCCCAAATATAAGAATAACCATCTTCCTTAGAAATGGCCATTTGAAATCAGCTAGGTCTTCAAGATGCAACATCCCCTGTAATAGAACAAATAACATTTTTCCATGACCATACAATACTCATTGTAACCATAATTACAGTTCTTGTGGGTTATCTATTAGCCTTCCTTCTACCAAACACATACATTAACCGCAACTTGTTAGAAGGACAAACCTTAGAAACTATCTGAACAATCCTGCCCGCCATTACATTAATCTTCATTGCCCTTCCCTCCTTACGACTCCTATATTTACTAGATGAAATTCATCAACCAGCAATCACTCTTAAAACAATTGGGCATCAATGATACTGAAGTTATGAATATTCCGACTTCTCCTTAACAGAATTTGATTCTTATATAATCCCTATTAATGAAATAAATCCTAGTTCATTTCGCCTCCTAGATGTAGACAATCGTATTGTACTGCCAATTAATATTGATATTCGTATCCTAATTACCGCCGCTGATGTTCTTCACTCATGGGCTATACCCGCCTTTGGCATTAAAGCAGATGCTACTCCAGGACGTCTAAATCAAGTAGCAGCTAACATTACCCGCACAGGCCTATTCTTCGGTCAATGTTCAGAAATCTGTGGTGCAAATCATAGCTTCATGCCAATTGTTGTTGAGGCCTGCCCTCACTCAGTATTCATTAAATGAATAACAAAAATAATACAAGAACTTTCATTGGGTGGCTGAAAGTAAGCAATGGTCTCTTAAACCAAAAGATAGTAAAATAACAATTACTTCCAATGGAAAAATTAGTTAAATTATAACGTAAGCATGTCAAGCTTAAATTACTACTTAATAGTATTTTTCTATTCCACAAATATCCCCCCTAAAATGACTCATTCTATTTATTATATTTTCTATATGCTACCTTCTATTCGCATCTATTATATATTTTAATCCAAACACACCTGATCCTTCCTTAAGTGATACTAATATTAAGAAAACAACTATAAACTGAAAGTGATAACAAACCTTTTCTCGACCTTTGATCCCTCTACTTCAATTATAAATATATCATTTAACTGACTCAGAACAGTAATTGGGCTTCTAATTATCCCAATCCCATTTTGATTCTTACCAGGACGGCCAATAAAATTACCTTAACTCTTCATAAGGAATTCAAAACTATTCTTGGTCCCACTAGCTATCAAGGAAGAACCTTCCTATTTATTTCCCTATTTTCCTTCATCTTATTTAACAACTTTATAGGCCTATTCCCTTATGTATTTACCAGCTCTAGTCACCTAACTTTCACACTAACTCTCGCCCTCCCTCTTTGAATAAGCTTCATAATCTATGGTTGAATCAATCACACTCAACACATATTTGCCCATCTCGTTCCCTCGGGAACCCCGGCCCCTCTCATACCATTCATAGTGTGTATTGAAATAATTAGCAACATCATTCGACCTGGGACCCTAGCTGTCCGATTAATAGCAAACATAATTGCAGGCCATCTCCTCTTAACCCTATTAGGTAATACGGGCCCCTCTTTATCTCTCTCTATACTCTCATTATTAATAATTGGACAAATTGCCCTCCTAATATTAGAATCTGCCGTCGCAGTAATTCAATCATATGTATTTGCAGTCCTAGTTACACTATATTCAAGAGAAGTTACTTATGTCAGCACCACAAAATCATCCTTACCACCTTGTTGATCAAAGTCCTTGACCACTTACTGGGGCCCTAGGTGCCTTAATTACAACTACAGGACTCACTAAATGATTCCATCAATATGATCCCTCCTTATTCTTCCTAGGTATACTAATCACATTACTAACTATAATTCAATGATGACGAGATGTGACCCGAGAAGGAACATACCAAGGATTACACACTATACAAGTTACATTAGGTCTTCGATGAGGTATAATCTTATTTATTATCTCTGAAGTATTCTTTTTTGTTTCATTTTTCTGGGCCTTCTTCCATAGCAGACTGGCACCAACACTAGAAATTGGATCTTTCTGACCTCCAGCAGGAATTGTACCATTCAACCCAATACACATTCCTCTTCTTAATACTGCAATTCTACTAGCCTCAGGAGTTACTGTAACATGAGCTCATCACAGACTAATAGAAGGTAACCACACTCAAGCCACACAAGGCCTACTACTCACAATCCTTCTAGGTTTATACTTTACTGCTCTACAAGCATATGAATACTATGAAGCACCATTCACTATCGCAGATGCTGTATATGGGTCAACATTTTTCATAGCAACAGGTTTCCATGGCCTTCACGTTATTATTGGTTCCACATTTCTAGCCACTTGTTTATTTCGCCACCTTTTATCACATTTTTCTCCTACTCATCATTTTGGATTCGAAGCTGCTGCTTGATATTGACATTTTGTAGATGTAGTATGATTATTCCTTTACATTTCTATTTATTGATGAGGAGGTTAAGCCTATTTAATATATATAGTATATTTGACTTCCAATCAAAAGGATCATTAAATGAAATAGGCAATTAATACAGTCTTAACGACCGGCCTACTAACTATAATTATTTGCTTAATTGTTATAGCCATTTCAACTCTTCTTTCCAAAAAAGTTATTAATGACCGAGAAAAAAATTCTCCATTTGAATGTGGGTTTGATCCTAAATCATCGGCTCAATTCCCTTTTCCCTACGATTCTTTCTAATTGCTGTAATTTTCCTCATCTTCGACGTAGAAATTGCCCTCCTACTACCAATAACAATTACTATCAACAACACTAATACACTATCCTGATCCTTAGTTAGATTAACATTCTTAGTAATTCTCCTAATAGGCCTTTATCATGAATGAAATCAGGGGTCCCTAACATGAGCTGACTAACAAACATGGTTAATAGTTAAGTATAATATTTGGTTTGCATCCAAAAGGTGTTGCTATCAACTTATCTCATAAGTAGGAAGCAAACAAATGCACTCAGTTTCGACCTGACCTTTGGTCCCTCGGCCCCTACTTGTTAGTTGAAGCCAAAAAGAGGCATTTCACTGTTAATGATACCATTGGGATTTCCTGCCCCAACTAAGGAGATGTGAATTAATCAAGAAGAAGCTGCTAACTTTTATCTTTAGCGGATTAGCCCGTTAACATCTCTTAATAAATAACCATAGCCCCCTTAGTATAAATATTACATTACCTTTTCGAGGTAAAAAAGAGAGTACTGTCAGGGAGTATTATTTAAGGAATATAATTCTTCTTAGTATCTTCAATACTATGCTTTCAATATAAGCTACCTAAACATACAAATATAAAAAAGCAAAGAAAAATTGTAAAAAATAAAAAAATTAATAAATACATTTTAAATAAATTATCTTGTGATTGTTGAATTAATATTGAACCATCCTTAAAATTACTATATATACCCTGAGCGCCAAGGCATTCACTTCATCCTTGATCAATATTATTATAATATACACCTCCTACATATAAAGGGAACTTAATAATATAATTTGTTGATAAGTAAGGTAAAAATCATATGCTTCCTATTATCGTAGAGCTAAAATAAAACTTCACACACATTAAAGACTGCCCAATAGAATAACTTGATAATAAAATACCAACCCACAAGCCTACTACACTTACAAGTAATGCACCTGTTTTTAAATATAAAGGTAAAACAACACAATTAACAGTAGGAAAAATCAATCAACTCAATGCAGCACCTCCTAGAATTGCTATCACTACTAATCCTAACATTCCCTTACACATAGTCCAACCTTCATTATCACTGATAGAATGAATATTAGTGCCCCCAAATCCCTTACCTGTTAAATAAAATCTTAAACGTACTGAATAACATACAGTTAGACCTGTAGAAAAAAATAATAAAAAAAGCTGACTACATTAATTAAAGACAAAGAAGAAATCTCCAAAATTAAGTCCTTAGAATAAAACCCAGCTAAAAATGGCATTCCACATAAAGCCAAGTTAGCTACATTTAAACAGGACAAAGTAAGAGGCATCTGACTTACAAGTGCTCCTATTCTACGAATATCTTGTGTATCTCCTACGCCATGAATGATTGCTCCTGCACATAAAAAAAGTAATGCCTTAAATAAAGCATGTGTCAATAGATGAAAAAAAGCCAATACAGGGAATCCTATAGACAAAATTATCATTATAAGACCAAGCTGACTTAGTGTAGATAAAGCAATAATCTTCTTCAAATCATATTCATAATTAGCACCAATGCCAGCCATAAATATTGTTAGTCCTGACAATAAAAGTAATACATCTCCCGCATAAACACTTAATAGAACGTCTCTAAAACGAATTAGCAAGTAGACTCCAGCAGTCACAAGTGTAGAAGAATGTACTAATGCTAATACTGGTGTAGGAGCTGCTATGGCTGCTGGCAATCACGCAGAAAAAGGAATTTGTGCACTTTTTGTTATTGCTGCCAAAATAATTAAGCTAGAAATAATCACTATTTCATTATTATTTAAAACTCTATGCAAATAAAAAACATAATTTCAACTTCCATAATTCAACATTCAAGCAATAGCTAACAAAATTGATACGTCTCCAACACGATTAGAAAGAGCAGTTAACATCCCAGCATTATAAGACCGTACATTTTCATAATAAATAACTAAACAATATGATACTAGTCCTAGTCCATCTCATCCAAGGAGGATTCTAATTAAATTAGGAGTAACAATTAATAAAACTATTGAAAGAACAAATATTAATACAAGCATAATAAATCGATTAAGATATCGTTCAGATCCTATATATTGTCCACTATAATAAATTACCATTCTAGAAATATAAAGCACAAATCTTATAAACATAAATGATATTCAATCAAATAGAAGAGTTATAATAATTTTATTTCTATTAAAAGAAATAACCTCTCACTCAATAAATACACTATATCTATTAACTAAAAAATTCAAGCCTGTTAGAAACAAAAAAACACTTATTCCATTTAAAAAGGCAAATCTAGTTATACAAATTGAAAAAGGTCAAACCATGGCCTAAGGGCAATAAACCTTCTTTAGTTCCACAAACTAAAATTTTATTCTAAACTACTCAAGCAACTACAATCATAAAAATCTTGGTCCCGCAAAAAAGATCAATAAATTTAAAGGCAATCAGTGTAATATCAATAATAAATATTCTCGCACACTTCCCCCTCAACAAGAATATAAATTAGAATAAGGCATTCCGTGTTGAGTATATGAATATAAATACAATCTATAAGCAGCTCTAAAAAAAGATAGTAAAGCTAACCCTAATATACTCAATCAAGATCAGCCAACGATTCTATTCAATAAACTAATTTCTCCTAATAAATTTAATGTTGGTGGCGCAGCTATATTAGCAATTCTTAATAAAAATCATCACAGCCCTAGACTCGGCATAAAAGATAGTATTCCTCGATTGATCAGCAATCTTCGACTCCCTAAACGTTCATAAGAAATATTTGCAAGACAAAATAATCCCGAAGAACATAGGCCGTGAGCAATCATTAATGTAAGAGCGCCTCTAAATCCTCATAATCCCATCGTTAATAGACCTATCAACACTAATCCTATATGCGCAACAGAAGAGTAAGCAATTAAAGATTTTACATCAACCTGCCGCAAACACACTAATCTAACCGACCAAATACCCACAACTCTAATACCAAATCAAATTAAATTTATATTTACAGCTACATTTTCTATAAAATATAGAATACGTAATAAGCCATATCCCCCTAACTTCAACAAAACTCCCGCCAAAATTATCGAACCACTTACAGGTGCTTCAACGTGTGCTTTAGGTAATCAAAGGTGAACCAAAAATATAGGTATTTTAATTTAAAAAGCAACAACTAAAGTAAAATACCATATATAGTACGTAATCCCTAGATCTATTACACTTCTCATATTAATTATTAATAAACTACCCCTAACATATTCTAAATAAAAAATTCCGATCAAAAGTGGCAGTGAAGCAAATAAAGTATAAAACAACAAATATATGCCTGCCTGCACTCGCTCAGGTTGATAGCCTGAACCCAAAATTAAAAATAACGTAGGAATTAATGAGCCCTCAAAAAAAAAAAATAAAAATAAAACATAAATAATCTAGAAGAAGAAAATCTCAAATAAAGTAATACAAGTAATAATAAAACTAAACTAATAAAACTCGTAGTATAAAATGAACTTCTTAGTACGCCTTCTCTAGCTATAATTATAAGAATAACAATTCAAATACTTAATAAAATCAATGAATATCTCAGACTGTCTCTTCACAAATAATAACCTACCTCCCAGGGAACCAGTCCCATACTATTTCTTAATATAAACAAAAAACAAATACTAATAAGACAAAACTGAACAACTCATCATAATTTAAAATTAAAGCCCAAAGGTATTAAAAACAATATAAACATTAAATATTTTAGCATCGTAATACGACTAAAGAATTTAAGTAATCACCTCCATGAGTCCGAACAATAGACACTAAAATTGATAAACCTAAACTACCTTCACAAACACTAAAAGTTAAAAATAATAAACAAAAATAGTTTTCAACATACAAACTTCCTAAAGAATAAGACAAAAGTAAAAAACTTATCAACACAATAAATTCGAGTCTTAATAAAACTATCAATAAATGCTTACGTTGAATAACAAAACAAGCTATTCCTAAAATAATTAGAAAACAAGAAAACAAAATAAATAATATTTTCATAAGCTTTTATAGTTTAATTAAAACGTTGGTCTTGTAAACCATTAATGAATAAAATTCTAAAGGCATCAAGAGAAAGTATAAACTTATCTTTAGTCCCCAAAACTAATATTTTAATAAACTATCTCTTGAAATTAAAATAACCTGAATATTACTTATAATTTTAGTGGTTCTAAGATTTATTCTAATTCAAATATCCCATCCCTTATCAATAGGATTAATACTCATTGTCAACACTATTACCACCTGTTTAACTATTTCAACTATAACAGAATCACCTTGATTTTCTTATATTCTCTTCTTAGTTTTCCTAGGAGGCATATTAGTTCTATTTATTTACGTTACAAGACTAGCATCAAATGAAATATTTACTCTAACAACTAACCTTTTCCTACTAATTTTTCTAGTTCCATTGCTCCTAATTCTTATAATAATTATCGACCCTCTCCTGCTACCAAACATAACTTCACTACCAGACCCTCATCATTATATGACTAATTATCAAGAAATCCCCGGTATGAAATTTTATATAACATCAATCTTAATAAATACTATTATATTAGCAACATATCTATTTATTACATTAATTGCAGTAGTAAAGATCACTTCATTATATCAAGGTCCTCTTCGGCCTTCTAAGCCATATGTCAACACCAATCCGCTTACATCATCCTCTTTTTAAAATCGCCAATAACGCCCTAGTAGACCTTCCAGCTCCCATTAACATTTCATACTGATGAAATTTTGGCTCTCTTCTCGGTTTATGTTTAGTTATTCAAATTGCTACAGGTCTATTTCTAGCAATACATTATGTATCAAGTATTGAATTAGCCTTTAATAGAGTAATTCACATCTGCCGAGATGTAAATTTTGGGTGGCTTTTACGCACTCTACATGCCAATGGAGCATCATTTTTCTTCATTTGCCTTTACTTACACGTCGGCCGAGGAATATACTACGGTTCTTATCTTTATCTTCATACTTGAAGAGTAGGAGTCGCTATTCTACTTTTAGTAATAGCAACTGCTTTTGTAGGCTACGTCCTACCTTGAGGTCAAATATCTTTCTGAGGCGCTACAGTCATTACAAATCTATTATCAGCTATTCCCTATCTAGGAACAATATTAGTACAATGAATTTGAGGGGGCTTCGCTGTAGATAACGCCACTTTAAACCGATTCTTTGCTTTTCATTTCCTTTTACCTTTTATTGTAGCCGCCATATCAATAGTACACCTCCTATTCCTCCATCAAACAGGATCTAACAACCCCCTCGGCCTTAACAGAAACCAAGATAAAATCCCCTTCCACCCTTATTTTTCAACTAAGGACACTATTGGATTTCTAATGATAATAACAGCCTTAATACTACTCACCCTTTGAAACCCCTATATATTAGGAGATCCTGAAAACTTCACTCCAGCCAATCCACTAGTTACACCAGTACATATTCAACCAGAATGATACTTCTTATTTGCTTACGCTATTCTTCGTTCCATTCCTAATAAGCTTGGAGGAGTTATTGCTTTAGTAATATCAATCCTCATTTTAATAATTATACCATTTTTCCATACTAGAAAAATACGAGGACTACAATTCTACCCTATTAATCAAATCATATTCTGAATTATAGTTAGAACAGTAATCCTTTTAACTTGAATTGGAGCTCGGCCGGTAGAAGATCCTTATATTCTAACAGGTCAAATTCTCACAGTTATCTACTTCGCTTATTTCCTATTTGTGCCTTACCTATCCTCTTTATGAGATTTTTTATTAAATAAAACTTAGTTCTTTGGCTGAGAATAAGCATATGTTTTGAAAACATACAACAGAGCAAAGCTCTAAGAACTTATTCTCAATTTAATACACTTAAATTAAAAAAGAAATAAAAAGAAGCTTCATGCCCCCTAAAAATAAAAGATAATTAAGGGATAAAGGCAAAAAACACTTTCAAGCAAGATATATTAATTTATCATACCGAAATCGAGGTAATGTTCCTCGTACTCAAATAAACCCAAAAGAAATAAATACTACCTTACAAAAAAACAAAACAGAAAAAATATCATGTCCTAAAAACAAAATACTAAATAAAGTTCTCATAAACAAAATACTAGCATATTCAGCCATAAAAATAAGAGCAAATCCCCCTGCTCTATATTCAATATTAAATCCAGAAACAAGTTCTGATTCTCCTTCTGCAAAATCAAAAGGAGTACGATTAGTTTCAGCTAAACAAGAAGCGAATCAAACTAACGCTAAAGGAAACGTAATTCATAAAAATCATAACTCTTCCTGATAGTAACCGAAACTCAACAGCCCATATCTCTCAGCTAAAAATACAAAAGATAACAAAATTAATGCCAAACTAACCTCATAAGAAATAGTTTGTGCTACTGCCCGAAGGCCCCCTAACAAAGAGTATGAAGAATTAGAAGATCAACCAGCAATTATTACAGTATACACGCCTATACTTGTACAGCATAAAAAAAACAACAAACCTAAAGAGAAAGTCAACATAATACTTAAATAAGGAATTCTTAATCATACTAACAAAGATAGAAATAAACTAAAAACAGGAGCTAGATAATAAGGATAATAATTAGATATAGTAGGAAAAACTTGCTCCCTAGTAAATAACTTAATTGCATCTGCAAAAGGCTGTGGTAAACCACAAATGCCTACCTTATTAGGCCCACGACGGATTTGAATATATCCTAAAACCTTCCGTTCTAATAAAGTCAAAAATGCAACCCCAATTAAAACACAAATAATCAAAATCAGATAAGAAACCACACCTATAATATAATCATAATACATTATTACCTGGACTAGCTCATCCATCCTTAGATCCTAAATCTAATGCACTTATCTGCCAAAGTAATTGCCATTATTTTTATTCCCTAATAATAAATTTTATTAGTACTTGGTCCTTTCGTACTAAAGTACTATTTACTAAATAAAGGATAGAAACCGATCTGGCTCACGCCGATCTGAACTCAGATCATGTAAGATTTTAAAGGTCGAACAGACCTATATACTAAGCTTCTGCACCTAGACAAAACCTTAATCCAACATCGAGGTCGCAATCTCTTTTGTCGATATGAACTCTCAAAAAAAATTACGCTGTTATCCCTGAGGTAACTTAGTCTATTAATCATTAATAAAGGATCATAAAAATACTTAAAAGTAATTATTTTAAGAAGAGTTTACTTATCTTCTCGTCGCCCCAACGCAATAATCAAATAGCAAATTCATTCATTACCAAATACAAAAATTACTACTTAATTATAAAGATCTACAGGGTCTTATCGTCCTCTTAAATTATTTAAGCCTTTTCACTCAAAAGTAAAATTCAACGTTACAAATAAAGACAGTCTTCCACTCGTCCGACCTTTCATACAAGCCCACAATTAAAGGACTAATGATTATGCTACCTTCGCACGGTCAAAATACCGCGGCCGTTTAAACCCTCACTGGGCAGGTCAGACCTTCTATTTTAACAAAAGGACATGTTTTTGATAAACAGGCGGAGGAAACCTTTGCCGAATTCCTTTAATCATTCTCACCAATATACTAATAACATCATTATAAATTGTCTTAATTAATTTAAAACAATAGTACAATAATAAATTAAATGTAATAAAATATGATAAATAACTCAAACAAGTTATAACAAAATTACAAATGATAGCTACTTCTAAGCTCACATCTTTCAGTTAATATAAAACCACATTATAAATAAACAAAAGTAAAGAGCAAATCCCCCTTACTATTACTCGCAGCAAAACTATAATGAACTAAACCACAACAAGTCTAACCGCAACTGAATTAAATCCAATTCTTGTACAACCAGATATAATGGAAACCGAAAGGCATCTCACCACTAAAATAAAATTCATAAATAATATGCCACCTATAGTATCATAATATTTTAGCTCTTTCCATTTCGGGAAATAATTATATAATAATATTATTTAATGTCCCCTGATACAAAAGGTACAACATTTCATGTTTTCTTCCTCCAAAAAAAATTTCACTTATTTAAACATTCCCTTACGGTACTAATTAACTATAATATCAACAAATTAATTCTATACCCTATACAATAACATAAATTAAAGTTGATTCACTTACCCTCAATATAATATACATATAAGTATCTCCTTCAATCAAAATAATCTGAATTGCACAGAAACCTCCTCGATGTAAACGAATAGCTCAACTAACAAGCTCTATTTTGTTTTAATTCAATCTAGGCACACCTTCCGGTACACCCACTATGTTACGACTTATCTCACCTAAACAAATGAGAGCGACGGGCGATGTGTACATATCTTAGAGCCCTACTCATAATAGCAACATAACTAACATTACATTCAAATCCACCTTCATTTAAATAATTTCACAATAAAATCCGTATAAACATTCCATTGTAATCCATCTCCTCTTACTGATAAGCAGCAGACTAGTTCCCAGGTGTACCAGCAAGAGTTTGCCGCACTGTTAGATCAGTACCCCGATTTTAGTGTGTTCTATACGGACGGTTCTAAGGATGGGGATTCTGTAGGCTGTGCCTTTGTCACCGACGAGGGCAGCTCAGAATTCAATTTGCATCGCCTGTGTTCCGTGTTCACTGCTGAATTGACTGCACTTAAGCTTGCCTTGGACCATGCTCTCACGCTTTCATTACGTCGTGTGCTTGTTTGCACCGATTCTCAGAGCGTGGTTCTGAGTATACAGAATGCCTTTAGTATGCACTCTCTCGTGCAGGACATTCTTGTGAGATGCCATCAATTGCAGCAACAGGGTTGTGTCGTCGTTGTCTGCTGGGTGCCGGGTCATGTCGGCAAGAAGGCTCTCGCACGCACGGATGTACCATGGACGTGTAGAGCGAGGACGTGCAGCATAGCGCTCGTATATCCGACCACCACGGAGACATGGTCTACACGGGTGGTCTGGAACACAACGCACATGCGCAGAATAATTAAAGAGTAGTCTACTGCGACGATATACTAACGAAGGTTCATTGGCGTCAGCATACAGGCTGGTGACGGGACTTGTTCGGTAGGCGCCAGTAGCAAGACGAATACCCAGGTGATGCACTGTGTCAAGTTGTTGTAACAGAGAAGCACGAGCAGAACCATAGACAATACAACCATAGTCTAACTTGGACCGAATTAGACTACGGTACAAACGAAGTAGAACAGTACGATCAGCACCCCACGTGCGGTGGGAAAGGACACGAAGGAGATTCAGAGCTCGAAGACAAGAATATTTAAGATTACGTACATGTGGTGCCCACGACAAGCGACGGTCAAACACCAGACCCAAGAAACGGACTGTATCAACGAATGACAAACGGGTGCCATCGAGGTACAAGTCCGGGTCAACAACGCACGTACGCTGCCGGCAGAAGTGAACACATTGGGATTTCTCGGTGGAAAAGCGAAATCCAGTCTCATTCGACCAGCGAACAAGACGATTGAGAGTCAGTTGAAGCTGTCGAGTAATGCCGCAAAGGTGGCGGGAGCGACAGAAAATGACAAGATCGTCAACATAAAGCAGACCAGACACAGGAGCCTGGATCTGCGAAAGAACTCTGTTGACGGCGACAGTAAGCAGCGTGACACTAAGAACACTGCCTTGTGGAACACCATTTTCTTGTACAAAGCGCTCTGAGAGAGTAGAGCCCACACGCACTCTAAAGTGTCGCTCATGAAGAAAATTCGAAATAAAGTGGGCCATATGCCCACGAAGACCCCAGTCATATAATTGTTTTAGGATTCCGTAACGCCATGTGGTGTCATACGCCTTCTCTAAGTCGAAAAAGATAGCTACAAGATGTTCGCCGTGGAGAAAGGCGTCTTGAATTTCACCCTCAAGATAAGCGAGATTGTCTGTTGTTGAGCGGAAACGACGAAAGCCACTTTGAAATTTACTGAAAAGTGCATTTGATTCCAAATACCACACCAGGCGCTTGTTGACCATGCGCTCAAACAACTTACAGACGCAGCTCGTAAGAGCAATGGGTCTGTAGCTCGTAGAGCGAGTTGCGACTTTTGCTGGCTTCAAGATAGGAAGAACGAGTGCCTCACGCCAACCTGGTGGAAAGAACTCCTCGACCCAGAGGCGATTATACAGTTGCAAGAGAGCAACCTGTGTGTCGCAGGGGAGGTTGCGCAACATTTCGTAGGGTATACAATCAAGCCCTGGAGCAGTATTGGATGATTCACGAAGAGCAGAATCGAATTCATCAAGGGTGAAAAAAGCATTGTAGGCTTCGCTGTTGGCGGTACGGAAGTTTAACGGTGTCCGCTCTAAACGGGCCCTAAGGGGAATGAACGCAGGAGGATAATGTGCAGCCTCAGAGATAGAAGCAAAATACTGGCCTAAAGTGTTAGCTATCTCTAAAGGGTTAGTAACTAAGACACCATTCACTGTTAAAGCCGGAACATCAACAGGAGGAGTATTGCCAGTAAGAGAGCGGACCCGACGCCAAACCGTGGACATCGCTGTCCGACTATTGATGGACGAAACGTAAGTCATCCAGCTTTGGCGCTTCGAAAGCCTAATAAGACGTCTAGCTCGAGCACGTAGAATGCGGAAACGCTGCAGATTGTCGTCAGTTGGATGACGATTAAAAGTGGCAAGAGCGTGCCGACGAGCCAGGATAGCCTCACGGATTTCCGCAGACCACCAGGGAACACGCCGGGGGGAAACGGCGCCACCGCATTCTGGAATGGAAGCATGAGCAGCATCAAGAACAGTCTGCTCAAATGCCTCTGCCACAACAGCTACAGGGAGATCATCACGAGGATGAAACTCATTGAGCTCACGGAATTTACGCCAGTCAGCACGCTTCAAATTGAAGCGGCGGAGAGGAAAAGGAGGAGTAACAGGGAGACCTTCAACAAACAACGGGAAGTGATCACTGTCACAAAGATCAGGATGCACTCTCCAGTTCAATGAGGTCAAGAGACCAGCACTGCACATGGAGAGGTCGATACAAGAATATGTGCCATGGGCAGTGGAGAAATGAGTAGGACTGCCATCATTAAGGATAAGCAAGCCACTCTCTTCAAGAAATTCGGTGACCTCGCGGCCACGACCGTCAGTACGGACAGAACCCCATAGACGGTGACAGGCATTAAGGTCTCCTACAAGCAAGACTGGCGGGTCAAGCTGATGGAAGAGCTGAACCAGATCGGCGGTTGCAAAGGCTTCAGATTGAGGAACATACAACGATCAAACGGTAAGCGGGCAAGGAAAGTGTACTGGCACCGCAACTGCTTGCAGTCTGGATACAATGTGAATTTGCTGGGAATAAAAAGAATCGTAGCCACAGACTGCCACGCCGCCGGCAGCGTCTGGTTTATCACATGGATACATTGTATACCCAGAAAGCAGAAAGGACTGGGTAGGGTTAAAATGGGTTTCCTGCAAGCAGAGAAGTACAGGCGAGTGGTCAGTGATCAGTCGGGTTAATTCCTCACGGTGACCACAGAAGTCATTGAGGTTCCACTGAAGAAGCGCCATACTGGAAAAGATTAACGTTTGAGGCGAACTTTCCCACGGGGTCCAATAACAGCCCACTCGGAGTCCATAAGTTCGTCCTCCTCCATGTCAGACTTGAGCGAAACGGCAGGAGGCTTACGAACTGGCGTAGATTTTGTTCTCTTGGGAGTGAGAACAGTCTCGCTCAGCTGACGAATATGTTGGCTAAGTTTCAGTCCGGCGATATAAGGTGATCGGCGATGGGCTGAAGTACGCCGAAGAGCACCACTAACAGAAACACGTGGGGTTCTGGGAAGTTCGATTGTCGTTGCAACTGGGGTCTTCGTGTCACAACTATTCTGTGGGACCGAGTCTGTCTGGGTGGAAACGTCAGATGTCTGGGTTGCTACAGATTTTCGAGAACTAGCTGCAACAGTAGCGAATGGAACAGAAAGCGAAGAAGGGACGCTTTCTTTCAGACGACGCTTAGCGTCAGCAGCAGAAATCTTCTCAACAACCATGAGTTCTCGAATACGCTTCTCGCGCTGAAAAGCTGGACAGTCCCGAGACCAAGCTGAATGCTCACCCTTGCAGTTGACACAGAAGGGCTTGGCTGCGTTGCAGGGTTCCGCACCATGACTACCCTGGCCACAAATCGCACAAAGAGCAGCACTCGCATTACACGACGTGCTGGTGTGCCCAAAATGTTGGCATTTAAAGCAGCGCAAACGACTAGGAATATAGGCCCGAAGTTTCAAACGATAGTATCCAGCCGTGAGGTACTCTGGAAGCGTGGGCAAACTGAAAGTAAGAATCAGGGACTGGGTGGCGACGAGTTCACCTGACTTCTTGCTTTTGGTTCGAGCTACGTCGATAACGTGTTGGTCCGCTAACTCCGACTTAATTTCCTCTTCGGTTGCATTGAGGAGATCCCAACACGATATTACCCCTTTAGAAACGTTCAGCATACGATGTGGTTCGACTGACACGTTCACCGGTCCAATAGATGTTAACTTAAGTAGCTTCGCCGTTTGCCTCTCATCTGTCGTTTCCACCAATAAAGTGCCATTACGCAAGTTTTTCATATCTTTAACCTGTCCGGCGTGGTAGGTGATAACTTTATGAATAACAAAAGGGGACAAGCCCTTAATATCACTCGGACGGTTTGCATCAGAATTGGCACTATCAACGTCTTTATCTTTAATTACAAGATATCGGACAACAGGGGTCGCGATACTTGTCTTTTCCACTACTTCAGTTTCACATTGTTTGAGCTTCTTCCGTGAGAGAGAGCCCGGATCCGATTTTATAGTTGTAATACCCATAAAAGTTTGAATTTTAAATAACATTTAGAAAGGGAAGAAAGGGGTGTGAGGTCACACTGGGGCGTTAATAGGGGAACTAACGCTACCCCCTGGCAATCCCTTCAGCACGCCCAACACCTTAGGATCAGCGTGGGGCCGACGCGGTCAAGGGGAATGGAAGTGCAAAAACCATTCCCGTCGACAAAAACGCGTGGCCCCCCCCAAAAAAGAAGTGAAACAAAACAAAAGAAACCTGGCAAACCAAAAGATAGACCACCACCAGCCCAGAAAGAGCAAAACAAATGGTGCGGATTTTTTTTGTATTTTAAAAATTTTTTTGGTTTTTTAGTATTTTTAGTTTTTCATATTTTTTTTGTTTTTTGTCGGTATTTTCAAGGACTCGACACTGCGGACAACACAAACACTGGACAGACAACATTAGGCCGGGTGGGTGCACGTCCTCCCCGAGTGGAGGAAGACGTCCACTAGACCTGCCTCTTCCCGACTCCCACCAACCACCCGCGAGTCCGGTAGCGGTATTCGCGATTGAGAGGGCATGCAATGATATGAGAATGAAGGGTGATAAAATGAATCACTAATGAAGCCGCCCTCTCAGCCCCACCCCCTCCCCGACGATGACGGTCCGCTACATGAAGGGGGCCGGAAAAAATAAAATTGAGTATAAATATCGTATCCTGAGAATATCGGGGAGTAAGCCTGCAGGGTGCCGTGAAATGGAAATAAGAATAAATTGAAATAATTGTGCAACTGAGGGAAGGTGACGAATCAAAATTCTTAGGAAAGCCCATTGGGTTAAACGTAGTGTCCAACAAGGAGGACATGTTAATAAACAAATGTAAAAGACTCCTTACATCAAAACTAGCCCCATGGCAGAGACTAGATGCTATGAGGACTTTTTTTTACCCCTCTCTACAGTTTTTGTATAGAATGAATGCCTTTAAGAAAACTGAATGGAAGAGATTAGATGAAATTTTGAGACCAGAATTCAAGAGAACCCTCAACCTCCCTCAAGAAAGTTCTAACTTTACATATATGGTTTGAGGAAGAAAGGACAATGTGGAATTCCAATAGCAGCCGAGGATTCAGACATTGTCCTAATTGACAATGCATTCAAATTACTGACATCGATTGACGAGAAAATAAGGAAAATGGCATATATAGATCTGAACAAAACAGTAGGTGAAAGGTTGAAGAAGGAGGCTAGTGAGGCTGATCTGGGGAAGTTCCTCTCTGGGGATATGGACGAAATATAATGAAATATACCAACGCACCACCAATAATTACAAATCTGCATGGTCTGAAGCAAGGAAGGCTTCCTCCAGATTAGGATGCAAGTGGGAATTCAAAGAGAAAGAGCCAGAAGTAATAATTGATGAAGAAATGAGGGTTATTTCAAGACAAAGACACAACTTATCAAAGAAAATAAGAACAGCTAGACAGAAGAAGAGAAGCGACGAGCTTGCCCAATATCCTGATCAAGGAAAGGCAATAGAATGCGCTCAGATGGCCCAAGCTAGCTCTCACTTTTTATCGGATGGAGTATACACCAGATTTGCAGACTGGAGATTTATACATAGAGCAAGGCTAAACTTGATGCCCCTAAACGGCGTCAAGTAAGCAAGAACTAATATAAATAAAAACTGTAGAAAGTGCGGATATGGAAACGAGACATTTCCCCATGTATTGAATCATTGTATGAGCTATGCAGAGGCAATGCAGAAACGAAACAATACCATCGTTGAGCGTTTAAGGAAAGCTGCTTCCTATAAATTTCAAATTGTAAGTGAGAATCAAAGAATAATCCAAGACATAAATCAAAGACCTGATTTAGTAATAGCAAACAGAATCTGCCTACATAATTGATGTCACCATAACATTCGATAACAGGTACCAAGCATTCGAGAGAGCCAGGGAAGAGAAAGTAACAAAGTATGAGCAACTGTGTAAGAGACTTTCTGAGGAGTACCCAGAAATTAAAATCTTCCCCATTATAGTTGGCTCTTTGGGATCTTCGGATCTGGCGAATGACGCATTACTGAAGAAACTATGTTCAAGAAAATATGGGCAATTAATGCGAAGGTTATGTGTTTCGGATGTCATTAGATGGTCGAGAGATATATACATTGAGCACATAACCGGAATTAGACAGTATTAGAAATAGTAAGAATAAGAAAAGTAGAGAGAGAGAGAGAGAGAGAGAGAGAGAGAGGATGTAAAGATTTATAGGATTTGGGCAAGCGTTAATAAAAGCAGTTTTTAATTGACATGAGTCTTGAAATTAAAATAATTATACAAGATTATTTTTACTTGAATTTACTTACTTTTAGTTTTATTTAGTTATAATTTTCTCGTTTTTTAAATCCTTTTTAATTTTACTACAGGAGAAACAAGGTATTCTAAATCCGCAGTAAACCTAAAAATTTTAATAAGCTGATAAGAAAATAAAGATATTTTATCCATATTGACGACAATCTAATACAGATTGGAATTATCTTACAGTATGACAAAGGAAGATATCCTAATATAGACAATTGTGACAGATCGTAAGAACAGAGCTTTATGTATAGAAACTATAACGACAGCCTAACTAGGGTCGAAGTTTTATCCTAATGACAACAGGAGCTTGTCCTAGATATGTATACATAAAGGAATAAACATTATTACAATTACTATCTGTTCTTATCAGCTTAATTGTTAGGTTAATTAGATTTGGTAGGTTAGGCGGAGGATCTTTCTTCAGAAGATCGACATGGTCAGATAGACTCAGCCGTCAGTCAGGTACATTAGAGATTAGCAGAGGTCTCCTCTGGAGGAGCACGACATGTCTCAGTTCTGAGATTCAGCCGCCCCTAATTATTAGCCAACTTTAGCGGAGGTTCTCGTAAGAGGACGACATGGCCCTTTAAAGAGGTTCAGCCGCATCACCATTGTCTCTAACGTAATTTACACGCGGTAGCGTTCGGGAGAAAGAAAAGTACGATGGATGACAGAAGACAGGAAGCTGCAGCAGGAGAGCCGGAGAGCCAGAATATCCCGAAGATCAGTAGAGAAGGCCAAACTCTGAAGATCAGATACCCAACAAGCAAGACATAACTGCACAGAGCGAGCCTGTAGGTGAGCCTTCAAAGCTAGCAGCTGGACTGCAACCAGACGTTCGGTGGAAAGGCACCTGCTAAGGAACCATGGGATTAAAATCGACAGAGACATTAACATATGCAAGGGCTGCAGGACAGACCTTGGAAGGAAACCATCAACCCACGTCTGTAGAGAAAACATCAGAGAAGAAGATGAAGAGGAATTTGCATACGAATGCTACACCTGCTCTACAACGTTCCCAATGTTAAGGGCCTTACGAAACCACACGCTCTGGCACAAGAAGAAAAAATTGGAGGTTAGCAACGAAGACCAAGAGGTCGAAGAAGAAGAGATTGAGGAAGCTAGAGACAGAAATACAATCCAGGAAGGCGAAGAAGATGGAATATTCGAGAGAACAACGAACACAACTTCTGAACAAGGATATCAGCAGCCATCCATGGAAAGAGAAGTTCCAATCGAGGAAGAAACACACGATAACGACAGAGAGGAGGAAGAGGAAGTAGCACCACCCAACACGTCAGCAGTGGAAGCAGTAATTCAACTTATGATATCTATGCCGGAAAAGAACGCAGAAAGAGGAAAAGATCGATGGAGGAGTCAACATCCAGAAACCCCGGAAACAATCTCCAAGGAGAAGAACACGAAGAAGAAAGAGAGATGATAGACCTTGTTGAAGATAGACGGAATGGGGTGAACATCCAACAAAGAATGGGGGACGACGAAGAATCAGGAAAGGAAGACGGTGAAGACGAAACACGAGCAGAGGAGGATGATGAAGATAACCTGGGGCAAGATGAACTAATTGAAGGTACACATGACGACGAAATAGAAAGCCAAGAAACCGAGGTATTAATAGACGAAAAGGATGAAACAGCATTACATAAGAAATTCATGGGTAGAATGAGTGAATGAAAGGGAGTTAATGGGGACGTCAGCAACGAGGCTATATGTCCCCGTCACGATGAACAACGTTGCTCAGGACTGCAAGATTAAAAATGAATTACACGTTAAAACGAAGACAGTGCAAAGGAACGAGAGTTCTGCTAAATGAATAATAAATGGAAAAAAGCAAAAGTGTAAGTAAAGAATAAATAAGATAAAAAGATAACAATAACAATATACAAAAATAAACTTAAAACAAGTGACAAAATATAAAAATTTAGCAGCAACAAAACAACGACAACAGACTAAAAACAGCTCAGAGAACGTGAGCAACGCCAATAACATGCACAAACTCAAGTACCCGGCAAACAACATCACTATCATCCCCCAAAGCACGGGTGAGAACAGAAGGCAGTCCACAACGTTCTCTGAGATCTGAGTATTCAGGACATTCCACAAGAATGTGCTGAATACTCAGGGGAACTATACACTCTTCACAATACGGACGGTTCAACCTCCGTAGCAAGTAACTATGCGTCAGATGAGAGTGTCCGATACGCAAACGCGCCAGGAGCACTTCATCTCGACGACGAGCGGACGAGGACGTACGCCACTCACCTAGGTGTGGTTTGACGGCATGCAATTTACTCTCAATGGCCTGGTTCCAATCGGCATGGCAGTGAGAGCGCATCAAGATGTGAAAATAGGAACGAAGATCGGAGCAAGGAAGGCTATGCTCCAGTGCAACCCCGGCCAAGGCGGCGTTCTTGGCGGCTTTATCAGCAAGTTCGTTTCCCCGGATGCCGACATGACCCGGCACCCAGCAGACAACGACGACACAACCCTGTTGCTGCAATTGATGGCATCTCACAAGAATGTCCTGCACGAGAGAGTGCATACTAAAGGCATTCTGTATACTCAGAACCACGCTCTGAGAATCGGTGCAAACAAGCACACGACGTAATGAAAGCGTGAGAGCATGGTCCAAGGCAAGCTTAAGTGCAGTCAATTCGGCAGTGAACACGGAGCACAGGCGATGCAAATTGAATTCTGAGCTGCCCTCGTCGGTGACAAAGGCACAGCCTACAGAATCCCCATCCTTAGAACCGTCCGTATAGAACACACTAAAATCGGGGTACTGATCTAACAGTGTGGCAAACTCTTGCTGGTACACCTGGGAACTAGTTTGCTGTTTCGAATGCAGAGACAAACGTAAATCATGCCGAGGTAGACGGAGCAGCCATGGTGGAATAGCACAAAAGCGAACCAACGAAAGAGAGGGCCACACGAAATCGTCGGCAAGAAGGCTCTCGCACGCACGGATGTACCATGGACGTGTAGAGCGAGGACGTGCAGCATAGCGCTCGTATATCCGACCACCACGGAGACATGGTGTACACGGGTTGTCTGGAACACAACGCACATGCGCAGAATAATTAAGGAGTAGTCTACTGCGACGATATACTAACGAAGGTTCATTGGCTTCAGCATACAGGCTGGTGACGGGACTAGTTCGGTAGGCGCCAGTAGCAAGACGAATACCCAGGTGATGCACTGTGTCAAGTTGTCGTAACAGAGAAGCACGAGCAGAACCATAGACAATACAGCCATAGTGTAACTTTGACCGAATTAGACTACGGTACAAACGAAGTAGAACAGTACGATCAGCACCCCACGTGCGGTGGGAAAGGACACGAAGGAGATTCAGAGCTCGAAGACAAGAATATTTAAGATTCCGTACTGTGGTGCCCACGACAAGCGACGGTCAAACTGACTGTATCAACGAATGACAAACGGGTGCCATCGAGGTACAAGTCCGGGTCAACAACACACGTACGCTGCCGGCAGAAGTGAACACATTGGGATTTCTCGGTGGAAAAGCGAAATCCAGTCTCATTCGACCAGCGAACGAGACGATTGAGAGTCAGTTGAAGCTGTCGAGTAATGCCGAAGGTGGCGGGAGCGCCAGAAAATGACAAGATCGTCAACATAAAGCAGACCAGACACAGGAGCCTGGATCTGCGAAAGAACGCTGTTGACGGCGACAGGAAACAACGTGACACTAAGAACACTGCCTTGTGGAACACCGTTTTCTTGTACAAAGCGCTCTGAGAGAGTAGAGCCCACACGCACTCTAAAGTGTCGCTCGTGAAGAAAATTCGAAATAAAGTGGGCCATATGCCCACGAAGACCCCAGTTATATAATTGTTTTAGAATTCATGGGTAGACTTAAGCAGATTTACCAAAAAGAAACCTCAAATGAAGGATGGGTCGAATTTTGCGGAATAATGAAGGAGATAACAGAAAAGGCAGGGAAACTAATTAAATTACGGCCTAGACAAGAAAATGAGAAGAGTACCCAAGTGACGGACACGGAAGACGCCAAAACTATTCAAAAACTATATAGAAGGAACAGAAGAGCGATAAGATTAATAACAGAAGGGGAGAAACCGAGGTGTGCCATAGAAAAGAATACGGTATACGAGCATTTCGACAAATCTTGGCAAGAAAAAGAGTTCAATGAATCCGTCAATGAAAACACCAAGAGAGCCGAAGAAACAATAGAGGATAGTCCATTTACACCGGAAGAAGTAATGAGGAAGTTGAAGAAAACGGAGAACTCGGCCCCGGGCGAAGAAGGTATCACCTACAAGCACTGGAAAAGTCTTGATCCAAACGGGAAGCTACTGGCTGAGATATTCAAGATTTGCCAGAAGTACAGGAGAATACCCCAGGAATGGAAAGGAACCAAGACAATCTTGATACACAAGAAAGGAGACGTTAATGACGTGAATAATTACAGACCAATATCGCTTGGGAGAACAATTACAAAGCTGTACGCAGGGTGTTGGGCGGCCAGGATGATGACGTGGATAAGACAGGAGGAAATGATTTCTACATCTCAAAAGGGATTCATACCGTTCGATGGGGTATTCGAACACAACTATATAACAGAAAGGAAGCTGGCTCAAGCGAGGGAAAATAAGAGGGATTTATGTATGATGCAACTAGACTGTTCGAATGCATTCGGTAGTTTACCGCATGCTGCTATATTCAAAATACTAGACGAATGTAACGCAGGAGAGACTTTTGCAAGGATTGTCAAATATCTATATGAAAGAACGAGCTCTGTAGTTATAACGAGTGAAGGCGCGACAGAAGAAATAACAATCAAAGCAGGAATACGACAAGGATGCCCGCTTAGTGCATTACTTTTTATTGGCGTTGGATCCCATACTAAGAAAACTGAACGAAGAATCCACCAATACCCTAGCATTCGCCGACGATATAACATTGTTAAGCGAAGACCCACAGAAATTGCAAGAAAAAATAGACTGGATAACGAAGGAACTCAAGAAAATAAACTTAAAAATAAATCTATCTGCCAGAACACCAGTAGGTTGCAGACCCGCCAAGTGGAAAATAAATGGAGAAGAAGCAAGAACTATAAAGGATGGGGAAACCTCAACCTTTCTAGGAAAACCTATAGGCTTTTTACTACCAGTAGACAAATCCGACACCAGACAAATCATAGCAAAAGGGATTAAAATATTAACGTCCAAACTAGCACCATGGCAGCGCCTAGACGCAATGAGAACTTTCTTCTATCCGGCTTTACTCTTCGCACAAAGAACAAATCAGAAGATAGAGTGGAAGAGGATACATGACGCCCTAAGACCACTACTTAAGAAGACCCTCAACCTGCCAAAAGAGGCGTCAAACAATTATCTGTATGGTACTGGAGAAAAGGGAGTTTGCGGAATTCCAATAGCAGCAGAAGAAGCAGATGTAGCGTTGATCGACAGCGCATTCAAGTTGTTAACATCTACCGACCCGGCTGTGAAAGAACTAGCTCAAGAAGACCTTCAACAGACCATAAGGAAGTGATTAAAAAGGGAGGAAAATGAACACGATAGAGAAAAGTTCCTATCAGCAAGTATGGAGGGAGAATACGCAATAAATTCAAATAGTTTAAAAAACGTGTGGACAAGGGCAAGAAAAGCGTCCGGCAGATTAAACTGCAATTGGTCTTTTAAAAATTGGCCTCCAGAGATTGAAACAAACGGGAAAACGATTAACGAAACACAGACGAATACGAAAATGAAGAAAGTAAGAACCCTTAAACAGCAACAAAGAAGCCAGGAATTGACTAATTACGCAGATCAAGGGAAGGAGATGGAGTGTGTTGGAACAACCAAATTAAATAGCCACTTCAAGTCAGACGGCGCCT
Organism: Thermobia domestica; assembly: GCF_964235325.1. Classification (NCBI taxonomy): domain Eukaryota; kingdom Metazoa; phylum Arthropoda; class Insecta; order Zygentoma; family Lepismatidae; genus Thermobia; species Thermobia domestica. Next base: position 206,734,052 of record NC_137460.1, read on the forward strand.
ATACCAGATTTGCGGATTGGCAATTCATTCACAGAGCTAGGCTGAACCTTTACCTCTAAATGGAGCCAGAAATGGAGACCGCACAACGAAAGAGCATGCAGGCGATGTGGCTACATAAAAGAAACACTCCCTCACGTAGTGAATCACTGCATGCGGTATTCTGCCGCTATGCAGAGAAGACACAATGCAATAGTCGAGAGAATTAAAAACGCTGCTGTCAAAAATTTTAAAGTAGTAGCCGAGAACCAGGTCGTAACACCGGAGAGTAGGTGCAGACCAGACCTCGTTTTAACCCAACGAAATAATGCATCGTGACAGTGACGTTTGAAAATAGGTTAGAAGCCTTCCAAACAGCTAGAGAAGAAAAAATTAGAAAATACGAAGAACTAAGAAATTTTATTAGGAGAATACACAGAGGTGGAGATGATTGCGATTGTAATAGAGGCACTAGGATCCTGGGATCTGAAAAATGACAAATTCTTAAGGAAAATATGCGCCAAGTCATATGGCACATTAATGAAAAAGCTATGCATAAGTGACACGATTAAGTGGACACGTGACATATATATAGAACATATAACTGGGACGAAGCAATATTAGAAACTAAAATGATAAACAACTAGACTTTTATTAAAGGACGAAGCAAGATAAGAGACTGAAGATATGCTGTAAAGCAACGAAGCTTTACAGCATCGGAACGATTACTATGATAGTATGATTTAAAGTGTAACGTAGCAAATAACAAGAATATACAAAAAAAAGTCAACAAAAGTGACGAAATGATGTGATCCCTCCCTAAAATGATGATCCAAATAAAGAAAATATGATAAAAATAAAGTTAAAAAACACCCCAAAACAAACCCTCTGTTTTTATCAGCTTAATCGGATTTTTTTAGGGAAATAAAAAGAGTTGTGTTACAAATATATATCAGACAGTTCCGTGAATATATAGTGTACAAATATATCTACACAGATCTTATGTCAACATTATGAAATCATAGTTTTCTTAAGTTATATGTGATCATTTTCCGCTACAGTGTTCCCGCCAAAATCACTTGTTTGGAGCAGAATCCATATGTCGATTTTTCAGATGTTCTGTGCAAAATATTGTTCATTTTAAGTGTAGTGTACGCCTGGACAATTGGAAAATGATTTTTGTGGTATTGTTCTTTTTTCAAATTTATTTGTTCGATATAGCAGCTTAGTGAAACCAGGTTTATCTCAGTTGGATAATAGTGTGATCAGATACCCCTCCCTTCCTCGGCTTGGATGAAAAAAAATGAAATCTTTGAGTTTTACGTCCCACGGATATGCCGGTTAGGCTAAAGGAGACGGTGATGATGAGTAATGAATGAAATGGTGAAATGAAGAAAGTGGGAGGAAACGGGAGAACCCCGAGAAAACCCACGCACGCGGTGTTTGTCCACCACAAAGTTCACGTGGCGGGGGCTGGGATCGAACCCGCGACCCCAAGCACCAGAGGTGAACGCTCTACCACTGAGCCACCGCGCCTCCATCGGCTTGGATGAGTTTATTGATGTATCCAGGTGATCTAAGTTTTTATAAACACGCTAATCATGGTCAATCGCTTTAATTCAAAGGGCGAGTGAAATTGAGTGCATTTACCAAAATAATCCGCTTGCTGCTTGCTCGTAAACAGTTCGGAGTCATTGTGGACACCCTTATCCCAGTTAGATAAGTGTTATCTAGCTCCTCCAATTTCTAGATAGATGGCAGCTCTTTAGTCCATACAAGGAAACCCCTTTCCCAGTAAGATCAGCAGATATTTATACTTCAAGGGATTGAGGAACAACATGGTAGATGGTTTACATAGATAATACTGATGCCTAGATTTACATTATTATAGTTTAAAAAGTAGAATTACAGTGAGTTTCAAGATTACAGATTGTTATCACTATTCTGGAAAATCTACATGACATGTTTATCTCAGTTAGTTAATACTACTTCCCTCTCAACTGCATTGATACAATATTTGGGGGTACGTCAACCCAACACCTTTATCTCAGTTTAATCTGTTAATTTATAGTGATAATCATCATAGTTCTAAAAACGAGTCATATTTGTTGATTTAACAGTGTGATTATCCATAGAACCAATATAAAACAGTTTAATAATATTTCAGGTGATCATTCTGAAATCGTATACAATAAGAAACTAAAGTAATGAAATAGTGAAAACATATTGTTTAGTTTTTTTTTTAATATCTATATGACATGTTTATCTCAGACAAAAATCTTACCCCATTAGCTTGCAGTGACAAAATAGTATGGGGTACATCAACACAACACCATTATCTCTATTTATATAAGCTTGAAAGTGTTGGATCGTCGTGAATTTTGTCCCGCGAGTGTGTAAGTGTATGGTTCCGGATTCGATATCCATCTTGTGGTGTAAGAATGCCAAAATTTTGAATTAGGTGATTATATTTGTGTTCAATATAGTTAGTTTACTTCCCTGCCCTTTATATCGTCTGGCCTATTTACCGTGCTTTCATAGAGAAAATGTGTAATTAGTATGATAATCCAGGCTCTGTCCATAAGAGCTGTAGAAAAGTTGGAAATGACAGCAGATCTCTTCAGAACCTGTTAGAGGGTGATCAATTAATGAAAAAAATCGAAGGTAACACTTCCGCAACCGGGGCCTTCATTGTGAAATTCAATATTCAAAATGGCGCCCGCGCGCAAGTACCAAATTATATATGAACTGAAGTATCTTCTCACAAAAAAAGTTAGAAACTTCGTTTTTCTACCAAATTAAACATAATTGATAGTAGAAGTAAGAAAACTGGATATTTTGTTTGCATGTTGCCGTCATATTTAAAAATAACGGTTATTTGGGCCAAAAATAACTTTTTCTCGTTTCTCTTTTTTCATTTCATGACAAATAACTATGAAGTTATTAAAAATATGAAAACGTAGTCCAAACTAATTAAAGGAGCATAATCTTAGCTTTCTATCGTTACCAATATCTTTAGTAGATCTTAAAAATGACGGAGCTATTTAAAGTTAAGTGGCGCAGGGTGTAGCGTTTTTTGGACTGTTTAATAAATTACCGGAAAAACACTTACTACGCGCAAATCTTTCAAAGCTATTACTTTTCAACAAATGAAAATAGTCCATTCATTTTATCGATAAATAAAAGGTAATAGTTTGCTGTGTCGTAGGAAATGAAGTAATAATGTCAACTATTATTATTAACATGTTTATTCATATAATATGTAGCTAATGTAATAACATGATATTGTTTTATTTTGCAGAGTTTATGTCATGAGAATTTACTTTAATTTGATGGTAATATCATGTGTGCTTGTGAGAGCTAGTAATACTTAAGTAAGGTTTTCTACAGTTTCAAATTTTTACGAATATCTAACTTTAGCTGTGCTTTAGAGAATATTTACATATTTCTTTTCAGAGCATAATGTAAAATTACTGACACCCAACATGAAACATTCATGTAATTTTTGCAATAATTGAAGAGTTAGTGACAGATATAGCAGAAGTTACACCATTTTCAAGCAGTAATTCATTCAGATACATTTCAGAGAAGATAAACTTCGCTTTTGTGCAGAGCTAGTCTTTTAAGACATCTTGAATTTCAATCTTGTTTTCCGAGAAAGCCCAAAATCTCTCCATTATACTTTGCTGTCTTTCCACATTTTTGACTGAGGTGATTAGATAGTCACTTAAATTCCTGGGGGTGCGTGTTTAAACTTGCTGCAGCTCCTGAAGAATACATCAAACGGATCAGCAAACCAGCTAAACCTTTCACTCGAGTTTTACGAAGTTGGTTCATAACATCAGCAATAATTGTTATATTCATTGATGAATGTCCTTCGAAAACGTACTCAGACGGTCCCAATAATTTTTGCAAAGTAGACAAAGTAGACTACTTTATTTGTTTGATGAATCAGTAGAAGTTTTCGTATGTGAATGATCTTCGACAAAGGAGTTGTTTTGCACAAAAATCTGTCGTTTCCAAATGCCACATAAGCTTCATGGCTACGTGCCAGGTAGTTCAGGATTTCTTCTGCATTAGAATCTGGTACAACTTCATGCGACATGAAATGGTACAACTTCTCAGGACTGTGAATTTTGTACGGGATTTCCCTGCGCTTCATAAAATTCTACCATTCTATTAACAGAGTTACGAACTTCAACAAGTACATTACCAAGGAATTCATGGTCTGTTTGTGATATACCAAGTGTCTGGCTAAAGATTTGGTATGTCGAAAGAACTTCGTGGTACGACAGTTCCCACTCCGTAATATAATTCTTTCTGCGCGTCTGACCCATAATTCCTTCCTATGATTTCTTAGATCTATTTATAATCTGTTCAAGTATCACATCAGCACCAACTGCGCTAAATACATTGTTCGTTCTTCTTACTACGAAGTGGCCATTTATGAACTAAGCCTTTATTTCCGGGTGTTGAGTCTCCAAATTTCTAATTTGTCCAAGATAGAGGAACGCGCACCACAGGATACTGATTCGATTGAATGCCATGAATACCGGAAGCAACTGCAGTACAATATACAGATGCAGCGGCCAGTATCCTTCTCGGTCAGCTCTTATAAGGCTTTTCAGCAGAAATACAAGATGTAAAAAACTGTTCAGGGCAGTGGCACTGCTCTGAGATTGAGCTGAGTTTCTCTGAAAAGTTCTGCAAAGCTTCGATATTTCATCTGAATTAATGGCCAACTCCATGGACTGATAAGAGCACGTTAAGCTTGTTTTTCTTTCATAATAGTCATAGTGTCAACAAACTGCTGGATGACACACGTATAATATTCACCTTCTTCCAGGAAAGCCTTCCCTTTAGCACAACACATCTGCAATCTTAAACATACCTCTCACTGCCCTAACGTAGATAGTTCCCTTTAGAATACTCTCGGTTATTTTGCACCCAAAAATTTTCTATGAAAAGAGACTCCAAACCACCACCAGAAATGTACCTTCCTGTGCAGACAAGAAGGTCATGTGGAATGATCATAGCATGAGGACAATGTTTGAGAATTCATTGCCCGTAAGTTGAATTTCGGCAGCAATGCGATACATCCCTTTGTCACATACTACAGGCATTGAAGATTGGTTTAAGTGTATAAGTAGGCTCTGGAAGTTTTTTCGTTGCTGTGCATACACTATTATATTCCGTTACTGGATACGGCAGTACTGGAAGAAAGCCAACTTGTTTCTTGGAAACATCTGAATCCGTTATTATCGCATTCACAGTTTCCCGCGTTGGAGTGAATTATTTAGTTTCTAGCTTGTATGCAGCGTGCATTATGTCTTGAGTAAACTCCTTCTGATGCAGGTCCAAATCATATAGTTCGGGAGAAATTGTCAGCGTGTTTTGAAACGATATAGGTTGTACCTTCGTTTCTCATTTCTTCAATTGCTGAGATTGAAGCAAGGATCGAAGATCTTGGACTGGAGGTCTTGCTAATATCGACTTCGACAATTTCGGTTTCGATGGGACTTTTGTTTGCACTTCCCGGAAAAGCACCATGACTGTATCGTGGCTATCACGGATTCCTGACAGAGTAGCCTCTTCACGGTCGAAACTGTCCATAGCTCCTACCGTGAAACTATCACCCTGAAAGTGAATTAAAAAAGACAAGGTGGAGGAACAGATCTTTAGTGTATATTGTGCAAAGTTGTTTCGTGCTTGCATGATATCTTTATAGCCAACTGACACTTAATTTATTCATAGTTGAGATCAGTTGTCTGATTTTGCATTTCTCATGAATTGAATGTGCCACCATCAAATGTATGGGGTTTGCTTTCCTGCTACGATATATATTATAGAATAAAATATGAAAGATTAACTTCAATAGATTCTGAAAATTTAGATTTTGTTGATCGGAAAATTCTTCAAGATCATTTCACAGTCTTCGTTAGTGATATGTAGATCTTTGTTTGCGCCCCAGATATGATGTTCAGCATTTCTGCTAGGAAATCCAAAAGAGGTTGAGGAATTCTAATTGTTGGCCAGGACTTATGAAGTTGCTGACTGTCCCCAAATTCTCCTTCAATACTGAAATCTGTGTGAAGGAGAGCCGTTCGTACTTCTTTGGCTGCACTCGTAAGTATGTTAATCGATCTCAGTATGTCAGCTACTTCTTCGGTACAAAATAATGAGTTGAAACCTAGAATAGGTTTATTTCTTTTCAAAGGCTTCGAAAACCATACTTTTCCTCCAAAGTTTAACTTCGTTGTTATTAAAAGTCAGTTCACTGTTTCCATTAATGAAGTCTCGAATTTCCCACAATGTCAATCTACACCCTCATCCAATAGTTTCTCGATAATTGGCGCCACTTTATTAAGCACTGTACTTTTATTAGTTTTCTTAGACTCGGTAGTTGTGCTACCTGATTTCTGAGAATATTTATTGAACTTCAGAAGATAGTGCTCAAGGTAGGCCTTATGATAATAGAAATCTGCACCGAAAACAGCTAATTCATCCTCCAAGTCACAAGTTCTCGTAAATCCGTCATCTTTAAAGAACATGGTTGCGGATAAAAATATAGTTGCACGATTTGATTCACATATTCTGTACTTTTGTTTAATTCCGTTGTGTCTCTCTTTCCTACATACTACACATAAAACATTTCTTGCTTTCTTGAATGAAGATGGTGATTGTCAAACTGGAATATCTACTCTCATTTTATTTGCCATTGACTCAGATTGAGATTTTATTGAACGTTGATCCTGCTCCTCAGTTTCAGTACGTTTCTTTTCTTCCGTAACAACACATCATTGTTTAAATATAACATATAGAATGCGTAATTACAATGATACACAAATTCTACACCTCGCTGAAGATCCTTAAGTCTTTTCAGAAACCATCCTTGCGAATTTCAGCTGCAGTTATAACATCTTCTATCCCTCGGAAAGACATTATTTTACCTGAAGATTTGTCACGATTCTGGCAAATGATGCAGGCATTTACGTCTAACACGGATGCAGTGGAAGAGGTGTCTCGGGATAGGGGGATGCCAAACAGGTTTCCTATAGTCACTGTCTAGGATATTGGTGCCAACTATGGATTTTTATTATTCCACTGTCCACATTAGAGTCTGCAACATTAGCTACATATTATATGAATAAACATGTTAATAATAATAGTTGACATTATTAGTTCATTTCCTACGACACAGCAAACTATTACCTTTAATTTATCGATAAAATGAATGGACTATTTTCATTTGTTGAAAAGTAATAACTTTGAAAGATTTGCGCGTAGTAAGTGTTTTTCCGGTAATTTATTACAGTCCAAAAAACGCTACACCCTGCGCCACTTAAATTTAAATAGCTCCGTCATTTTTAAGATCTACTAAAGATATTGGTAACGATAGAAAGCTAAGATTATGCTCCTTTAATTAGTTTGGACTACGTTTTCATATTTATAATAACTTCATAGTTATTTGTCATGAAATGAAAAAAAGAGAAACGAGAAAAACTAACTTTTGGCCCAAATAACCGTTATTTTTAAATATGACGGCAACATGCAAACAATATATCCAGTTTTCTTACTTCTAGTATCAATTATCTTTAATTTGGTACAAAAACGAAGTTTTTGACTTGTTTCTGTGAGAAGATATTTCAGTTCAAATATAATTTGGTACTTGCGCGCGGGCGCCATTTTGAATATTGAATTTCACAATGAAGGCTCCGGTTGCGGAAGTGTTACCTTTGATTTTTTTCATTAATTGATCACCCTCTAACAGGTTCTGACGAGATCTGCTGTCATCCCCGACTTTTCTACAACTCTTATGGACAGATCCTAGACTATGACATATAGAATAGAATAAGTAAGTATAGAAGAATACTAAAATTTATTTGGCATAACGAGAATGCGTGTTTTTGCAATGATGATATCATACCGTTCAGCAATTGTTGTATCCAGAGGACAAGTTTATCTCGTTAGGTAACGGTTTTACCTCATTCTCCTGCAGTGATACAATATTGTGGGGTAGATCAGTTTGGCTTCTATATTTTTGATAATCTTTCATTTCCGGTTTTATATTTTAAATGATTTAAAGTGTTTGATCAGGATTTAGAATGGACATACCACCAATTTGGCGAGAGGGATCAATATTGAACTTACGTTTCCCCATTGCGGAATACCTACAGTGTACAGAAAATAATTGCACCTCTATATTCAAATCAACATCCTGGACGGCAACCAAAAGATCTCTTGAAAGACATGTCTTAAAGAATCATAATATAAAGATCACGAAAACCATACACATATGCTGCCATTGTGGAGGAAATATTGGTCCACGACCTACGATTCACAAAAGTAATAAAATAACCCCGACCGATATGACAGTGGATCCCCCAAGACAGTTTGCATACACTTGCCAAATATGTGACAATTCATTCCCATCTATGCGTGCGGTAAGAAATCATGAGAACTGGCATAAGAGTCAGGCATACAAAGCAAACAGGAAAAGAAATAAGCCGGGAAAACCAAATATAAATACAGCATTGCAGAAGTCGGCTACGATATGTGATCCCAAGGCTACAGCCGAAAAAGAACACCAACCGACTAATAATATAAGGCCTGATTCAGAATACGAGTCTATCAATCTAGATTTGGTTGAAGATGCTATATCCCCCACTGTATTGAACACTAAAACTACGAGACTCCACAATAAAGTAAATGAAATTAAAGAGAGGCACACGATCAGTTTAACTCCAGAGTGGAAAGAAGTCACAGTTCAGGTTCAAATACATGAAAACCCTGAAGAAAGTATTCCTCGAAACGGAAAACAAAACCCTCATATCCAAACTAAAAACATAACCGGTAACCAAATGCAGAACTTAGATGTCATCGAAGAGGACAGACAGGTCCATACTAGAGGTAAAGAAGATAATACACCGTCAGAACCCAATGCGACAGGAAACCCAATCCCCGAAACATCAGAGGATAGTTTAATGGATAGTGGGAAGCACCAACTCAGAACAGATAAACACGATGATGTAACAACCGCAGTAGTCATGGATAGAACACTAGCTGACATTTCAGCTGAAGATACTTTCGGAGATGGATTATTAGATTCTTCACAAGATGAACCAAAATCTACGACAGATGAAGTAAACTTAAGCCTAGATCCAGATGAGGATTCAAGAAATAATGTTAACAAAAGAATTGCTACTGATATCTTTATTGATGAGAACGATAACTCTGAACTACATAAGAAATTCCTAAATGTACTGAAGATAATTGAAAGAGTGGAACCAAATGACTTACGGTGGGACGAATTTGAACACCTAATGTCTGAAATCACAAACACTGCTCAGAATCTTATGAACCTTCAACCTAGAAACTTAAGCTCTAGACGTAAAGAAATTGACATCGAAGACGCTAAAAAAAATTAAAAATTGTATAAACGAAATAGAAGAAGAACCATACGATTGATTTTAGAGGGTGAAAGCGCCCAATGCCCGACCAGGAAAGATGTTGTTCCTTCCAGACTGATTTAAATGAATCGGTTTACGGTAGTGGAATTGATCAAGCGAAAAATGAAGTATTAACAGCCCCATTCACCGTGGAGGAAGTGGTAGGAAGACTGTCTAAGACCGAAAACTCTGCCCCTGGGTAAGATGGCCTAACCTTTAACCATTGGAAACTCTTGGACCCGAATGGAGTTTTATTAACAACAATTTTTAATATTTGCCGTAAATACAAGAAGATACCAATACAATGGAAGAATGGGAAAACTATCCTCATCTTGAAAAAGGGCGACCCAGAGGGCATTTCCAACTACAGACCTATAACACTAAATAGAACAGCAGCCAAATTATATGCACGATGCTAGTCTACGAGACTTATGAAATTGATTCAAGAAGAAAACACTATCACCAAGGCCCAGAAAGAGTTCATGCCATTCGATGGCGTCTTTGAACACAACTACATAGTGGAAAGAAGAATCAAAGAAGCAAGAGCTACAAAACAAGACCTTTGTCTAGTCAAATTAGATTGCTCAAACGCATTTGGAAGCTTACCTCACGAAGCAATCGATGCAGTTCTAAAAAAGAAAAAATGCACTAGATACCTTTATATCCATTATAAAAGACATGTATTATCTGTCAGGAAAATAAATGTACACCTATTTTTCGAATCTGGCATTCCTGCGCTCCATCCGTGGAGAGTATGAGAATTAAATCAATCAAATGTTTACAGAGGGGCAAAGAGAAAAGTTTAATCTGAATAAGACATTGCAGAGAGGCACAAACTGTGAATACGAATAGTGCATAGAGTAAATAAAGTACGGCACCGAAAGAGAAAGCCAGAATCAGCTGTTACACGCAGAAAAAAGAGAAAGAATTGTCGAAGTGGGAACATAAAACACAAATACAATAAATACGCCGACAACTAAACTTTCACCACGCCCTGATCTTGGTGTAGTGGTTAAGGTGCTGGCTCACAAATGCAAAGGACGCCAGTTCAAATCTCCGGCAAGGTAGTTTCTATTTTTTTTCTTAATAATACATACAGCTCATGAAAGATATTAAAAAAGGTTGTATTTAGTCTTTCGTGGCAATTATTATTGGTAATGTTTAGTACTGATAATACTTTTTGTCTTTGCGTATTGCTTTTATTCTTTTCTTCATTTCCAAAGAGAAGAATATCCGAACAAATGCCACCAAAATTCCTCTTATTTTGAATGTAAACGCCATTTGCAATTAGTGAAGAATAAAAATTGAACGTTTCAACGTAGCTGTAAAAAGTAAAAAGAAAAACATGGAACTGGAGGGGTTCGAATCCATACTCATGGTTATAAAAATACAATTTCTACATGTCTTACACTTCTCCACCACGTTTCTACGTTAGCAAGTAAAAGGCTTGTGTTTAGGTTAGGCTGGTTAATACATTTTGCAAAGAGGCCCGGTTTAGTTCTGACGCAGCACAGGTGCGAGAAGGCAGCAAAACACCTTCTCTCTCTCCCTCTGTGTGTCTATTTATCTATCTATCTGTATATATAACGCTATTTGTGAATGCCATAACCATCCTAATTTTCCGCGGATTGAGACGAAACTTGGCACAAACATTATTGTTGAAATATGTTGATGAGTTTGTTAAAGAGAATAATCAGATGAAAATGTTCAAAATGGCGGCCCTTCAAACTCTTAAAAAGTTCCAAGGGAACCAAATTTCGCCCATAAATAGGTATTCAGAAAGTTTGAGTAACTTTTCCTCTTTTACTGAAATATTTGTCTGCATGGACTTATCCTCTTTCATTGAAATATTGGACCCGATTAATCGCCTAAAAAAGGTTCACGCCCTTTCGCTACGGTCAGGCTTTTTTTCTTTCTTTTTTTTTTTTTTTTTTGCAGGAGGAGGATTATTTTCGTATCGGAACAAGATGATTGTTAGTGATGATATGAAATTACACATTGAAAGTGAAGTAACTAGTGAAACGTGTTATTTGAAAGAATAATATAATAAATGTGCTTACCCTTAACACAGAGAACTGTAAATCATGTATTTCGCGTTCGGGAGCGTGAATGGCGAGGAGTGTTATTTGATTTGCTTTTTAGTAAAACATTCCATTGCAAATAAAGGTAAGCAACATTAATGGTAAGTAAAACAACAACAACAATAATAATAATAATAATAATAATAATAGGTGTTGTTTCTGGCAAGGCAATATCTTCCTCAATTCTTCTTCAAACGTAATGATTTTAACGCCATATCTTCCTTACAAACAAAATATTAGCAATTTATATCGAGTGAACGGGAAATTGTGGAGTGATGGGAGCAACGTTGGACAGTATGCACTCATATTACTCAGAAAAATAATCGATTTCAATGCAAAATGAACGAAGAGTCATTGTCATGGGGCCACGGCAGAGCCCTCCTTAGGAAAAATGTCGATAACTTATATCGAGAGAACAGGATGTGATCGTAGGATGGGACCAACGTTGGACACCGTGCACCCATAAGCTGCATCGAAAATATTAGGCGGGGGCGCCAGCTAGCCTTACTTATTTTTACATAATAATATAAAATTATATTGTCCAAATACACACGCGAGTTAGCTAGTAATATTTCATATTATTATTATTATTATTATTATTATTATTATTATTATCAACAGCGTCTTTTCATTACGTGTGCATGTTTGACACGAAACCAAAGAGAAGATCCATCATTCGTAAAAAGAATAAGAATAGCAATACATGACGTATTGCAGGATACAAAATGCTTTGCATTACTTGTTTGTTAGACAGCTACTAGCTTAGTGTTCTGAAAGGTTGTGTATAAACTAGGGATAGCCAATTCCGGAATTATTACTTCCTGTACTCCCGAAAGTAAAACCGGACAAATTCCGGAATTCGGAAAATTCCGATTTTGGAATAAATCTGGAATTCGTCTAATCCGGAATTCGGAATCAGAAATGTCTGATTTCGTTAATATTCCGAAATTCGGAAAAATTCGACACCGAAAGAGAAATCCAGAAACAGCAGGTAAACGGAGAAAAAAAGAATAGAAATTGTTAAAGTGGAAACAAATTACAAATACGAATAGGGATGAGCACGAGTCGAGCCAAAATTCGACTCGACTCGAGTTCAATTCGAGTCGAGTCAAAGGTAATTTTCTTGACTTGAGTTCCGAGCCAAGTCGCTGTTTTCGAGGTCGAGTTTCGAGTTGAGTCATGTTTGATAATGACTCGCTCGCTCGTTCAGCTCGTTCAGCTCGTTTTAACTCGTTTTGAAATAATGGCATGATTAGAGTGGAAAGCGAAAGCCATAAGAAAAGTAAGCAGTAATGTGGAATACTTTCAGTGTTGCTCACGACAGGTGTGAATCTCGTCTCGTGATTTTAGTGCATCTCGTGATGCAATTTTGGTGTATCTCGTCTCGTCTAGATAACGAGAAGACAAGAGTTTTTTATTATTATTACGAGACAGCCTCAAATGTCGTAATCACCAATATAAGTATATACTGTAGTTCTTCTGTAGTTCTTAAAATCAAGGCTGAGACCTGCACGGTCTTATTCTTGAGCCCAAGCAGAAGACCAACTCCGGTAGTGATATCAACCAGCTCGGCTCGTATCAACTGAGCGAACAGCTCCAGTCGGATCGGCCCAATTGAGCCGATAACCTGAGCCGGCTCAGTTGGAACGAGCCATCGACTCAGCTTAATTAAACCGATGGCTCGAGCTTTCTCGGTTGGGATGGATCACCTACTCGGCTCATGAGAACCGGTTCTAGCCAGCTAAGTTGAAACTAGTCCATCGGCAGGGTTCGACTCAGCTCAACTAATCCGATGGCTCAAAATTGGCTCGGTTGGGTGAGCTGTCGGCTCGGCTCACTTTTCGGTTCGGTTCGATAGTGAATGAGCTGTAAGCCGAGCCGCTCGAGCCGTTGAGAAGCCTAAACCCGGTCCCAGCTGTTTTGAATATGTTTGGCTGAAGCCTATAACTTTTAACAATTTTTGGCTCGAACCTACATACTTGCCCTTTCGGAACTCAAACCCAGAACGTGACCGATGTCCTTGCCTCCTGAAGACTTCTCGACGACCGAGATCGACAGTCAATTATCTTTTACTATTCAGATATAAACCACATATCATTTAAAGATTGTATACGTTGTTGATATAATAATAATAATAATAATAATAATAATAATAATAATAGTAATAATAATGGCATTAAAAGTTTTAAACTTGCCCTAAAATTTGGCAAAACTTACTTAAAATTAGAGATTTCGGGGAAAGGGTTCCGCACCTTCAAGACACACCTCTGCAATTACCCGAATTTTAAAGTCGAGTGTTCCATTCAAGTTTCATGTAACAGTATTCTACTGTATGTTTTAAGGAAAATAACTGTAATAAATATAACTGAATATCACGCAACAGTAAGGCATATAATAAACTAATTTTTAGGATATGCAGAGGTAAATATAAAAGCTTTGCTAGAAAAATACCTACACAGACCATAATTCAATGATCTCTGAAATACAATGTAACGAAATAGCCTATGAGATTCAGCCTACAGAGCAATTGCTACTTAAATAATGGACATACACTATTTCGAGAATCGAGACAAGACGGGAAATGTTTACGATACTTTTCGTCTCGTCTCGATTCTCATCTCCAAAGCGAGACGAAAATTTTGAGTTAGCCTTATCCCGTCTCGAACGTAAAATGTTAATTCTCAGGTTATTTTGTTTGTTTTAGAAACCAGATGAGAAATTCCTCTTCTCGTGGACAACATTAAACCAAACCGAAGTATTCTTTCCAAATGTCACGTTTCTGCTTGTAATGGTATGACCTGAGCGATAATTGGCTCCTAGCTTTTAATCTTCTACGAGATAATAATAATTATTAGTTTATTATTATTACTATTATTATTCCTGAAGATTTGATAGTTCAAGTATTGAAACATCCGAGTATTCAAATATCTGAATATAATGATACGTATGTCATCACCGATCAATCGCCATCAAAAATCCTAAAGTAACAAAACAAAAACAAACAAAAAATGCGACGTGCATTCGCACAAGCACCTTGACCACTTTTTTTTTTAAAAAAAAAAAAAGTTAACTGAGCCACCGAACGTGCCTCAGCAACTTACTTGACCTAACTACACTTGATTTGCTTTACGTGCTTTACTCGGTTAACTGGCTTTACCTAGGAACGAAGGAAAACGAACACACAAATATCGAGGACAATTAAAATCACAAAGGCTCTCCCACCAGGAATCGAACCCGGGACCCCGTAGACCACTCAACCGCGATCACTACGCGGCAAACCAATCGTCTTTAGTCTGGTTACGTTAGGTTTCTTTGTCTCCACTTGCAAACTTGTATGTCATATTTCTTCGATTCAAAATGTCTTTCGTATTTCTTTTATGATGTCGGCAAAGTTTACACTAATAGCTTGAGTTGTTCTTTAACCGTTGGTTAATAAGTTTGTTTTTTCTCCACACGAAACTGCAGATATGACAGATTGAATTCTCATAATCTCCATTTCTTTCAAAGCAGTCGCCATTACCTGGTCAAAGTCTTATTTCCGCCACGGAATTCAGAAGAATTCCGGAAGTCGGAAACAATCCGGAATTTAGAAAATTCCGGAATTGAGAAAAACTACGGATTTCGAAAAATCCAGATTTTTCCGAATTCCAGAATTATTCCAAAATCGGAATATTCCGAATTCCGGAATTTGTCCGGTTTTACTTTCGGGAGTACGGAAAGTAAAAATTCCGGAATTGGCTATCCCTAGTTTATACACAACCTTTCAGAACGCTAAGCTAGTAGCTGTCTACAAACTAGTGCTCCCAAACGGGTCGGGTTACGGGTCGGGTCGGGTCAGTCAGGTCTGCTCGGGTCGGGTCAATCGGGTTATTCGGGTCGGGTTGTTGGGTCGGGTCAATCGGGTAGGCTTGAGTCGGGTTGTCGAGTCAGGTCAATGAGGTCGGATCATGGTTCGGGTCAGTCGGGTCGGGTCGGGTCATCGGGTAGGGTCAGTCAATTCGGGTCACGGATCGGGTCGGGTCGGTCTTCAACCCGGCCCGACCCGACCCGTTGAGAGCACTACTACAAAGAAACAAGTAATGCAAAGCATTTTGTATCCTGCAATACGTCATGTATTAAAATCCGACAGGAGTTGCAGTATCTAACCAGAAATTGCATGTATTTAGCTACTGGAAGCTAAGGTATGAAGAATTGTATTGTGTCTTATCTTTTTTGTGTCTTATACAACCCTGCAAACCACTGAATATCTAAACGGCTTTCGTTAAATCCAAGTTGTAGTACTCACAACTACATCCATTTGTGTCTATATGATCGTGTTACTAAAGCTTACTGTATGATAGCGTTAGTTAGTGAGTCTTTCTCTGCTCTCCCGTAAAGTTGTGATACAATCTACTACAGGATACAGAATCAATTATCAATTTAACCAAGTTGTTGTATTACTACACATCTGCCTCCGCCTCTGTCAACTCTGGTTCATCTCGTTGACGCGACATATTTGCTTCTTTATACCCCTTTCTTCGTTTACTGAGTGAAACAGTAGCTATTCTGAAATATACTACTGCGCATGCCTCGTAGATAAATATTTCTGATGCCAATAGTTTCCGTTTTGTCCAAGGAATGTTCTTTTTCTTATTCCGAGCATGGCCTTTTATCACATTATATGAAGAGCATGTAGGTCTAAATACCTCATGTATTACATAGAATGTAGGTTTAACTCTTCCAGCAAAGAAGGAACATGTGATCATAGTATACAACCCACAGAAGTGATAGCTGGCAATACAGTGGTCGTAATCCCTAACGACAGAGGCGTTGAGCGTTGCCCTCCCCGCTGGTCTAGCGGCTAGCACGTGCGACTTTGGTGTATGGTGTCCCGGGTTCGATTCTCGGCGGGAGAGTATTTATGATTTTTAACTGTCCTCGATGTTTCTGTGTTCGTGTCCCCTTCGTTATATGTTATTAGAAAAAGCAAGTTAAACACAAACAAGTAAAATTAGCAATAAGTAAGTTACTGAAACACGTTCGGTGAGTCAGTTAAAAAAAATAGTGGACAAAGCACTGGCTTTTCGCGCCGTCCATGCGACTTCGAATCTATCTCTCCTTGATATTTTATCCATTTGAAAGAAAGTATTGTTTCTTTTCGCTACACTGTTTTCGTATTTTTCGCCGTCTTTCACAGTTAAAGTATATGGCTATTCTTATTCTTTTTACGAATGATGGATCTTCTCTTTGGTTTCATGTCAAACATGCACACGTAATGAAAAGACGCTGTTTATAATAATAATAATAATAATAATAATATGAAATATTACTAGGTAACTCGCGTGTGTATTTGGACAATATAATTTTATATTGTTATGTAAAAATAAGCAAGGCTGGCTGGCGGCCCCCCCTAATATTTTCGATGCGCCTTATGGGTGCACGGTGTCCAACGTTGGTCCCATCCCACGATCACCTCCTGTTCTCTCGATATAAGTTATCGACATTTTTCCTAAGGAGGGCTCTGCCGTGGCCCCATGACTCCCCATGACAATGACTCTTCGTTCATTTTGCATTGAAATCGATTAGTTTTCTGAGTAATATGAGTGCATACTGTCCAACGTTGCTCCCATCACTCCACAATTTCCCGTTCACTCGATATAAATTGCTAATATTTGGTTTGTAAGGGGGATATGGCGTTACAATCATTACGTTTGAAGAAAAATTGAGGAAGATATTGCCTTGCCACAAACAACACCTATTATTATTATTATTGTTTTACTTACCATTAATGTTGCCTACCTTTATTTGCAATGCAATGTGTTACTAAAAAGCAAATCAAATAACACTCCTCTCCATTCACGCTCCCGAACGCGAAATACATGATTTACAGTTCTCTGTGTTAGGGGAAATCACATTTATTATATTATTCTTTCAAATAACACGTTTCACTCCGATACGAAAATAACCCTCCTCCTGAAAAAAAAAAAGCCTGACCGTAGCGGAAGGGCCTGAATCTTCTTTAGGCGGTTAATCAGGTCCAATATTTCAATAAAAGGGGATAAGTCCCTGCACACAAATATTTCAGTAAAAGAGGAAAAGTTACTCAAACTTTCTGAATACCTATTTATGGGCGAAATTTGGTTCTCTTGGAACTTTTTAAGAGTTTGAAGGGCCGCCATTTTGAACATTTTCATCTGATTATTCTGGTTAACGAACTCATCAATATATTTCAACAATTAATGTTTGTGCCAAGTCTCCTCTCAATCCGCTGAAAATAAGGGTGGTTATGGCATTCACAAATAGCGTTATATACGTATACAGATAGATAGATAAATAGACACACAGAGGGAGAGAGAAAAAGGTGTTTTGCTGCCTTCTCGCACCTGTGCTGCGTCAGAACTAAACCGGGCCTTTCTGCAAAATGTATTGACCAGCCTAACCTAAACACAAGCCTTTTACTTGCTAACGTAGAAATGTGGTCGAGAAGTGTAAGACGTAGAAATTGTATTTTAATAACCATGAGTATGGATTCGAACCCCTCCAGTTCCATGTTTTTCTTTTTACAGCTACGTTGAAGCGTTCAATTTTTATTCTTCACTAATTGCAAATGGCGTTTACATTCAAAATAAGAGGAATTTTGGTGGCATTTGTTCGGATATTCTTCTCTTTGGAAATGAAGAAAAGAATAAAAGCAATACGCAAAGACAAAAAGTATTATCAGTACTAAACATTACCAATAATAATTGCTACGAATACGAAAAACTAAATACGACCTCTTTTACCATCTCTCATGAGCTGTATGTATTATTAAAAAAAATTAAAACTACCTTACCAGAGATTCGAACTGGCGTCCTTTGCATTTGTGAGCCAGCACCTTAACCACAACACCAAGATCAGGGCGTGGTGAAAGTTTAGTTGTCTGCGTATTTATTGTATATGTGTTTTATGTTCCCACTTCGACAACTCTTTCTCTTTTTTCTGCGTTTAACAGCTGATTCTGGTTTTCTCTTTCGGTGTCGTACTTTATTTACACTATGCACTATTCGTATTCACAGCTTGTGCCTCTCTGCAATGTCTTATTCAGATTAAACTTTTTTCTTTGCCCCTCTGTAAACATTTGATTGATTTAATTCTCATACTCTCCACGGATGGAGCGCAGAAATGCCAGAATCGAAAAATAGGTGTACATTTACTTTCCTGACAGATAATACCAAGATGCATCATCTACAATTGTAACAGAGGATGGAATTACGGAATCTATACCAGTTAAGGCAGGAATTAAACAAGGTTGTTCTTTAAGCGGTCTTTTATTCATACTCGCAATCGATCCGGTCCTAAAAGAATTTGAAGAGGAAAACGAAAATATCAAGTTATTAGCTTATGCGGATGATTTAACGATCCTAAGTAAATCTGAACAAGAATTACAATCCAGTATCAACAAACTAACAGATAAATTAGGCCTTCTGAATCTGAAAATGAACCCAACTAAATGCATAGGTATGATGATCTCTGGTCATACTCCAGTTGGCTGCCGAAGGATGGATTTAAAAATTCATAAGCAAACAATAGAGTGCATTGAAGATGGACAATCGACGATCTTTATTGGTAAACCAATTGGCTTTAACATAGCTTCAAACATAGACTCCTTGAATGAGATTATGGCCAAGGGAATCAAGATCCTAACTTCTAAGTTGGCACCATGGCAGCGCCTTGATGCCATGAAAACCTTCTTCTATCCATCTCTCCAATTTGCAATGAGAATTAATGAAAGACCTAAAGGAGATTGGAAGGAGACATTACGACCTTATTATAAGAAAACACTAAATCTTCCCAAAGAAACTTCAAATTACTACCTATACGGATCAAGAAAAATGGGCGCATGCGGAATCCCAATTGCGGCGGAATCAGCTGACATAACAGCATTAGATAATGCCTTTAAGCTCCTCACCTCGCTAGATAACTCCATAAGAGAAATGGCATTCCAGCACCTAGACAAAACAATATCTTGCAGAACCCGAAAAGAAGTGAATGATGAAGATAGGGGTAGTTTCCTCTCGGCAATAATGGATGACACATACCTAAAGTCAACTAATGCGTATAAAAACATTTGGACTATTGCTAGAAAAGCCTCAGGGAGAATGCAATGCAAGTGGCAGTTCAACGCTACCGATCAGCTTACATTGAATGAGAAAATCATAGTGGCTCAACAAAGAAGAATCGTGATCAAAACCATCAGGGAGACGAAACAACTGGAAAGAAGCAGGACGCTAATCAACTATGAGGATCAAGGAAAAATAATTGAATGTATAGCTGCCTGCAATGCAAATAATCACTTTTTAACAAATGGCCTTTACACCCGTTTCGCTGACTGGAGGTTTGTTCACAGAGCACGGCTAAATCTCGTCCCCTTGAACGGTGCCAATAAATGGAACATTGGGAATAAAGCCTGCAGACTTTGTGGCTACGAACTAGAAATTCTCCCGCATGTTACTAATCACTGCATGAGAAACGCTGATGCCATGCAAAAAAGACATAACGACATAGTAGACTGTATAAAGAGAGCAGCCGCACGAAAAATGAAGATCGAAGCAGTAAACCAAGAGGTAGTCCCCGGTCTAAGATGTCGCCCAGAACTTTTGCTTACCAAAAATAATAAGGCTTACATAGTAGATGTCACGATACCATTTGAAAATTGAAAGGATTCTCTGGATAAAGCTCGTGAAGATAAGATTCAAAAATATGAAGAGCTAAGGCGCGCACTAATTGAGATAAGACCGTACATAGATGTAGAAGTGATCCCCATTATTTTAGGAGCCCTGGGGTCATGGGACCTACGTAACGACAAATTTCTCAATAAGATCTGCGCTAAGTCTTACTTGACGCTAATGAAGAAATTATGTGTCAGTAACACTATACGCTGAATGAATAAATGATTGAATGGGGATTAATGGGGACGTCAGCAACGAGGCTATATGTCCCCGTCACGATAAAAAAACGTTGCTCAGGACTGCAAAATTAAAAAGGAATTACAGGCTAAAAAGAATACAGTTATTACAACGAAAATGCTGCTAAATGAAAAGGTAAAGGATAAAAGCAAAACTGGAAGATAAAAAAATAAATAAGATTTTAAACAAATAACAATATACAAAAATAAACTTAAAACATGTGAGAAAATTTAAAACCTAGCAGCAATAAAACAATCACAATAGACTAAAAACAGCTCAGAGAACGTGGGCAACGCTAATAGCACGAACGAACTCAAGCACCCGGCCAACAACATCGCTATTATTCCCCAAAGCACGGGTAAGAACAGAAGGCAGTCCGTAACGTTCTCTGAGATCTGAGTATTCAGGACACTCCACAAGAATGTGCTGAATACTCAGGGAGACTATACACTCCTCACAATACGGACGGTTCAGCCTCCGCAGCAAGTAGCCGTGCGTCAAATGAGAGTGTCCGATACTCAAACGCGCAAGGAGCACTTCATCTCGACGACGATCGGACGAGGAGGTACGCCACTCTCCTAGGAGTGGTTTGACTCCGTGTAATTTATTCTCAATGGCCTGGTGCCAATCGGCTTGCCAGTGAGAGCGTATTAATAGGTGAAAATACGAACGAAGATCGGAGCAAGGAAGGACATGCTCCAGTGCAACCCCGGCCAAGGCGGCGTTCTTGGCAGCTGCATCGGCACGTTCGTTTCCCCGGATGCCGACATGACCCGGCACCCAGCAGACAACGACGACACAACCCTGTTGCTGCAATTGATGGCATCTCACAAGAACGTCCTGCACGAGAGAGTACATACTAAAGACATTCTGTATACACAAAATCACGCTCTGAGAATCGGTGCAAAGAAGCACACGACGTAAGGAAAGCGTGAGAGCATGGTCCAAGGCAAGCTTAAGTGCAGTCAATTCAGCAGTGAACACGGAACACAGGCGATGCAAATTGAATTCTGAGCTGCCCTCGTCGGTGACAAAGGCACAGCCTACAAAATCCCCATCCTTAGAACCGTCCGTACAGAACACACTAAAATCGGGGTACTGGTCCAACAGTGCGCCAAACTCCTTCTGATACACCTGAGAACTAGTCTGCTGTTTGGAATGCAGAGACAAACGTAAACCGTCGCGAGGTAAACGAAGAAGCCACGGTGGAATAGCACAAGAGTGCACCAATGAAAGAGGGCCACACGAAATCGCCGCCAAGGGAACTCGCTCACGCACGGATGTACCATGGACGTGTAGAGCGAGGACGTGCAGCATAGCGCTCGTATATCCGACCACCACGGAGACATGGTCTACACGGGTGGTCTGGAATACAACGCACATGCGCAGAATAATTAAGAAGTAGTCTGCTGCGACAATATACTAACGAAGGTTCATTGGCTTCAGCATACAGGCTGGCGACGGGACTAGTTCGGTAGGCGCCAGTAGCAAAACGAATACCCAGGTGATGCACTGTGTCAAGTTGTCGTACGAGAGAAGCACGAGCAGAACCATAGACAATACAGCCATAGTCTAACTTTGACCGAATTAGACTACGGTACAAACGAAGTAGAACAGTACGATGAGCACCTCGCGTACGGTGGGAAAGGACTCCAAGGAGATTCAGAGGTCGAAGGCAAGAGTACTTAAGGTTTCGAATATTTGGTGCCCGCGACAAGCGACGGTCAAACACTAGACCCAAGAAACGGAATGTATCAACGAATGACAAACGGGTGCCATCGAGGTACAAGTCCGTGTCAACAACGCAGGTACGCTGCCGGCAGAAGTGAACACATTGGAATATCTCGGTGGAAAAGCGAAATCCAGTCTCATTCGACCAACGAACAAGACGATTGAGAGTCAGTTGAAGTTGTCGAGTAATGCCACAAAGATGGTGGGAGTGACAGAAAATGATGAGGTCGTCAACGTAAAGCAGACCAGACACAGGAGCCTGGATCTGCGAAAGAACACTGTTGACACCGACAGCAAACAACGTGACACTAAGGACACTGCCTTGTGGTACACAATTTTCTTGTACAAAACGCTCTGAGAGACTAGATCCAACACGCACTCGAAAGTGTCGCTCGTGAAGAACAGTCGTGATAAATTGGGCCATACGCGCACGAAGACCCCAGTCATATATTTGATTTAAGATACCATAAAGCCAGGTGGTGTCATACGCCTTCTCTAAGTCAAAAAATATAGTCACAAGATGCTCGCCGTTGAGAAAGGCGTCGTGAATTTGACCCTCAAGATAAGCAAGATTGTCAATAGTTGAACGGAAGCGACGAAAGCCACTCTGAACTTTCTCAAAAAAGAATACGATTCCAAATACCACACCAGGCGCTTGTTGACCATTCGCTCGAGCAGCTTACAGACACAGCTCGTAAGAGCAATGGGTCTGTAGCTCGTGGGGCTAGTTGCGGCTTTCCCTGGCTTTAAGATAGGAAGAACCAGGGCCTCACACCAAGCAGGTGGAAAGAACTGCTCAACCCAGATGCAATTATACAGCTGCAATAATGCAAGCTGAGTGTCGTGGGAGAGGTTGCGCAACATATCATACGAAATACGGTCAAGCCCGGGAGCAGTATTGGACGATTCACTGAGAGCAGATTCGAACTCAACGAGCGTGAAAAGGGCGTTATATTCCTCACTGTTGGCGCTACGGAAATTTAACGGGTTTCGCTATAGCGTAGGAAGTGAACGAGCAAAGGCTAGTGGGTAGTGATCCGACTCAGAGATAGTGACAAAATGGTCGCCCAATATATGAACGATCTCTGAGGAATTGGTGTGTAGAACACCATTCACGTTTAAGGCAGGTACATTAAGTGAAGGAGAATATCCGTTTAGGGAGCGAACCCGATGCCACGCAGTAGACATAGGCGTGTGACTACTGAATGACGTAATTCATCCAGCTTTGGCGCTTCGAGTGTTTTACCAGGCGTCGAGCACGAGCACGTAGAATGCGGAACTGCTGAAGATTTTCGTCTGTGGGATGACGATTAAAAGTGGCAAGAGCGCGCCGACGAGTTTGATTAGCCTCACGGAATTCCGCAGACCACCATGGAACACGCCGGCGGGAAAAGTCGCCACCGCATTCTGGAATGGAACCATGAGAAGTATCAAGAACAGTCTGCTCAAAAGCCTCAGCCAACAGCCACAGGGAGATCATCACGATAATGAAACTCACTGAGCTCACGTAATTTACGCCAGTCAGCAAGCTTCAGATTGAAGCGGCGGAGAGGAAAAGGAGGTGTAACAGGGAGACCTTCAACAAACAACGGGAAGTGATCACTGCCGCAAAGATCAGGATGCACTCTCCATGTTAATGAGGTAAAGAGACCAGCACTACACATGGAGACGTCAATACAAGAATATGTACCATGGGCAGTGGAGAAGTGAGTGGAACTTGCATCATTAAGGAGGAGCAGTCCACTCTCCTGAAGAAAGTCCGTCACCTCACGGCCACGACCGTCAGTACGTACAGAGCCCCATAGAAGATAAGCATTAAGGTCTCCTACAAGCAGGACGGGCGGCTCGAGCTGATAGAAGAGCTGAACCAGATCGGTGGTTGTAAAGATTTCTGAGTGAGGAACGTATATTGAACAAATTGTAAGCGGACGAGAGAAGGATACTCGTACCGCGACGGCTTGCAGGCGCGATACAATGTGGATCTGCCGAGAATGAAGAGAATCGGAAACACATACTGTCACGCCGCCAGCAGCGTGGGCAGTATCTAGCTTATCACATCGATACATAGTAAACCCAGAAAGAACGAAGGACTGGGTAGGCTTAAAATGGGTTTCCTGCAAGCAAATAAGTACAGGCGAGTGGTCAGTGACCAGTTGGGTCAATGCCTCACGGTGAGTAGAGAAGCCATTCTGGTTCCACTGAAGAAGCGCAATAGTAGATGATATCAACGTTTGAGGCGAACTCTCCCACGAGGGCCCATTACAGTCCACTCCGTGTCCATCAGTTCATCTTCCACCATGTCAGATTTCAAAGAAACTCCAGGTGGCTTACGAAATGGAGTGGATTTCGGTCTCTTGGGAGAGAGAACCGTATCGTTGAGCCGGCGTATATGCTGGCTAAGCTTAAGGCCAGCGATGTAAGGTGAGCGGCCAAGTCCGGGAGTACGCCGAAGACCACCACTAACCGACACACGTGGGGTCTTGGGGACTTCGCTAGTTTTTGGAACTGGAGTCCTCGGAAGTGCGCTCGTGGTTGCTACTTGATTCTTAAAAAGGTCGCTCGTACGAGCAACTGGGGCCTTGCGGTCACAAGTAGGCTGTGGTACCAAGTTGGTTTGGGTGGAAACGTCGACAGTCTGTGTGGCAACAGATTTCCAAGAACTAGCGGCAACAGTCGCAAAGGGAACAGAAAGCGAGGAAGGAAGACTTTGTTTCAAACGACGCGTCGCATCGGAAGCAGAAATCTTCTCGACAACCATGAGTTCTCGGATACGTTTCTCACGCTGAAAGGCTGGACAATCCCGAGACCAAGCAGAATGCTCACCCTTGCAGTTGACACAGACGGGCTTCGTCGCTGTACAGGGATCCGCATCATCACTAGCCTGGCCACAATTCGCGCAAAGAGCAGCACTCGCATTACATGAGGTGCTGCTGTGGCCAAAATATTGACATTTATTACAGCGTAAGGGACTAAGTATATAAGGCCTAACTTTGAGACGATAGAAACCAGCCTTGACGTAATCCGGAAGCGTTGGCAAACTGAAAGTAAGAATCAGTGACTGGGTAGCTACGAGTTCACCTGACTTCTTACTTTTGATGCGAGCTACGTCCACAACGTGTTGGTCCGCTAACTCCGATTTTATCTCCTCCTCGGTGGCATTAAAGAGATCCCAACACGAGATCACTTTTCGATAAACGTTCAGTAGACGATGGGGTTCTACGGTCACGTTCACTGGGCCAATAGCAGTTAACTTCATCAGCTTCGCAGTTTGCCGCTCGTCGACGGTTTCCACCAGTAAAGTGCCATTCCGCAATTCCTTAATATCTTTAACCTGTCCGGCGTTGTAAGTTATAACTTTATTAATAACAAAAGGTGACAAGCCCTTTAGAGCACTCGGACGGTTATCGGTAGCATCGGCACAATCAGTTACTTTAATTACAAGATGTCGGACCACGGGTGTGGCGATACTTGTCTCTTCCACATTCTCGCTGACAGAATTTTCCATCTCGCTCTCAGTAAGTTTGGGCTTTTTAGTAGAGGGCGAGCCCGGACCCGTTATGTTTGTTTTTATACCCATAAAAGTGTGAATATTAATAAACATTTATAATGGAATAAAGGGTGTGAGGTCACACCGGGGCGTTAACAGGGGAACTAACGCTACCGCTTGGCTATCCCTTCAGCACGCCCGACACCTTAGGATCAGCGTGGGGCCAACGCGGTCAAGGGGAATGGAAGTGCAAGGAAAACCATTCCCGTCGACAAAAACGCGTGGCCCCGGAAAAAGAAGGAGTGAAACAAAATCAAAGAAACCTGGTAAACAAAAGGATAGACCCCACCAGCCCAAAAAGAAAAGAACAAAACAAAACAAAAAGGTGCGGATTTTTTGGTTTTTCAATATTTGTTTTTTTATTTAAAGTTTTGCAATTTTTTTTGTTTTTGTTTATATTTTCAGGCTCAACACTCCGGACAACACAAACACTGGACATACACAACGGCAGGCCGGGTGGGTGCACGTCCTCCCCAAATGGAGGAAGACGTCCACTAGACCTTCCGCTTCCCGACTCCCACCAACCACCTGCGAGTCCGGTAGCAATATTAGCGTCTCAGAGGGCATGCAATGATATGAAGATTAGGGGTGATAAATGGATGACTTATGAAGCCGCTCTCTCAGCTCCACCCCCTCCCCGGCGATGACGGTCCACTACATGGAGGGGGACACTATACGCTGGCCAAGGGACATATACATAGAGCATCTAAGGGGTGTAAGACAATACTAACAGATGAACACAAGTGTACGCGGATTGTAGTGGCTCTATGTATAAAAACAATTCTAGTCTCTTGTCTTAATATGACTATAATTTGTTATCCGAGAGGTGATAAAGTGATAAATTAGCATCCAAAGCATAAAGAACATTATCCTGAAAAAGTGAATTTAGATCCTAAAAATCTAAGAAAGATAAACTAAAAACTGTTCTTATCAGTTTAATCAGTTCGAAACATTTTTGATCTTGTGCTTTGGTAATTATTCTCACCTAGTGAGAAACATCCATCGGGGGGTATATGTGTGGAAGGTGCTCCTCAAGCGCCGAAATCGGCTACAGGTCCGAGCCACACGTGTGTGCATTGGCCGGGGGGTGGTCGGTGTCGGTCGCGACAGGTGTTAAGGATCCCTCTAGTTTCTCGCCTATTGCATGTGGGCTGATTTAATCAGCTAGTGCTCAGGAGGGATAAATTGATGACCTTCCCTGCTTCTAGTTGTTGTAGTGGACGCAGATAGACGAAAAGATCACGGGCTCGCAGCTCCCTGATTATCTGAAATTGAGAATTGACTTGTTCGTTCCATGATTAGTGTTAGAGATCCCCCTAGTTTCTCGCCTATGACAGGTGGGCTGTGCTTATCAGTTACTCCGTGGGCGGTATAAATTGATGACCTTCCCTGCTTCTGGTTGTTGTAGTTGACGCAGATAAACAAATAGATCGCAGGCTCGCAGCTCTCTGATTAACTGAAATTGTCAAATGATTTGATCGTTCCCTGATCAGTGAAATGGAATCAATCCCGCAGCTACGAAGGGACGGCAGCACTCTCATTGTACGGTTTCCCACAACGGATCATTTTAATTGTACAGAGAGGGACTGCAGAGCTGCCTTCAAATCAGAATCATGGACATCTACCAGAGCCTCAGTTGAAAGACACCTCCTGAGAGATCACAACGTGAAAATAACTCAAACAAAAAATATATGTTGCCGATGTAGATCTGAGCTGGGAAGGAGACCAACAGGTCATACCTGTAACGCTACTATCCCAGCTGATATGAAAGAAAATGAAAGGGAGGTTTTCGCCTATAAATGTGAAAAATGTGGTGAGACTTTCTCAAATACAAGAGCCTTACGCAACCACTTACAGTGGCATAAATACAGAGGAGACAGAAATAACCCTGACAAATTGATCACTATTAACAATATAAGGGGAAGCCTAGGAACACAATAACAATAGTGAAAAGACTCTTCAAGTTAATGAAGAGCTTGAAGATTGGGAACTGCGAGATGAATATTCCTCTGAGCAGCAAGCCGAAACACATGATGTCGACATTCGAACAGAAAATAATAGTGATAATGGGAACCATATGGGTGGTCCTTGACAAGACGGGGGAGCCCTGGAAAACGCAGATAATGAACCCAACGAAACGAATGAGGGTGCCCAATACGAATATGCCTCAGGCAGCATGGTTGAAAAGATGGTAAATACGATCTTGGACGACAATACCGATGAAAATTCACAAATTGAATCCCTATTAGCCATAAGCAGATGTGAGATAGAAAGACAATTATATGAGAGCTTTCAGTCCCCCGACAGAGAGCAAATTCCCGATACTCCAGGAGTAGACCCGGATATAATCACTACCTTCGCTGAGGTTCATAATTGTCCACCTTCCAACCCCCATGAGGAAGAGCACCAAGTCGCTGATATTTTTAACAATGTAAACTCTGAACCGTTGCATCCAAATATTGAAACCGTAGAGGCAATAACGAAAGAAGATATACCTAAAATAACTAATGAAATCACATCATCAAAAATGTCAAACCAAATAGACAATACTACAATAAACCTAGTGATTCGTGAAAAGGACCTTACCAATACTAATAATCAATTAATAGACGCTGATACTTTGACCGAACAGATGTCCGATACCAGAGTATCTACTAACGATAGAGAACTACTAACTGACTCAATCATGATAGTGAGTCGGAAGACGAACAAAACGTCTCACAAGGGGATGCCGATACAGAAGTCGAGATAGGCCCAAATAATAGGGATGAAGGCAATATTCTCATTAATGTTAACGACGACTCACAACTTCATATACTTTTCCTCAATAGACTGAAAAGGTTTAGACAAACTGAAAACAGTAATGAGGAATGGGAGGAGTTCCAAAATCTTCTATCTGAACTGATTACTGAAGCATCCAAGATATTAAAACTTAAACCAAAAAGATCAGTTGTAAACAATAAGAAACCTATTGATACAGAGGACGCAAAAACAATCCAGAGAATATACAGACTTAACCGGAGAAAAGCGATTAGATTAATAACTGAAGGACAAAAACCTGAGTGCCCAATTGAAAAGAAAGCAATAGAGCAATACTTCAAGAATCTGTGGGAGGAAAAGCACTATGACGAATCGGTCTTCGAAAACTTTGATTTTAAAGCCGAAAACGAGATATTAGCAGAACCATTTACCCCAGAAGAAGTAATCAAACGACTAAGAAAGGCTGAAAACTCCTCCCCTGGAGAAGACAGAATTACTTACAAACACTGAAAGACACTAGACCCGAGTGGTAGGTTACTGGCCGAAATATTCAACATTTGCCTGAAGTATAGAAAATTTCCGATGGAATGGAAATCCGGAAACACAATACTAATCCACAAAGGGGAGACCCTAATGACATTCAAAACTATAGGCCGATAACAATAACAAATACCATTGCTAAATTATACGCTGGGTGCTGGGCGTCTAGATTAATGAAATGGATAAATGAAGAAGGAGCCATTTGCAGATCCCAAAAAGGGTTTATGCCTTTTGACGGGGTCCTGGAATTAAATTATATAATTGAAACGAGAATCCAAGAAGCAAGGCAAGAAAAAATCTATTTATGCATGGCTCAACTAGACTGCTCTAATGCGTTTGGTAGTCTCCCTCACAAAGCCATATTTGAAGTATTGAAAAGACGGAACGTGGCAGAAACAATTGTATCAATAGTAGAAGACATGTATGACCACTCGACTTCGACAATTTCAACATCCAATGGTTTGACCGACCCAATCACGAACAAAACTGGAATAAAACAAGGATGTCCTCTCAGCGGTCTGCTATTCATTTTAGCCCTAGACCCTATATTCAGGAAGTTTGAATCTGACAGTCATATGCATAAAATATTAGCATACGAAGACGTCATCACTCTACTGAATACATCCGCTGGTGAGTTACAATGTAATGTGGACTTATTAGTGAAAGACCTACAAAAAGTCAATCTAACAACAAATCCAAGCAAAAGCGTATGCACATTGATATCAGGCAAAACCCCAGTTGGCTGTAGGAATTTGCAGTTGAAAATTGGTAACGAAATAATAAAATGCATTCAAGATGGGAAAAAATGAAATGAAATGAAATCTTTGAGTTTTACGTCCCACGGTTATGCCGGTTAGACTAAAGGAGACGGTGATGAGGAATAATGAATGAAATTGTGGAATGAAGAAAGTGGGAGGAAACGGGAGAATCCCGAGAAAACCCACGCACACGATGTTTGTCCACCACAAAGTTCACTTGGCGGGGGCTGGGATCGAACCCGGGACCCCAGGCACCAGAGGTGAACACTCTACCACTGAGCCACCGCGCCCCGCATTAAAGATGGGGAAGAAACTATCTTTTTAGGTAAACCAGTCGGCTTCAACATAACAAATGACGAAAATAGTGTAAATAAAATTATATCCAAAGGTCTGAAGATAATGACCTCAAAACTTCCACCCTGGCAAAGAATAGACGCCATGAAGAGCTTTTTCCCGTCCCTTCACTTCGAAATGAGAACTAATCAAAGAAGTAAGGGTGAATGGAAGAAACTGGACGATGCCTTAAAACCCCTCTTTAAGAAGACACTGAACGTCTCGAACGAGGCCTCCAACCTGTATCTGTACGGAGGTAGATCACAGGGACTGTGTGGCATCTCACTTGCAGCCGAATGCGCCGATATCGCCTCAATTGATAGAGCTTTTAAACTTTTAACGTCGATAGACATGGACATAAGAATTTTATCTAACAATGAACTATCAAAAACAATAAGAGGAAGGATCGGTAAGGAAATAGCAGATGAACATAAAAGCAAATATCTATCGGCCAACATGGAAGAGTCATATAAAATAACAACAAATGCGAACAAAAACTCCTGGACGGTAGCGCGAAAAGCAACTAACAGATTAAAATGCAAATGGACATTTCATAATAACCTACCGAATATTGAATTCAAGTGGAAGACAATAAAACCAACGCAAAGACTGCAAGTTTCTAAAATATTGAGAGGAGGTTTACAAGAGGAAAAGGGCACGGCATTAATACAATACGCGAACCAAGGTAAAACCATCGAGTGCGTGGGAGCGAGCAGAGCCAGCATCCACTTCATACAAGATGGACAATATGCTAGATTTGCTAACTGGCGATTTATACATACAGCCAGGTAAAACCTAGTACCTCTAAATGGCGTTAAAAATGGAATGGCGGAAATAAGCAGTGTAGAAGATGTGGATACGAAAACGAGACACTACCCCACGTCTTGAATCACTGCATGTGATAACGTTCGAGAGACATCCATTGAAGCACTAATGATCTCTCCTAGTGCAATCGTTAGTGCTTCCTAGAAAACCAACTCCCAACATTAGTGCTTCAATAGTCTGGACGCTAGAAGCAAAAAACTTTTCGGGGGAGGGCAACTTCACGTTAGCCCCCCAGAAAGCACTAACGATTAAACCTAGTGCAATCGTTAGTGCTTCCAGAAAACACTAATAGTTTCGTTAGTGCTTCAATATTAGTGTAGATATGGCCAATTACATGTCACGAAAAGCCCATAAGGAATACATGGGGACTTTTTCATTGAGTCAAATTTCCGCCAAATTCAAAAGCGCTAATGATACCTTTTAGTGCAATCATTACTGCTTTATTAGTGCTTCTTAGTACACGAATTTGAAACATTAGGGCTGCAATAGTTTAGACGCTAGAAGCAAAAAGCTTTTGGGGTGTAACTTCACTAAGCCCCCCAGGAAACACTAACAATTAAACCTGGTGCAATCGTTAGTGCATCGTTATTGCTTCCAGAAAACACTAATGGTTTCGTTTTGCTTTGCTATTTGTGTAGATATACCCACTTATATGTCACAAACAAAGGTGTCCAAACTCATGAGGACGGCGCCCACGAGTTCGAAACTTACGCTCACTCGACCTCAACCTCACTAACTTAACGTGAGATAAGGCTGGTAATGTGAGCGTGAGGTTGAGTGAGCTCTAGGTGAGACTGGTGAGATGAGCGTGAGGTCGAAATGAGTTTATGAGCGTGAGTGAGATTAGGTCAAAGTGATCACCTCTGGTTACGAAACTCCCATAAATACATGGGGAATATTTCATTGGGTCAAATTCCCTACAAATTCAAAAGCGGTAATGATATATTTAATACAATCGTTAGTGCTTCCTAGAGCAGTAACTCTTAACATTAGTGCTGCAATAGTTTGGATACTAGAAACAAAAAAACTTGGACAAACGTGAAGTTAGCTCCCCAGGAAGCATTCAAACCTAGTGCAATTGATAGTACATTGTTGGTGCTTCTTGAAAACACGAATAGTTTCGTTAGTGCTTCATTATTAGTGAGGAAACTCACGTAAGAAAAACATTAGGAATTTTTCGTTGAGTTAAACTTCCGCCCAATTCAAAAGCCCTAATGATCTCTTTTAGTACAATCGTAAATACTTCTTAGACCACAAAATCCGAACATTAATGCTTCAATAGTTTTGATGCTAGGAGCACAAAAAGAGAGGGCTAACTTCACGTTAGTTCCCCAGAAAGCAGTAACGACAAAATCTAGTGCAACCGATAGTGCATCGACAGGACTTGTAGAAAACAGTAATAGTTTTGTTTGTGTTTCTATTAGTTCAGTTTTGGGAGATGAATTTCATTATGTTTCTAATTTTTTCGTATGAAAATGTAATCCTTTTTCCTTGGTTCATATATAAACAGTCATTTTATTATTTTATTATTTATAAATGTATCAACTCAACGGTGATATATATACACACGACTCTAAAAGTGCATTACCAGCTGCAATTCTACTTTCCCTGCAATAGCAGGCAACCCATAAAGTTTAGCGGTTGGGTTGGTTGCAAATTCGAAAGGCGTTGGACTAAATTTCAAGTTTGTCACAAATATATCAATGTGGCAAACTGCAAATAAGAGAATAAAACAAATTGGTAAGAATGACAATTCTATTATTGTGACGGAGTTGGATGACATCAAAAGTTAAAAAATGACTTACTTAAGCAGTTCAAACAAGATGAATGGTGGGAAACAGATATAAGAAAGCATTTCTCTCTTTCACCATGGGACCCTAGTTGTAAACCACATTGATATAATAATAATTATTATTATTATTATTAGAAATTCGTTTCCTTTTCTAAATCTCTTGATCTGCCTAAGAGCATGAATGCATATAGTGATGATGTGTGCACGTTTTGTCAAACGACCAGTCTTAAAGGCCAAAAGGGATGGAAATTTCCAAGAGAGAGAGATAAAAAACATTCTTATGGTAAATTCTAGTTCAAAGTTCGAAGCACTTGCTTTTGCACGTGATTTCTTGTTTCGTTTTTCAAGGAACTGAAAAGTTCTGGCGTCTAAGAAATTATATCACATAATATTGCAAATTTGCAAGTGGATGTATTTACATTGCAATTTGTTGTAATAAACATATTATGATTAGAAAACAATATTGTAAAAAGTAAGTTTAATTTCTTCATCTATCGCAAGTCTTACGAACCTTATACCTCGCCGCCCCCGCCCCGAGTAACAATATCGAAAATCTCGAATGATATATTCATGTCCATATATTTGCGATATCGAATGTTGATATATGGTAATATAGATATCGACGATAGCGGTGTATCGACATAACACAGGCCAAGATACAAGAAGTGATGCTTGAAATATAATGGAATCAACAATCAAATTCTAAATAAGTTCTCCATTTCCTTATTCAATGTCGAGGGGGAAGGGTGTGAACCCGAATAGAAATTTTAAGAAAAAAATGTTAAGATAAAAGTAAGTTTTCCGTTTCCCTTGAATACAAAACTATTAACAGAAAACGATTTCTGTAATTTACCTTTTACTTCTGTTTCTGATTGTTATCACAAATCAGCGACAGTACACATATACTTTACATAATATACCAATACACTCTATATCTTTTCACAACCAAGCAAGCCGGAAGATGAATTTCCTGTGATATTAAAGTGGAATGTTCTACAAAATAGTCATAATTCATTGCCCAAATTTCTATCAGTACTTTTGTACGGACTAAGAACTACAAGACTAACAGAACTAGAAGTTAGAGATTTCATTCCTTTTTTTCTCTCAGAATAAAAGACTTCTGCATTTTCCTGAGATTTTCATTTTCTTAATATAAGTCCCCTATCCTGGGCTAATTCTGGCTACCGCTGTTTCGAAGTAACCGGCAAACGAAGAGTAAAGTTTGTCGACTCTCAACCCTCGACAGTTTGTGAAAAGATATTTCACAGTTATGTTGTTTTTTCTTCGTTACAAAAGCACTTCTAGTTGACTCTATTCATGGTGAATTACTGAACTCAAACATTTACAATTATTGAAAAATGAATAATTATTTTTAAACATAAAAAGTCGTTACATTTCAGTAGAATGCAGTAGTAGATGGAAGTGAATGAAAATATTGTTTATTTGTTGAGATGTGCCAACTGAATGTGAATAATAAGTGTGTAGTCATGCATACTCTTCTCCAGAGGCGGATCTACGATGACTTCTGGGGGCTCGGTGCTTTGTAATACTCCTATTTAGAGCTACTTTTAAGAGCTCCAAACTCTGGAATGGATTTTATTTATATATAAAATAAGAAAGATTCCCTTTATGAGGGCAATCGCCCTGATCGCCCCTAAATCCAACCCTGCTCTTGTGTAGCAGACTTTGAAGACATTTAGTTCGTGTATGGTCCTGACGGTGCTGATTAGGGATGGCCACATCCGGATAATTTATTATTCGGATATCGGATAGAAACTTATCAGGATTTGCAATATCCGGATGACAAAACAAAACGGATGACGCATAACGGAAACTATACGGATGATGGATATCTGGATGACGGATAATCTCCGGATAACGAATGATATCAGCATAACGGATATATCCGGATGACGGATAATATCCGGATAATGGGTTTATCCAACTAATATATAAAACTAGGATAACGGATAATATCCGGATAATAGCACATTCGGAAAAGTGATTACGTCTGGATGACGAATAAAGGATAATAACCG
This sequence comes from Thermobia domestica, assembly GCF_964235325.1. Taxonomy (NCBI): domain Eukaryota; kingdom Metazoa; phylum Arthropoda; class Insecta; order Zygentoma; family Lepismatidae; genus Thermobia; species Thermobia domestica. The sequence continues at coordinate 206,768,807 of NC_137460.1, forward strand.
AATAACGTATATGGTTTTAAAAATATCACATAATAGAGGAACTTATCAGTCTACTCTGCTCATGGAGTTATTAAAAGATGATCATTGGGCAGTGGTCTTTACCTTTGAAAGATATTGCTTCTCAAAATGTTTCCTAGTAAATTTGAATTTTCTTTTTGTTGTGGGACGCACTGGCTCAATGATAGAGCGCTTGCTCTGGTGCGTGGGATCCTTAATATTTCGATCCCCGGCCAAGTACGTTTGTGGTGGACAATATCGTATCCGTGGGTTTTCTCAGGGTACTCCCGCTTCTTCGCACTTTTCATTCCAGCAATTCCTCTATTATCATTAACCCCCTCCAAGTAGGGGACCGTCATCGTCGGGTAGGGGGTGGAGCTGAGAGGGCGGCTTCATCACTCATTCATTTATCACCCATCATCTTCGTATCATTGCACGCCCTCTCAGCCGCTAATACCGCTACCGGACTCGCGGGTGGTTGGTGGGAGTCGGGAAGAGGCAGGTCTAGTGGACGTCTTCCTCCACTTGGGGAGGACGTGCACCCACCCGGGCTATGTTGTCTGCGTCTAGTGTATGTGTTGTCCGGAGTGTTGAGTCTTTGAAAAAATAGATAAAAAAAACAATGAAAAACTAAAAAATCATAGAAAACAAAAAACATTAAAATAAAAAAATCCGCACCATTTGTTTTCTTTTGTTCTTCCTGAGCAGGTCGGGATCTATCTTTTTGTTTGCCAGGTTTCTTTTGTCTTGTTTCTATTCTTCTTTTTCCGGGGCTACGCGTTTTTGTCGACGGGAATGGTTTTTGCACTTCCATTCCCCTTGACCGCGTCGGCCCCACGCTGATCCTAAGGTGTTGGGCGTGCTGAAGGGAGTGCCAGGGGTAGCGTTATTTCCCCTGTTAACGCCCCGGTGTGACCTCATACCCATTTTTCGTTTGTAAATGTATATTAAAAATAACACTTTTATGGGTACCAGAATTTTAAAATCAGATCCGGGCTCTCCCTCACAGAAGAAGCCCAAACAAAATGAAACTGAGGTAGTGGAAAAGACAAGTATCGCGACCCCTGTTGTCCGATATCTTGTAATTAAAGATAAAGACGTTGATAGTGCCAATTCTGATGCAAACCGTCCGAGTGCTATTAAGGGCTTGTCCCTTTTTTTTATTCATAAAGTTATCACCTACCATGCCGGACAGGTTAAAGATATGAAAAAGTTGCGCAATGGCACTTTATTGGTGGAAACGACAGTCGAACCACATCGTATGCTGAACGTCTCAAAGGGGGTGATATTGTGTTGGGATCTCCTCAATGCAACCGAAGAGGAAATTAAGTCGGAGTTAGCGGACCAACACGTTATCAACGTAGCTCGAATCAAAAGAAGTCAGGTGAACTCGTCGCCACCCAGTCACTGATTCTTACTTTCAGTATACCCACGCTTCCGGAGTCTGTGAAAGCTGGTTACTAGCGCTTAAGAGTTCGGCCCTACATACCTAGTCCTCTGCGCTGCTTTAAATTTCAACATTTTGGGCACACCAGCACGTCGTGTAATGCGAGTGCTGCTCTTTGTGCGAATTGTGGCCAGGGTAGTCATTATGTGGATCCCTGTAAAGCAACCAAGCCCTTTTTGTGTCAACTACAAGGGAGAGCATTCTGCCTGGTCTCGGGATTGTCCACCCTTCTAGCGTGAGAAGCGGATAAGGGAGCTCATGGTAGTTGAGAAGATCTCTGCTACAGACGCGAAGCGTCGATTGAAAGAAAGCCTTGCTTCCTCGCTTTCTGTTCCCTTCGCTACTGTCGCTGCTTTCTCGGAAATTTGTAGCTACACAGACTGTCGACGTTTCCACGCAAACGGACTTAGTCCCTAAGCGTAGTTGTGAATCGAAGACCCCAGTTGCAACAACGAGCGAAATCCCAAGCCTCCAGCTGTAACGCCGAGTGAACGTCCGAAACCTCTTCGTGTTACTGTTAGTGGTGGTCTTCGGCGCACTCCCGCCCATCGCCGATCACCTTACATGGCTGGCCTGAAACTTAGTTAGCATATCCGCAGGTTGAACGACACGGTTCTCTCTCCGAAGAGACCGAAATCTACTCCAGTTCGTAAGCCACCTGCAGCTTCTCTGAAGTCTGACATGGTGGAGGACGAACTGATGGATACTGAGTGGGATGTGATTGGACCGCGTGGTAAAGTTCGCCTTAAACGTTGATTTCTTCCAGTATGGCGCTTCTTCAGTGGAACCTGAATGGCTTCTGTAGCCACCGTAAGGAATTGCTTTAACTGGTCTCCGACCACTCGCCAGTTGTCTGCTTGGAAGAAACCCATTTTAAGCCTACCCAGTCCTTCCTTTTTCTGGGTACACTATGTACAGATGTGATAAGTCAGATGCTGGTCACGCTGCCGGCGGCGTGGCCATATGCGTTTCTGATTCGGTTTATTCTCGGGAGATTCACCTAGTCTCCCGCCTGCAAGCAGTTGCGGTGCGAGTATACTTCTCTCGCCCGATTACAGTTTGTTCATTGTTCATTCCTCATTCAGAAGCCTTTAGCAACGCCGATCTGCTTCAGCTCTTCAATCAGCTCTGGACGCCGGTCTTGCTTGTAGGAGACCTTAATGCTTATCATCGCTTGTGGGGCTCTGTCCTCACTGACGGTCATGGCCGTCTGCTAACGGAATTTCTTGAGGAGAGCGGCTTGCTTATCCTTAATGATGGCAGTCCTACTCATCTTTCCACTGCCCATGGCACATATTCTTGTATCGACCTCTCCATGTGTAGTGCTGGTCTTTTGACATCATTGACATGGAGGGTACATCCCGATCTCTGGCACTGATCACTTCCCGTTGTTTGTTGAAGGTCTCTGTTACTCCCTTTCCTCTCCGCCGCTTTAATTTGAAGCGTGCTGACTGGCGTCAATTCCGTTAGCTCAGTGAGTTTCACTGTTGTGATCTCCCTGTAGCTGTTTTGGCAGAGACTTTTGAGCAGACTGTTCTTGATGCTGCTCATGGTTCCATTCCAGAAAGCGGTGCAGACGTTTCCCGCCGGCGTGTTTCATGGTGGTGTGCGGAAATCCGTGAGGCCATCCTGGTTCGTCGGCACCCTCTTGCCACTATCAATCGTCATCCAACTGACGACAATCTCCAGCGTTTCCGCATTCTACGTGCTCGAGCTAGACGTCTTATTAAGCTTTCGAAGCGCCAAAGCTGGATGAATTACGTTTCGTCCATCAATAGTCGCACATCGATGTCCACTGTGTGGCGTCGGGTCCGCTCTCTTAATGACAATACTCGTACTGTTTAAGTTCCTGCTTTGTCTGTGAATGGTGTCTTAGTTACTCACCCTTCGGAGATAGCTAACACTTTGGGCCAGTATTTTGCATCTATCTCCGAGTCTTATCATTATCCTCCAGCATTCGTCCCAATTAGGGCACGTTTAGAGCGGAACCCGTTAAACTTCCGTACCGCCAACAGCGAAGCTTACAATGCTCGTTTCACCCTTGTTGAATTCGATTCTGCTCTTCGTGAATCATCCAATACTGCTCCAGGGCTTGATCGTATACCCTACAAAATGTTACGCTACCTCCCGCGCGACACACAGCTTGCTCTCTTGCAACTGCATAATCGCCTCTCGATCGAGGAGTTTTTTCCACCGGCTTGGCGTGAGGCACTCGTTCTTCCTATTATGAAGCCAGGCAAAGGCGCAACTAGCCCCAGGAGCTACAGACCCATTGCTCTCACGAGCTGCGTCTGTATGCTGTTTGAACGCATGGTCAACAAGCGCCTGGTGTGGCATTTGGAATCCAATTCACTTCTGAGCAAGCATCAAAGTGGATTTCGTCGTTTCCAATCCACTACAGACAATCTCGCTTATCTTGAGGGTCATATTCAAGACGCCTTTCTCAACGCCGAACATCTTCTTGCAATATTTTTTGACTTAGAGAAGGCGTATGACACCACATGGCGTTAAGGAATCCTAAAACAGTTATATGCCTGGGGTCTCCGTCTCGAATTTTCTTCACGAGCGACATTTTCGTGTTCGTGGAGGATCTAATCTCTCAGAGCGCTTTGTACAAGAAAATGGTGTTCCAGAAGGCAGTGTTCTTAGTGTCACGTTGTTTGCTGTCGCCGTCAAAAGCGTTCTTTCGGAGATCCATGCTCCTGTGTCTGGTTTGCTTTATGTTGACGACCTTGTAAATTTCCGTCGCTCCCGTCATCTTCGCGGCGTTACTCGACAGCTTCAACTGACTCTAAATCGTGTTCGCTGGTCGAATGAGACTGGATTTCGCTTTTCTACCGAGAAATCCACTTCTGGTGTTCACTTCTGCCGGCAGCGTACCTGCATTGTTGACCCGGACTTGTACCTCGATGGCACCCGTTTGTCATTCGTTGATACATTCCGTTTCTTGGGTCCTGTGTTTGACCGTCGCTTGTCGTGTGCACCACATATACGGAATCTTAAATACTCTTCTATTCGAGCGCTAAATCTCCTTCGTGTCCTTTCCCACCGCACATGGGGTGCTGATCGTACCGTTCTGCTTCGTTTGTACCGTAGTCTAATTCGGTCAAAGTTAGACTATGGCTGTATTGTATATGGTTCTGCTCGTGCTTCTGTTACGACAACTCGACACAGTGCATCACCTGGATATTCGTATTGCTACTGGCGCCTATCGAACTAGTCCCGTCGCCAGCTTGTATGCTGAGGCCAATGAACCTTCGTTATCATATCGTCGCAGCAGACTACTTTTTAATTATTCTGCACATGTGCGTTGTATTCCAGGCCACCCGCGTAGACCATGTGTCCGTGGTGGTCGGATAAACGAGCGCTATGCTGCACCTCCTCGCTCTACACGTCCATGCTACATCAGTGCGTGTGAGTTTCCTTGGCGACGATTTCGTGTGGCCCTCTCTTTCATTGGTTCACTTTTGTGCTGTTTCCCTATGGCTGCTTCTTCTACCTCGCCATGATTTACGTTTGTCTACGTATTCGAAACAGCACACTAGTTCCCAGATGTACCAGCAAGAGTGTGCTGCACTGTTAGATGAGTACCCAAATTTTAGTGTGTGTTTTAGTAGTAGTGTAGATGGTTCTACCGAACATTTTAAATGTTGTTGCAATAAGTACAGTTCTAGTGACAGTGTATCCATATGCTGTAAAACGTGTGATCAATGGTTCCACATCCGTTGTTTGAACATTCCTGATGAGGAACAGGATGTACTACGTACCACTAACAACAAGTGGGTTTGTTTCGACTGTAAGTTGGATAATGCGTTAAGTACAGAAACTGAACAACCCGTGATGAGAAATCCGAAAAGGAAAGGTGTACCCGAAATTGAAATTGGTGGGGGACCATTGCTTAAAACTTTGATTGGGATCATTAAAGACTTGAGAACGGAAATGTCTGTCATGAATGGTAAAATGGATGCTGGTAAAAATGACTTAAAAACTGATATAAATAAATTAGGTAGTGACATTGTTACAATTAAATAATCTCTTTCCACGCACAGGAGGATTTATCCGCTGTCAAACGCGAATTGAAACGTGAGGTGTAACAGTTAAGGACTGAATTGGAAGACAGTAACCAAAATTTAGGTCAAACTGTAGAAAATGTCAGAGAGTTTTGTAGTAAAGAAGTAGATAATTTAAATGTTGAAATTACAAAGGTTAGGTCAGACTTAGAAAATACAAGCAAAATATGTAAGGATACTGCGGAAATTATAGAATGTAAGGTTGAAACTTTGACTAAAGATATTGAAATTTTGAAATGTGACATTAGTAAAGTAAATGTAAGACTACATAGTGTCTTGCAGAACGTAAAAGAGAGGCAAGTTGAGGAACATCGACAACTTCGGGAAGCTAATGAAGAGACAGTCAATATGATACAATTAATGGAAAAAGACGTAACTGATGCATATCGTCACAATCGTGATCAATGTGAACGAAATCCCGAAACTTTGAAAAGTCTGATTGAGAACCGTGGTAACCCAAATTTAGTTGAAAGTCCCTCCGAAAGTCGTAGATTAGTTCGGGATGGCAATGCACTTCCGAGAACTCCTATTTTTAAACTTGATGACATCTTAGTGGACGATACCGAGAATAATACGAATTACTCATCTTCCTCGTCGGATTCTGAAAAATGTTGCAGAGAATCTCGTAAATCTAATCGTCTGTAAAAGAAGAAAAGGACAAAGAAATCGGTTCGTAAGGAGATGGGCGAAAGTCAGTATGGACATAAAGATCTTGTCATTAACGATCAAGGCAATCCAATTAGTTTAGGGCTAAATCAAAAGATCAGTCCTTGGGAAACTAGTACTTCATACAAAAGGGGGTCATCCCATTCATTTCCCCAAATTTGACGGTCAATTAACGCAAGGTGTAGCTCAAATTTTTTTAGATGATCTTTTACAAACGATGAACATGTATGTTCTCACTGATAGAGATCGTATATATATAGTGGGACGAGTTTTAAAAAAATCTGCTAAAATTTGGCACCGTAGTGTTGCTTCTCAGATAAAGTCTTTCCCTGACTTCGTGCGGCTTTTTAAGCTTCAATACATATCGGAACGACTAGAGAGGGCACAATAGCGCCACCTCTATTCGTTACGATAAGTCAAGACATTCTTCCCTGTTAGGATTTGTGCGTCACATTGTGGAGAATTATAATTCAATCGTAACTTCACCTTCGGATCAAGAGTTATAGGATCTGATCCTGGACTGCCTTCCTGAAGAAGAAGCTAAAATTTTGAAACTTGGATCAGTTAGCACAGTGCAGGATCTGATGTTACGAATAGCTGAATTAGAGTGTAGCCCAACTCCCACCTTAGGAAATCAGGATAGTTCAAAATTTCAACCTAGAAAACCACAAGTTAGGAAAACATTCTTTTTACCGAATAACTCAAATCGAACCGACAATGCGGTACAGACCGAGCCAATCCACAATGAAAGTGGAGGAAGAGAAAATAATTCTAATTCTCAATTTAGAAATAATAATCTTCAAAATTTCAATGGGAGATCATACCGCAATAACTGGAAAAGAAATCGAAATCAGAAACAAGGATGGGAAAAGAATAGAAATAGTACTGTTAGACCCATGAATGGTATGCAGCCAGTTCTGATGTATGGGGATGTACCAGTACCTTATACGGTACCGGGAATGTATAATTTTAGCAATATGAAACCGGTTATGATGCCAGGTCCTTCTGTTACTATGGTAACTTCTTTTCCCCAAAGCGTACCTGTAGGGACAACTGTCACTTCCGCTTTGCGTCCACCGTATCTTTCGGTGACTGCGGAACCGACAAATAGTAATATCTGTTATCAATTTGTTGGCCAACCGGTAGTGGTTTCGGAAAACATGTTGAGCAGTCGTTACTGAGGGGAGACGACGGCTGCTCCAACCAACTTCTCTCCCCGAATCAAAATGTTAGTGTCCTTATTCTTTTGAAAACGAAAATGTGTCGATTGAAAATGAGTCTTCTTTGAAATTATTAACTTATTTTGTTTTGAAAGAAGAAGAAGGGAATGTGTCTAAACAAGATTTCGAGATATTTCCTTCCCCTTCTATAGACTGCAAGGTGGGAGAAATGCAAATTAAGTGTATCCTTGATACTGGGGCTGAGCTGAATCTCCTAAATTATAACATTTGGCAGAACCTACAAAATTCCTTTCGTTCGGCAAGACTCAAACCAGTGTCAAGTGTACATTTAACTGCTTTTGCAGGCAAAGATAATTATCTGTAAAGGGATTACTTGAATTAACCTTAAATATACAAGATAATCTTTTCAATGTCCCAGTCTTTGTCGTGAAAGACATGAAGGCTGGACCGTTATTGGGTTCACCATTTTTCGCTAAGTTTCGAGTCACGTTGGATAGTCATAACAGAAAATCAATTTTGAAAAATAATAATGGGGAAGAAGTGACTTTGGATATCTCTTATCCAAGGATACTTCTTGTTCATTTAGACACTAATTTGGAATCACGTGAACCTAAACAAATTCTTTCTTCTTCTAATGAACAATGTAGGGATTACGGTGAGATTTCGGAATTGAAAATTAAAGAATACATCAAAGGTCGTGATGATTTAAATCATGATACAAAACTAACATTAGAAAATTTGCTCCTTAAATTCAAACACTTATTTTGCGAACATCCTAAACCCATCCGATGCGAACCTTATAAAATAGAATTGACAGACCAAGAACCTGTGGTCGGAAAGATCTATCCAATCCCTCAAGGTATGCAAAAAGAGTTTGAAGAGTTGAATAAGTGGATAAGGTTGGGGATAGCTAAAGAACATCCCAGCAGTTACCGCAATCCAATTCATTGCGTGAGAAAGGCTTCCGGGGGTGTGAGACCTGTAATCGACCTCAGATTACTGAACCTGAAGGCTGTAAGTCCCAAAATACAGCTCAAACTTATATATGAAATTCTTACTCGCATATCTGGAGCTAAAATCTTTAGCTCCATGGATGCTACGATGGGCTATTATGGTATTAACTTACATCCTGATTCTTTCTCATACACAAGTTTTATATATTTAGGTCGGCAATATGTATTATGTGTCCTTCCGATGGGTCTAATATCTAGTCCTACTATCTTCGAAAATGTGATGAACTCATATTTTGGATTAGATACTAGAAAGTTCGTTGTCGTGTATCTTGACGATTTAATGTGTTTTAGTTCTACTTTTGACGAACATTTTATTCATTTGGAACAACTCTTTGAAATTCTAGCCATTGGAAATTTTGCGCTAAATTTCAAGAAATGTCAATTCGTCAAGTCCGAAATTTTGTTTTTGGGACACATTGTGAATGGGAAGGAAATAAAACCGAATCCCAAACAAAATGAAGCGATCAAGTATTTTCCAATACCTAAGACTAAGAAGAAACTTCGGTCCTTCTTAGGCATTCTTTCTTGGAGAAGAAAATTCATTCCTCAGTTTGCAGCGCTAACAGCGCCATTTTTCGATTTGTTAAAGAAAGACAAGAACTATTGTGTAACTGAGGAATTGCTGAATAGATTCCAAGAATTGAGAGAATTGCTAAGTGAGCCTCCAGCGCTCAGTCAACCTAATTTCGGCCAACCGTTTCATTCATTCTTGGACGCGTCGTTAGAAAATCTAGCTGGCTATTTGGCTGAGTATGATGATACTGGAGAACTTCTCGTTATCGGGTATGCGAGCAGAAAATTTAAACTGTATGAAGTTTCTTACTCGATTTGTCAATTAGAGTTGCTAGCAGTATTCTTTCTTAGCGAGCATTTCTCGTATTATATTTTGGGTAGAAAAGTTACGGTCCATTGTGATATTAGCGCGGTGACGTACGCTTTTACGTTACAAAACTTATATCCCCGAACCACAAATATTTTGTTAAAGTTACAAAGGTTCGATCTTCGGTTCGAGCACATTAAGGGAGTGGACAATAAAATAGCCGATATATTGAGTCGCAATACTCCGGAACTCCCTGCCGAACCCGAAGAATATCATGTGAATTTTATTAGTTATGATAAAAGTACGTGGTTTACTGTAAGTGAATTGATGCAAATGCAAGCGGGTGATAAGTATTGTAACGAATTAAAAGCGAAAATGTCAGACAATATGGAATCCCGAATTCGGCTAGTAAATAATTTGGTCTACATTCAAAATTTAAAAACAAAACATTGGTTGCTAGTAATTCCAGAGTCATTAATTGAAAGAACGATTAAGAAAGTTCATGAAACAGGGCATTTTGGTGTAAGCAAGTGTTTGAAATTAGTTCAAGAATTATTTTTCTGGAAGGGACAAAAACGTACATTCCAAAATTAGATCAATAATTGCGAATTGTGTGCGCGAACGAAGTTCTCTAATAGGATCATTGCTCGTGAGGATCTGCATATTGAGGCAGATAAGCCACATTCCAAATTATGCATCGATCTCGTGGGGAAATTGCCATGTGGTTATGGATTCTACTACATTCTTTCAATTGTTGACGTCTATTCGAGATTTTTGTGCTATTTACCGCTAAAGACTGCCACAACTGCTGAGATTGTTCGGCCGCTAGAAAAGGAATATTTCTACTTTTTCCTTATCCGAATTTTATCATATGTGACCAAGGCCCACAATTCCTTTCAAACAAGTGGAAGACTTACTGCAATGATCACCAAATTCAGCACGTTTTGGTCTCGCCATACAACCCGCAAGGGAATGGCATAGTTGAACGTTCCATCGGGAACTCAATCGAATTATTCGATTATTGTGCAGCCATAACCATACTAAGTGGAATATAGTGCTAAAGGTAGCACAAGACTTATTAAATTATTCCTACAATAGTACCATTGGATGTACGCCTGCTGAGGTGTTCATTTCTTTCTCGGCTGCCGATAGATTCAGAGAAAAATTCTCATCGCCTTCCGAATTGAAAACAATAGAAAATTCTAAACGGCATATTCAAGTGGAACCCCGTTTGTTATCAAAAGGGAAACGAAAGTCGCAAAATAATGTGGTTGAAATTAAGGAAATGGACTTGGTTATGGTAAAAACCCATTTTCAATCTGATGCGTTTAAGAAGGTCACACATAAGTACATGCCTGTATTTACAGGGCCTTTTGTTGTGACGAAAGTACACCATAACTCCGTTTCTTTGAAAGATTTAGAGGGGAGAGAAATGCCGACTCAAAATTTAGCAAATGTAAAATTGTTCAATTGCTCTCCAGAAAAGAGAGAATTGTTAAAAACCTTGTTAAAGATGTTTCAATGCTTTAAGTAGTATTTTTTTTTCTTAAAGCCGCCGGGAAAAAATTTAATAGCCCGTTTACCGGTTGTTTATGTCGCGTTAAAGTTGGTTCTCGTATTATGATACTGTACCCTAGTGTTACGTGTAGATTCGTTCTAATGTTAAATAAATGTACTCAAGTTTATATGAGATAAGTACGTACGTAAACACATACCTAGAAATTTTACTTGAAAATTTGAACATTTTCACAACCCTGTTATTATATATATATATATATATATATATATATATATATATTTCGAGTCATACCAACGGCTTAATTAGGTTGTAAAACAATTAATACAAATCATTCTAAATTTTGCGCAAAATTACCTGATTCTGCATGGTCGATGACGTGTACCGGGGTTTGGCTTGCGTTTTACTTTTGTTACTGTGAAGGCTGTCATTCCCACTATTACCGCAAGAGGGCATTCCGGTCACGACTAGAGAAAACGAAATGTTAAGATTTTTAAGATGGAGACTTCGTCTTGAGTAGATGCCGTCGTTACTAAGGGAATTTACAAACAACAGCAAGACGAAATTAAAGAAACATTTAAAATTTAGTAAATGTGGTCCTTGGTAAGTTAGAAATTGGAAGTATATATATATATATATATATATATATATATATATATATATATATATATATATATTCGTGATCTCTAAGGTTAGATTCTTGTATTGATATGTATTTGTGGTAAAACTGTGATTATTATAGTCGAACATATAATATTTAAAAACGCGTTTATTAAGGTCTATTGACGTGAGTGAAATGACGGAGTTCATCACCATGATATAGCGTGTAAAGACGGTGGCCTACGTCAGCTCAAAAGTTTAGAAATTTAATAACTAAAACCACTAATCTAGAAGTAAACCTTGTTTAAAATGCTAATTTGGACAACCTTAAGTTACTATTTGGAAAAAAAGAATCGAGGAGTCTGACTGAAAAAAATTAATAATTAAAATTTCTCGGCCGAAGGCCACCGAGTACTATCTCCGCCATTACTAGTCAGATAGAGTGATGGAGCGGGAGATATAGTTGTCGAGGTTGATTGCGGCAGTCTACAAGAACATCCTACAACCGTACAAGTCGAACTGGTATTCCGGGGACATCAATTCTCGATAGTTAAGGAAGCAGGTAGATGAAACCTACCCTGTGGATTTGAAGGTTGGACTTACATAATCTTCTGTGGAACTGTTGAACGGGTAATATTTATCCTTTATTTTCCCTTTCCTGACTATAAACAGTATAACAGTTTGACAAATGGAATTCTTAAGAATCAATATGGGTAGCCAAACCGAAGGGCGTTACGCGTCTCCATACTCATCACGTTTATCCACTCATACTGCATGCCATAAGAATATGTGATTGAATTATTAAATTTTGTGTTTGATACGTGAACTTGAAAATTTGTATGTAGATTATGGTGGACGCACCTCTCAATATTAATGTACTCAGAGATTTTGAATGTTTAGGTTAGGTAGGATTACTTTAAACACATTGCTAAATTATGTCCCATAACGGTGTCTTTTGAAATATTTGTTGTAGGTTATGTGAGATTTAATTTTGAATGTGTGTCCCTTAATATACCATGTATTCTTTTATATCGGTTAGGTTAGAAAATTTAATTTTTGTCCGTGCTTCCAAATCTAATATGTGCCCTTTTGTATTGTCGTGTGATATATTTTGCTTTTGTTAGGGAAAACTTTACTTTCAGCGCGCCTTTGAATATTTCGTCTATGAATGATACGGTAAATGTTATTAGGTCAGAAAATTTAATTTTGTCCGTGCTTCCAAATCTAATATGTGCCCTTTTGTATTGTCGTGTGATATCTTTTGCTTTTGTTAGGGAAAACTTTACTTTGAACGCACCTACGTTTCGTCTGATTTTAATATTGCTCCGTGATATATGTTGTTTGTAAATGTTAAGATGAAATTTCTTTGAGAGTGTTTCTATATATATCAATGTGTCCTTTTAACATCAAATTTGTATAGGTATTTAGCTTGTGTAGGTTAGGGAAAAAGTTCCATTTCGTACATGCAACTAAATCTTAATGTGCCTTTTGCTATTATTCCATGATATATATCTGTATTTTTGATCCGTGCACATTCGGTAAGTTTGTACTTTGAACGTGGTTTTCAATATTTTGTCGTGTGCTCTTTCATATTGTCTCGTAATATAAGTTAGTAACTTGAAACTTCTTTCGTGTATCTTGTTTTTTTTTATGTTGCCTTGTAATACATTTGTGTAGGTTAGGAAAATTTCAAACTAATGTGACCTTCGGTATTGATACTCCATCATGATATAGGTGCGAATAATCGGTTTGTCTCTATTCTGTAAAACTTTACTTTGGACATACCTCCGGATTTCAATATTATTATTTCTAAAAATACCGCTTCGTGCTATGTTCTGGCTTTATACTTTAGGTAGAAGTTTACTTTAAACGTGCCATTATTACAGTGTGAAATTAGATGTTCGTGCCTACATACTGAACATATATTTGCCTCATCGGAAACCGATACAGTTGAAATGTCACTCAACTTGCTATTCTTAAATAGAGTAGGATTTATTATGCGTATCCATCCATCTTTAAGTTTAACTAGTTGTGAACAAAAATAATAATAGTTCTTAAAAAGCGTTCTAATATTTGGATCCTGTTGAGTAGATATAGATTTTTTTTTCGCTAGACATTTGTAAATATGTCATTTTCCATTAATAGTAGTGCTTCTCATATTAGGTGTATTATGTGAATGATACCTAGGCTAACGTGAAGTAATATATGATGCTACTTGCTTACTTTTAAATTAAAATGAAAATGTAGTAGCGATGATACGGCGTATGTTTGCATTTTATTTGACGAATGACAGGGATATTATAAGCAACGAACGCCCAAATAGAGTTCCTTTGGAAATACATAAGCAGAGAGGATGGATCGCCCATTTCTTTGAGTGGTAATGAATTTCTATGTGTATTAACGAAAAGAAGTTCGAGAATCTAAACAATCTGTTATGTTAGATCGCTGTAATAACAGAATTTCATAAAATGTGGATAAAGTGTCGTTGACATACCATGATGGAGGCAAATGTTTAAAGAAACAATTTTTTTATCTATTATGATGTAATTGTTTGATGATTGGCACGAATAAAATAATCATAAAACTTGATTCTATGATTTCAAATAATGTTAATAAAATTTAAGTTCATACAATTCTGATTATTCATTTTTTCTTTTCAATATAAAACCTAACTCTACCAATGTTGACTCTTCTTTCATTCTCGGTTGGCCACTAAACAAGAATTTGAAATCTTCTGATAAACTTATCTATATAAACGTATTATATTTTCCATAGTTAAGAAATCTAAAGCAAATATAACGTGATAATTTTTTTCCAAACATAATAAAAAACCGATAGTTATAAGTGGCTACACCAGTCAGGATTGATTGACTCTTCTTCTTGCAGTGAGAGAAAGGTGTAGTACCGGAATAAAGCTAACGCAACCCAAACATTAATCTTAAGCAATTGTGCAAACTATAGGTTTGTTATATATTTTTTGACTTAGAGAAGGTGTATGACACCACGTGGCGTTACGGAATCCTAAAACAATTATGACTTGGGTCTCCGTGGGCATATGGCCCACTTTCTCTCGAATTTTCTTTACGAGCAACACTTTAGAGTGCGTGTAGGATCTAGTATCTCAGAGCGCTTTGTACAAGAAAATGGTGTTCCAGAAGGCAGTGTCCTTAGTGTCACGTTGTTTGCTGTCGCCGTCAAAACGTTCTTTCGGAGATCCAGGCTCCTGTCTGGTTTGATTTATGTTGATGACCTTGTAATTTTCTGTCGCTCCCGCCACCTTCGCGGCGTTACTCGACAGCTTCAACTGACTCTCAATCGTCTTGTTCGCTAGTCGAATGAGACTGGATTTCGCTTTTCCACCGAGAAATCAAAATGTGTTCACTTCTGCCGGCAGAGTACCTACTTTGTTGACCCGGACTTGTACCTCGATGGCACGCGTTTGTCATTCGTTGATATAGTTCGTTTTTTGGGTCTGGTCATTGACCGTCGCTTGTCGTGGACACCATATACGGAATCTTAAATACTCTTGTCTTCCAGCTCTGAATCTCCTTCCCGTCCTTTCCCATCGCACATGGGGTGCTGACCGTTCTGTTCCGCTTCGTTTGTACCGTAGTCTAATCCGGTCAAAGTTAGACTATGGCTGTATTGTCTATGGTTCTGCTCGTGCTTCTCTGTTACGACAACTTGACACAGTGCATCACCTGTGTATTCGTATTGCTACTGGCGCCTACGGAACTAGTCCCGTTGCTAGCCTGTATGCTGAGGCCAATGAACCTTCGTTAGCATATCGTCGCAGCAGACTACTTCTTAATTATTCTGCGCATGTGCGTTGTATTCCAGACCACCCGTGTAGATCATGTCTCCGCGGTGGTCGGATATACGAGCGCTATGCTGCACGTCCTCGCTCTACACGTCCATGGTACATCCGTGCGTGTGAGATCTTCCTTGGCGACGATTTCATGTGGCCCTCTCTTTCGTTGGTTCACTTTTGTGCTATTCTACCATAGCTACTTCGTCTACCTCGCCATGATTTACGTCTGTCTATACATTCGAAACAGGAGACCAGTTCCCAGCTGTATCAGCAAGAGTTTGCCGCACTGTTAGATCAGTACCGCGATTTTAATGTGTTCTTTACGGACGGTTCGAAGGATGAGGATTCTGTAGGCTGTGCCTTTGTCACCGACGAGGGCAGCTCAGAATTCCATTTGCATCGCCTCTGTTCCGTGTTCACTACTGAACTAACTGCACTTAAGCTTGCCTTGGACCATGCTCTCACACTTTCCTTACGTCCTGTGCTTGTTTGTACCGATTCTCGGAGAGTGGTTCAGAGTATACAGAATGTCTTGAGTATGAACTCTCTAGTGCAGGACATTCTCGTGAGATGCCATCAATTGCAGCAACAGGGTTGTGTCGTCGTTGTCTGCTGGGTGCCGAGTCATGTCGGCATCCGGGGAAACGAACTTGCTGACACCGCCGCCTTGGCCGGATTTGCACTGGAGGATACCATTCCCTGCTCGGATCTTTGTCCACATTTTTCCACGTTCATGCGCTCTCACTAGCAAGCGGATTGGGACCAGGCTAGTGCGAAAAAACTTCACGCATTAAGCTGATACTAGGAACGTGGCATACATCTTCTTCCTCTTGTCGTCGGGATGAGGTGCTCCTGGCGCGTCTGCGTATCGGACACTCTCATCTGACGCATAGTTATTTGTTGCGTGACTTAGACCTCCTTATTGTGAGGAATGTATAGTCCCCCTGAGTATTCAGCACATTCTTGTTGAATGTCATGAATACTCAGATCTCAGAGAATGTTACGGACCGCTTTGTCTCCTTACCCGTGCTTTAGGGGATGATCGTGACGTTGTTAGCCGGGTAGTTAATTTTGTTTCTGATTGTGGAATTGCTCACGGTCTCTGAGCTGTTTTAGTCTGTTGTGGTTGTTTTATCGCTGCTAAATTTTTATATTATCTCTCATCTTTTAGCTATTTTCTTCTGTATGTTGTTATCGTTATATATTTTATCTTATTTATTCTTTTATCTTCTATTTTTACCTGTGCTTTTTTTGCTTTTTATTTAGCAACGCTTTCGTTGTTTGCATAATATTCATTTTAGTTTGTTTTCTTTTTAAGATGGAGTCCTGTGCAACGCTGTTAATCGAGACGGGGACATATAGCCTCGTTGCAGACGTCGCCATTAATCCCCCTACTCATAACTCATAACTCCTAGCCGGCATAAACGTCGGACGTCAAACTTAAAGATTTCATTTCATTTAATTTGGATGTAAAATCCTGAGTGAATTAGCTATAAGGACTTTGCACTACTATGTTGGTAGGAGATGAATGTCGCTATTGATTTCTGTTATTTCGCTCATTTCATCTTCATTTCCCATTACTTTTGCATAAAATTTTAAAGAAATATTAGATACTAACTTCTCTCTCCCGACATCACTGCAAAGTTTAAGGGACGAAGGCTCTCTCCAATGATTAAAGCAAGACAATGATATTAGAAGAATTGGTGGAATGAAATGTGGGAAGAAGCGGGTGTACCCTGAGAAAACCCACGGATACGACCTTGTCCTCCACAAACTTAGTAGGCCGGGTGTCGAAACAGTAAGGACCCCACGCACCAGCGGAAGCGCTCTAGCACAAAGCCACCGCGCCCCATGATTAAAGCAGTCAATGATAATAAAGGAATTGGTGGAATGAAAAGTGCGAAGAAGCGGGAGTACCCTGAGAAAACCCACGGATACGATATTGTCCACCACAAACTTACTTGGCCGGGGATCGAAATAATAAGGATCCCACGCACCAGAGCAAGCGCTCTATCATTGAGCCACTGCGTCCCACAACAAAACCAAGAAACTTGGAATTTACTAGGAAACATTTTAAGAAGCAATATCTTTCAAAGGTAAAGACCACTGCCCGATGATCATTTTTTAATAACTCCATGAGCAGAATAGACTGATATATTCCTCTATTATGTGATCTTTTTAAAACCATATACGTTATTCGGATATTATCCTTTATTCGTTATCCAGATGTAATCACGTATCCGAATGTTCTATTATCCGGATATTATCCGTATCTTAATTTTAAAAATTACTCGGATAAATCCATAATCCGGATACCGTTATGCGGATATCATTCGTTATCCAGATCTTATCCGTCATTCATTATCCGCATATTATCCGTTATCCGGATATTATCCCTTATACGTCATCCGTTTTGTTATGTCATCCGGATATTGCAAACCCTGATAAGTTTCTATCCGATATCCGAAAAAAAAATTGTCCGGATGTGGCCATCCCTAATCAGCATCGTCAGGACCATACACGAACTAAATGTAATCAAAGTCTGCTACACAAGAGCAGGGGCGGAATTAGGGGCGATTGCCCCCCATAAAGGGAATCTTTTTTATTTTATATATAAATACAATCCATTCCAGAGTTTGGAGCTCTTAAAAGTAGCTCTAACAACGAGTATTACAAAGCACCGAGCCCCCCAGAAGTCCATCGTAGATCCGCCTCTGGAGAAGAGTATGCGTGAATACACACTTATTATTCACATTCAGTTGGCACATCCCAACAACTTCCATCTACTACTGCATTCTACTGAACTGTAACTACTTTTTATGTTTAAAAATAATTATTCATTTTTCAATAATTGTAAATGTTTAAGTTCAGTAATTCACCATGAATAGAGTCAACTAGAAGTGTTTTTGTAACGAGGAAATAACATGAACTGTGAAATATCTTTTCACGAACTGTCGAGGGTTGAGAGTCGACAAACTTTGCTCTTCGTTTGCCGGTTACTTCGAAACAGCGGTAGCCAGAATTAGCCCAGGATAGGGGACTTGTATTAAGAAAATGAAAATCTCAGGAAAATGCAGAAGTCTTTTAGTCTGAGAGAAAAAAAGGAATGAAATCTCTAACTTCTAGTTCTGTTAGTCTTGTAGCTCTTAGTCCGTACAAAAGTACTGATAGAAATATGGCCAATGAATTATGACTATTTTGTAGAACATTCCACTTTAATATCACAGGAAATTCATCTTCCG